>NC_090923.1:1209433064-1210058064 GCF_040938575.1 Ambystoma mexicanum | reverse complement strand
TACTGCATGTAACTGCTGGAAAGATATCGCAGTCTTCCACCAAGAGCAAGAAGGATGTGTCAGAAACACCCAGTGTTAGGGGGAATTCTCAGTTCTGTGCCAATTCCATTCAACCATAGAGATCCCCAGTTCTTTTCCTGGGCTTTAGCACTTTTTAATTTCTACCCTGGAGCGAGTGAGACCTTTTTCCCACTCTCTCTCATGTATTTTGATCTGATTTGGATTATGTGTTTCCTTTGTTTTTGGAGCCTGACAAACTTCATAGGCATCTACGTTTTGTATGGTGACACAGCACCACCAGTGCATTGTCAAAGAGAAATCCTTTAGATTTCCTTTAAGGTTTAAATACCTTTTCTTGGGTGAACTACTGTTCCCAAGAATAGTAAAGTGAAATGGACTCTTCTCTTTGTAGGTCCACCACACCTCATCTTGTGTGGAGTGCTTGGGGGTTACTTAGTAGTCCCTTTTCCTACTAACTCATGTAAACATTTTTATGTTACCCTCCCTACTTTATATGGCTGGTGGCAGTGGTTTCATTGTCCAACCATTGTGCTTTTCTACCGCAGGCTGAATCCTCAGCTGC
The DNA here is from genome assembly GCF_040938575.1 of Ambystoma mexicanum. Taxonomy (NCBI): domain Eukaryota; kingdom Metazoa; phylum Chordata; class Amphibia; order Caudata; family Ambystomatidae; genus Ambystoma; species Ambystoma mexicanum. The sequence goes on along the minus strand of NC_090923.1, from coordinate 1,210,057,481 downwards.
CGTATAGCACCCATGGGTGATCATTTTGTCAAAATGGCACATGTCTAAATCTAGAGATAGCCCTAAAGTCCAAAGACCTAGACTTTAAAAAGTCAACCTTGAGCACTGAAATTGAGAGAACTGTTAATAACACTGCTCAAATAACCAACCCTCGAGGAAACCAGGCCTCAGAACTCATGTGACACTCCATACATGTTCTATAATTGTTCTGTTTGATTGTATGTCACGAAAAATATGTTGTAGGAAATATTTAGGCTGAATTTATGCTTATTCCTTCTTTGTACATTGATTGTTTGGCACTAGGAATTTAAAGTGCAACACGGCTATATTTTGTTTTGTTTTATTTTGGTTGCACACTGTATATATGTGTCACTGTAAATTGGTCGCTACACACTTGTACTATATAAATTGTTCTTTTACTATATAAATTTTCTCAATACACTTGGTTGCATACGGTCATTATTCTTTAGTTTGGCAGCCACAGGGCCCGAATTAATAGAGGCATTTGTACAAACTATAGAAACAGACACAGACCGCGACCAATGCAGAGAAATGTGAAGAGCTCCTCAGTAGTCCCCTTGTCTAAACATCCAGTGACGATTCAGACAAAGATAAGGCAGGAACAAGTTTATGCCCCCATCAATTTAAGGAGGGCCACATAGAATTTGTAAAATGGGAAAGGGGACAACCTTTTCTTTGTTGGCAAAATGGCACAGGTCGTCTTTTTTCACCATTTTCTGTTTATGAGGTCTTTCTTGGGTTTTACTCTGCGCACCAAGCCAGGTCTGAGCCCTTTGTTCATTTTGCCTTTGGCGGGCTTCAGCCTTGAATCCCGTCTCTGTCTCCAGTGTGTCTGGAAGGGCAGGAAGTGAGGGAAGTTCCCAAAACTCCCCTGTCCTTTGTCTCCAGGAATGCCTGAACGCACCCAGTCCTGACTGGCTGGCTGTCCTTGCAGGACAGCCACCCTACTTTGTGAGCGACAGCTAGGCTGTGCATGAATGGGAGAAATCTGCATAAAAGGCAGGGCTTCTTGGACTGAAGACATGAAACATCAGATGAAGGAATCGTGAAGAGAAGCTTGCTGCATCCTTCTGGACTGTTCAACTGCCTGGTGAAGAGAAGCTCCGGAAGGGACGACTTCTTCCCTTGGGTTAATGGGACCAACTACACCCGAGACGAACTCCACTAGACCATCTTCCCCGACTGGCTGTACTTCTTTGCTGCTGCAGGAACCGACTGCCAGGGGTCAAGAAATCCATAATCTAGTGCAACGTCTGCAATCTGGCCAGAAGCTCCAGGAGTCTAAGGACCCTCCCGAAGCAGGACGACCAGAGCTCGTGTCCCCCCACCAAAGTGCAGGACTCAAACAGTGAAGGAAGCCCAACCGGTATCCAAGATCCGCGGTGTTGCAGTTTACCGCGTGCTGAAACCGCAAAGTGCCACTGATCCAAAAAGAGCCTGTAGCTGCCGCTGACCTCCAAATTGCTGCTGCAGGAGTCCTCCAGACGTCCTCCCTCTTGTCCCCACGACTGGGGCTCAGGAACCCAGGATCTGCATCGTTGCAACAGGACAGAAGCCAGCTGGACCATTCTTCTTCAAACTAGAGGTACTGTTGAGACTTGAGGTACTTACCTCAGTGTCTTTAGCTTTGCTCTTCTCAGTTGAGACTGGCAGTAGCTACTTTTGTCAGAGGTGATTTCAGCTCTGCTTTCCAAAAGTATAACAGCTTGTGACCCTACAGTGATTTTCTACAAAAACTCTCTAACTTTGTGCAAGACTTATTAACTACGAAGTGACTCACCTCAATAGACTGTGCTCCAATTGACTTTGGCTGTCCTGGCTGCCTGCAGACTCTTCTAGTCCATTGACTTTGATATTTTTTGTCCCACAGAGGTGATAACTTTTGTTATCACCTCTGTGTATTGCTAGGAAAGGTTTTTTCTAGACTTCATTGGAAGATTTAAGTATATTCAGACGCCCCGAGAACCTTTTTAATCTTTTTCCTTCCTTTAATCTTTCCTTTCTGCAACCTCAGAATATGCACAATTTACTAGCGATATATACATGCCAATACTGTCCTTGTGAATGAAGTCACCTCAGGGTGTAGGAAGTTTGTAAAACGCATCTCTAAAGAGTATCTACTAAGCTTCTGCTGATTTTGGAAAAGTATTTTAAAGTATATTTGATTGTTACATATAATGCACCTTTTAAATAATGCATATTTAGAAACTGATGTTAAATAAATGACTATTTATAACTAAAACCTTGAGTATGAGTATTACTTGGCTGCTTGCATTTGTGAATTTCATTGCTACAGCTCTGCAGCTCACATGTACCCCTCTTGAGATAAGCCTGGCTGCTCAGTCACTGTTAGGCAAGATTGCATGCAGTACCCTTTGGGTGAACTAGAACAACCCAGACCTCCTGGCAATAGGAACCCAACCTTTGGTCTAAGTCTGTACTACAGAAGTTGGTAGCATGTTGAGCAGCCAGGCTTATCTCAAGAGGGGTCAATGTGAGCTGTAGGGGAGTTACACAGAGATCCACAGTGACAAGTATTCAAATAAACTCTTACACACAAGGTTTCTTGATTAAACAATTATGAATGTATTTAAGAGTCAGTTAGAGTAAGCCTTCTTCAGAAGGGGGCAATATAATAGTAACACACAAATACACTCCACAATACACAATCTTAGTATTTATGGAACAGGCCGCCCAGTGGGTAGGGCAGTAAGGTTTGGGCACCCTGGGGCCAGATTGGCACACCAATGTGCCCGTCTGCGCCAAGGCAAGTTTAGTAAACAATTGTATTTGTATTCATTTATTTATATTGCGCAGCCTGCCCACGGGCATCAGGGCGCATGTTTTGGAAAGGTTACAGTGAGAGGTTACAGAAGGCAGTTACATATTACATAATATATATATACATAGAACAAAGATATATACATACATTTACAAAGGTAGTTAGTCGTCTCGGTATATACAGAGGTAATCGAGGTGGCACAGCATGCAATAGGTGTTTACTAAAGGGTGGCCGAAGCTTCGTCTTACTCACAGAGCCATTGTTTTGCTCTGTTTTTGAAGGATTGGAGGGAGGGGACATTCCTGAGGTCATTGGGTAGTGAGTTCCACAGCTTCGCTGCCAAGACTGGGAAGCTCGAGACTCTGGCAGTCTGAAGCTTGAAGCTAGGAATGATGAGCGTGTGTGCTTGTGCAGATCTTAATGGGTCTGTAGGCTGTGTGAAGCGCTCTGACAGGTAGGCCGGTGCTGCGTTGTTCTGTGCTTTGTGGCTTAGAACAAGTGTTTTGAGGGTGATACGCCGTGAAATGGGGGGCCAGCGTAAGTTGCGTCTAGTGGATGCGATGTGGGCGCGCCTAGGTATGTTAAGAGCAGCCCTAATGGCGTTATTCTGGGTTACCTGAAATTTGTCAATGTTTTTGACTCGTTCCAAGGTAAAGGGCATTGCAGTAGTCAATTTTGGATAAAATGAGGGTTCTGGCGAGGATCAGGCAGTTGTCCATAGTTAAGAAGGGGCGGCAGGCAGTGATTAGTTTGCACGTGTACGCAGATGCTGAAACTACAGAGTTGGTTTGTCTGGTGAGAGAGAGGGTGGAGTCTAGGTAGATTCCGAGTGTTTTAGTGACATTGGTGACCTTGATGATGTTACCATCAATGTTGAAGGCATCATATTTGCCGTCAAGTTTTGAAAGTTTGGACTGAGAGCCTAGGATGAGTAGCTCAGTTTTCTCATCGTTTAGGCAGAGACCATGGTGGGCCATCCACGCCTGGATGACGGTGTAGACTGCATTGAGAGCTTTGACGTCAGTTACATAATCACCAGTGATAGGGATGAGTATCTGGGTGTCATCCGCATAATTTGTGTAGTGACACCCAGATGGTCAAGAATATCAAAGAGTGGTTTAGTAAAGACGTTATAGAGCATAGGTGATACGCACGAGCCTTGTGGGACTCCGCAAGGGACATGCGCTGGGTCAGCAGCGGCAAGAGGTGAGAAGACTCATGGATCTGTTGGCAAGGAATGAGCTGATCCAGGAGGTGGCTGCATCGGAGAAGTGGGTGGCTGTTTTGAGATGCTGGCAAAGGATTTGGTATGCCTTTCTGTCCTCCAATTAGGCTTTCCTACCCTTTTCTTCCATTCCGTCCATGCATGTCCAATTGGCAAAAATGGGCAAAATCGCCTACCTCTCACAAAACAGTTGATCACCACATAAAAATATTTTTTTTCGTTTCCACTCAACCTGTTCTTGAAAGCCAGGAAATTGAGGAATTCAGCACAGCAAACCATTTGTCCCTACCTCTTACAAGAAAAAAACCACAGGCTTCTTTGTACATCATTTCAAAAACCCCAAAATGTTCGCCCTTTTTGCTTATTTTCTTTCACCCCCCCCCCCCCCCCACTACAGCAACCTAGGATTCCTGGGTGGCGGTACAACCTCCTACATGTGGGAAAAAAAGGGGCCAAATTTGGCCGAGATATCTCATGTAACAAAAAATATTTTGTTTGTTATTTATAAATCAGCACACAGGTGAACATATGCGTCAACATTTGCTTACCACCCCACACCATGCATATAAATCAACATTTCCCCTATCCATCCCTCGTAGTCCTCAGATGGGTCTTATCCTCAGTCTCATTGGGCCGGGACGGGCAGCATATACTCACTGGTTGGGTGTAGGGCTCTCGCAACTAAGCGTGGCTTATAGGTCAGGGCCGGATAGTTCTGTTCATAGTCTAACAGTGGAGAACAAATGTTCATGAAGCGATGGAGGGAGTCTGCTTTGGCTGCTGTGACCTTTTCGGCTATTAGGATGTCCACATTTTTACCCACCAGAGGGTCTCTAGGGGGCCTTCCTTGGACTTCCATGTGCGTGCCACCGTGATTTTGGCTGCTATTAAGAGTTGGGTTATCAGCGCTGCCTTCCTTCCTGATCTTGGGTAAGAGCCTGGGATTGGAATCCCCAGGAGGACATGTTCAGAGGGCAGTGGAATAGTCACTAGGGTAATCGCTCTTATTGTGGCCAGACAGTGAGACCAGAATTACCTTAGGGCAAGTCCACCACATGTGGAAGTAGGATCCAGGAAGGCCGCAGAGGCGTCAACAATGCGGGTCCAGAGCCTGCTGGAAGTGGTGGAGACGGAGAGGGGGGGAAGGGGGTGGAAGTATCACCGTAGGAGCAGTTTATGGGCACATTCCCGGTTAGGGATGCAAGGAGAGGCCCTGAGCGTTCTCGACCAGATGTCCATCCAGGAGTGGTCCTCTATAGCATGGCCTAGGTCTGCCTCCCACTGGGACACGTAGGAGGGATTATTGAGGAGGGGATCCTCCTGCAATAGTCTGTAGAAGGACGTGATTTTCCCTCAAGCGGACAGGTCGTTTACAGTGAGTGCTAGTGGGGCAGAGGCCCTCGTCACCGCCGGTCGTGTCTGGGGGTGGGAGCACCAGTGCCGCAGTTGGGCGTAGGTGAACCTGTCAGTTTCCGCAAGTTGAAAGGTTGTTTTGCATTGTTCGAATGTGCGTGGGGAGTCCCCATCCAAGAGCTGCCCCAATGATTCGAGGCCACCTTCCATCCAGTTCCTAAAGTTTGTTGGGCGTCAGCCCGGGGAGAAGGCTGGGTTGAGGAAGATTAGGGAGAATGTATTCAGGCCCCCCGGAATGCCTTTGTGTCTACGAGCCCAATCCCACGCGCGCATCAATTGCTTCGTGGAGGTCAGTATTCATTGGCCAAGTTCGGCGCAGTGCAGTGGGGATAAAAGGGAGAAAGTGTAGGGGGAGAGGAAGACAGGACTGTTCGATCTCCACCCATTTTGGGCGCCCCAAGGCGATGCCCCATGCCTGGAAGTGGGCTAGCTGCGCTGCAATGTGGTATTTACGGAGATCCAGGATCCCCAATCCTCCCAATTTCGAACTAACAAGCCTGGTTCTTCTGGGGATGCGCGCTTTCCTTTCTAAACCCACCATAACTTTGCTTCTGTAAGGTCCTTTCCACCCACAGTGGGACACACGAAGGTCACAAGATTACTGTATGCCGACGGTATCACCTTAATCGAACAAACGGAAATAGGTCTACAACATCAGCTAGATTCTATCCAGAGATATGTCCAGACAAACCATCTTGAGATCAATCAGGAGAGAACTAAAGTTATGACCTTGCACAAAGGGAAAAAAACGAAAAAACATCTTCAAATGGCATCTGGGGAACATCAAGATTGAAGAGGAGTCAACGTTCAAGTAGCTAGGTGTACATTGTAACAACTCTTCGTCTGAGAAGCCTGTCCAAGAAGTTCTAACGGCAAAGGCGAAAACTCTGGCCACACAGATGTGCCTCATGGACAAGAAATTCGGACGATTTTCAATGACGGCAGCTATAAACTTTTACCAAGCAAAAGTGACCCCAGCATTATTGTATGGGATGGAAGCCATCCCTAACATGCCGGCAAAAATCTGAGCCAAACTGGAGGGCTTAATTTGGTGAAAGACTTTCAATCTCCCGAATTCAGCAGCAACAGCGCTGAATCGCCAAGAACTGAGCCTGACATCTTTAGCAGCCATCGTCGAGTGGAATAGTTTGTCCCTACTCCAAAAGATCCTACTACCCACAAGTCCTTCTATATTCAAGATTTTGTACAAGGAACTCTCTACTAATCTAAACCCAATGTTGACTAACATTGAACTCTGGCCATGATGAGATGCTCCGCAGAAGACCTGCTCTTGAATCCAAATAGGGTGAAGAAAAAACTCTTTGAGCAAGATTTCCTGACAAAGCTTATAGAGCAACATTAATGAGAATGAGACAGTATCTTCAATAAAAACGAACGAGATAAACAAAATCCAAGGCAAATCAGAAACCATTAACTGTCGATTTTGCACTGAGAGCAACCAGACGGAAATCATGAAACACCTTATGATGTCCTGTGTTGGACTAAAGGACATAAGAAGCAAGTTCCTAACTCCGTTGATGGAAAACCATCAGACAATGGATGATGAGATGTGCTGGGCCGCTCTTAAGTGGAGAAAAAACATCATGGGTGATAGCCGCCATATCTACGATACGTACTTTCCTACATCGTCTGGATCCGGAACTACCAACATCGTGATCACAGTGCGAATCGGCTAACCAATCAAACCCTTGAGTAACCAGAAGAAAGCTGCTGATGAGTGAAAGAACAAAGACAAATGACAAAACGAACGTTAATTATATTTTGTAAACACAATTAAATAACACACACACACACACACACACACACGTTTATATGTGCAGGTGTGTGGGCGTAGTGGGAAGATGAGGGGGGAAAAAAAACCTTGTTGAATTCGGGTCGACCAATAGTGCAAGATCAAAGTTATCCATACTCGCAAAACCCTCTTTGTCGCCCCAATAGTAATCCATGTCAATACCCCCACAGGCCGCTACCTCCTCAGTCTTCCACTACTCCAACTCACTCTTTCTCATCGCATTACCCCTTCATCCCTCTTCCTCGTCCCAGTACCAAATAGTAACTGTAAGGGTGCAGAGGTAAGACTCTGACACTGAGGGGTCATGGTGATTATTAGAAACGTTTATTCAAGTGTAAAAAGGAAAAGAAAACCCTATTTCCCCCTAGCTCTAAGAGGGGATTCCCTGCCTCAACCAAAATAACTAGTGTCAGAATATCCAAAGCAAAAGTCCCAAAGTCCAATGTCAGAATCCTAACCCTGTCCCTCACACTCTATTTTTAAACTAAATAAAAAGAGAGTCTTTCTAACCCAAAACACAGTGGCAACCTTCCACTGGACAAAAGACAGTTATGGAATCTTCAGATCCTGAGCTACTGGGGAAGACCTTCCTTCCCCCAGCTGTGTACTGGTTTCTTGCAAAGTTCAACAATTGTAGGGGAAAACATTGTTCCCTAGTTGGCCCCTCTCAGGCTTCCTTTTCTGTCTCTGGGTCCCTGGCCCTGATTGGCAGACCTAGTTCCTTTTCACCAGGCACAGCTGAAAGACAAAGGAGTTTGGATGTGTTTCCAAACTGGGGTGGGTCCATGATCCTGGTTGGCAGACCTGGTTTCCTCCGACCAGATACTGCAACGAAAAAGATTAGCTTGGATGCACTTCCCTGGTTGGAAGTCCTGGTATGCTGCCACGGGTACTCTGATGAAGAACAGCTTGGATGCACTTCCAAGCTTGGTTTATTTGACTACCAAGTACTGCATTTATTGAATATCCCTTTTATAGTTCTCCTTATATGGGTGCAGGTCCCAGACTCAAACTGTGGGTTTCTGCCATTACCTCGCTAAACTTGGTTCACTGTTCTGCCAAGTATTATTTAAAGGATTAGGTTTTCTAAATGTCTTTGGATTTTTCATTGGGCCCTAGACTCATTCATGTGGCTCTTTAGGCTTTCTTGCCTCTTCGGATTGTCTTTATGTTATGGCTATTTATATAGTGCATATTAACACAAAGGCATCTTGGCGCTGGAGAGAAAAGACCATAACAGACGAGAGGGCAGAGCAGGATCAAGACCAATAGTTCAGAAGAGATGAGTCTTCAGAGCCTTCCGAAAAACCAGATGTTTAGGCAAAAGTTTAATGATGGATGGAAGGCTGTTCCACAGCTGTGTCGCTGAGACAGAAAAGGGACGGACACCCATTCGAGAGCAACGATAAGGCGGTACGTAAAGCATACTGGCAGAGGCTGATCGTAGTGGGCGATTGGTGACAATTTGGCAAGTAGGTACTCAGCACCTATACCACGCACAGCCCGGTGAATGATACAAAGGGCCTTAAACTGAAAACGTTGTGCCACGGGCAGCCAGTGGAAAGAGCATAGCACAGGGGTTATATGGGATCCACAGGGTGTACCCGTTGCTAGCCTTGCCGCCAAATTCTGACGTCGTCGTAGCCTGCCAATCAGCCCCTTGGGTTGAGCCAAGTACAGGGAATTACAATAATCCAGGCTGCTCAGAATCTTAGCTGCCACTACAGGAGGACGAAGTGATGCTGGAATCAAATGGAGCACTTTCCTTCATATTTTGAGCCGAAAGTGACCCTGCTGGCATACCGAGGCCACTTGGGCCTTTAGGGAGAGATTGGTCGACATAATCACTCCAAGAATTCTTACCTTGGGGGAAGGCACAGGGAGAAGGCCAAGAGAGGAGGGCCAGAAGGAGGCAATCCACATTGAAGGATCAAGAGGGGAACCCACCACCAGCACTTCAGTCTTGTCCTCATTCAATTTCAGCCAGTTGTGGCCCATCCACTCTCAAACGGCAGTCAGGCACTTATAAAGGCACGCACACACCCTGGCCAAATCCAGATCTAAACGGATCAGCAATTTGGTATCGTCCGCGTTTTGTCTTTGCCACTTTACAGGTCCCTAGACGTCTCCCCGTTTACCAGCGTACCTTATTTCATGGTCCGCGATGTTCTGGGGTCGTCCCGTGCACCAGCCATATGTGGTGGGGCTTCCCCTGCTTTCTTCTCTCGTCTCCGGAGGCTGGCGGCTCTGCCGTGCCTGCTTCTTTCTTGTCGACATGGGACTGTTCCTCCACGGCTGCCGACCCGCAGGGTTGCCAGGAGCATTTTCCTTGCTGCTCACTGTGCTGTCCCTGCACACCAGACCAGCTTGACAGTGACCTCCTTCTTGCTCGGCTCCCCGGTCTGCCTTTCTAACTCCTGAAGCGAACTCAGTCTCGCGGTTCCCCCAGGGTGGACGTGACACTTGGTCAAGCCTTTTCTTGCTTTTAATTCGGCTCCTTCCAATCGGCTGTTGAGAGCCACTATAATGGGCAAAGTGGTTCTGGCAGGTATTCTGTACTGCTCTGCGCCTCCTCCTCGTCCCAGTATTGATTGTCTCGGGATGATAGCTAAGGGGCAAAGTGCTCGCCTTGGAAACAAGACAATGCAGAGCAATATAGTTTTGATCCCTAGGTCTGTGCTTAGAAACCTCTTGGTATTAAATGCGTTATAAATAACTAATTATAATTGAGTTATGGTGTTGTAGCTCACTAGAGATCTTCCTTGTTTCAGTACTCTCTACTTCAATTTTACTACAGAAATACATGGCATTACAGGGTAGGGGTGGACATGGAGGGGGTGAAGGAGAGGTGGAGAAGTTCTGGGAATACTGTGTTCTCCTGATATGGTTCTCACTGGTCCCAAAGGGGGTTTCCCCTCCCATGAGATCCACCCGCTGAGTACCACCCCAGGGGGACGATTGGGTAGCGGCCCAACCTCCCTGCCGTCTTGAGAAGGGACTCCCCCTTTGGAAGCATTGACCACATCCTGGGATTCGTTACATGCACCATGTCATTACCCCATCATACCTCTTACTAGTCTAAGTACCCAACAGTATTGCATGTCATGAGACCCACATCCCACTTCCTCCTCACAGTCCTCCACTAGCCCACCTCCCTCTTCCCCTTACTCCCGCATCCCTTGTCCCAGTGCCCAGTAATACTCCATGTCATTACACCCACACCCCTCTTCCTCATCCCAGTAACCCAATAGTAATCCAGATTACCCTACATCCCTCTCTTCCTCCTCCCAGTACCTAATAGTAATCCATGTCACTGCTCCGACATCCATTTTCCTCATCCCAGCAACCCAATAGTAATCCACATCCCTCTTCCTCACCCTAGTACCCAATAGTAATTATGTCATTACCCCAGATCCTTCTTCGTCGAAGTCCCCCACTACCCTGCCACACTCTTCCTCAATAGTCCCACAGTAGCCCTACCTCTCTCTCTTGTCCCAGTCCCCTAAAAGTCCCATCTCACTTTTCCTCCTCACAGTCCCCCACAACCCCATTTCACTCTTCCTCCTCACAGTACCCCACAACACACTTCCTCCTCACAGTACACCTTTAGTAATCTATTCTTATCTAGTAGACAAAAACAAGTGAAGTACATGATAAACCTCATGTTGCATAGCTGAAGAAAACATATTGATAAGGTATTGCCTGTGTTAGGCAAGATTGTCGGCAGTGCCCTTTGGGAGACTACACAAACCTTGTCCTCCTGGCAATAGGTAACACAACCTTTGGTATAAGTCTGTACTACACAAGTTGGTAGTATGGCTGAGCAGCCAGGCCTATCTCAAAAGGAGTCAATGTGAGTAGTAGGGTTTTTACACAGAGATTCACAGTGACAAGTATTCAAATAATCTCTTACACTCAAGGTTTATTGATTAAACAATTATTAATTTATTTAACAGTAAGTTATAGAAGTCTTCTTCAGAAGGGAGCAAAACATGTAACACTTAAAGTATACTTCAAAACACACATTGGAGACGGCACACAGACACTTCCTACACCCATCGGTGACTTAAATAGCTAGGACACTGTGGACATTGATTTACCATCAGTACATTTAGAGCAATACTAAGTTTGGTGCAATAGGTTTAGATATGGGAATAAAACAAAGATTCACAAAAATGAATTCATAAACCGGTAGTACTTTTTTAATCCTCCAACAAAAAGTTAATTAACTCTTTTCCTGGAGTAAAGGGAACGGCACAATATCAGAGGTAAGAAGAGTGTCTCACAGGGAGCTAGGACAGCCAATGTTAGTTGAGCAAAGTCCAAGGGAGCTGAAAATCTTCTTGCAGGTAAGTAAAAGTCTTACACAAAGTTTTTAGAAAGGTTTGTAGAAATAAGATTCACTTGAAGGGCCACAAGCTGGGAGGCTTGTGAGGGGCAAAGCTGCAAGCAACTCTGCAAAGCAACCAAGACACGTCTCAACTGAAAACATGCAAAGCTACACAACAAAAGACAAGTCCTCTTAGGGTCACAGTACCTTTGGTTAGAAGAAAAACTGCTTCCAGCTGGCTTCTGTTCCTGTGTATGTCTGCAGATCCTTTGCTCCTGGGCATCAGTTGTGGGGACAAGAGGGAGGATGTTGGGGACTCCTGCACTACAAATGGAAGGTCGGCGGCCGCAATGGGCAGACTTCAAATCAGCGGCCGTTCAGCTCGACCAAGCCATGCAATTCCACTCCAGAATTCAGTTTGAGCTCTATCACTCAAAGTCTCTGATTGACATTGTAAATGGGCTTAAACCCACAATGTGTGTTGGTGATATATGCCCTGCAATGATCATCAAGGACTCTATTTCATGTCCATCTCCTCAAAGCACTAGTATTGTAAATGCATCCATAACTAGTTCATGTGTCCCTGAGAGCCTCAAGGAGGTATGGATCTTTCCAATTCTGAAAAAAACACTCTAGAGATCCTGAGGCGGTTGGAAGCTACAGACCAATCACCAATGTTCCATACTTATTGAACATCTTAGACAAGGTCGCCTATTTGCAGCTTTAAGAGCATGTGAAAAAGAACAACTTGCTAGGTATACGTAAGTCCGGCTACCGTGCAATGTTTGGCACAGAAACAGCAATGCGGGACCTATGAGCGAACCTGGTGCAAATTGTCGACAATAGCAGGTACGCGCTTCTCATGTTATTAGACCTTTCTGCTGCGTTTGACTTGGTTGATCATAGCTTATTGCTAGAAAGACTGCGAAAACGTGTCAATTGTTCTGAGATGACCATTGTCTGGTTTGCCTAATTTATTGGTCCCAGATCAGCGAGAGTAGCAATGGGTGGATTCCAAGCCCTTCCAGAGATATTATTCTGTGGTGTTCCTCAGGGTGCCTGCCTCTCGCCTCTATTGTTCAATATATACATACAATCCCTTTTTGACCAGCTGTATAGCGTCGGCATCAAATATACCAACTATGTCGGCGACACCCAGCTGGACTTTGAGCGCTCAGTTGATTTTGACGTGGATTCCATTTTCTTTAATGATACTGTAAGGAAAGCATGGTATCAACAGTAAGACAGACAAGTGACCACAGTTCAAGGGTGTTTATTTAACTGCAAAAGGGGTTTGAACTACGCCCATCTAATCCTAAATCTAAAGATGGGAGCAAGCTACGACCATCAAATAATAATAACGTAGTCCTAGTGGTGTCTTGTCAAAAGAAAAGGGTCTATACTAAAAAAAAAAAAAAAAAACAATGCAATGCCAATCCTTACTTCTAAATACAAATAGTGTGGGAAACAATGTTATGTAAAAGAAAGAAGTGTTCAAGAAATAATATGTCAGGATATTCAGGCCGTTGGCCTCCCTTCCCCACGTTTTCAGCACGGGACAAGACGGCACACTCGAGCTTAGGACAGTCTCTGGCTTCTCTAGCACGAGGGTGCAGTTCAAACACTAGCATCAGGGTCTTTCCGTACCCAAGTCTCTTTGCCTTTCAAAGTCTCTTCTTTCAGAGGGCCTGATAAGACAAACAAGCAGTTATTTTCCTCTCAGGATTTTGCACGGACTCAATTTCTCAGGTGATTAACTATTCACCTCGCAACCCCCTTAGGCGGGCTCAGATCCACTTAACACAATGCTCGTAGGATTTTCATGTATCCAGTTCATGTATCAAATTTCTCTGGCGATTCACGGTTCACCCCCCCCATCTCCCTCAGCTGGGCTCAGACTCGTTATAACACAAAGTTCAATCAGTCTCCATTTGTCAGGCTCGTACCAATTTTAATTCACTTTAATACAAACTTGCTTTAAACCAAAGCTTTCAATTGATCTCCCTCGTTCGGGCTCCGACCAACTTTATCTACTTTGTCATCAACTTTCTTTACTGTATTAACATTGAAGACTTTCGATTGTACACAGGAATTTGCTTGACCCATTGCAGGATCACTTCGATTCACAGTTGTTTGTCACCTTTGTCAACTCTCAGTTGGATACCTTACAAAGACCTTCGAATGAGCATGCACGCGGTGCTGGACAACTCTGTCAAAGGTATCGATCGCATCTTCGTTACAAAGTAAAATCACTCATCTGTTGTTCAATTTTACTCGCGTTTGGTTATCACATGCGTATAATGCACTGTTTGCTTCAGCGCTCCCCATACAATGTTGCCGCTTGCAACCTTGGCTTCAACACAGTCCGGTCTGGTATCGGCCTCCCCAACTCACCGGCTGTGTTGATTTCACTGGCGCTACTTTGGCATGGGAGCCAAGGACAGTTCCATGGCAGCAGGCGATTCTACCCACCTTGATTATCGACGCGGGAGGGCCCAGGGTACCTCCAAGACACAATGCAGGATTCTTCAGCTGGCTTTCCTGGTCTTACGCTTTCTATTCTTGAGGTTTCGTTAAAGTAACGGTTCCCTGGCGAAAAGGACAAGGGCACTTCCCTCCTTGGGATTCCCTTCTGTTTCGCCGGCTTTCTCCTTGTGTTAAATTGCCATCTTGGAACTGCTGTTTCCTTGTGTGGTTTGCCTCACTCAGAGTGTGCTCTTGTGCTCTGCCTTTTATCCATGTGGGGAAGTGTAATGGAAGTCGGGTGTGTGTGACGTTGTGGGACATGTCAGGTATACGGCTCGGTTGTTAGTCCGTTTTCTCTCATAGAGAGATGTCAGTGAGAAAGTGTTCGTGCTGTGAAGGGGTGGGTTGTGAGTTCCTAAGTATCCTACCTGGTAGGGTGGGGTAAAGGTGTTACAGGGAAGGTGAGAAGGGGATACAGCATCACGCCGTCCGGTGTCCCACTCCCCAAAGACCCCTCACCCAGGTGATCCTCCCGCACTGGTCACCCCCAGGAACTGGATCCAAAAGCGATGGCAGTGCCCTGGTCACCAGGATGACAGATACCCGGGGACTAGTGGGCGAGACCCCTTCAGGTTTCCTACAATACATACAATGTGATTAAGGAATGTAGTAATGTAGAATGTAATAGTCTCCTTGCTAGCACATCCAAACATAATTTGAAAAGCCTCCTAACTGCCCAGAATGGGGCAGTAAGAGCAGTTTGCAATCTGGGCCTACGCGACCATTTCTCGGACTCCAGGAAAGCTCTGCATTGGCTCCGAGTTGGCCAAATCATCATTTATAAAATACTCATTCGGACGTACAAATGCATGGCTGACAAGACTCCACGTACCTCAAGAATTGGCTGTGTAAGGCAACTACCAGGCATACTCTTCGCTCCATTAGGGCCAATACACATTTTGTACATAGACACAATCTGAACAATTTTGGTGGCACCTGTTTTCAGGTGTATGCTCCAACTCTATGGAACTCCCTCCCCCATCAAATTGGGAATCTTCCTTGCGTCTCTAGCTTCAAGAGAGCATTAAAAACATTTTTTTTTAAACTCCAACGATTAGTTGTATTTCCTTGTCTGCCTGTTCTCTGGCTCAATCTCCCTTCTTTTTGACCAGGCTTTGCCTTCCTGCGCACTGAGGCCTTTGGGCATGTTGCGCAATATAAACATTTAAAAATAATAGCATAACAAAACACTTGAAATTCAGTGGAAAGAAATCTGTAGTTGAAGTTACGTTAAGGTGCAGATTTAATAAAACAAGACCCCTCAACTTTAGCAGGTGTTGGAAGCTATACCACCTTAACTATGAGGCCCCCATTGCACGGTCTCCCAAGCACACCCATGGCATCACAAATGACATCACTCATGACATACTGAACTAGAACTGGAATACTCAAAGGCTTGAATTGAAAAGCAAGATTAAAAGGCATGAATAAAAAGTGGTGGTAGTGATGATCAGGTACCTAACTACCGTTGGAGAAAAGAGCCATTCTTGACTATGGATGGAGACAAAAACTACAAGACTACATGGCCTGACTTTGGAACAGTAGGCACCAGAACTCAACACCTGAGGCATAGCTACCAAAATGATAGGGACCAGAACTATGAGGTTTTAGGGCATGACACAGATAACAAATTGAAGGCTATGTGCCTAACAACTAACAGAGATCAAACCGGGAAGAATCAAGGGACTTGGTATGGATAGGACAGAAACTTCCATGGGAGCATTACTGAAGAAGGATAACTCTTACCATCTCATTTTCTTCAGGTTCCATAGATGCTTAAGCTTGAGGATGCCTGAAAGTAGAGAGAAAATGAATTGATTCTTTTAAGGCATGGGAAAGTGGTAGTGCAGGTTCACACAACAGAGAATCTCATACACAATAATAGTGAGTCGGGGTGTGCCGACTCCGGCACATGCATACAAACCCAGGCAAGAGCGATGACGACCTATACCCCCCGAGAGGTACAGAAACGAGACCCTAGCAGACAGAACACAGGTGAGCAGAGATTTATATCCAAAAGCCCATACATAGGATTGATTCCCTTATGTCGAAGTTCCACCTGCCAGTTAAGTAACCTTTTCATACTCCATAAAGTACATTTGGTGGTTGGACTGTCCCCTCATATACATAACACGTTTTGAAATAGCTGGGTGCTAATTAGCTCCTGCTGCTACATTAGGAGTGCCCTGTTAGCTTGAAACCAAAAGTTATCAGGAGCTACGTTTGGCTCCCCAGACTCACTGGTGCCTTACAAACATGCATATGTGATATTAACTTCGAGTGCTTGTGAATGTTAATAAAGAAGTATATCTAGGAGACGTGATTCATACATAATGGCCAAACGTTAAAGTGTGCATCTCGTGTGGAAGTTAGATTTGTAGTGGATAGCTCTTGCTTACTAGGTGATGCCCGACACCCAGGAGCTGGTTTTAGCACCAGCTCACTCAACCTTAATTTCAAACTATGACATAAGGTCTACAACATAGGGTACGCTTATCTTCTTATGGGGGAGCTGCTGAGCAGCAACAAGAATGGCAGTCTAAATCTGTAGCTCCGCGTTCACTGATCTTGACCTGACAAAATGCTTCCTTTTTCGGTACGGCGGCTGACAGTAAAACTGCCACTATTTCTATAGGTGGTGGCAGAAGCTCTGGGGAGCACAGGAAACATTTGATTTTCGGTGCCTGCAATATCAGCTGCAGCTTGCAAGGCCGCTCTGCATCCTAATTTGCCCATCACCCGATTGTGGGCCGAGACACAAGAGCTATATCATGGACACCAGTGCCGTGGTGTGTGACCAAGATAAAATCCGGAGTCGCTGAACTTGTGGTGTGGGGCTGGCTCAGTCAGAGCCCTGCTGCCCGAAGGTTCTGGACAGCCTCCGACACTGGCAGTGATGACTGGAGGGCCTGTATAGGGGAGTGAGCTTTGTGGGGCAGCCTGTGCCTAAACACTGCCCTACAGGGGAGCTGCGCTGTCTCCTGATACACCGGATTTGGACCCGCGACTGGCTCATTAGTCCATGTGGTGCGGCGGGTTAGGATACAGCTGCCACAGTTCCTCTAATGGAGGCAGTGGCTACCATGGGCACGAACGCAGCTGCTCAGGCCTCTGTGCCCGTCACATCGATTGCAGATGTTGAGAGCGCTTTGAATCCTACTCCCCCCCCCCCCCAGCCCTTGCGAGTGGTCCGGGGCACCTAGAGGAGCTGCTGCTAGGGCGTGTGTGTTGTGCCACACTGAAATTCAGCGCGATTACACGCGCGGTGCAGGATGTGCTGGTTCTGGGCACTGCTGCGTAACGCTCTCTGAGATTGGCTGGAGACCGGGGCATTGTCTGACAGATTGGACACAGGGCGAGCGTTGCTGGGGAGGCCGGCATACCACCATAACCCCTGCACTGGAGACATGCTGCGCGGCTCCTTAGTGCACATGGTGAATTTATGAGGCAGTGAATACTAGTGGTCTGAGGCAGGAGATTTGGGCAGGAGCTGGACAGTGCCCCATTGCTTCACCACGGCGAGGCATACACCTGGGGCCGCCTCATCTGCCAGGGTCGCAGTGCTGATTTAGTGCCTTGGCTGCCCTAGTGCCGGACTAGCCGCCGCCTTAATTATTTTGCTGTGCCAGGGATTGATGTTCTCCTGAGACTTAAACTGAGGTGGTTGAGGAGGTGGGCTCTTACCTCCACGTTTGATGCTCTGAGCCCCCGGTGCTGCTGCTCCATCTGCTGCATACCTGGAGTTGGGACCACATTGTGATACTGAACACATTGGTAGTCTGATTCACCTACGAGACGGACGTAGTAATAAAGTTCACTACAGATCGGAGGTCCAGAAAGTCTGCTGTTTGATCTGTCTGCCGACGGGGGAGGCCAACCTGCGCCATATAAATTACCTGGTGTACACTGCTGGGGGGAGGCTGCAGCTGTGCCCGAAGCGGGCTTGCGCTCGATTGGGGCTCCATAGATACGTTGGCTTACTAAGCTCTGTGATGGTGATGTTGGTGATCTCGGAGTTGGATAGTTCCCCCTACCCAGCGTCAACTTCTAGGCTAGATGACACGGGGGAGTGGAAAAAGAAGAAGGGGCTCTATGGACTCCTTCACTAGTACCCCACACAGAGATGCTACAGCCTGTGATGCTCTGGTGGAAACTGCTGTGGAGGGCCCCTGAATACTTCCAACATGGATCCATACATGCCAGCAATGCAGGCTGGCTTTGCATCAGTGAACTCTAAACTTGACGACATTGTGTCCACCATCCACTCCCTCAAAACAAAATTAGACGAGGAGAGCAGGCATATCACAGCTGTGGAGACACGGGTCAGCAATCTGGAAGAGACGGTAGAGAGACACAGTCAGGATCTTCAGACCTTCAAGAAGGAGCTCCTTAAGGTATGCTCGAAATGTGAGGATCTAGAATCACGCTCGCACTGGAACAACCACCATTTCTGGTGGAGGGGGCAACCGGTCACTGGCTCCGGTCCCAACGCCTGGAGCTCCTCCGCATACCAAATTGCCACACTTTTAAACTGCTGCGACTGAGATATAATCCTTAAGTTAGTGAGAGAGAAGGGAACACTCCAATTCGACTCTGCAGGGATCCACATTTACCCAGATTTCTCGGCGGGGGTCCAATCGGTGAGGTGAACCTTTGACCAGGTAAAACGTCTCCTGCGTGATAAGGTGCAGTATGCCATGATGTACCCGGCCAAATTGCACATACAACACGGGGGGAAGGACATACTGTTTTGAATCCCCTCACAAGGCCGAAGCATATATTGAAAGATTTATACCTGTCCCAGTGGTCCGGGGTCCTGACTCTGGCCGGAAGGACCGGGCTGCGACAACTATGCAGCAGGCATAGGGTGATGGACTTATTGGTGGAAATCTCTGATACCTACTGATATGGCTCTGTACTATTGTATGCAGCTGTCTCTCTTTGGACGCTATGCTGAATATAACCAATAACTGCTGTTTTAAGTTGACGTTCACAGTGAGCTCAATGAGGTTCGACAAGAGGTGTTATTCGGGGTAAACGAAAACATAGAGTGGCATAATGCATAATGGACACCGTCTTTATACAGTCATTCTTGTTATGAGTCTTTATTTACAATTGTACATATAGATGTATTGGTGGAAGGAGGTCCCCATGAGTATATGTTCTAAGTTTCCTGATCCTCACACTGATGATTTAAAATCTGATCAAAGATTGCAGTAACATCATCACTGTGTTAAACAATGCATGTTGTCCACCATTATTAGATTTGAAATAAGGGATGTAAGAGATGTTTAGGCTGCACCTTTGAAAAAGTTCTGTAATTTTCTATTAACTTGATCGTACACTGCTGACACGGGGGGTTAAAGAGATGTTGAGACTGTATTTTTGAAAAATGTATGGCTAATTTTCGGTTTGTGCTTACTTTGCTCATTGGGCTATTTTGCTTATCTTGCTTATTTTTACAAACTGAGCTTACCATGATAATACTCTGTTAATTTCCATGGACTTTTATGGGTCAAGATCAGCGAGATTTTCTCTTCCCTGCTGCATGACCCATTTCTGCTTTTTTACTACATATCCCAGCAGCTTTGGGCGGTTAGAGAGTGAGCTTCAGCACGCCCCCCTCGTATGCCTCTGGTGTTTGGTTCCATAGACGCTATCGTACGCAAATTTTGGACGCCACGCGACACGTGATGACGTTTTCACGCGATTTCTCTACGCGTGACGTCATCACGTCCCGTGTAATGTGACTATGTCACACGAATGATTCAAGAAGCGCCTTGGCTTTTGTGCTATTGGTACAGACATACCTGGAACCTGTTTAGTGGCCATATCGGGTTTGTTAAGGTAAGAGGTAGTATATATACCGGCTTATAGCATAGATATAGTTAATTTTTGCAGTACTCTAGCTGTAAGATAATCTGGAATTTAATTATTTGCCGTAACCCTAGAGTCTTAAGGGTCTGGGGGAATATCTATTCTCCTTTTTGAAGTACCCTTATATAATGGGTTTTTGAAATAAAGTGTCCAGATACAAGTGGTTATTACATTAGGTAGGAAGTGGAATTGATTTCAAGACCACAAACCCATTGTTTTGATTCCATAGGGAGATTTGTCCTTGTCGCCTCAACCTACCATCTATCAAGTTGGAGGCCTATTCTAATCTGGAGTCCTGGCTTATATGAAAGTGCTGTAAGTAAGGCTTGGGTGCTGAAAGATATCAGGCCAGATAGAGTCCTCACTTTAGTTAAAAATGAGATTATGTATTCTATGTGTGTGTTTCTTTTTATAGAACTCGAGAGGAAGTTTGTGAACGACATTCTATAATCATTTGGAAGTCGTCCTTTACTAAAATTTGAGATTTGGTGAAGTGTGGTGGAAGTTATCACCACTATTTAGAATGTATGTAAACAAAGATATATACCGAACACCCCTTTTTTGGATCAGGGTGATGATGTCTGTAGTCTATTTAATAAGACACAAAACATCTATACAAATTTAGTAATATGCGTTGTTTTTATTCCACAGATGTCAATTTCTTAGCAAATTCTAGGGCTACAAGAAAGTGACAGGAAGGAAATACCATCACCGTTGAGATACAAACACATATTATCTTTACCCCTGATGAATGTCCCACATTAATATGTGCTCTTAGGACAGAAACTTGTACAAGTTGGGTTATTGAGAAAGCACCAATAATACCGACATAAAAAAGAAATTTCTTCAGTGTGGAGTTCCACACGGAGCTAATGTAAAAATCAACTGAATTAACCCGATTTTTGGGATCGTCATGTGTGTTGCGAAGTTTAGTCTTTTTTTTTATGTTTTATATCTTGTGTGTTGGATTATGAATGTTATGTGATATGATCATTTTAAGAGTGTTATAATCAAATAAAGACATGTTTTACGAAGTAAAGTAGGCAATACACGGATTTTTCGTGTAGGTGCAATTCCTGTGGACATATTGTGTGTGATGCTTTACACCTTCTTTTATATATACTACCAGTCTTATCCATGTGGTAAGGAGCGTGTTTTATGATCCATTAATGCATGGTTTTTGCCGTTTGAGAAGAATATATTTAGAGACCAATTGGTCTCGGTGGCTTGTATAGCCATACACTCCTTTCAAGGTTTTTTTAAAGAACCACACAGTGAATACTATAACCGTGTAATACGGTAAAGATGGCGTCTCAATCAGATAAATGTCTAGCATATAATGATGAATATGTGCGTAATTTGATAGAATCCCTACCAATAATGGGCTTGGACAAAGACCTAGATATCCTCACTAAAGATGATCAATGGGATGAACTTGCACAATTAAGAAAAAGACTCATAAGAACTGAGTTACATGCCATCATTATGTTAGAATACGTCAAGCATCAGGCGTTACCACAAGGATTGATTGTCAGGAACGAACCTAGATTATTCTTGGATAATCAAGATTTTAAATTGAAATGGAGTACATTTCTAATAAATGTGGTCGAGATTGGCTCATTCTAATAATAGAAACAGCCCAGGAAACTGCTAAAAAAAATAGAAGTGGATTTAAAATCATTGGAAGAAGAGATTAAG
The DNA here is from genome assembly GCF_040938575.1 of Ambystoma mexicanum. NCBI lineage: Eukaryota > Metazoa > Chordata > Amphibia > Caudata > Ambystomatidae > Ambystoma > Ambystoma mexicanum. Next base: position 1,210,035,796 of record NC_090923.1, on the reverse strand, counting down.
AAGAAATTTGAAGTTGAGGCTTTCAAGACTAGTTTAGAAAAACACCTAAAAGAAATGCAGGATTTTAAAACGGAAACAATTACAGAACGAGTGAAACGTATGAAGAAAGATGTACAGAATTTCTCATATGAGAAAGCTTTCATTTATACCAATAAAGATTATAAGTTTGGAGACCCAAAACCTGGGCGTAATGCCAATCAACAGCTAAAACGCAGAGTGCGTTTTAGGAATACTTCATACAGTTCGAGTGCAGGATCTGATGATAATGATGAGTATAGTAGAACAGGATCGAGTGGCAACAGTAAGGAAAGCGAGAATAGATCTAACAGAGGAAGAGGTACAAGGGGTAACAATCAAGGTAGAAATGATCAACGACAGCCTTTTTTAGAAAGAGGCAACGGACAAAGACAATGGGCCCCAGACCGGATGCAGACCCGGAGTCACAGGGGCTGGTAGTCAATCTCTCCGCTACTATTCTAACTGAACATGAAAAATGTGTACTGAATAAAGGTCTCAATTATGTGATATCTAAACATCATAATCCTTTTGAGTTTAGAGTGGAGTTTCAACAATTCATGAGAAAAGTCCACCTTAAAGAATTTTTTGAAAATAACTCCTTCAATGGTTCAAAGAATTATAGTGGCCTCAGAAACCCTTCTATGTTCTGTGCCCTTCCGTCTTCTTATTCCCCTGAATCTATTGTATTTGAAAAGAAGGTATTGGAAGATTTAAGAGCGCTTGAATCCATGGGCATTCCCAGACATTTCAATCTCAGTAAAAATGAACAGAATACTTTAAAATCTTTAGGGTCCAATACTAATATCATCATTCGACAAGCTGACAAAGGTGGTGCAATAGTAGTTTTGGATAGAACCCAATATGTGGAAGAATGTTTGAATCTATTATCTAATACCAATCATTACAAAAAAATAGATAAGGATCCCAGCAATGAATTACTTATGAACATTAGAGATAAAGTGACCAAAGCAGTGGACTTAAAACTCATTAGCAAACAAGAAGGAGAATATCTTGTGAGAGAGAATGGTAGAATTCCAATCTTCTACATACTCCCCAAGATCCATAAAAACTTAAGAAATCCTCCCGGAAGACCTATAGTCTCTGGTATTGATTCACTGTTGGAACCGTTGTCTAAATACGTAGATTACTATCTCCGCCCGTTCATACCCAGTATGAGAAGCTATGAAAAAGATACCACTGATGCTATAATGAGAATTGAGGGTAGCCAGTTTGATCCAGATATTAATTTATTATTATGTCTGGACATACAGGCTTTATATACCAACATACCCCAACAGGCAACCCTTGAGGTTGTAGAAGAAACCCTCCTCAAAAGAGAAGATGAGCACCCAGTCTCCAATTCCTTTATAAAGTGGTGTACAGAGACAGCTCTGACGAATAACTTTTTTCAATTTATGTGACAATTTTACGTCCAAATTGAAGGGACGGCCATGGGTGCAGCCATGGCACCTAATTTAGCAAATTTATACGTTAATATGTTCGAAGAAACCATCATATATCGCAGTCTTAACCCATTCCAAGACAACATAGTGTGTTGGCTGCGGTATATAGATGACATCTTCGTTATTTGGAAGGGCAGTGTAGAAGAGGCCAATGAATTCAACAAATGGCTCAGCATACAAAATAGGTACCTTAAATTTACTATGAATATGAGTAATGACATGATTAATTTTCTAGACATCTCGATATACCACCATCAGGGTACCCTATTGATAAAACCTTATAACAAAGAAACAGATAGAAATGCACTCCTTCATTTTTCTAGTCACCATGCCCAACATGTGAAGAATAATTTACCTTTTGGTCAATTTCTTCGTATCAAGAGAAACAGTAGTACGAGAGAGTCATATGAGGAAGGTGCCAATAAATTGATTACAAAACTGACAAATCGAGGATATCCTAAACGTCTAGTTAAAGATGCAGCAAAGAGAGCATTCAACAACAACAGAGAAGCCCTATTTGACCACCAATTACACCAGAATAAGACACGAAAGGAGAGTCCATTAGTGTTTGTAAATACCTTCAGTAATCTATCCTATAAGATCAAAGGCATCATTAACAAAAATTGGAAGAAGGTGATGTCAAAGGAAAGTGTGAAACCACTAGTGGCGTTCAAGAAAAAGCACGACGATAGGTAATTTAGTGATGAGGAACGACATTGGAAACAATAGAAACAGAGAAACCCAACAGAGAAGACTGTGGGATTTACCTCCAGTAGTAAGACATCATCCATGCGGCAACTGCAGTATGTGTGCACAGACTACTAAAACAACCCAAGTAGATTTAGGTCTTAAAAAAGAATAGAATATCACTGAACATACAAACTGTAATACAGAGAATGTTGTATATGTTATTAAATGCCCGTGTCAATACATCTATATTGGTAAAACTAATCTGAAATGTAAAATAAGAATGACTGAGCATAAGAGTTGCATTAAGAATAAGGTAGAACAAGCACCACTCGTCAAGCATTTTTTGGAAAAACATCATAAAAGTACAGACTTTAATTGGACTATTTTGAAACATATAAAAGGCAAAACACAAGATTTGATCAACAAGAAGCTTTTAAGTCTGGAGCAAAAATTAATTTTCCAAACTAAGAGCCATATTCAGGGTTTAAACGAAAACATAGAGTGGCATAATGCATAATGGACACCGTCTTTATACAGTCATTCTTGTTATGAGTCTTTATTTACAATTGTACATATAGATGTATTGGTGGAAGGAGGTCCCCATGAGTATATGTTCTAAGTTTCCTGATCCTCACACTGATGAATTAAAATCTGATCAAAGATTGCAGTAACATCATCACTGTGTTAAACAATGCATGTTGTCCACCATTATTAGATTTGAAATAAGGGATGTAAGAGATGTTTAGGCTGCACCTTTGAAAAAGTTCTGTAATTTTCTATTAACTTGATCGTACACTGCTGACACGGGGGTTTAAAGAGATGTTGAGACTGTATTTTTGAAAAATGTATGGCTAATTTTCGGTTTGTGCTTACTTTGCTCATTGGGCTATTTTGCTTATCTTGCTTATTTTTACAAACTGAGCTTACCATGATAATACTGTGTTAATGTCCATGGACTTTTATGGGTCAAGATCAGCGAGATTTTCTCTTCCCTGCTGCATGACACATTTCTGCTTTTTTACTACATATCCCAGCAGCTTTGGGCGGTTAGAGAGTGAGCTTCAGCACGCCCCCCTCGTATGCCTCTGGTGTTTGGTTCCATAGACGCTATCGTACGTGAATTTTGGACGCCACGCGACATGTGATGACGTTTTCAAGCGATTTCTCTACGCGTGACGTCATCACGTCCCGTGTAATGTGACGATGTCACACGAATGATTCAAGAAGCGCCTTGGCTTTTGTGCTATTGGTACAGACATACCTGGAACCTGTTTAGTGGCCATATCGGGTTTGTTAAGGTAAGAGGTAGTATATATACCGGCTTATAGCATAGATATAGTTAATTTTTGCAGTACTCTAGCTGTAAGATAATCTGGAATTTAATTATTTGCTGTAACCCTAGAGTCTTAAGGGTCTGGGGGAATATCTATTCTCCTTTTTGAAGTACCCTTATATAATGGGTTTTTGAAATAAAGTGTCCAGATACAAGTGATTATTACATTAGGTAGGAAGTGGAATTGATTTCAAGACCACAAACCCATTGTTTTGATTCCATAGGGAGATTTGTCCTTGTCGCCTCAACCTACCATCTATCAAGTTGGAGGCCTATTCTAATCTGGAGTCCTGGCTTATATGAAAGTGCTGTAAGTAAGGCTTGGGTGCTGAAAGATATCAGGCCAGATAGAGTGCTCACTTTAGTTAAAAATGAGATTATGTATTCTATGTGTGTGTTTCTTTTTATAGAACTCGAGAGGAAGTTTGTGAACGACATTCTATAATCATTTGGAAGTCGTCCTTTACTAAAATTTGAGATTTGGTGAAGTGTGGTGGAAGTTATCACCACTATTTAGAAGGTATGTAAACAAAGATATATACCGAACACCCCTTTTTTGGATCAGGGTGATGATGTCTGTAGTCTATTTAATAAGACACAAAACATCTATACAAATTTAGTAATATACGTTGTTTTTATTCCACAGGTGTCAATTTCTTAGCAAATTCTAGGGCTACAAGAAAGTGACAGGAAGGAAATACCATCACCGTTGAGATACAAACACATATTATCTTTACCCCTGATGAATGTCCCACATTAATATGTGCTCTTAGGACAGAAACTTGTACAAGTTGGGTTATTGAGAAAGCACCAATAATACCGACATAAAAAAGAAATTTCTTCAGTGTGGAGTTCCACATGGAGCTAATGTAAAAATCAACTGAATTAACCCGATTTTTGGGATCGTCATGTGTGTTGTGAAGTTTAGTCTTTTTTTATATGTTTTATATCTTGTGTGTTGGATTATGAATTTTAAGAGTGTTATAATCAAATAAAGACATGTTTTACGAAGTAAAGTAGGCAATACACGGATTTTTCGTGTAGGTGCAATTCCTGTGGACATATTGTGTGTGATGCTTTACACCTTCTTTTATATATACTACCAGTCTTATCCATGTGGTAAGGAGCGTGTTTTATGATCCATTAATGCATGGTTTTTGCCGTTTGAGAAGAATATAGTTATTCGGGGTACACCATCAGGTTGTGGTGGATGGGGAGGGCACGGGTGGCTGGGTTGATGGACGGTTTCTATTGTTAAAATGTCTGACAGTCGTTTTGGGGCAGCAGGGTGCGGGTCATTGCTACAGGTCTTGAGAGATTTTGTGCAAGAAATTGGAAATGGCATGTGGTGTGGCAGGTGAGTGAGGGCTTTTGCTCTCCTCCTTAACATGGAACATACAGGGTTTAAATAATCCTGTCAAAGCACACAAGATCCTCTCCTACATTCCAATGGGGAGGGTCCATGAGACTTGTGCATGCCGGTGGGGCCCTTTGCGGATCTACACTGACTTCTCTTCACAAACCAGGGGGGTCCTCACATTGCAAAGTTCTCATAAGTGTTTGGACTGATTATTGTCTTCTCCCCCTTTTACAACAAACCCCCCCCCGCTCCACCCTTTAGTGCATTTAGTGGACTGCAGACAGTCCCTGAAGAATTTCCACACAATTTTTGATCACATAATGATTGGAAAGAAACATGTTGGTATAATGTGTTGCAAGAAAGAATGAGTATGAATGACTTCAGAGTAGTATGAATGGAGTATGGGATTGTGTTTGACTGAGAATATATTTGAGAATATATTTGCACAGATCAAGACACTTTTTGTTGGTGTCAACGCACAGGGTTGGATACCAATAGGCCCTTAGACATAACCCTGCTGGTTTCATTGTTGCACTGAATATTAGACCTATTATTCAATAATGGTCTCCTATTAATTTGTGTATGTTTTTGTTGGCAATTTGATTGCATTTTTAAACTGATTTTGATGAGGTAAAATGGTCTATATTTTGTACACACTGCCTCGTGAGTTTGTTTGAAGCACTATGCTCTCCAAAACTACTAGCTCTCCTACTGGCATCTTTGAAGATGCATTAGATTGCTTCGCCCCCTACCATTTATTTGTTTGAAGCTAAAGGTTTTTCAACCTATTTGAGGGATTGTTAGGTGTGGGCCCTTGTTTCCCTTGCACCTCTCCTTGGTTGTTGTGGTTCCTCACATTGATCCATTATTCCCTGGGGTTCAGAGTTTCCAGGAGCACTGTTGACCCCCTAGGCCATTACGTTCTGGGCTGGGGTAAGCTGGAGTAATACCAGATAGTACTTGTAAACACGTATGGTCCAAATTTAGATAACCCTGAGTTCTACCAACCGGTGGCATTGGTCCGAAACATTTACGCACATTGGGGGATATCAGGACCACCTCAGGTCATTTCACTGCATGCAGATGATGCGATCCCGAGCACAACCTGGACCCAATTATGCAAGATATCCACAGGTTTGTGCAATACTCAGGGTATAAGATAAATAATGCAAAATCAGAATTGTTCCCTTTAATGCCTTCCACTGAGCAATATGCTGATCTTGGGGGATTTCGATGGGCACCTTCGAAGCTTCGATACTTGGGGGTCATGATATCTAGGTACCAACAAACACTGTACACGGAGAATCATGAGCTTTATTTGCAACAACTGGCTGCAAAAATGCCTCTCTGGTCTTGTCTCCCGCTCTCCCTTTATGGACAGGGATCCTTATTTAAGATTATGTTCTTCCTAAGTTGCTTTATTAATTTTGCAATGCTCCCGTCTGGCTGGGGTGTGCTTTCTTCACTACAGTGCGGATGCTGGCTTTGAGATTCATCTGGGGAGGGGGGGGTGGTAGCTAGGATCAGCTACCACACCCGAACCTTGTGTGACCGAACCTTATGAGTCCGGCGACTCGCGGCGACAGATTTTAAACTCTTATCTGGCTTCCCAGGCTCATTTCGCCACATACAGGAATAATATGTAATATATATACCATAGCATTCCACTGGTAGATGTACCACCAATGATAGATAGATTCCTGTATCTATGACCCAGTCAGAACCACGGTCAATGCCTGGTCAATGATATTTAGTAGGTTAGAGATTCAGACGCCCTACCATAATGCAGTCCCGCTTTGGAACTTTCTGGCAATTGTCCCTACGTTCCAAAAGGATCTACAAAAAGCGTGGGACTCAGTAGGGCAGCTGACTTTGGGGGACATTTGTGACTCTGGAGGTTTTCTCTCAGCAGCTGGGCGAGGACCCCCTCCAAATGCTGAAGTATTACTGAATGCAGGCTGTGTTCCGTGGAAGGTGGCCTTCCTTCCCTGTTGCACCAGTGATACATTCATTAGCTCAATGGCTTCTTCGGATGGGATGCGTTGTGGGGTGTCTAGATTATATGGTCTGTTACAATCACATATACAGTCGTGCAATGGCATGAGAGCCGTGTGGGAAAGAGACCTGGGTATCTCGCTGTGGGATGCTATCAATTGACGAAGACTGTCTCCTTAAATGCTGACGTCCGTCTGATACAATTTAAGGTCCTAAATCACTTGCATTACATGCTAGCTATACTGGGCAAATTCGCTGGCTATACTGGGCAAATTCACTATCGGGTAATATTATTGCAGCACAAATGCAGCACAAATGTCGCAAAAAAAAACATTGCAGCAAAAATGCTGTGGTTTGATCCAGTAAAGGTGTAACCCATTATACCATTTAAGGGGAGCGGGAGTTGCGGGGGTGGGCCCCGCTCCCTTAAATGGTATAATGGGTCCGGGGGTTGCGGGGGTGTCCCCCGTATCCGTTACATGATTGTGGCGGCAAAACCACAGCATTTTTGTAGCGATATTTTGTATTCACAGCCATTTTTGACGCAAATTTATTACATGGAACCCCGAATTCTCCCCAGGCACCAGTTCATATTGTGTAAAATGCAGAGGTGGGCTAGCTGACTCATTTCATATGTATGGGGCTTGCCCCCCCCTGTTCTTGACTTCTGTGGTGATAACACTCAATACTATGCTAGACATCCCGCCATTCCCTTCGCTGATCAAGTACTTGTTGGGGGACATAGGAAAAATGCCTGTAGCCTCTCAACGTCTATTTCATGTGGCATGCGCTGTAGCTAAGAAATGTATTCTGAAACACTGGAAATCAAGACAATCTTCTAATAGTGCGGAAGGGCTGCATGCACTGGTTTGTGTAAACGAACGAGAGCAGAGATCTGTGCAAACTGTACCGATGCCCTAAGGACATCTGGGACCCACAGAGGTGATATCTGGCAGACATTGACTCTGCGGACCCCTTGAGGGAAGGGGGGCAGGGAGAGTTGGAGTATGCAATGGACTGTGCCCAGCTGTCAACTGATATGGTACAAGGTGATGTTGGTGTGTTAGCACATGTTCCATGCTGCACCTGTATATGATTTCAGGGTCAAACGTATTTATAATGTTACAGCTGTGGGTATTTGACTGTAAACTGCTTACTCCAAGACTGTCGTATAAATAAGGTTTTTATTTTTTTAAAGCGCGTCTCCTTATGCCAAACAGATCTATATCTGCTGGTTGGTTGTTCCCCCTCATACCCAATATGTTAACCATAGTCAATGGGTACCCCGCCAATCTGGAAAGGATACTCCTTTTCATTGGCTATTCCCGTCTGTCAGGTGGTTTACATATGGGGATTGGCTATCCATTAAACCGAAAATTTACATCATCTATATAATCAGTGTTTTACGACCATTGTAGCTTTGAGATGGATCACTAATTTGAGTAATAGATGGTTAAGATAAGGGTGTAGCGCTTTGGAGTACCACTTTGTAAGTTCTACACATGGGGATTGGACAGAGTTGAGGACTAATATTTAACTGCCAATTTTCACATTTTCTACATACTCAACCTAGAAGTTGACAACTAGTCATGGATCAGTACCCCCTAATGGGACTACACAGGATGGTCCAATAACTGCCATTGGGATCTACACAGCTAAGATACCTTATGAAGGTAATGAACCTAGACCCCAGTCTCTGGACTCTGCTACCAAGAAATCTATTTTCCTTTCTCTGCCTATCTTCAATACCTTCACTGTTTGTTGTGTAAAATGTTTATAGCTTTACACCTCCACAAGCAACACTGAGTTAAAAGTGTTTGCTAATGGGCAGGTGCCAGTCTCTGGTCCCAACTTAAATGTTCTCCGAGCAGTGGTTTCCCTTAATAACATACATGCCAATATGTCTTATTCCATTTGGGAAATGCTACCAAATGCAGACCAACTAGACTTCCTGGCCATATCAGAATCATGGCTGCACGATGCAGCGGGTCCCGCCCTCTCATTAGCAGTTCCCGACAATTACACCATCATACGAGCAGATAGACACACCTTCCGAGGTGGAGGTCTAGCCATTATAGCCAAGATCAGTCTTGACATGAGAATCTCTACACACCCTATCACGAAATCTTGTGAATGCCTTTCGGTCAAATTCGCCACCACTAGCTCCCAAACACTAAATATCGTCCTGGTCTACAGACCTCCAGGTCCTATTGGAACCTTTGCTGAGGACCTCTCCACCACCCTGTCCAACAATCTGAAAAGCACCTCCCAAACAATAGTGCTAGGTCACTTTAACCTAGGCTACAATGACACTAAGGACACCCAGTCTATAGCTACTGCTCTGATCCTAAAAGAACTGGGTTTTGCCCAAAAAGTGAACCTTCCCACTCATAACAAAGGTCGCATCCTTGACTGGATAGCTGAACACAATTGTGGAGTAACCATCACAGACTATATCCCCCAGATCTGGACAGACCACTATCTACTACTATTTACAGTTGCTACAAACTCAGTCACAGCCAAGTCCACACCTGCCCCCCCTATACCCACGAGCGGCAAAAAGCTGATGACCACGGAAAAATTGTTGCCCATCATACTTCCACAACTAAACGCGCTACCAGCCAACACTGATCCTAATGTGCTAGTTGATCACTTCAATGAAACTATGAACACAGCCCTTGACCACATAGCACCACTCAAATTACGCACTAGCAAACCAAAAAAACATCTCAACTCATGGTTCACCCCATATCTAAAAAATCTCAGGTTAACCAAAAGAAAACTAGAATCCATATGGAGACTCACTCCGACAGCAGAAAACAAACTGAACCTTGCAAAGGTATCCACACAATACAAAAAAGATATCCTACTAGCCAAACAAGATACATATAATACCAGAATATCCCAATGCAAATCAAGTGTCAGAGAACTGTTCAATATCTTGAATGAGCTGGAAACCCCCATCATTCCCCAAGAAAACTGTACCAAGGACAAAAAATGGTGCTCAGACATACAGCTTGCCCTTACCAACAAAGTAGTCAACCTTTAAACTAAAATCGCCCTTAAAAAAGCATCTCTCACACCACATGGCGCTCTCACCTCAGCACCTTTACCTAAACCTAAACAAATAACACGCTTCTGCTTCTCCAAGGTATCTACCATTGAAGTCGAAAAAGTTATCCTGGGACTCAAACCGTCCAATTGTAAAGGCGATCAATGCCCTGCCCAACTAATTAAAGATGCTGCGAGAGAATTATCGCCTTTCATAACCAAACTCCTCAACTCATCCTTCACCACCGGCACTGTACCGAATAACCTGAAAGAGTCGTGGGTCCTGCCACTCCTAAAGAAGCAAACGCTCGACCCGGCCATTCCCACCAATTTTAGGCCTATCACGACCTTGTCCTTTCTCCTAAAAATCTTAGACAAAGTGGCATACATGCAAATACAAAACTTTCCTGAATCCAACCACCTGCTCGGAACCCGCCAATCTGGATTCCGCCCACAGCATGGTACCGAGACTGCCCTTATCGACCTCAAGGCCCAAATAGATCAATGTTGGGACAATGGCCAAGCAGTCTTACTCCTCCTGCTAGACCTTCCAGCAGCTTTCGATTTAGTCGACCATACAGTCTTATGTAGCCACCTAGACTCGGCTGCTCACTTCTCCAAAGAGGCCATAATATGGATCAAATCCTTCTTGAGTAACCGCACCATGAGAGTCTTCTCTCCATCAGCCTCAGCTGACCCGATCCCCATAACGTGCGGCGTGCCCCAGGGATCCTGCGTTTCACCAACCCTCTATAACATATTCACAAAGCCACTCTTCGACGAAATGGATCATTTGGGTATCGCCTACACCAACTACGCAGACGATACCCAGATCCTCCTCCCGCTCTCAGGCGATTACGTCGTGGACCTGGCCTTAGTGAATAAAATCTACAGCATCTTTCAGGCATGGATGGCCACTCATGGCTTATGCCTGAACGACGACAAAACCGAGCTCATAATCCTAGGCACCCCGACACACACAACTAAACTCAACCCCGACTATGCAAGCTTCATCATAGACGGTAATAATATCAAGGTGGCAAAGGAAGTCAAGACCCTAGGTTTCTACCTTGACGCCACCTTAAACTTTGTCAAGCAAGTCAATTCCCTAGCCTCAACGACGGCATACACTTGCAAACTCATTAGAGCCAGTAAACAATTCCTCTCCACAGACAGCTGCATCACACTTGCCAGAGCCCTCATACTGTCCAAACTAGACTATTGTAATGGTCTCTACATTGGGGCTAACAAACAGACCATCCACAAAATCCAGGTCCTCCAGAATAATGCCCTGAGAGCTGCTCTCAAGATAAACAGAAAAGAGCATATCTCCTCTATAAGAAGAGAATATAAATGGCTATCCACTCAGGACAAAATCCAACTCAAAATTGCCTCCCTTACTCACAAGTGCCTTAATAACATGGCACCACCCTACCTCATGGACAGGCTACACTTGAGAACTTCATCTAGACCTACAAGAATGGCCAATGCAAACTGCCTTCATGTCCCTCGCTTTAAACGCACCACTATTGGAGGTCATAGCTTCGCAGTCAAAGCAGCTCAGCTATGGAACTCATTACCACATGACATAAGAGAACCCCAGCCCTTCCTGAAATTCAGGCAGAATGTGACCAAGTGGCTGAGAGCCAATGACAACTAATTACTATGACTTAACTGGACCCGACTGTCCCCACTGGCGATCCACCTTCATGCCCCAGTACCATTACCTCGGTCGGTATTTACACCAATGTATATTACTGTATTTATTCCACTGTATACTTCCTTTATATTTTTAAGTATACCCTCACCTGTATCACCTGCTTGCTGGTCCTAGTTCCTGCCTTGTACATATTTTGCTTATTATATACTGTATTATGACCACGCACATGTACTTGTACATATTCTTTTCTTTTTTTTTTCTATTGCATACTGTACTATGACCATGCAGATGTACCTGTAACGAAGTTGAGCATATTCTTGTCTTGTGCGCCCTGATGCTCCAGGGCAAGGCGCGCCTTACAAATAATAAACTAAACTAGTCCAGTGCCACCCCCCTGCCCTCCCCCAATTACGTTTTGGAATTTTGGAAGTTGAAATCCTGTATTGCCTCATCATAAATCCAGGCCTACAGGTTGCAAAGAAAAAAAAAAGGAGCTAGACTGCCATTTCTCACAATGAAATGGGGCATAATGGCATGCATGTTTAAAAGGGATGGTCTAGTAAAAAATGTTATTTAAAAAATAGATAGGCAACATAAAAAAAATACTAGCATTTTCCTTTTTAAAACTTCCTATGTAAAATTTTGAGCTATTCAAGCTCAAAATTCGCAAAAAAGCAAGCACATGGGCGCATCCATGTGGTGAAATGGAGGCCCTCCTGTTCTGGCTTTTGCTTTTGCGGCACTAATGAAGGAAAAGCCAGCCAGCTGTAGTAAACAAAAGCTACCGCTGAGTGGCTTTCCCTTCATTAGTGCTGTAGGCGGAGGACGGGGACCGGAGACCAGAGCAGGAAAGCTGCAGCTGAATCTCGGTAAGTGCTATTTATTTTTTTTTTTAAAATAAGCACTAGCTGCGGTTCTTTTTCTAAGTTTTCCGGGCTGGAGGAGCCCGGAAAACTTAGAAATAAAACCGCAGCTTTAAAAACGTTGTATTTATGTTTGCGGTCGCTTTTGAAGCGACCGCAAACATAAATGCAACGTTATTGTGTTGGAAAACGCTGCGGTTTTTCTTTCCAAGTTTCTCAGGCTCCTCCGGCTCGGAGGAGCCTGAGAAACTCGGAAAGAAAAACCGCAGCGTTTTCCAACACAGCCGCGTTGTTTCTGCCTGAATCTGCTTTCCCATTTGGGGTTCTCGGGCTCCCCACGGGGAGCCCGAGAGCCCCAAATGGGAAAGCAGATTCAGGCAGAAACAACGCGGCATTGCGGAAAACAACCGCGTGGGAGCCCGAGAGCCCCAAATTGGAAAGCAGATTTAGGCAGACACAACGCAGCATTTCCCATTTGGGGCTCTCGGGCTCCCCATGGGGAGCCCAAGAGCCGCAAATGGGAAATGAGCTGTAGGTAGAAACACTACGCGGTATGTAAACATAACCGCGTTGTGTTTCTGCCTGCTGTGGCTTTCACTTTGGGTCTCCACCGGAAAACCTAGAAAAAAAACCGCAGCTAGTGCTTATTTTTTTTAAAAAAAAATAAATAGCACTTACCGAGATTCAGCTGCAGCTTTCCTGCTCTGGTCTCCGGTCCCCGTCCTCCGCCTACAGCACTAATGAAGGGAAAGCCACTCAGCGGTAGCTTTTGTTTACTACAGCTGGCTGGCTTTTCCTTCATTAGTGCCGCAAAAGCCAGCACAGGAGGGCCTCCATTTCCCAAAACGGATGCGCCCATGTGCTTGCTTTTGCGAATTCTGAGCTTGAATAGCTCAAAATTTTACATAGGAAGTTTTAAAAAAGAGAATGCTAGTATTTTTTATTATGTTGCCTATCTATTTTTTAAATAAAATGTTTTACTAGACCATCCCTTTAAGGACAACTGGACGTTCTACAGTTCAGGAAGGCGCTCAAGACCTTCCTCCTCAAGGAATGGCTCCTCTCCAACACCTAGGTCCACACACACTCCACTCCCCACCCTACCTGAAACTGATATGAATTGTTTCCTCCCAAGGTTGCTTGAAGATCCCTTGCTGACAAATTGCCCACCTTCCCCGTCCCCTGTTGGCTCCCCACTCCCTTGTTTCTCTGCTCGCCCCACCTTGTTCTTCCCCCTAGGATCTTAAAGCGTGCCATTGCTTCTCGAAGCTAGGTCCAAGCTCAAAAAATACCCTAATAATAATGATTATAAAGAGTAGAAGTCAGAGGGTCGATGGGTAGAATGAAATTGGATAAGACTATTCATGCGCATGTTTGTGAAATGCACCGTAAGGTTCTACAGCACCAGCCTGAGTATGTGTAAACAAGAATCAGTCAAACAAGGCTGACACCAAGGCATTGTCAAGTAGGGATATGGGACCCTCTGAACGGACTAGAGAGGGAAGAAATCAAGAGCCAGTTCTTACCTTGAGGAAGAGGGGAAGAGGGTGAGCGTTCAGAAGACCCAATTCTTGCTCCTCACTAGCGCCAGCATGTATCAAAGCAGTACACCTTTGTCTCACTCCAGACCTAGTGTGCCAAGTGCTCACCAGTCTCTTTCTCTTTTTCACAGAGACTGCCGAACCATTGCAAGCCAAGAACTGACAACAGGAGAGACATCCTCCAACGCCACACGCAGCCTGGAAGATTTGGCCGACCTGAGAGGAAGATAGCCACCCTGTGTTCAGTATCGCCAGTAGCTCTGGCAGGATGGGAGACACTGAAGGAGAGAAGCAGAGAAGCTGCTACACGACAAGGAAGGAAGTTGCCTGATGCTCTCCAGGGGCACTGAGGGTGCAACCCGATTTACGGCATTGGTAGCCAATGTTTCCTTTATTGATTCATCTCTTGGTCTGAGGAACCAAGGGACGGGCCTAAAAAGGTTAAAATGTGTGCTCAATGTGAACCTAGCCATACACCCCATCAGTGTGGTATGGATTAATTTAAACCTGTCCCATGGTCAGCAATTTCACATCCTGCAAGGGCAAGGGCGGCCTTTGGTTTTTGACAGTTGTTGGGGTCAAATTGACTGACTGGTCGCATAACCCTTTGTTTTATAAACTTGGTGTAATTGGTGTGCTGGCGTAGGCTAGCCCATGTGACAGTGATATTTCTAGGGGGGGGGGCTGTGCCTACATTCACTTTGGCTGGAATTTTCTCTGAAGGTTGCAGGTTTAGTTACCTGTTGAAAGGTTTTTGGACCTGAAACACTGCCACTGTGTTTGAGGGCAAGTCTGGCCATAGTTTAAGGCTGCAGTCATTCTTGCCAAATCTTATTACAACACACAAATTGCTGAAGCCAAGTCTAGCTCCAAAGAGCTTTTTTCCATCCTTTGGGATTTTAACTCCAACACAAAGACTAACATCAAGGCACTACAAGATGCTACATGGTGTCAAATGATACATTACACTTTTTCTGCTAAAATTGCCTCTCATCTGGAGGCTAGTGCCTCATCTCAGACCAATGTCGCGCAGGTTGCCTCTGTACCATCGCAAGTGTCCAGTTCTTCCGGCACCACTGCCCCTCCCCAACAACTTGACTCTAAGACGACTTTACCAACAGTTGTACAGTCAATACCTGCTTCGCCCAACGTCACTCGAGAAATCCCAGCCCACAAGTTCTCTTTTTCTTTCACTCCTTGCATAGTGGCTGAAGTAACTAAGATTATTTTCGACATGAAGCCAACTACATGCAAGGGTGATGTTTGTCCGGTCAAACTATTGGTGAAGTGCCTTGATACTATTGGCCCTTGGGTGACTAAGCTGATTAATCAGTCTTACACCTCCTGGTGTTCCTCAGGATTCCTCATCATCAACAACACTTTTCAACATCTACAACCTTCCTTTGCTTTTGCTGCTTGATGACCTGGGTGTCTTGTATACCAATTACGCTGATGACACCCAGTTCATCCTTGAATTGTCAGGTATATATTCAGCTGATTCTGATGCTATGAATGCTATTTATACCCTCGTTCACACCTGGATGATTAAGAACTCCATGGCTTTGAATACCGACAAAACAGAGATCCTTATCGCTGCTTCTGGCCATAAATTATAAAAACGTTCTCCCGAATATGCAGCATTTCTGATTTCTAATGTTTCCATTCCCGTGGCTCACACTGTGAAAACACTTGGCGTCACCATCGATGCCAAACTCACCATGAAATTTCATGTGACCAAAACTGTGGTTGGATTAATAAACAGCTTTGTTCTTTGTGGCCATCCTTGCCTGTTAACAATATGTCTATCCTAGCCTTGGCTCTTGTCAACTCAAGGGTGGATTATTGTAACTGTCTGTTAGCAGGCACTGCCCAAGCTAACCTAGTCGCCCTACAGATTACCCAAAATGGTGCTGTTAGAGCAGTTTTGGGCCTCCCTAGACGGTTGTCCATTACCGAAGCCAGACAGAAGTTGCATTGGCTGCCCTTTAAGCATCGGACCTCCTTTAAAATCCTGACACTTACTTTTAAATGTCTGAATGCTGAAGCCCCCAGCTACCTCACTGAGCGTATTCAACGTTATGTACCAGCACAACCTCTCAGGTCATTAGAACAATCTAGGCTCAGTCAACCTAGATTTTGCTTGGCCAAATTCGGGAAAACCACGTTTGATGTTGTGGCCCCAGCGTTGTGGAACATAATTCCCCTGCATCTAAAGCAGGCCATCGCACTGGTGGATTTCAAAAGAAAGCTCAAGACCTTTCTTTTCACGTCTTCATAAATTTAGCTTGTCTCCCTGATTCTTGCTCTATCTGCTCCCATTGTTTTGTGGTGTCTGCGTTTGTTTTGTGTGCGCCTTGAGGCCTTTGGGCGATTAGGAGCGATTACAAGAATTAAAATAAACAAATAAATAAATAGTGGATTGCATTGGGTCTCTGTTCTCTGCTCCGGTTTTGAGTTTCGGTTTGTGGATGTCCTTCACTGGCTGTCCTTTCCCTAGTCCCCTTTGTTAGCTGCGTCAGGCTACACATGCTGGGACCATCTTCTGGGCCGTTCTACTGTTGCTTCCCGTTCTTAGCGCCTTGGTCAGCCGCTTTGGTGATGGAAACTGCTATTGCCTGGAAGGGTGTTGGAACCCCAATATCCCAGCTCTCCTGCTCCTATGGCCCATCCTCTGTGCCCTCCACTGTTCTTGTGGTTTTGGTTTCTGATGGCGTTCTGCCTCTTTTTATCCTTTGGCCCGCCAGAACCTGTTTTGCTGGGTTCTTCTGTCTTCCTGGAGCCATTTTCAGTATTGTTTCCACTTCTGGCTCGAGGATTCCACTTCTAGGAAGGGCAATTATTATTCTTTTCCACCATCTGGGTCGTCGTTGGTCCATGTTTCAAGTGCCTGGCTGTTCGGATTCTACAAACTGTATCTGTACTAATTGGGTTTTTCAGGCTTCCTGATGTTAGGCAAGAATTGATGCAGTAACCCTGTTGGAGACTACACGACCCCTATCCTCTTGGTTTTAGCTAACCCACCTATTGGTATAGGCCTGTACTACACAAGTTGGTAGTGTGACTGAGCAGTCAGGCTTATCTCAAGAAGGGTAAATGTGAGCTGTAGAGCTGTAGCAATTAAATCCACAAATACAAGTAACCAAGTAACACTTATACACAAGGATTTTAGTTAAACTAATTATTTATTTAAACAGCAGTTTTAAAATAAGCATTCTTTAAAAAGGACACTATATGTAGCAATCAAATACACTTTACTTTCACAGAACCAACACAAAGCTAGTAGATACTCTTTAGAGATGCTTCTTACACACTTCCTACAGCCTGAGGGGACTTCACCAACTAGGACAGTAATTGCATTTATATATCACTAGTACACTTTGTAGATTCTAAGGTTTGCAGAATGGTTAAGGGAAGGAAAAAGGTTAAACAGGTTCTCGCAGCATGTGAGCACTTTAAATCTTCCAATGAAGTCTAGATAAACACCTTTCACAGCAATATTAGTTTAAAACCAATGTTATCACCTATGAGGGACAGTAAGTAAGTACCAAAGTCAAATGGAATAGAAGAGTCTGCAGGGAGCCAGGACAGCCAAAGTCAATTGGAGCAATGTCTATGGAGCTGAGGCAGTTCTTAGATAGTAACGGTATTGCACAAAGTTAGCGAGTTTGTTGAAGAACAATCACTGTAGGGTCACAAGCTGTTACACTTGAAGAGTAGAGCTGAAATAAAAACTCTAGCAAAGCAGCTACTGCAAGTCTCAACTGAGAAGAGCAAGCTACAGATACTGAGGTAGGTACCCCATGTCAGAACAGTACCTTTGGTTAGAAGAAGATGGTCCAGCTGGCTTCTGTCTGGTTGCAGCGATGCAGATCCTGCATTCCTGTGCCTCAGTCAAGAGGACAAGAGGGAGGATGTCTGGGGACTCCTGCGGCAGCAATTCGGAGGTCGGCAGCAGCTACGGGCTCTTTTTTGATCACTGGCACTTCGCGGCTTCAGCTCTCGGTAAACGGCACCATCACGGATCTTAGATATTGGTTGGGCTTCCTTCACTCCTCGAGTCCTGAACTCTGGTGAGACCACCTGAGCTCTGGTCATCCTGCTTCTGGAGGGTCCTGGGGAGACTCCTGGAGCTTTTGGCCGGATCACAGACGTTGCACTCGACTATGGGATTTCTCGACCCCTGGCACTCGGTTCCTGCAGCAGCAAAGTAGTACAGCCAGTTGGGGGTTGTCTCAGGGTTAGTTGGTCCCACTAACCCAAGGGAAGAAGTCGTCCCTTCCGGACCATCACTTGTCAATCAGAAAAAGAAGTTTCAGCACAGCAACAGGGCTTCACCGGGCAGTTCAACGGTTCAGGAGGATGCAGCGAGCTTCGTTCAAGGTTTCTTCATTGGATAGTTCTTCCCAGTGGTCGACTGTCTTCAGTCCCAAAATCCTCACTTTTTAAGCAGGTTTCTCCCATTCATGCACAGCCTAGCTTTCACTGAAACAGCAGAGGCAAAGGACAGGGGAGTTTTCGGGCACCTCCCTCACTTCCTGCCCTTCCAGACACACTGGAGCCAGAGGCAGGCTTCAGTACTGAAGCCCGCTAAAGGCAAAACGAACAAAGGGATTAAACCTGGTTTGACGCACAGAGTTAAACCCAAGAAAAACCTCACAAACAGAAAATGGCGAAAAAAGAAGACCTGGGGTCATTTTTAGAAAATTGTCACCTATGGGTGCTATACTGCAGCTGAGGATTCAGTCTGGGATAGAAAAGCACAATGGTAGGAACATTGAACCACTGCCACCAGCCATTTAAAGTAGTGAGGGTAAAATAAAAATGTTACATGAGTAGGTAGGAAAAGGGGCTACTAAGTAAACCCCCCAGCACTCCACAAAAGATGGGGTGTGCTGGACCTACAAAGAGAAAAGGTAAGTAAAGTTAATTTCACCTGAGTGTTCTTGGGAAAAGTAGTTCTCACAATAAAAGGTATTTAAACCTTCAGAGAAATCTAAAGGATTCCTCTGTGACACTGCACTGAAGGTGCTGTGTGTCACCATACAAAATGTAGATGCCTATGGAGTTTGCCAGACTCCAAAAACAAAGGAAACACATAATCCAAATCAAATCAAAACACATGAGAGAGAAAAAGGGCTCAATCACTCCAGGGTTAAAATTAAAAAGTCATGAAGTCCAACAAAAGAGCTGGGGGTCTCCAAGGTAGAAGGGAGAGAATTCTCCCTAACACCTGAAAATACTTTTTAGGAACCATCATTGTGAGCACTTACCTCACGACCCTGGGCTGGTGGACTCTTCTCAATACTTACCATCAGATGTCTGTGGTAGAAGATTTCTGCAGTTGTGTTTGAACACATGATTCTCTATGAACTTGCATTGGGCTGAATACTGTGCTGCAGCTCTTCCTGGGGCTGCTGGTTCTCCGCCTGGCTCTGGGCTTTTCTGAAGGGCCTCACTGGGGGTCCCCAGAGGTTGTTCATCGCAATTTCCACACATGGGGTAAAATCAGTACTCACCTCTTTTTCCCCAATACCCCACACTACCTAACTTTGTCCCATGTATTCCTATGGGGAACTTTTAACTCACCTGAAAATTGAAGAGCGACTTTATCTGTATATACTTCTATATATGAGAATACCAGATTACAATGTAACTCTTTTTAGCAGTGCTGTATCTATTTTCCTGTAGGAGTGTAAAGTACTGGTGCTATTACACTAAATGTATCCTACCTTGAGGTAGCCTCTGGCTGTGTCTCATTGTAGGTTTTGCCCCCTTTTCCTCCCAATAGCCCAACATTTTCTGAGGGGTGCATATTTTATATTATCCATGGTACTATATCCTAGAGGTTAGGAATATTAGAACTGCGTTGGAGTTGGCAATTGGGATCCTGTTCTGGCTATTAATTATGTGTCAATTAATTCCATTTCCCGTTTCTTCCACAGACTTGTCAGTATATATTTTGTGCACATCACTAGACAGCGGCTTTGCATTTCAGGATAGGGGTAAGAAGTGTCTTAATTAACATTTACTGATTTGTATTCATACACTGTGCACTTTTCATATGTGGTATGTCTAAGTACATATTGGAACTAATAGAGGCATGCATGGGTGACTTAATGAATGTGTATATTTTTCAGTATAACAGTGTGGTGTGGTTTCATTGGTTAAATGTGTGGAGAAATTATGCCCATTGGTTAGCCTACTTCCCCTCCTGTGAGTTAAACCTGACTGCTCTGCCCAATAAAAAGGGTTTGGCTTACCTACTAGTTTAAGTGCCCTGCCTCAGATTATTGCACAGCCCTCATCAGACTGTTGGAATATATGGAACACAGGGTGTCCTGTCACTTGCTAATTCAACATACCGTCATTAATGTATGTAATATTTATCAGAAGTAATGGCTAGAATGAATCTGCTTCCCAATGCCATCAAGAGCCTGGTTCTAGGTTCATGGTGTCCTAGAAAAATAGAATTAACTAGAACATGTTTTGTCGAGGCACCCTTCTCAAATTGGGCAGAACTATTTTATTCCTGTTTATTACATATAGTGAATCATTTTGTTGCTAATTATTCAATTTTAGCAGTTTCTCATTTGTTTTTTTTTCATATTTATACATGGAACACAAAACAGTACTAAAACAATTATGGACAGTGCAAACAATTATGGACAGTGCAAACAATTATGGACAGTGTAAATGAACACTGCTTGCAATACAGCGAATAATTCACAAAAGCATGTTGTCACAAGTATAGACATGGTATGCATAGTACAATAATTCAACATCATCATTGAGACCATCTACGTGTCCTTATCTATGACCTAACATAGGTGGGTCTGCATACAAGAAGTGACCAATCCAGGGTCTACGCCAGGGTTTGATTCCCTCGATGTACTATGGACTCTACGAGAAGGTAGTTATTGGGTCCATGGACGTTTCAGCTAAAATTGAGGACGCCTTCTCCTGGGCTTTGGATCGTATCTCTCTAGAAAAAGAACACACATGTGTACGTAGTAAGGATAAAAGATACCCAAGAAGTTGGCTCTTGGGGGATGAGTATTCAAGTAAATAAAAGTAAGGAAGTCATGTTTTCCTTTAGTGCGCACCACTGACATTGTGAGTTATCCCTTAGGGGAAGGATAGAGCATTGGATAGGTTCTATTGGACACTGGCAGTTGTTCGTGAGCCTTTGTGACGGGGTGGGTAGTCGCCATCGCTAGATGCGAGAGCATGTAGGCCCGAAGGGCGTGCGGGCGTCTCTCTCTGTTTTCAGGTAGTCTCTGTGGGAACAATCAGAGATACTTAATGTAGACGTGCAGGTGAAGGCGGGAATCTAAGGATAAGCATACGTTGGGGGGCATTAGTAGCTGGTGGATGCTCCCTATGTTATCTAGCAGATTGTAAATCCCTTAGTAGTTGTGTACTAGGTTGTTGGCTGTATGGGCTTACGCTGCCACAGTCGAGTCAAAGCCTGGACTTGCTCAAATCCTACGATCGCCTCTGTCCAAAGGCTGCTGTAAAACAACGTAAGGAGCCGTAGGAATGTGGCACGACTAATGGTGGGCAGCCACGCAGGGAGGGGGGTTAGCGTGAAAAAAAAAAGGCTTACCTCCTCTGAGAAGGTAGTAGAAGATTGGGAGGCGCTGGTGTATGCGAGCGAGAATCAAAAAGCCTGTCGCTGCAGCAACAGAGCAGTTGTTAGTAAAGAGCGCGCATGCGTGTGGGGGTAGTGTCGATTAAACGTGAGACGTGTGCATGCGCGGCAAAATAGGAAGGCGTCAGAATCATGTTGGGACTGGTGCCATGGTAACCATCAAAGTATGGTAAATAGTGGAATATAGTGTGTTACCATGGAATCAGGGTAATGGTCCTGGGTTGAATGAGTTCTATTTCTGTTCATCAGACTGTTGTAGAGAAATCTCCCTAATTCAATCTTTGATGGCCAATAGTTGCAGTTTCCTAAATGCAAACAAAACCAAGTTATTGGTATGTGGCCATGTCAACACGCACAACCTCCACTTCAACCGGCTGATTTCCATGCGGATTCCGTCCACTCCAGCTTCAGTGGT
Source organism: Ambystoma mexicanum (assembly GCF_040938575.1). Lineage (NCBI taxonomy): Eukaryota > Metazoa > Chordata > Amphibia > Caudata > Ambystomatidae > Ambystoma > Ambystoma mexicanum. The sequence continues at coordinate 1,210,013,756 of NC_090923.1, read as the reverse complement.
ATGGAACCTCAGTGCTTTAATCCTAAACGGTCATGTTTTTAAGCCAGAATTCTTATTTCGCAGTTTCTAGAGCCTTTTGTTTATTTTTCCCTCGTTTTTATTTTGGGATCTTTTATAGTTCTGGTGGCTGCCAGAGGGACTTCTCCCGAAGTCCCCTGCCATTGTGTCCCTTTTGACCATAAATAAGGTTATTTGGTATTGGGTCCCCATAGGTTAACTGGTATTGGGTCACCCCTAAGATGCCTAGTACAAGGGGTGCCCCAAAGGCTCCCCATCTTTGCCCTAGGGTAAATGATCACCCTACACTAGTTTTAGGGAGTAGGTTGGTGGTGCCTAGTTTTGGCTTCACCAGGGGTGCAAGCCAATGTTACTGCTTTGATCGCCCAATGTGCCTTTTTGGTAGACAATAAAATCCTGCTGTCTGCCATTTTTCATTTCAGGGCCTTCCTTTGTATAGGGGACCAGGAGCGAGGCTTACGATTCGCATTCTGACCACACAGGCTCTTTGTGAGCCCACAAAGGCAGCCTCCATATTGGTGTTAGGAGTCAGCTAGTTAGTGTCAGTAGTTACACTGTCCTAAAGCATAGGTTTCTGGATATCCCTCTCAATTACTGTAGGGGTGGCGAACACTGAATGGAAGTCCTCCTGTCCATCTGCCATTTTTAGTGATTAGCTGGCCAGCCCCTTTGTGCAAGAGCATTCAGACTTTGTCCTGGCCCCTGTTGCACTATCTTGGTTTTCTGTTCAGCAACGAGGAGGCAGTAGGTCTACTGACCTGCTGAAGGTGATTTTCGCTGCGATTCCTGCCCTTTTCAACCCTTACGTGGCCATACTGGCTAGGTACAGCTGTTTCAGCATATCCAGGTTTGGGTGTTTTGCCTCTGGTGGGCCCACTGAAGTATCTCGTTTCGCCACATCTGCTGGTTCGAGCCCCCTCCATGTCTGGTTTGTTGCCACTTTCCGCAGTTTACCTCCAGAATCTTCAAATTTTCTGTGGGTTGCTGTCCAGAGGGTGGGTGAAGACTCAACCACCTATCAGATATTCAGCTTGTGACATCCAAAGGGTGCCACTAGTTGTTGCCTCCTTCCTGTGACTGTGTGCTGCTGCCTTCCTTTGCTCACCCTGCTGCTTGGAGCAGTTTGCTTGGGTTCCCTCTTCGCCTTTGTGATGAATCTGATGACGTGATCACTCCTTTCCCTGAGCTAGCATCTCCTCATGTGGCCATGGAACGGCACCTGCAACCTGATCTTGACCCTCGGCCGGCTATTTGAGTGAGGACCACACAGGGGGAGGACATGACATCACCAGGTGAGACATGGTATCCCCCTTTCCCTTTTGGGGATATTCCCTCTATTCCTCATACTGCCATGATCCCCCTTCAACAACTAGCCAGGTCTATTGACAACTTGCCAGGTCTACTGACAGTATTCTACAATATCAGATAACGAACAAAGCGTCAAAAACTGAGATGAAAAATAGGCAAGGATCAATGATGATTACTCCCAATGAGAACCAACACCAGATGTCTAGTAGGTGGAATAGTCTGATTGGCCCAGCACAGTGTAAAACCATACTGGGATGCGAAGTACGGAGTTAGCCTCCTTCTTCATCCTGGTGCAGATAGAGGACGCCGCGAGAACCCAGGCTGTCGAGTTGACAGGCAAGCTGAGAAACCTGCTGTGCAGAAGATGGGGCAGCAAGATGGAGCAAGAAGGCAGCCCAGTGAGGGACGTGCTCAGGAAAGCTCTGTGGAGGCTTTGGCTAAGCAGGAGGAAGCAAGCCGTGCTTCTTGACGCCGACCAAGGACCGAACGCTTGCCTGAGGTGCCTGTATGGTCAGAGAGCTGTGAGAGCCATAGAAGCCCCCGATTCAGAGTCGGGACCATTGAGGAACTGCAGGAAAAGAAACGGTGAACCCAGGGAAAGGGTTGGGACACTGAAGCACTGTTGGGCAACCCCAGACAGTGCGACTGGGGTCTGGGACCCACTGAACGAACTTGGTTGAAGACCAAGAAGGGAAAACTAGAGGGCCACTGAGTATTAGAACCCTGGGCGAGTGAATAACCCTTTCCCATTGGCCAATTTGCGGGGTATAAGAACCGGTATAAACTTGCAGTTTCATTCTAGCCCGCAAATTGCCCATTGCTTTCTTCAGCTGGGAAAGTTGTGCATTAACAGTAATTCGCCCCCCTATAGTGGCCAAAGTGAAAAATACAAACTATTAAACAAAAAAAGATGGTATTCGTCGGAAAATGTAAGTGAAAAGAATAGCTAACTATAATTAACCCTTTAAGTGCCATGGGTATTTCTCCGCATTGCCAGGGCCTTTTTTGGCGATTTCGGTTTGTGGACATTCAATGGCTTGTAACTTTTTTGTTACATGAGATATCTTAGCCAAATTTGGCTCCTTTTTTCCCACATGTAGACGGTCGTAACGCCACCCAGGAATCCTAGGTTGCTGTAGGGGGCTGAGAGAAAATAACCAAAAAGGGGGAAAATGTTGGGTTTCTTCAAAAAATGCCAATAAACTGATGTACAAAGTAGCCTGTGGTTTTTTCCTTGTAAGAGATAGGAACAAATGGTTTGCTGTGCTCAATTCCCCAATTTCCTGGCTTTGAAGAACAGGTTGAGTGGAAATGGAAGAAAAATATTTTGATGTGGTTATCAACCGTTTTGTGAGAGGTAGGCGATTTTGGCCATTTTTGCCAATTGGACATGCATGGACGGAATGGAAGAAAAGGGTAGGAAAGCCGATTTGGAGGATGGAAAGGCATATATTTCTGAAAAGTAGACAAAATTCCAAGTTTAGGAAGGGGTGATTTGCGTAGGTCAGGCAACAACTAGGTAGGGGAAACTGCCATAGATTGAGGGAAAATGACAGAAAAAAAAGGAATGTGTTGAACATGGTTGGCTTTGTACGCAATGGCTTCTATGAATTTTGAGAAAAGCAATGCTCCGCTACATTCCCCCGACTCTTGCAGTTAGGAGAGCACACATTTTTTGAAGTGTTTTACAAAACAAGCAATACCACAAGCCAAACACTGAGCCATGGTACACAGGAGTTTTACGCCCACGGCCTGAACAGATGCACTTAGCATGTGTAAATCGTGAAAACCAATGTGGTGAGGAACGGCAAGCATACATTTTTTGAAAGAGCACAGGCAGACCTTTTCAAGGGTAGGTGACTTGTGCAGGTTACAAAAGTGTGTAGGGTGCCTAAAGCAGCGACTAAATGCAGGTCACATTTGGGAAATTAAAGGGTTGTGTGACAAAGGGCACCAGCAAATGGGTCAAACCGTTATGAAAACCACACAAACATAACACATGGCCTACCGTCCCGCTTTCCCACAAGTGTCCCGATGAAAACGGTACCTCACATGTGTGGGTGCACCTACCTGGGCGCCAAGGGGAAAGCCTAAAACACAAGTAACCCCAAGTCTGTTTTCAGACCGGAATTTCAGACTCTGCCGACCAGCACACCAAACAGATATGGGCCTCGGGTGTCCAAACCACCAAGGAAAACAGGGAACCCCATGCATTTCCCAAAAGAGGACACCCGTGAGAATCCACAGAGGTCTGCCTTGCGCAAATTGCCCCAGTTTTTATTAGCCACAATCCCCGACAAAATATGATATTTGGTGGGAAAAAAACACAATGTTCACTTTGTCTGAGGTTCTGGGTAATAAATTCTGGGCCGCTTTGCGCAAGTCAGACCTCTGTGCATTTCCACAGGTGTCCTCTTTTGGGAAATGCATGGGGTTCCCCGTTTTCCTTGCTGGCTTCGACACTCTAGGCCCAAATCTGTAGGTTTCCCACATGAACAAATTGTGCTGTGGCGAAAGGCTTGGGGTTACCAGCAGGTTACCCTTTTCCTTTTGCGCCCCCGGTAAGTGCAACCACACATGTGAGGAACCTTTTTCGTCGGGACACCTGTGGGAACGCGAGAAGACAAGACATCTGTTGTTGGCGGCGTGTTTCGATGAGTGGACACAGGGAAATGTCTCTGAAATTGGCTGGAAATGCAGACAATTCTCAGACATTTCACTCTGGCCACCCACCGGAACACATCGCTAACAACACGTGGCCTACCTTCCCGCGTCCCCACACGTGTCCCGATGAAAACGGTACCTCACATGTGTGGGTGCACCTACCGGGGGCGCAAAAGGAAAAGGGTAACCCACTGGTAACCCCAAGCCTTTCGCCACTGCCCATTTTGTTCATGTGGGCAACCTACAGATTTGGGCATAGGGTGTCGAAGCCAGCAAGGGAAACAGGGAACCCCATGCATTTCCCAAAAGAGGACACACGTGGGAATCCACAGAGGTCTGCCTTGCGCAAATTGACCCAGTTTTTATTAGCCACAATCCCCGACAAAGTGTGATATTTGGTGGGGAAAAAACACAATGTTCACTTTGTCTGAGGTTCTGGGTAATAAATTCTGGGCCGCTTCGCGCAAGTCAGACCTCTGCACATTCCTACGAGTGTCCTCTTTTGGGAGTTCCCCGTTTTTCTTGCTGGCTTCGACACCCTAGGCCCAAATCTGTAGGTTGTCCACATGAACAAATTGTGCTGTGGCGAAAGGCTTGGGGTTACCAGCGGGTTACCCTTTTCCGCCCCTGGTAGGTGCACCCACACATGTGAGGTACCTTTTTCGCCGGGACACCTGTGGGAACGCGAGAAGGTATGACATCTGTTGTTGGCAACGTGTTTCGGTGAGTGGACACAGGGAAATGTCTCTGAAATTGGATGGAAATGAAGACAATTCTCAGACATTTCGCTCTGGCCACCCACCGAAACACACAGCCAACAACACATGGCCTACCTTCCCGCATCCCCACAGGTGTCCCGATGAAAACGGTACTTCACATTTGTGGGTGCACCTACCCGGGGTGCAAAAGGAAAAAGGTAACCCACTGGTAACCCCAAGTCTTTCGCCACTGACCATTTTGTTCATGTGGGCAACCTACAGATTTGGGCCTAGGGTGTCGAAGCAAGCAAGGCAAACAGGGAACCCCATGCATTTTCCAAAAGAGGACACCCGTGGGAACCCACACATGACCAAATTGGAGGGGTGGCCCATCTCATGTAGCCCTCCCCATGGGCAGATAATGGTGGGTGGGGGGCTGTCCTGCATTCCTCCCTGGGCACAGGCATCCGTTCCTAGGAGCAGATATCTGGTCCCAGGGTGGGCTGCATGACATGGCACCCACTCCATTGCGGATTGCGGCTGCGGGGGAGGGGGTTAATGCCCCATCCCATTAGAAACTTCCCAGACCCTTTGGGGTCCCCCACAGCCCCCCCTAAAAAGCATTCCACCAGTTTCCATTTTTTTCTTCGTTTATGAAACTTACCTTGGCACAGAGGGGGCACATTGGTGTGCCAATCTGGCCCTGCGGTGCCCAAACCTTACTCCCCCACCCACTGGGGGGCCTGTCCCACAATTTTTGGGGGCCCTCTCCCCCCTCACCCCAAATGGGTGGCAGGGGCACCTCATGCAGGCCTCCCTGGGCCTCCTACAAACTGCTGCGTGACGTACACCCCCCTCCATTTGGGGGTGGGGGGGGAGAGGGCCCCCAAAAATGGTGGGACAGGCCCCCCAATGCATGGGGCAGTAGGGTTTGGGCACCCTGGGGGCGGATTGGCACACTAATGTGCCCATCTGCACCAAGCAAAGTTGGGTAAACAAAGAAAATAATACAAAATCGTATGCTGCTTTTTAGGGGGGGCTGAGAGCCACCCTACATTGGCAGCGAATGTTGTACTGCAACGGGGGGTGGCACTCACCCCCCTCACCCCAAATGGAGGGCCCCACATCATGCAACCCTCCCTGGGGGCAGATATCTGCTCCTAGGAAGGGGCATCTGACCCCAGGGAGGGATGCATGAGGTGCCCCCCCTATCTGACGCCAGGGAGGGATGCATGAGGTGGGGCCCTCCATTTGGGTGGGGGGGGAGGGCCACCCCCTGTTACAGTAGAACATTTGCCAGCAATATATGCAAGGTATATAAAGCTATATTCAGACCTGGCAGGAGAGTATACCAGGTATTTTTGTGCATCAAAGTGAATGAACAAATTAAGAGAAATGGAAACACGCTGTGTAAAGAAACTGCATGTGAGAAGTCCTGACAAGAAAATATATCAGGCACCCTATGAGATTAGAACTCGCACTCATGAGTTTGAACTGAAAGTCCTGGCAGGAGAGTATACCAGGCAAAGCCAAGTGTGTGAAGTAGACTGCCTAAGAAAGTCTTGGCAGGAGAGAATACCAGGCAAAGCCAAGTGTCGGGAATGAACTGTATAAGGGAATCCCAAGGATGACTCATGCCCTTAGGCTTTTGAAATACATTGACTGTGGAAGAGAACCTGTGAGGGCGGTATACAGTGTTCTGCGAGTCTGGAACCCGTACCGAAGTTGAGATATTGTGAAGAGCGAATCCCAAGGAAGACACGTGCCCTTAGGATTGTGAATTACATTGAAGGTGGAAAGAAGCCTGGGGAAGGGAGTCATTTCCCCGGGAGTGGATTGGGACACCAAGAGGAGGGCACTATCCTCTTGGTCTACAAAGAACTTGATTTTTTTTTTAACATTTGTTATGGGTAAAGCGAAGCCTGGGGAAGGGAGTCGTTCCCTAGAACAGTGAATATTAACCAGTTGAGAATTTTGTTGGATGTATACCTTTTTGTTGTATTTTAACACTTTGTGCACTTTTACACTTCAGAGTTACTTTTATAGAATTTGAGGGCTAGGATAGGATTTCAGACAGGACTTTTTTTTTTCTATGGACAACTGGACACAGGACAGACTTAGTTTTGGTTGAGGTAGGGAAACACCTCCTAGATTAGGGATAGTGGGGCATTTTAAAACCCCTTTATTATTTAATAAAAGTCTATAACCAAAAACATGAGTACTTTGTGTCCGTGTCTTATTCCTGGCTCCTCACGCACCTTGTAGTCTCCCTGCCCGATGTTTCACTTCTAGCTTGAAGGTAAATATCCTGGGAGGACCCTTTCTTTCTTTCCTGGTACTGAGGCCTTCGTTGGCCCAGGGATCAAGTCCTAGAAAACAGAATACTGCAAACCGCACCTGTGGGTATGAGCAGTCTACTCACCGGTTTGTCTCGCACTGCTGGAATCGCTTATTGCTGAAACTAACGTACCTTTAGGTCCTGGGGTGGGTGCTTATTCGAAATACTCACCCATAGTTGTCCCTCTGGGCCGCTGCAGAGATTCTGTGGTGGTTGGCTTTACTGTATTTCCCATAGACTTCTATTCGGGGTGGGGGAGTTCCACCTTTTTCTACTGCTTCTTCCTCTGTGGCCCGAGTTAATCTTCCGACCTCGGGATTAATTGTATGAGGTATCCTTTGGCCTTCCCTTGGAGTGCCCATAGCAGAATCTGCACCTTTGGGGTCAAACAGACTTACCTCCACGAAAGTAGATGGCCCTTCAAGTCTCTGATTCATTCCACCGGAACAGTGAACTTACCTGGAAATCTTCTGAAATTAACTCTGGGGTGTTTACTTGCCTCTGGACATTTTTCCTTGCTCCCATAAGTGTTCAGTGAGCACTGGATCAAGCTTGGCATTTATGGTACTTGCCTGTGACTTTTAATTGCTTTTTAAGGTCTTCATATGCATTTCTTTCATGGGACTGCATACACTTTGTGCCCATTTCTAGTAACTCCAATTATTTTTCCCTTGAAATGTATGAATCGAGTAACTGCTACTAACATGTTTTAATAATTGGAAGCCATTGGCTAGGGATTACAATTGTTTCCTTCGCTCTCTGGCCTTAAGTATTTATTACATAATGTTCCTCTTTGGTAAAATTGTGTTTTCCTTCTTTTTACATACCCTACCTTTATGTGTTAGGTGCGGACCACTAGGTCTAGGGCCTTGCACATATACCAGGGTTGGGATTTGTCTATAGGTCACTGTACTGTATGGTGCAGGCCCATGAAGACTTATCTGAACGTTCGGTTGATGGTTCCTTAGTTCTCTTCCACCCCCTGTTATTTTATGTTGGGTGAAGTACCCGTATATAGACATTCGGATTAGGAGAGTCATTGTATAGCAATGACTGTTTTCACAATATGCTGGAATCTTTTTAATACTGTGTATTATTAGCCAAAGTACTAATTTGAACTGATAGTGCCGCGATGAAAGCACATAACCATCCAGTATTTCAGTGTAGTCATTTTTCTAGAGTAGTGAGTGGACTAAATGTACCACTGGGTCAACCAACTACTACGCCTACTTGAGAATTACGCCTTGTCACTCTGACCATGTTACGTACACTTAGAGAGGTTTGGCTTCCCTTTCTTGTCAGGTGTATTAGCCTTCCCCCAAGGTTAGTGATTGTAGCATCCTCAAAAGAGGGTGATACAAAAACTGCTTCAAGACATGTGAAACCAGCACACTACCTTTTTGCATTGGATTTGCAGAATTGTCCTAATGTTGGACTTCTGTACAAAGCAGAAGCAATTCAGGCGTTGATGCTATCCAAATTGGACTATTACTGACTGGAATGCCCTCCCGCTCAACCTTAAGACTGACCAAACCTTCCACAGCTTCAAATCCAACCTTCCACAGCTCCAGATACAATACTAAAAAATGTCTCCTCTCAAACGATACATTCACCTCCCTCACCGGCACACGGTAAACAGCTATTTTCAACCACTACAGGCTGTCAACCAGCATATTTCATACACGGACTACTGCTTACTCTGCAAGCATTAGACGACTAACGCTGCTTACCCTTCTTCCGATCTTCAATTCCAGACAAAGGCATACTCTGCAAGCTTTACCCAGCCTCTCATAGGAGGTTGCATCCTATGTAAATCATTGGTATATTTTCATGTACCGTTTTGAACTGTTTTGCCCATGTATTCTAAGCTGTCTTGTATGGCGCCCAGATACCTCAGGGTGTGGTGCGCACTATAGATAATAAACAATCAATAGCCTGTATATGGGGGCACCAACAAATATGCTGAAACACCAAAAGGTTAGTCCACAACAGAGCAGCACAGATGGTCCAAAAACTGAGAGAAGAGACAGCATTGTGCTAGGCCTGAAAGTGCTCCATTTGGCTACCATTTAAGCACAGAGTACAAATTCCCTCTGCCTGGACCACACACTATCTGAAACACTGATTCATCCTATATCTCTAGAGAGTTGAGATGGTACACACTTGGTTGATTTGACAATTGCCTGCTCAGGGTACAAATCTACAAGCAAGATTGTACAAGAGGCACTTCAATCTGGGTGGTTGGGCTCAGAATGTGGAACAAGTTGCATATGATCTTGAGACTTCAGGAGGACCACAGACATATCAAGACCGAGTTGAGGAAGAAAAGAAAAAAAAAAGAAAAAAAAACTTTTTTGTCAAGACTTTCTTTGGCCACATTTTGTTTCCAAAACAAAAGGCTGATGGGCAGAGGAGTGTTCACCAACTCCCAACATGCTTTAACAATCAGTTTCATCTTCCCCCGTACTGTGCCAACGGGATGAGACACTTTTAGGACAGACAATCCTCTACCCAGTTTTCCAGGTTAGCTGAGAGTAGGTGGGCCATAGATTGATATGCCATCGTCCTACACAATGTACCCCTTATATTAATGGCTGGAAAGTCTACTAGATACCTGCGCCCATACTTGTAGTCACTGTCCAAATCTAGCTCCACACCGAGTAGAGTTCCCTGAACAATGTACTGCAGATCTCCCGGATAGCTAGTCTCTGGGCTCACTCGATTATCCAATGCCTTTCTTTCGTATAGTCTTCCTCTCCCCTTTACCCATAACCCATACACACTCCTGGCGCTCATAAGCAGTTATGCTTTCTGCATGTTCCGCGTTAGAAGACTTCTAATAAATGTATCAAGTACAGTCATTCTGTACTTAACAAGGGCTCATTCAAAACTCTCCCTCACCCTAGAGTTGTAGGGTTGATATGATGGAGGTACCATCACATCCTCCCCGTACCCACAGTTGTTGTGGATATCCCCTACGTTGGAAAGACACATACCCCAGAGTTGCAAGAAATACTGATTGCTCTCCCCCTTCATGTTGTAGATAGCCTCATATCTAAGCCAAATACCCCTACATCCTTCCATACCGCAACACTCACAGGGGTTGGAAAACCTCACCTTTCTCCCATCATATGTGTGGCAAATATACCCTGCAGTACCTCACTTATGGTCTGTTCCCCCTCCTCTCTATGGTGTAAGTGTAAAGTCCTTTTCTGCCTTTTTCAGACCCAGAGATGTTAGGGATAGTCCCACCCCTAAAACGTGCATTCCAGTAGTGGAGGAGATATGCAGTCACCTGCACCCCCGACCCCCAATACCTAGTGATGCAGAGAATGGACCCTCTATTGTGCCGTACCTACCCTGCAGATATTGAGGATGCTACCTAACATGCCCCCTCATACTCTTCATACCCACTCTCATACAACAGACTGCTCATCATACCTAAAAAATGTGTCTATGCCGCCATTCTTGCACCACAATACAGGTGTATGCAATATCTCTGCACCCCTACCTCCTATTCCAAAGGTTTTCATTTTGCCCCCACAAAATCATTAACTTGACATCTAGTGGATATTTCAAACACAAACTACATACCCCAGAGGTGTGGATCATCCATACAGGACTGGTGGTTTGAGATGGTGATTAGGGGTGTGCCCGGCTTCCTCTTCTCGATCAGCTCATAAAGCACTTCCTTATTGTGAACATTCAGGTGGTTCATGTACCCTGCAAAGGGAAAACATAGTGATCAAATGGAACAGACAGAGCACAGCATATAGTACTGCGGTGGAATCTTCATGAGGGGTGCTGAAAACAGTTCCTCAAACAAAATGAAAAAGCCAGGGCTTGACACCGGCAATTTTAGAAGCAGGAAGTGAAATATCACAAGAGGGTAAGGGCTTGGGGTTGACATATTGAAATATGTTAGGTAAGCATGACCAGATTACTGCAGGTCACTGGGGCACCACGATTCCAGTCCGATACCTTGCTTTTACAAATCATCATAAATCAGGCCCATCCGTCAATAGTGTTCAATTATAGTGAAAAAAATAATACAACTATGAGCTCGAATTGCTCCTCTCCTTTATGTGTCTATGGATGAGTGATACTGGCCAACAGCTAGGCAGCAAAGATTTCCACAGGTTTGCCTAGACATGGCCGAGCAGTCAAGGGGAACTTAAGAGTGAATGGGGGGCTTACGATATGGCGTAACACACAGATAACATTATTACCCACACAAGGAGGTAGGGTGTAATGGGAGATAAGTTCTTCTAATGCAGTACCCCCATAACCCATTGACAATAGGAGCAGTAAAAAAAAAAAAAAGCCAGGTTTCGATGCATGTCTATTGCTCGATTATTTTTGTTCAAATGCGTCGTACACACTTTTTTTACTGTATAAAGATAGGAGGTGGGGGATAATGCCTGAACTCCTCCTAGCCGCTTCACACCCCACACCCACCAGTATTGCCCAAAACACCATCAACATTTTCTGGTGAGAATGTGCATGAAAATACAAGCTAAAAGAATTCCACCGGTTGTTGGTCATTTGTATTGAAGTACGATGTTTTATTCCTGTTAATATATGAATTGATATAATAAATTGCAAATGTAAATTTTGTATGCATAGGACTTGATGGACTCATTGGGCAAATGTGTCTTTATTCAAAAGGTAATCATTTATTTACCACAAGTGAATATTCATTCAAATTGTGGTAATGGGAGAGAAGGCCAGGCTTCTGGTTGGCTTATTGAGATATAGTCCTGACGCTGCGGTGCCCCTCACTGTTAAACAGAGGACAAATGTTACTGTGCCAACCCACTTTTGTATCCTTAGATGGCGAGTGGGAAGTGGTAGGGAACTGCACCTGTAGAGGAGAGGGGGCTGTTATCAATAGTGGTATAGACCCTGAATCCTTATGTGTAACTGAGACACGAGGATGAGCGTATGGCTGGCCTGCACTTAGGGTGTTTGGGCAGGACACAGTGACTCTGTGGCTCACAAAGACACTTAGATAGAATATTGGTTCAAAACCTTTTCTTGTTTTACATCAAACCTCCTTCCTACAGTTGCATGGGCTGCATACTTGTTTGACTGGGAATTTGCTCAACCACAAGATTACATGGGGGTTATATTTAGAATAGGGCTCGGTCACACAGGCCAGTATACGCATAGGGCAATCTCCCCCAGATGTGGACTGCCAAACCTTTGCAAGTTGAACAAGTCAAAGGTTAACCAGTGGCAGCACCAGTCTATGGTTCATCAGCAACGATACCAGTAGTGACAACGAGGTGCTGCATGCAGGTAGGAAAACTGTTTTTATAATACTGGAAGATGCAGTCTGTGCCCCGCAATCCCCTGCAATCAAAGCTCATTTAAGAAATGGATTTTTCTGAGATCTTAAGATGCATGCAGATTTCTTCAATTCTGTCACAGGTCCTGGTCTCCAACTGATACCACCACGTAGGGTATAGCGTGGCTTCTGTCATGTCAGATCCATGACGAGATGGGCAGCAGGACTTCTTCTGGGAACAGGGGATGCTTGAGGTTTTCAACTCCGCTGTGCCCACCGGGTTACAGGAGGAGCACAGACATCAGTTCCCTTTGGTCTTTTGCAAGGTACGGTGTTCGCAGACACTGACGGATTACAGTCACCCTGGTCTTTGATGTGCAGCAGCAGGGAGACCTTGCAGTCTTCTTCGGTTTGGCATGGTCTTCACGTGATTCTGGACTCATCCCAGTGTTAGAAAGAATAAAGGTGAAGACTACCATGATAAACAGGAATATTGGGATTTGAGGACAAACTCAGTTTCCAATAAGGAGGATGCCCTCTTAGCTAGAGTTCCATCAATACAGTCAGGCCACTGCACACCGAAAGATGTATATTTATCCAGCATTTATTGATCTGCATACGGCATTCGATAGGGTTCCCATGTCTAAATTGTGGGGTGCGTTGGAGGAACTTAATATCCCGGGGGCTTTACCGAGTGATATGCAAATGTTCTATGACAATAACCATGTGTTGGTATGCTGGAACTTAGATGGGTCGACCACGAAGGCTATAGATACACAGAAGAGCATACGGCAGGGTTGCGTACTGGCTCCCAAGCTTTTTTGCTTGTTCATAAATGGGTTTATTTATGGTCTGCTCAATATTCCGACAGACACACCCAACCTTGCCAGGGATAGCTACACAATTTTGATATTTGCAGATGATGCTGTTTTGTTGTCCCTCATACCTGCCGGGCTTCAGCGACAGTTCGGAGTTTTTGAGCAATTTGGTAATGCAAATTGGTTGTCAATAAATGTCCAAAAACCAAAGACATTGGTGTTTAGGGGACACAGAGCGAAAAGGAGCACGGGGATGGGATTGGTCCTGGATGGCCAGATAGTGGAACAAGTGTGTAGCTATGACTATCTCGGCCTAAGGATCAGAGATGAGTGTAGGTGGACCACCTATTTTGCCAAGGCAACTGTGACCCTCCAGAGGTTAGTGGAGCACTGGGTGGATTTGCAGTGGACTCTGGAAGTGGCTCATGTAGCGTCACGCTTGAGGCGTACACATCACAAGCTAGGCAGGCTGCCCTGTATAGGGCTGAGCATTGGGGCGCTTGTAACTGCACTAAACTTGCAGTTTTAGAGAACACATTTTTTAAGAATATCCTGGGTCTTCTACATTGCGCACCAAGCATGGCTGCATATTTGGAGATAAATATGCCACAGATTGAATCAATATGCAAGTCTAGACCGCCTTCTTCTGGATCAGGATTTGGTCTACACCAAGGCTAATTAAATACAGGGAGGATTTTGAAGATGTACTGAGTCAGCATGGTGGGTCTTCATTGTCCTGGATTATACATGTAAGAAAAGAGCTTGACAGACTTGGGCAGACTCATTGCTGGGTTCTGTCCAGTCTTATGGATGGCAATGCTAAAATCTCTTATTAGGAAGGATTATAAGAGCAAGGCTGAAATTGAAGTTCTGAGCATGGTCAACAGTTCGTCCTCACAGAGGACCCATTGGGCGGTTAAGCAATGCTTAGGGTTTGCGACATAATTGGATGACATAATCCAGAAAACGATGAGAGCGTGATTCACCAAACTGCGATTTGGTATTTTGCCTTTAGCCACTTTGCAAAATAAATGGATCAGGGATTACTCACACTCTTGGCATTATTGTATTTAAAAGAGAGAATGCACCATCCACTTTCTATTCTAGTGCGCTCTGTATTTAAGGTTGAGAAAACGCTATATAAAACAGTCGTTCCTTGCTAGAAACATCAGATCTACACTGCAGGCTATGGACATGTGTTGCTCGTCTGGTGGTAGATTGGTAGTTCACGCTGTGACGACTTATCTTCTAAAAGCTTGGAGGAAAAGGAAGCGCGTCTAGCTCAAGTTGCCACAAAAAAGGTTCTCATGCACTCGTCTTGCCCTTTAGGACCGAAATAGTTTGTTGAACATTCAATCCGTTATTGGTTAGGTTTTCTCTTATATGTATAGAATGTTTTACGTAATGTTTTAAGAATTATTTTAAGCGTTGCTCAGTTGATCTGTTGATTTTATGGTATGATACAACCTCCAATGAATTTGTCGTCAAATGTGTTGTATCTATGCTTTTATGGTTATGTCAAATAAAGCTGAATGTACTGAACTAAGCTTTTCCTCGGAATACAGCAAACTGAAATCCACCATTTCAAATCTGGGTACCTCTGCAAACAACCAGATGAGTACACAGCTAACCATGTGAGGAGCCTTTGGGACATTCTAAGCTGGAGATCACAAGGGATGATCAGGAAGAGTAACACAGAGTCCCTTTCTACTTGAGGTTCTGGATGTGGCTTATCTGGTGAAAACGATTGTAAACTGGTCAGGAAAAGCAAGGAACTAAAAGAGCTCTCGACAATGTTCTATTTTTTATGAGACGAAAAAGTTAAACTGTTTCTTACAACTAAATCCTTTTTTTTTTTTAAAGGCAAATGAACATAAATGGAGACGGAGTCTGTGCAAGCAGAGTCATGTCTAATAAAAAAAAAAGGAAGCAAAACAGTAACTGGATAAAGGTGACTAATCACATAGGGCCAGGTTGCTAACTAGCACATTTAGCCATTGACAACAAAATCTGGCAAAGAGCTTTGGCATAACAGTTAGTAAACAAGCACAAATAAGCCCCTGCACTGATCAAGACTTGCAAGTTCACAGGTACAAGATTGGAGTGTGCTGGAAAAGAAAAGTTAACATTTTATAGAAAAAGGTGACTCCTATATGTCAGACGACATCCAATTATTGGTTCTACTGAGACAATGCACGGAGGTTTATGAATCACACCCACTTCAATGAGGCCATCCCTCCGTCTTAGAACTCCATCATGAGAAATCCTTCTTTCACTGTAGGGCCTCACCAATGTGAAGTGCCCTCCACATTTCTAGTGGTTACCCTAAGGGATACCCACCAGATAAAAGAGGTAGCAGTGTGCAACATTTGGTTCCCTCGATTGGAGGACAAAGAAAAAAAAGACAGTGGAAAAAGGGAAAGAAAAACGTACTTGTCCAGAGCAAGCTATAGGTGCCAACAAGGCCCATCACCACATTGCTGGTCAAGATGTATGGGAGGCGGGGGCACATGGGAAACGGCCATCGCACCTCCAGCGGCATCTTGGCATCATCAGAGCGGCACCTTGCTGTATCACTGCACCTACCAAAGATGAAACAACCAACATCACTTACACATGTTATAGCCTCATTTACCAAAACGGTATCCCCACAGGAACATACAAGATAAGCTAATTCTCTTAAATAGGATGGACTGTCTCCTCAAACTCTGTTGTGAAGAATTTATTTTAGCTCATTGAATTTGGTGGTGTGACTGGAAAGGGCAAACACTGTGTGAATAAAGAAAAGAGCAGTCTGTTGACTGAAAAAAACGGTATGCATTCTACTGAATTTAAAAACTTTTAACTTAAAGAGTAAATTAGCTGACAGTGAAGCAGATGAAATTATGCAAAGAATGCCCGGCATAAAAAGTCACTCGCCCCCACAGTTATTCACGTACACACAGTACCCCATTTTTTACTCGCCAAGAGTCAGTAATAACTAGCCAAAGGCTAGTGCCGACTGCAAATTTTGAGGCCTAATTAACCCACTGGGTTCATTGTGACAGTAAGAGTCAAGGACTAGTAATAGGTTTGCAAAGCAGTGGACCGGAACAAGAATAACTTAAAGCAAGGAAACCTGAGTAAAGTAGATGGTTTATCACTTGAATACCGATAAATGATTTACCATCTGAAAACCTGTAAATAAGCAGAGGCATAGAATACTTTAGTAAATATTTAGGATTTTGGTATGTGCAAATAAAAACCACAAAACAGTGGTTGCACCAATGGTTGCTTCTATGACCAATAATACATATCTCGAGTCTTCATTGTAGCTTGCCCCAAAGTGTATTGTCTATGAAAGCACTGTGACACAGCCGGAATGGAGAGGCCAGCTAAAAAACCCCTAGTCTTCCTAACTTTCTGCATATCATTAATACATTATTGCATCTTGAGAGTATATGGCAACAATATATGCGTACATAACTTGATTAACTTCACTATGAAATCCTGACTCTACAAGATGCATCTTCCTTGCTATGATGCAGGTCAATCATAACAAAATATAATGGATAACATATATATAAATGTAAACTAAAAATATTGGTTGAACTTCCTATACCCGGCACAAGACAAAGATCCCTGACAATGAGGAAGTTGCAATTTAGGGGGTACAAATATATGTAAAGGCTGCTTTAAATGAGGTCAACAAATCCTAAACATTCTTTTGACTCTCAAAAAAGTCACATACATTTCTTTGCAAATTGCCACCACAAAGTAAATATACAGGCAAGGAAGACAATGGTATTCACCTTTGCACATCAGAGAAAATTCTTCAAAAATGTATTTTAAAAAATGTAAAATGCGATCAATACAAAATAAATTTGTGAAACCTAGAAAAGCAGAAGAGGCATATTTACCAAACAAAACTGCACTGATTCGCAGATCTTTATGCAATATACTTTTCTGAAAAGATCTGCATTTTGCGTTAGATCAGTACAACTCAAGACACATCCAGATGGACGTTGCAATCCCTAGAGATCGAATAGTACTATATGATATGATATATGGCATTTATAACACGCCTATACGCAAGTGTTTCAAGGCGTGACGAGGTAAGCGAGGGGGAACAAGGGGAGGACAGACACCGATCAAACTAGGCCAGGTGTCATTCAGATCGCGCATGGGATGGGGAAAGGGGAAAGTGCGGGGGGATGGAGGGGGAAAGGGACAGTGCAGTACATGGGAATAGAATAATAAAAATAAGTAAAATTAACTGCCAGCAGAGGGCAAGTGCAGAGGTAAGTGCAGACATCAGGTGTCAAGTGCTGGTAATGGGACTGAAGGGATACAGAAACAGTCCCCAAGTGCGGGGGAAGCAAGGCAGGCAGTACAGGTGTGTGTGATTGGCGGGGGAGGGACCTGGGCCCAGGATCAGTGGGTGGCCAGGTAACCATTGCAGATTCCGTTTCAGCCAGGAGGTTAACAGGGGAGAGGAGGAGAAAAGGCAGAAGCAAAGAGAAAGGTTTTGAGGTGCTTCCGGAACCGGAGATGGTTCTCCTCAAGTTAAAGGGAGGCAGGGAGGCTGTTCCAGAGGGAAGCCCAAGCCGAAGAAAGAGATCTACCACCAACTCGTTGCTTGGAGAAGCAACTGACCCTGAGGGAGTTGGAGGCAGATGAGAGAAGAGCTCGAGAAGGAAGATATTTAGTAAGAGAGAGTTGAAGGTATTAAAGATCCAGTCCCAGAAGGCCTTGTGGAAAATGCAGAGGGTTTTGAACTTGATCCTCGCAGCCACTGGGAGCCAGTGAAGAGATTTCAGTCCTGGAGAGATACGATCCCAGGGCTTGAGGCCAAGGACAAGTCTCGCAGTCCTGTTCTGGATGAGTTGCAGAGGGCAGAGAGTAGAGGAAGGCAGATTTAGAAAGAGGCTGTTGCAGTAGTCCAGCCTAGAGAGAGCCAGAGCTCTGGAGACAGCGAGCTTCTGGGGGAAGCAGAGGAAAGGTAGAATACTTCTGTGGAGGTGCAGCTGGTAGTGTGACTTCTGAGAGACGTCAGAGAGGAGAGGAGAGTGTGGAATCAAAGATTACCCTGTGGTTTTTAGCCTCATTGGTTGCAACAGGAGGAGGGCCAAGAGAGCACAGCCAGAGAGCGACAGGAAAGGAGGGAGCGGGTGTGCCTTTGAGGAGAATCTCAGTCTTACTGGCATTAAGACAGAGGTCATTGGCAGCACACCACTCCTGGATAGTCAGAGATGAGAGACGGAGAAGAGGTGGCCGAAGGTAGCCTGAAAATGAGCTGGGTGTCGTCCGCATAGCACTGTGAGTTAAGGCAGAGTGCGGCAATGCGGTGGGCAAGAAGTGTCAGATATAGGTTGAATAGCCTGGGAGAGAGGTTAGACCCCCGGGGGACACCACAGGTAGAGAAAAAGATAGAGAGGAAGGGCTCAAGTTGGACCTGGGAAGGTCGGTCAGACAGGAAAGATGTCAGCCAAGCCAGGGCCTGACCAGTGATACCAAGGTTATCACGGAGACATTTTAGCAGGATGGCATGGTTGACAGTGTCAAAGGCAGAAGAGAGATCAAGGAAGATGAGGACACAGGGGGTGTTAGAATCCAGTTGGAGAGCAGGTCTTCACGGATGATTAAGCTGAGAGATGGCCAATTTTTCTAGGAGTTTGCCCAGGAAGTGAGTGATGGAGATTGGGCGATAGTTAGCCGGGCAGGAGGGGTCGGCAGAGGGTTTCTTAAGAAGAGGGTGCACAAGGGAGTGCTTCAGGGGGGATGGGAAGACTGCAGTGCCGAAGGAGTGGTTGCAGAAGTCGGCCAGGGAAGGAGCCAGCGAGTCAATGTGGTCCTTGATGGTTTTGGATGAACAGGGGTGAACCTGTTTTGACGAGACTTTCATAGATCGGACTTGTCTTGAAACATCATCTGCAGAGAACATGGGAAAGGCAGAGAAGGATGGAGGAGAGGTGGCTGCAGAAGGGCCAGAGGAAGAGCAGTGAGTAGAGGAGGGAGGAGAGTGAGGACAGGGTGTTCTGAGTTTTGGAGATGAAGTGAGAAGCCAGTGCCATGCAGAGGGCCTGGGAAGGGACAGGAGAGGTAGAAACTGCAGTGGGATTTGGCCAGTTCCTTGCAGATTTTAAAAGAGTTCAGCTGAGTCGATAGATGCCGCGAAGACACAGGCTTGGATGAGAGCTCTCTTCTTGGTGATGACAGAGAGGCGGTATTGCCTTTGGAGCAGGCGGCAGGCCAGTTTGTCAGAGGATGTACGTGAAGCAAGCCATTTCCTCTCAGCCACCTTGCACTTGCGTTTAAGGGTGACGAGGTCTGAGTCGTACCAGCAGTTGCACTTGGCTTTGGGTTTCAGGCGGATTCTCATGACAGGGGCAAGAATATCCAGTGCATCTGATATAGCAGAGTGGAGCAAGGAAAGGGCTGTGTCGCAGAGGTCGCAAAAGAGTCCAGAGGGAGGACAGCAGGCATCCAGGTGGATGTTAAAGTCTCCAAGAAGGAGGAGTTGAGAGGTTGAGACCAGGAGTGGGGAGGAGAGGTCCGCCCACTCAGAAAGGAAGGAGATCTGACCAGGTGGCCGATAGATAGTAGCCATACTAAGGGAATGGCTAGGGGAGAGAGAGAGCCTGCAGACAAGTCATTCAAAGGAGTAGGCCTGCGTGGGAATGACAGAGGCAGGAGCCCATTTGGGGAAAATGAGGGCTACACCCCCACCGGAGCGGTTGGGCCTGGGCGCGGAGAGGATCTTGTAGCCATCAGGGAGGAGCGTGTCAAAGCTAGTGACAGAGCTGGCCGTGAACCATGTCTCTGTGAGACCAAGGACATCGAGGTCCAGTTCCTCCAGAAGGCGGCAGATGTCAGAGGAGTGTTTGATAGCTGAGCGAGAGTTAAGAGTGGCAATATGGAGAAGGTTGCCATCCTTCAAGGACTTCTGGGGAGGTGTACAAATCGGAGGTATGCCCTGCGGAGGTGTAGAAGGAGCCGGAGGGGGAGCAGAGAGGGAAGGAGGGGGCAAGGTAGCTCAGGAGGAGGCAGGAGAGGGAGTGCGAGGGGGGCAGAGAGAGAAGGAGAGGGGACAGCAGGAGAAGAAAGGAAATTGATGAGGCGTGGGAAGCGTCTATCGAAGAGGTGAAGGTTGGCCTGAGGGCCTTGGACCAGGACGCGCCATTCACATAGACATTAATGATGACCTTAGAGGAGTGGAAAGAGGCCAGGAGGGCATCCCACCGGGTGCCACCATTAATGGGAGAAGAGGAGAAAGGAGAGAGCACAGAGACCATATGTAGGGTCCACAGGTGAGGATAGGGAACAACAAAGAGGATGTCTGTGAACGTTTCCATGGAGAAGGCAATGGTATAGGTGTCAGAGATAGGGAGGCCTGGGTTGGAGACCAGGATGTCCTTTTTAAACTTCTTCCTACCAGATTTAAGGAGGAGGGCAGGATAGTTAATAGAGAAGCAGTAAGAAAAGATAGGAGAGACAGAGCACCATATAGTAGAAGGGGAGAGGAGAGAGAGGGAGGAGCGAGGGGGGAACACTAGGGAAGGACACAGGACAGGGTGCAAGCAGACAAGACAGCGAGAGGCAAGCCAGTTGAAGCAATTGGAGAGGAAGACAATACTCAGAATGTAGGAACTATCAATGCAAATTTTAAAAGACAGGCGAAAAAAACACACCCAAGTTTGAGAAACCTGAAAAGAGGGAGAAAGGCCTAAGTAAATGCAAATTGAAATACGGACAGTGCAGTTTTAAAAAAACTGGCGACAGAAACACACCTAAGTAGAGAGTTTGCTAGGTGGAAGGGGTGAGCAGGGGGGTCTGCGGGACTGCCCAGGAAGTTGACTGGCAACTGGCGTCCCCTGCAGACACCAGGAGCTGCCTAAAAGGGAGCTGCTCTTTGCCTAGGAGCCCTTAGCCGCAGGGGCTACCGGGCAGAGGGCTGCCCAGGAAGGGTTCCTTAAGAGGGCCCAACGGGCCAATGGGAGGTGCTGGGCAGGATGGGAAGCGGGTGGAGAGAGGACAGGGAGAGGGGATTGGAGGGACGACCAAACAGGGGAAAGGGGAAACATAAAATAAATAAACACACAGACACAAAGGAACGCAGGAAGATTCACCTTCCTGCAAGGCCACGGTACCTTGGAGGAATGGGGGATTAATACTCTTCAGAAGGACAGTTATTGTCCCAAACTATCTATCTATATGTGCTTCAGTTGATCAATCTAACACGCCCCCAAATTCATGCAAAACACACATACAAGAATGGAAACAAGTAGATCCTTCATGAAGACCCAGGAATGATGAACTGCCATCAGGCAACACAGTTCATGATGGATCTGTCTGCATTTCAGGTTCATAAAGTGTGAACCCAGCTATAAAGCGAGAACACTGTACAAGTATATTGGGGTTGTCAGAGGTTGCTGAAAAGAGCCCTTGAGGGAAGTTACAGTAGAGCGTATATCCCATACTACAGGGTTGGGCTATACCTAGGAATATCAGGTCCTAAGGGACCCCAAGGATATCCCTGAAAAGCAGGGTCTTGAATTCCTTACTGAACTGCAAGAGCATGGGGCGGTTGGGATGGTGTTTCAGTCGGCTGGGGCATAGCAAGAGAGGACCCATTTTCCGACTTCTCTTTGAGTGCCAGTTTAGTCTCAAGCCTTGCAACAGTCTGGCTCCTGAAGAGAGCATCCCCCGAGCCTAAAATCACAGGCGTTTAAATCAAATAAGCAAAGGGCAGGTAGCTTGGCTCACTATGTGTGTGTCCGTCCCAGTTCCTAGACAGTGGCAGATGGCAACGGCAGGGTATATGAAGAGGGTATAGTTGCCTGCTCATAGCTACTGAGTGGATTTGATTTTTAACTCACAAAAACAAACTCTTTCAGCAGAGGACGTAAGTAAAGATAAAACGCTCTTCCCCAGATCGAACCATTTTAGAAAAACAGATATGGGTCGATTTGGATCCAGACCTTCTGTTTCCAAAGTTTACAACAATGCAATTCACCACATATCCGTTTTCTCACCCTGTCTTTCCTTTTTCATGTTGCTCTTATGTGCATATAAAAAGGTACCTCTACAGCACAAGCAAAGCTAGGAAGCAACGGTACGCTTTACAGTTGCTGCAAGAAAACAAGAGAGTAAAGCGGGGCCAGGCCACTGGGAAGACAAAAGCATGGCAGCCTGATCGATGTTCCATGGCGTTTAGAACAATTTAAGGATCTGTGTGGATGGGAGATGGGATGGTGTATCAACTATGTCCATCTCACTGTGTAAATAATTTCTTGCAACTAGTCCTCATGTAATTATCTGTCAGGATTAGTCAGGCGAGTACAAAGGCAGCGAATATGGCAAGGGAAATGTGCACTAAATCACACAGTGAATAGCTTCGAATTAAACTACGTGCACACAGGAACAACGACTCATGTACGCTAGAACCCAGGAGTGCAAATAGAGTGTGACAACAAACCCAATATATGAAAAGGGATGTGGGGTAAGCACCTGACCGCGAGGAAAGTCGGCAAGCGCCTTACCCCCAATTGCTGTTACAGGTACTGACAGCGCTAAACCCACGTGGAGGGCAAGCAATGACAGGATCTGTGAACTAACACTCTTGATGGTATTAAATAAGGGAACTAAAGAACTGTACTCACGAGGACGAGATAAACCTCTTGAATGTCAGCTAGCCCACGAATCCTGTTGATGAAACTGGGACCCAGAAAGGCTAGAACAGCAATGGGAGGAAAACTAAATACCTAAGTTGGAATAGTGATTACAAATTAGTGAGGAAAACATAAGCATTCACACAGGAGCTAGCTACAACCGCACACCACACCTAATAATCAAATGGGAAATAAATGCAGAAGTGCAATGGAAAACATGGAATGGATCCCAATAGAAAGTAAGGATCAGGAGCAGGGAAAAAACGAAATAACCAATGCAAACTTCTCCCTACCCCTCCAAGGAAAAGACAGGAAGCTAATCTAAGAGGAAGGCTAAGGCATACGGGTTTACAGCAGCAAAGGACAGAGTCAAAGAAATATAGAACACAGACAAACTGGGCTGCATCTAAAAGGGGAAAGTACTGAGAAATGCTGCCTGCAAACAGAGGAAGACAAAAAGGGAATCAAGGGAGCAGAAATCAATTAGCGCATGAATCTGAGATTCAGGGCGGAGGAACAAGAAAACAGGAACTAGGAACTAAGTACAAAGGCAAGGAACAAGGAACAAGGGACTAGTCACAACAGGAACACTGCAAACGATGACCAGCGCTGGACTGAAGTAAGACTGAGGCTTTTAAAGCTGCTTAACGAGCACACGCCTCAGGTGTGCTGATTGCTGCACCTGCAGCCACAGCTGTTGCCTATCCTCCACCCAACCTTGTCCTGCAAGGGTGGAGGTGGAGCAGTGGGCCAGGCATTCTGGGAAGCATAGTCATTTGGTTAAAGAAGCATGCTGGCTGCCAAAAACCTGGAATGGATCCGGAAGGGAAGTAGCTTGGAAAATAGGGATTTAGCGCTCCCAATTCATCACAGCACCGTAGCATAAGGTTCGGAGGAAAGGTCCAGTGGGGAATATACCCCAAACCATGCCCCCAAGTGGTGGGAACGGGAGCGAGTTGTGACAGTATACCCCCTCCTACGGCCGTCTTCGGGTGCCCGCCACCCGCACGAGACATCTTCTTTCCATGATGGGAGTGCTTTTTCTTTGGAGGTGGCACTGATGGAAATGGTGGCCTGTGGGCAAAGGCAGATGGACTTCCATGATAGGAGTGCTTTGTCTTTGGAGGTGGTACTGATGGAAACGGTGGCATCTGGTGAGGAAGAGACTCATGGTTCGAAGAAAGGCATGAAGGACTTGCAGGACCTGAAGCAGAGTTGGAAGGTCCAGGAAGCTCAGTCACTGGGAGTGGACCCTTATAAGTCTTTGAGGAGGGAGGCAGGCTGGTGCAAAATGCCTTAGACAATGGTAGAAGCCCTGTTAGCCTTTCTGCCGAGAGTGGACATGCGGGAGGTGAGGAAATTGCTGGCTTCAGGAAAGGTTTATGTTCAGCCATTAGAGAAGGTGGCGGCTGAGGTAGAGGTTCAGATTTTCTTCTGTCATCCATCTGGGAAAAGGCTTGTGGTTGAAAGTGACTAAGGTTTGACTGCACATGTTCTAAGCCTTGGAGACCTGAAAGTCCAAGGGGTCGTACAAGGCTGGTACTCCTGGTGACAGTCGTGTAACCACCTTGTTGCACGTGGGATACAACAGCAGGGACGTTTGGCATACTGATAGGAGTGATAGACGCAGTACTTGGTATTTCAGGCACACTCGCAGAAGGAGCAATAACAGACACATTTTGAACTGCAGCAGTCATTCCCTTCCTTTGGCTACTAGCACCCAACTGGTGCTTCTTGGCGGAATTCTGTTGCACAAGTCCTGTAGGTAATACGCCGGTCTGCACCACCCCCTGTGCACACCCAGGTGAGTGGTTCTGACTCACCACTTGGTCCAGCTTGATGACTCTGAAGCGGGAGCTGGCAAAAGTCTCAAACTCTGATGCTGCATTTTTAGGAGGCTCTGATGCTAAAGTGAAGCAGTTGGGAGAATCGTCTTGTGGAATAGGCAGGCATTCTGGTGCTCCTCCGGAAGCAAAAGAAAGGCAAGCTAGACGTTCATCGACAGTAAATGGTTGGGATTCAGGAGGAATCGCTGGAGCAGAAGAAAATACAGCAGGATCTGATGGTGTAGACAGGTATACCTCTGATATTGGCAGCGAGGCTAAGCAGGATACAGGCGTTTCATGAACTGAAGGCAAATACTCAGTATACTCCGGGACTGAAGACATGCACTTTTGATGGACTACCGGAGGCTCTAAAGCTGAAGGATGATCTGCAGGATGAGTCACTGTAGCTGAAGACCGGCAGGCCTGGGGAAACCTTGAGGCTAAAGGCATGCAAGCTGAAGCAATCTCGGTTGCTGGATACAAACATGTCCAGGTCTTTGGGACTGGCTCTTGATTAAATGGCAGACATGGCAGCGGTTCATCGGTTGAGGACACGTGTGCCAAAGATGACTGCAGGGCTGTGGATTGGATCATAGAAGAGTCAATGGTTGTAGGAGGACAGACAGAAGTCTCAGAAGATGACAGACACATTGGTGGCTCAGGAATGGAGGGCACCTTTAGGGCAGTAGACTCCTTGGCACCAGTAACCAAAGACTGAGCTGTACCCTTGCAGTCCCTTTCTTTAGTGGGTGACACAGAGTCTCTTTCTTTGTAGAAGTCAAAATCAACCAGTGGAATCACCATAGTAAAGTCTCTGTTAATCAGGATTTCGTCAATTGTCCATTCCTCTGTTTTAGCTTCTGAAAGAGGCAGATTATCAATCAACAGTTCAGGAATCGCCTGCCGGTTTTTTGGTTCTGTATACTGTGGAATGAGTCCATCAGAACATGAAATCTGTACTGTCTAAGACTGTTCGTATTGATCAGAATTGGCAGAAGGAAGAATGAACCCAGAGGTAACATCGTTTTCCACATCAGCTTTAACATCTACTTCAGTCTCAGCAGCTGTATCAAGAGCAGGGCCTAAGCCTACTGTAGTGACTGAATCTGTGTATGCCACCATTGTGGATTGTGTTTGGAAATCAGAAGCTTGTAGGTGTGCTAGCTCAGAATTATGACAAACTGCTACACAGGAAATTTTAGGTAAAGGAGTGGCTTGTAAATCTTCAGCTAACTGCAATCCCTGACAAACAGCAGAACAATTGTTAGAAACGGTGCCCAGATTAAGCGCTGTGCTAGACAAAAGACCTTCACTCCCAATAGATCTAACATATTGACAACTATCATAGTTTACCAAAGTCTCTGCACTCAGGGGCTGATCAGTGTTCACTTCCTCAAAATCAACAGATAAAAGTCTGAGGTGTATTCAGTAAAGAGTGCAAGTTTTTATTCTCCTCTTGTAAAGAAACGAATTCTTGTCTTAACTCCTCAAGCTTAGCTCTTAGCATGCCCTGCATTAACTGTACATCACTATCAGTAGTAACAGGGGGAGGCATAGTGGCATCAGGGCTGGATCCTGCACTAGCAATCTGGATGTGCACCGATTGTACATTGTCCTCTACTGCTTGCAGGTTCTGTGATTTATAGTTTCTCTTACCAACCTGGTCTGTGTTTCCCTTAAGCAAACTATTGAAATTAGACCTCTTGGCATTAGGGACTACAGTATGTACCTGTGTAAAGGAGTATGCTGTAGACTGAGGGTAGAAAACAAGTTATGCAAGGAACCCCTCCATTCTTTATGTTTGTATCATGAAACTGTTCAATCTGAGGTGAAGCACAACTGGAATCATGGGGTTCAACAACAGAGGTACTCTTGTATAATAAGTCTAACAGTGTGTTGTTTTCTGCGGCTAAGGCTTGTGCTGACATAGAATCGGGATCAAAACACAAGACAGGATCAGGCAATGTAGGATGTGCCATCCTATGGGAAAAATACTTTGCACGTAAATGTCCATTCGTGACAAGGAGTTCATTTAAGTCAGGACTAGTGATTTGATTGTCACAGGTAAATGTAGGGGAAGCGTTTCTGTACAAACTTGTTAGAGGCCTTGCTGCCTTTCTTTCTTAAACTTGCCATATTCAATGGGAATTTTGGGCTGGTCATTCTGTCAGGATTAGTCAGGCGAGTACAAAGGCAGCGAATATGGCAAGGGAAATGTGCACTATATCACACAGTGAATAGCTTCGAATATAACTACGTGCACACAGGAACAACAACTCATGTATGCTAGAACCCAGGAGTGCAAATAGAGTGTGACAACAAACCCAATATTTGAAAAGGGATGTGGGGTAAGCACCTGACCTCGAGGAAAGTCGGCAAGCGCCTTACCCCCAATTGCTGTTACAGGTACTGACAGCGCTAAACCCACGTGGAGGGCAAGCAATGACAGGATCTGTGAACTAACACTCTTGATGGTATTAAATAAGGGAACTAAAGAACTGTACTCACGAGGACGAGATAAACCTCTTGAATGTCAGCTAGCCCACGAATCCTGTTGATGAAACTGGGACCCAGAAAGGCTAGAACAGCAATGGGAGGAAAACTAAATACCTAGTTGGAATAGTGATTACAAATTAGTGAGGAAAACAAGCATTCACACAGGAGCTAGCTACAACCGCACACCACACCTAATAATCAAATGGGAAATAAATGCAGAAGTGCAATGGAAAACATGGAATGGATCCCAATAGAAAGTAAGGATCAGGAGCAGGGAAAAAACGAAATAACCAATGCAAACTTCTCCCTACCCCTCCAAGGAAAAGACAGGAAGCTAATCTAAGAGGAAGGCTAAGGCATACGGGTTTACAGCAGCAAAGGACAGAGTCAAAGAAATATAGAACACAGACAAACTGGGCTGCATCTAAAAGGGGAAAGTACTGAGAAATGCTGCCTGCAAACAGAGGAAGACAAAAAGGGAATCAAGGGAGCAGAAATCAATTAGCGCATGAATCCGAGATTCAGGGCGGAGGAACAAGAAAACAGGAACTAGGTACAAAGGCAAGGAACAAGGGACTAGTCACAACAGGAACACTGCAAACGATGACCAGCGCTGGACTGAAGTAAGACTGAGGCTTTTAAAGCTGCTTAACGAGCACACGCCTCAGGTGTGCTGATTGCTGCACCTGCAGCCACAGCTGTTGCCTATCCTCCACCCAACCTTGTCCTGCAAGGGTGGAGGCGGAGCAGTGGGCCAGGCATTCTGGGAAGCATAGTCATTTGGTTAAAGAAGCATGCTGGCTGCCAAAAACCTGGAATGGATCCGGAAGGGAAGTAGCTTGGAAAATAGGGATTTAGCGCTCCCAATTCATCACAGCACCGTAGCATAAGGTTCGGAGGAAAGGTCCAGTAGGGAATATACCCCAAACCATGCCCCCAAGTGGTGGGAACGGGAGCGAAGGGAGCGCGTCGTGACATTATCTTATATTACCTGTAACCTTTAATGAACCTGTAACGCGCCTAGATACCTCTGGGTGTGGAGCGCTATATAAATAAACAAACAAAAAAAAAACATGCTGGCACGTAAAAGGTGAAGGCTTAATTTTCTGACTTTTTTTTTATTTTCAATCTTGCATTACTGATGCATACGGAATTGCACTAGCCTCCAGAGGGGATCAGGGTTCTGCTAGGTACGCCAGGCACCAGGGTGAACACAACCTTATATGCGATAAAGGTGGTCTTGATTAATCGCAGCTGATAATGGCAGCCAGAGTAACCCCTCAGGATGGGGAAGATCATGTGTACTGATATACAAACATACAACTCTGTCTATTAAGAACAATCTATAAATAAACATTACAACACATGAATACGATATTTAAAGCATAAAGGCTCATAAACAATGGACACAATAATATGTTTCCATTTTACGTGGAAGTTAGATTTGTAGAACGCTATATACTAGCTTGTTTCCCCGTGGTAACTCCAGGTCACTGGATAATGCTGGATACCCAGAAGCTGCTTTTAGCTCCTACTTCTTCGATCTTAATTTCGAGCCCTGCAGCAGTCTAGAAAACAGAGGATGGTGGAAAAAGTTTGATTGTGCACAGCAATGTAAGATTGGACCAGCTTGTCGGGGCGTTATTGAGGATATGATTTTTGCCAAAGAGTTCACAGTTAATAGTGAAGCCTAGTGATTTTGCATGTAGGACTAGTTTTGACAAGAACCCGCCCTAGTCAATGTCTGCTAGCCACAAATAGATGGGTTTTTGTCTGGTAGGACGTCTGAAGATCAGAGACTCTGTTTTGGTGTGATTGAGTTTATTGATGAGAGTTTTTCATCCAGGACTGAATGAGCGTAATGCAGTATTTTAGCTGCGAGAGGTTATCCATGCAACTGACCTTTAGATATAGATGAGGCTCATCTGCTCATTGATGCATGGAGATGTCACAGGGAGGAGATCACTTAGGAGCGTAAAGATGATCAGTGATAAGATGGAGCCTTCAATGACCTTGCATGTGACAGGATAGCAGGGAGTTTTAAAGGCATTCAAAGTTCTCCCAATTGGGGTATCGAGGGCCAATCCAACAGTTAATCTTTGTATAGTGAAAAGTCATAGGATATGGATTTAGGTTTACAAAATAAAATGTAAAGGGAAAGCACATCTACACATCCGCTGGCATCCGGGGGACCCGAGACAAGATGCCCAGGATCAGGTACCACCACCAAAAGTCAGAAAAAGGTAACTGCAAATTTAGAACTGTATGCCCATTAAAATGTATGGGAGGCAGAGGGGTAGGAAAACAGGCAAGAGCCCCAACCTGTCGGACATTAAGTGAAACAACAACCACAGGTAAATTAGTACCACTGGGGAAAACTGCTTTAACTGGGAGGTACAGGGGTCGTGGGTGCAGAGTTGTCTTCTGGGGTACACTGCGATAGCTGGGTCCAAGGAGTCTGTGGTTTCAATCTTTCGCTGCCTCACAGTTCCAAAGAATTACCAGGTTGGACTTGGTTGAAGAGTATGAAGAACAGCTGCTTCTACTTCCACAACGGTGGAGGGACTCGCAGGTGCAGGAGATGCAGCTGGAGAGACCCTTCAAAGTGTCATCAGACACAAAGAAGCAGAACAGATAGGCCAATGGTGGTTGCAGCAGCAGTCCTCCAGCGCCCCTCTGTCTCTTAAGACACTGGACTTCAGTGGTTGACTACTGAAAGCCACCAGCCCCTCTCCCAATTTTCACACATCCATTCAGCCCACCATTTAAAGGAGGACCTGCACTATTGAAACATAGTGAATCTCCAATCCTGGATAGCCATCTACCGCAGCAAAAGTGACATCACTCCGGTTTGTGAACTGGGGATGTCTGCATCCCTTCTAACCAGTGGTGGTATCAGGGAGAAGAACTATGAGGGTTTGGTACCACCCATAGGTCTTCCTTCATGTCCAGTTCAGCCCCCTTAACTCCTGTGGGACCATTCCTGTGGGCACACAGCATAATTATTTTTAATTTAATAATTGCGCACAGGCACAGTTATGTGGTTGCTAGCAGGCTACTTAGCAACCACACTGATTAACAGTGTTGGCCCCCACTGCTTATTCCAATACTACCTAGGTAAGCAATGCTCCGGCACTACCTGGATTTGTTACCGCCTGATGCTTGCCTCTGGTTGAAGCTGGGGGGGGGGGGGGTGTGTGTGTGTGTGTGTGTGTGTGTGGTCGAAATTGCTAAATAAATATTTTTGATTAGCAATTTTAATATCACTATTTTCAATGGGACGAGCAGTTACTTGCAACACAACCTCGTGGGTGACACATTTCAGTGGGCAGTACCATCAGAGTGCAGGGCTGGTCCTATGATTTAGGGATGCCTCTTTGCATGTAATCACCGCTATTCCCGGTCAAGCTAATAATGGCGGTCTTACGGAAAAGCAAATACATTAGCATAACTAAAAGTGTCTGAGACTTTCTACAGCATTTTCCTGCTACACATTAGTAAAACAAAGTGCTGGTCCCAAGTCAGCCACATCTGCACAGCTCATGTTCATCTGCAGGACAGATACCTCAGCGGCAAACACCTAACACAGTGAGCCATTTGCTCACAGTTTACTAGAGAACACGTTAGAGCCCAAGAAGGGCCAACTATGTTTTTCTTTCTAGGTTTCATTATAATGTTATAACGCTTGCCTTTGAAAGCAGATTCCGAGCAAGGTTTTTCATTGCGAGCCCCAATCAATTAATTACCTGGTGACTCAGCTACGATGCGTATGGGTTTAGAAGTCCTTTTGTGGCACTGCTGAGCACAGAGACATTCTCTGTGGTCTATGGCGACTATTTTAAAAGTTTTTTTTAAACTCGACTGGAGAATAAGACTGGCCGGCCTGCAGGTCGACTCCATGTCCACCCAAGACCCCAATATCCGGTCTTAAATTGGTTGCTTTGTTTTTTGAGGTGCACTTTCATGTCCAATGAAAACAGGGACAATGTTAGCACATGAGAAGCAAACCTTAACACACATGTGTACTAACAACTACGGCTAAAAGCACAGTATAGCGCATAAAGTGTAGACTGGTTACAAGTTGCAGCTTCACTGCTTAAGTATGATGATGAATAAAACATTTTACTTTCTCTGTGTTTCACTATCCAAATATTGGAGGTCATCAGTTGTACACTACTCATAAAAAAGACCTCACATTTTTAAAATAAAGTGTGCTCCTTGTTCCAAATACACAGGATCACAAAGTTACTTGTTGCTCGGCTGGCTCATGGCAACTTAAATTCCCATGTAACTGGCTATCACTGCTGAAGTGTGTTCTTCCTTTTTAGGGACTACGAAATCGACTTAGTTTAGGAACTATTTATGAGATTAAACAGGGTGAAGCATTGGTGTATGAAGTCTTGAAGAGGCCCATGAAACGTGGTTGTGAAAGAATGTTAAATTATTGATGAAACAAATCCGTGTCCTGTATTTTATCTAATTCTAGGAGTCCTTAAGGCAAGTGAAAGAGGGTAGGTACTCTGCTACATTCAAATCCATATAAAATTCAGAGGCAGGACTGCTTCACCCGTAGAATAAAAAGGGACGGTGAAAATACTCAGGGTCCACAAGCTGCCTTCTCTAGTTTTTGTATCAGACATGATCTTCCAATGCAGTGATGACACACAGGCTTGTGTTTTAAACTAATTGTCCATTTTTAACTACAGCGATTAAGTGGTCCCCATGTATCAATGAGACTTGCCATACTCAAACTTTATTTTCTGTCACTTCTGTTGGGTGAAAAACACAGAAGCAATGAAGCTTTAGACTCTAGGGAGTGAGGAGGATATAAAAAGAAGGAGGTAGAGAGTGGGTGATTTCATCAGAATGTTAGAGGGGTGAAACCATCAAAATAGGGACATGTGGTAAAGAATTGAGGCACTGGGCGAGAAGAAACAAACAAACGGCTAGACATCAACCTCGGTGTACTGGCTCAGGCCCGTCTGCTCTTGCAGGATTGTTTATGAGGCTGGCTATGAAGCAGGGTGCTGCTCGGAGGAGGGTGGAGTCCGACAGGCCAGACTCTGGTTTTCTGTGCAGAGCTTGACTCCTCCGACCCCATCACCAGCACCCATTAGCAGTGTAACGTGAGGTCTATTAGCCAGCCCCCTCGGCCTCTCAGATTTGGCTGACAGTGTGCACTTAATACTATCTGCATTGGGCAGGGAAATATGCCCAGCCACTTGCTAGCACACAACCCGCACTCTTGACACAGCTTGCAGGCATAAGGCCTTCTTTTAAAGGTCATTTGAATCGCAGGACACAGCAATCATTTTTCGTTTGCGATTACCTTGAAATCAGCAAAGGCGTTGTTGCTCAAAGTGTTCCCACTCTGTCCAGCTAAGGTCAGACTGTGACACATTTTGAGTCCTAGATAAAAGCTATTATTCTCCATGTCAAACTTACTAAAACGTTTGGGGTATTTGTGATCAGTTCTCTTTCAAGTATTCACAGATGTGTTAGATGTCTGGAGCTAATGTTTACATGCAGATGTACTCTGCAATAATATGACATTTCCCAGTAGCTCTCACACCATTATCTGATCCCTCACTCAAGGCGTGTTAAAGAGATATTTAGGAGGCAAGCCCTAGGTATTGTGGAAAGTTGCTCAGAGGGTCAGATCGACGCCATTTCAAGGTACAATTTATGGCACACTCGGATCAGCACAAAGATATATCTTGTGGCTAAAGCAGGGCCACTGATCAAGAGCCTGGTTTCCACATTGGTCTGCTTGTATTCTCGTCCAGCTACGATTAGGACTCCCGAGCGTTGTCAAAGCAACACAGATAGCACCTGAGTGCAACTCTCCATAGTAATGTTCATGCCAAGCCCTAAGGGAGCTCAGCGTCTGGGTCCAAAAAACAAAAATACAGTAACAAGTAAAAAAAAAAATACTAATAAATAAATAAAGTGTTCTATGTGAGCTTTTAAATCCGGCGCACACATCATTGCAAAAGTGCCCTTGCTGACCTGGAAATTCAGCCCAAGGCCGAATGCCTGTATGGACAATAAAACCCTGCGCCCCTAGCAATCTCCCCCACCATGACCCAGTGCTGCCTCGCCTTAGAGGCTGCTTAAATAAGGTGTACATTACGCCAGAGCCACACAATTAGGCAACCTATGCTTTGGATTGGATTTCCCCCTACTTACCCGCACGATGACTGGGCATCAAATGCAGTATGCAAGTCGAGCTGCTGATTCCGGCACGGGCCTCTGGACAAAAGCTCCTCTGTCCATGCACATTCCAAGAGGACAGCACATACATTAATGTCTCTGCTCAGCCCGGATGCCTCTCCTGCACACAAAGTGTAGACTTGAACAGTAATGAAGCTTTGATATTCTCACTCTTGAAAATCATTTCGCAGTTAGTGCGACGTAATTAATTAAATAAAGCGCAAATCGGAGGTACTGTCTCGCAAATTGCGATGCAATACCACTTATTTTATGCCTTGAGGTGCTCCCCCGGACTAGTGCCTGGGGGTCTGTCATCCAGGTGGCCAGGACATCGCTATTGGATCCAGTTCCTGGTGGTGGACCAATGAGGGAGGATCACCTGGATGGGAGGGTCCTTGGGGAGTGTAAGTGGGACACAGACAGGTGAGATGCGGTATCCCCCTTCTTCCAACACCTTTTCCCCCTCCTACCATGTAGGGTATTCCAAAACACTGCCCCCCCCCCTTTCCAACACAAACACTTTCGCACACTACAAACAAAGGACTAACACCAGAGCCGTTTACCTGGCATGTCCCAATAGAGGGGTCAGGCATGGTCAGGCAATCCACCAGACTCGCACACCCCCGACGGCCCTTTTCCCTTCCCCATAGGGATAAAAGGTGGAGTACAAGAGCACACTACTAGCAAGGCAGACCGCAAGACGCGCAGCTATCCAGGCAGCACAGCAGTTCAAGAGGAGGAGAAAGGCAGGGAATATCGAGAGGCTGACAAGGGCAAGGTCGCATCTCTCCCTATCGACTCAGACCCGCAAAACCTCTGCAGAAAGAATTGCAAGACCGCGGAGAATAGCTCCAGTCTGTTTCAGCAGATGTCAACGGTACACAGAGTGTGCCTACGCTGATAAAGCAGGACTGAAGGAGGCACCTGCTACTGTGGTACTGGCCTTGACTCCAGATATTCTGAAAGGCCAAGCGGTTCATCACAGCCCGTGAGTCGAGGGGAGAACCGATAAGAACTGAAGAAGACCAGCTGTGGAGGGATCCAGCACCACATGGGTACTTACTCGAGAGACTCTGGTTGCTCCCATTTTTGTTGAAACTGCTAATTACCAGAAGTCCGTGGGAAGACTGCAAAAGAACGGTCGAGGTGGTCATAAAAGGGTCAAAGCTAAATCCCTGTACAGTTGAAAGTCTTTGACTGACAAATCATTGAAAACGTGAGCGAAGGGCATCCCACATCAAGAGAGAGAGAAAATGGCAAGAGTGAACCCGCCGGAGGGATGCCAATAAAGAGGGGCGAAGTCCAACGTCCCAAGAAACAGTCTGGTGACAAAAAGTGAACCCGGCAGAGGGATGTCCACGTTGAACTGGGCAAAAGAAGTGAGATTTTTTTAATGATGCAATCGAAAGTGAACCCGGTGGAGGGCTGCAACCACTTGAGAGGGATTTGAGCCTGGCAGAGGGGGATCCAGGGGTGAGAAGCCATCATCCCAACTATATGTGAAAGCGAGAAGGCCTTAGAAGGGCCGCAAAGGAGTGGTTACAGTGGTCACACAGGGGTCTAGCAAAAGCCTCTGTACTATCGAACGTCTTTGACCAGCAAACCATTGAAAGCTAAGGGAAACGAATCCCGTTCGACAGAAAAGGAGAAAGAACTGTATGTGTGGCAAGAATAAACCAGATGGAAGGATGTTAACAGTTAATTGTTTAAAATGACATTAAGGCTAGTGATTGCCACCGGTACCAGTGTACTGGATAGAAGCAAACAGTCGAGAAGGGGTCTGAGCCCGGCAGAGGGGGATCCAAGGGTGAAAAAAATAACCCAAAGACTGGTGAATGTAACAGGAGAAGATGAGCGAACGAGAGCCATAGTGAACTCAGCAGAGGGAGGCTGAAAATCGAGAAGGGTCTGCGCCCGGAAGAGGGCGGACCCACGGGCGACCTACTATCACCCTAAATATTGTGTGAAAAGAACTTTTTGGTTTTGGTTTATTATTGTCTGACCCCTCGAAGGCAAGAGACTTTTTAGTGAAAAAGAGACTTGGCCATCGAGGCTCTGATAAGATGAGTACGGAACTGTCATCTCGTGCTGTGCTCAAAGGTCCCACCATATCCCGTGCTCAAAAGGGGGAAGGGAGACCCTGAAGCTTGCTCCCATCTTAGATTTAAGTTTATATTAGGCGTTTTTCCAACCTGCAAACTGTTTAAATAAACACCCTTGAATCGTGATCACTTGTGTCTGTCTTTACTGTTGCCACCGTGAGTTAATTACAATTGCTACAGGTCAGAATAAATAGTTGCATTATGACAATATTTCATATATTACAATCTCAGTTAAGCTAGAATGGATAAAGATACTTCAAAAGTAATAAGGAAATATATAGTCCTAAGTGCACGAATTGATAAATTACCCTATAAGTCCTAAAGTACTTTAAACATTAAAACACATTTTATACATTCACTTAAAAAAGTTTACATACATCTTATCACCGCCAGATTCAAAGAAACTGATTTACTGTGCATAATGTCCCTCCACAAATGTTCAAGAAAAACCCAGCTAGGATTTCAAACAAATCTAATAAAGTAGGCGATCTGCTGCGGTCTGAGGGCAGCACAGTAAAGCAACAGATGTAGAAGCGTTTCTTTAGAAACAGCAGAGTTACAGTGAATCAAAGCTTCTCGCATGCCCCCTCTTATAGCTATGATTTCCTTAGTTGGCAAAACATTAAGTCTAAAGCGCATAAAGTTGTTACGCATATTCTTATTCGGGAAGCGTTTCAAATAGGGCTCAAGAGAACCCAACGTTTTTGGAAAAGAAATAACCTGCGAATATCACTGTGAACTTAACACAACATCATTTGTGCGCCCAATCATTACTTTTAATCATCTTTTTTACTTTAAGAGGGTTTTGCAGAAGGGTCTCCAGAGAAGTTCCTAGTTTGGTTAATAGACCTGAACATTCAGAATGAAGATTA
This sequence comes from Ambystoma mexicanum, assembly GCF_040938575.1. NCBI lineage: Eukaryota > Metazoa > Chordata > Amphibia > Caudata > Ambystomatidae > Ambystoma > Ambystoma mexicanum. The sequence goes on along the minus strand of NC_090923.1, from coordinate 1,209,977,463 downwards.
AACACAAATCCCTCCTGGATAGCCCCTTCCCTCACACCTTTACTTAGTAACGAATAATGACACGCTCCCAGGCCGATGTACAATTTTCTGTATAGACTCAATCTATTCCACTCTACCAGACTTCGTAGAGACTGTAGCCCAAGTTCATATGGAATTGCTGCAAATATCACACATTTGGGTATACTGTACAAACCTGAGTGCCAGATAAAAGCTTCATATTTATTTAATTCCATCACAAGCCATACAGGGAAGAACTCTGAACCATAACAAAAATGAGGAATAACCTTTAAAAGTTTAGAACTGGCAAAATGGAAAATGTACCATATTTGACATCAATCTTTTTAATTTGTGCAATTAACTTAAGTGCTTTTTCTATCAAATAATTCCTAAGAAAATATTTCTTAGGGAATGAAATAATTGGGAACCCCAGATAAGTCATACTCGATTTCACTGTTCATTTTGTTAAGAAACCAAGTAAAGCTAATCAGACTTATTCGCTTACTGAGCCTTAAAATAAACATCTTCTGTGGGTTGACCGCAAATTATTTTCAGTTATATATTGATTAAAAGCAACTATTAGACTTTGTAGGCCGATGGGTCTATGGTCAATCAATATAAAATCATCTGAATAGGCCTCCCAAAATATTTTTATCTTCCCTATCTTTGGCGGTGCAAATGAGGTTTTAGATAGCGCAATGCCAACATCTGCAACATAAAGATTAAATAAACAGGGCGCAAGTATACAGCCTTGACGTAGGCCATTGCAAGTGGAAAATGTTTTAGTCAACAGCCCGTCATTATTCAACCTGACCTGGATTTTCGAGCCCTCATGTAGATGTATCAACATGGCCAATAATTTGGCCCATAAGGTATTCCTGTCTACTAAGTCAAAAGCAAGTGATAAATCAATTGAGACAACTTAGATTGCAGGGGATTAATCCTTCCATGCTAAACATTGCAAAGAACTCAACAAGAGACTACCGCAGTCAGTGCCCATGTTTTTCCTAAAACCCATCTGCTGGGCGGATAGAATGTTCCTACACATACTCCAACCTTCAATGTCCTTTAGCGCCATAGCTTCAATGATTTTAGAATCTGTATCTAGCAGAGCAATAGGTCGGTAGCTCAATGGGGATAATTTGACCCCCTTCTTATAAATAGGGACAACGTATGATGTTTTCCACGAAAGGGGGAAAAGACCTGGTGTTCACAATATGATTAAATAGTAATCGATAAGACTTTAGACCACTGATCAATATTGTTTGAGGGTCACATTAGTGAGTTGGTTTGGGGCGGCAGCTCTAGAGGGACTACCCTAAGAAATTAGCCTTGCAATAACATCAAGAGAATTTCAAACCCCATTTATAGGACCTGATGCCCACCAAATCACCAATGCTGCCCCCCCTTTCCACCCAGATCCAAGAAAAGTCTGTACCAACCCTCTTCTGAGATAGAATTAGTTTGAGTCAATATTTGATTTGTCTCAAGGCCATTAATTAATGGCCAAAAGTTGTGGAAGTTGCCATCTATCAAAGAAGTCATCATTGGCTCCTGTGAGAAACTGGAGGCGTTTCTCCCAGGTTATTCCCACGGATCCTTTGTTCAGATGGCCATCACCCTTGGATCCCAACCCTGGGGGCAGACGAGCGAGGGAGGATCACCTGGGTAGGGGTTCCTTGGGGACTATGGGAGGCACGCCCTTGGGTGAGACATTATTCCTCTCATTCCGATACACCCCTACCTGACATCCCCTCAGTTGTCATGGGATATTGATTTGTCAGCAGAGTCCCATCATACCCCAGTACCTTTCTGTAAGGAAAAGGAGAAAACAACCAGGGAAATTAAAACCATCTAGAAAATCACAAGAACCCAATAGAAAATACACTCACCCACCACAGTACATGTACCTTCTTTATCCTGACCGAGTCATATAGGGTTTTTGTACAATATCTCAGAAAAACTAAATCTCCCACAATCCCTACTTCCACTCTAGAAGCCCAACTACTGAGACGAAGAAGAGGCAGATGGGAGGCCGAGGATTGCCCATGGGAATCAATGGGAAATGGATTCCTATGGGCTGTCCACATGTTGTCCCGATAATGAGGTAAGGCAGAGTCAGGGAGGCAGGGGCAACTACTCACACCTGATTCCAATCAACTCTTTCAAAGTGTTTAAAAGATCAGACACCCAGGTACACTATGGACAAGAAGGCACGAGAGCAGGACCCATTCCCTTCGGCAGAGACGACCCTCGATACAGAAACTGAACAGCCAGGTATCGCGAGGGAGGTCCTGGCCCTATCAGCATTATAATGAAGGTTGCATGGTGGAGTTCAATAAAAGGGAGAGACACTCCTTGCCGGTGACAAGGATGATCAACTCCTCTTTCTGGTGAGCGACCGAGTTGGAAAGAGTCAGATATAGTTGATACATCAGCCTTGACTTTAACTTCAAAAGGAACGCCGAAGAAAAGTATGCTATGCAACCTGGGAGTGAAAAGTGACAAAAGGCTGGTTAATTGTAAAGGGATGAAAGATACAGTAATGCTTTGAAAGGATGCGCGTGTGCCGTGAAACCACGAGAGAAGCAGAGATATTGTAACAGTTGCCAAGTACGAAATACATATTATTCAGTGGCACAGTGGTCCAGCAACATGTGGTTGCCTTCTCGAAAGTCTCAGTGAACTGTAAAAGACTACTTTGAAATACAGGAAGGTGAAAGGAACGTTTTGTTTGATAAACTACAAGTACCAAGAGGCATTGGGAGAGGCTGTTAAGAAAAGTCGAAGTGGTCATACTGAGGTGAGCGCGGAAGCCTTGTACAATCGAAAGTCTTTGACAACAAAGGGTATAATTAGTGTTAGCCCAATGGAGGGGTGCTGAGAAAGCAAGGGGAAGGGAGCCCCGCTTTCATTATATTTGAGCCCGGCTGAGGGAAACTTACTGCACAAGGTTTGAGCCCGAAAGAGAGAAACATAGTGAACTTTTGTTCAGAGAGTTTGAGCCTGTCTATGGGGAACTGTTGAGAGAAGGCAAAACTGTGAAAAACTTTGTGTAAATCCCAAAATTGCCTGTAACTGGCGAAGTGGGAACAAAACATCAAATGTGGATTCTGGAACTTGTAGTCTGAAAGAGCAAAGCTGTGAGGCGGAGCTAAACTACTGTATTCTGACAAAAGCAAAGTCAAGAGACTGGTTTGATCCTGACGGAGGGAAGCCACTGAGATTGAGAATTGTGAAATATTGAGTATTGAACTGTACAAGTGACAAAAGAAACTACAAGTACCTGCAGACACTGGGAAAGAAGGTAGTACCATGAAAGTCAAAGGAGTTAGGTATGGTTTAAATAAAACTCCAGGCCGTTTTGAAAGCCTTTGACGATAAAAGCCTGGAGAAGAGAAAGACCAGAATGAAAAGTAAAAGAGGTCTATGTTTTGACAAAGTGAACTTTGTTTCAAGGTGCAAGAAGCCCGAGTTAAGTCGAGAGAAGTTCTGTTGAGAACCCTTCTGTGTTTTACTAAGACTCTGTCAGAGTGGTGTCAGACCAGCTGAACCATTGAACTGCCCCAACCACCCAGAGTGGGCACAAAGCTCGAACGCGCTACCTTGTCCCGTTGGTAAGGGATGCCAATGGCTCAACTATCCGGACATATTATTTCTTGAACACCTTTCCTTTTTGCATGCACTATTGTCCCACACCCTTTTGTATTTTGAAGTAGGGATTGGCAATAGGTTTATTAGGATAGGCCCTTGCAGACTCCACTAGGAATGTGTTGTTATTATTTGATGTTTGTAGCCCGCTACCAACTTTTAGATTTAGGCTTAGATAGGCATTCATCCAGCCCTTTCAAAGTTCAATAAACACCCTTGAACTGTGATAATTTGTGTCTGTCTTACTGTTTGATACCATGCCTTTCTTACACTTCCCATGCCTTGGATACATAATAGCCCAGTGTGATTTAATCTTGTTTTTTAGTTTCAGCTTAAAATCACCACTGCATGCCATTTTAGGAAAGGATCGGATCAGCTGACGGATGTTTTTTATTTCCATCTTGGACCAGTGGGCCAAACTTGTGATTGCGGGAATGGCCCATGTGGGGCCTAGTGGGCCCTTTTTCTAATTTACCAATTGTTGCCTGTAAATATGCCCCAAACATGTTGTGCGTATAGGTGATAGCTTAAGCACTGACAAAATCCTTCAGTAAAATGATGTTAAGTTTAGAGAGGTTACCATCATGCCATGCTGCTGGGAACATGCAACGTTGATATTCAGGGGCGTAGAATAGATGTGCCTTACATGTTCAATTTCATTTAGACTTCGGGACATACATAGCATTACATGATCGCTGTATCCAGTAGGCACTACAGTAAAATCAGTAACTAGATCAAGCCACCTCTTGGATACAAAAATATAATTGATTGTTGAACAGGATTTACCGCTAGACAAAGTAGGGGTTTTTAATCGTCCGTTCATTATAAAGGTCGTTCACAAGTTACAATCCCAAGCTTGTAAGTGTATCATACCAAATTTGGCCTTGAAACCTTTTCCTCCCTGATACAGGGACCGTACCATAAGGGTCCAAAGGAACGGGGGCCCGAGTCCCCCAGATCACCAAATGTATAAAGATGTAAATGATCCTGATCCAGGAGGAAGGAAAATTACATTCAGCATTAAAATCCCCAGCGATAATCACATGGCCACCCGGGCCGGGACAAAACAATCTTCCAACATTAGATTAAGATCTTTTACTGTGTTACTCAGATTCACCCGCGGGTTCCGGTAGATGTTTATTAATGAAATAAATCGAGGGGGCTACATAGAATCAAACACAATAATTACTGCTAATATACACTTGGTCACATTTCGGTGATCAATCACCCTTAGGCCCCAACCATTACGGATTGCAACAAGCAGTCCTCCCGCTGGACATCCCCTTTGTCCTTGAGTTGACAGCTCCACCCATATATCATACCCGCCTAGGATGGGAGGGGCACCCAACCAAGTTTCCTGCAGAAAAATAATTGCAAAGGAGCCACGATGACAACATAAATCAGAACTAGAGCAAAGATTAGAAAAGACCCTAGTATTCCAGGAGACCACAGAAAAATCAGTGACCTTGCTAAATATGAGTTATTAACCCTTTTAGCTTCGAAATCGACTCTCATAAGGACAACGCTGATCATATCCATTTGGGCGCAGCCTTCTCAGTATAGGTCCCATCTGGTCCCAAGATCACCAAAAGAGAGGTATTGCCACAGGTTGAATCAGGCTCAGAACTCTGCATCCCTTGTCTACCATTACCCTGAGAGGACCCTGAATCAAATGGTAGTAGATTGCATCTCAATTTGTTAAAGTTTTGGGCTTCCATTAAAAGAGCCTCATACACCATACGGGAAGGTATGACCAATCTAACATCATCATACCTCCCTGGGCGGATGAAGTCTACCACCTTGATAACTTTAGATGTGATGAGCCTCAAGGCAGGAATTCCATTTAGGAGAGCCAATACTCTCCACCTTTTTAGGGAATCAGAGCCTCCATGCCCAAACATGTAATAAAGCAATAGGCTAGGATCATCAGGAAATCGTGGCTCTCTCCACTGAACATAATTAACAATAGTATTCGAGTTTAGTACGGCCCATAATATTGGGATGGATACTCACTGGCATATATGGTTCAATTATAGTTTGTGGTAGGCAGTGCCCCAACACATTTGGGACTTTCATGGAACTGAATACTTTTCTGCCAAGAGGCCACATACTTATTTAGCAGGGGACCTCTTAGCCAATCGCAACAGAGTCTTCAGGGGATCCAGGGCAGTCTGGAGTACCTAGGGGGGTCACACAGTTACTCTCCCGCTTGTCTGGAGTGACCCGAGGGCCCTACCACATGCCCAAGGACCCCTCCTTCAAAGATCTATCCCCATTTCTAGTGGTCCCACCAATCCCCACCTTCCAGAGGCCTATCGAAGGCAGGCGATCCTTTCAGAGCCAACTGCTCTAATACATTCTTCACAGTTCCTCTGATTTGCTTCTTCGTAAGAGAAGTTGATTGGACCCTACATTACTCCTCATATTTTCAGCTTAAGACCCCCTGGAGCACAAACGGGGTAGACCAGGATTGAGGGGAATGATTATAGGAGCCTCGCAGTTCATGGACACTAATTTAATAGATTTCTGTTTCCCCGAATATGGGACGAGAGTTTTTTTTTAAAGAATTTATAAATATTACCATCATCCACCCGTTTAGGCGTAGGAAAGTGGGGATGAATGCCCCCAATCGACCCTTTGAGTTTCATTGCGTTCGTAAGAGTGTCAACTGTGTCTAACTGGACACCCGCTCAAATCTTCTCTTGGGCAGCCTCATCTTCAGCCAAGCCCATCTCTGAGGCTACCCCAGCTGTAAAGCTATATTCTCCAAATCGATAGGGAGTCTGGGAAAACCCCCATCCACTGTGGAAAAAGAGCCATAAACAATCTCAGGATGTTGAATATCCAATAAATCCTCGAGTTCCACAGATTGTAGAAATTAACAGGATGATTTCTTAGAAACCGTCTGGAATTCTATAGGTGTAGTTTCTTGTTCCTTCGATTTATTCCTTTTTGTCAAATTTTTTGTAGGCGATTCCATAAGTGAATGGGGCAAAACACTACCCCCTACCCTCAAGGGAGCTACTTCCTGATCAGAGTGATTAACAGAAAGGGGAGCCTGTAAATTCCCGATATTCTCTAACAAATTAATGGCTGCAGTCTGCTGAGGGACCATGACACATATCGGGAGTGAATTATCTAGAATAGAGTCGAGTGACTGCAAACAATATTGTTAAGGTGGAGGAAGATCCTGTTCTAGGGCCCAAACGATTGATCAGGGTCGCCAATTGTGTTGATACGTTGCGTAGGTAATTTGTATGCTCTTTCAGCTCAACACAGAAAGGATTGAGAGCAGGATGATCAACCTCCCCCCCCCCCGCAGCAAGAGGAGGGGTGTTTAAAAAGGATGCATTCGAGGATTCAGTCAAGGCTAGCACACAATCAAAAGCTTCCTGCCCCAAGGTCTGCTTATGTACTTCCTGTGGCAGGGAGACAAATTCCTCAGATTCCAATAACAGTGGAAAGCTCGCCATATCCTGTGGTCTAGGTTCCTCCTGTTGCGGCTCCTCTAGATCAAAGGCCTCCACTTTCTTCTGTTAGGGCTGGTTATAATCCTCCACCAGGGAGTGTGGTAATGGGGGAAGGGGAAGCACTTGTGCGCGTGACATACTGTCTCTCCTACTAGTAAAGGCTAACAGGGCTACCGTGATATCTTTGTTAAGAGCGGCTACCCTTTCTTTTTTCCTGATTTTTAAGCTTTTAGTCGGTAGTAGAAACAAACTTTTATTATTGTATGTCACCACAGAGTTTAGAATGTAGCCCTACTTGCCCACAATGCAGTATTACATTGACAACAGCAATACAAACGACTTTGATGCACAAGTCTTATCACTGCAAGAATTCTATTACAAAATGCAACAAACCTGGTCACCAGCTTTCTGTACTGATTAAGAATAGCACCTTAATTAGTTTTCAACAGGCTCCTACTACAGAGCACAATTTATAAAGAAAGATCTCCGGGACACCGGGCCAGCCAACAGTACTCGCTGGTACTGTGGATGCGTGCAGAGCAGATCTTAAATGCTGGTTCCGGTATGCAGGGGGGGGTTTGGGGGAGCGGGTATTTCTGTAATACAGAAGTGTCTGTAGTTGGGACATTTTCAGATAGAGGGCCAAAGTGTTCAAATAAGGTCCCTGATAAGGGACAGATCTGATTCTATGTATACCTCCAGGTATGTATTCCAGTACAAAAATGAAGCAAGCGTTGTGAACATCCCGGAGAATGGCGCCAACATTACACACTTGCGCGCAGATACGCGCGGCCCGGGTCTTAAATGCTGGTTCCGGCCTGCATCCGGCAGGGCGCAGGTATTTCTCCAGGTATGTATTTCAGTATCAAAATGAAGCAAGTGTTGTGAACATCTACCAGAAAGGTGTCAACATAGCCAACAGCATTCGCGGGCACTCAGGATATATGTCTGGACAAGTGTAAGCAGAATTAGAACACCATAACGAGTGTTCTGTGATGGGGATTGGTCAATCGGCGGGCTATACACACCGGTATAGCCCGCAGATTGATTACAGCCCTTAGTTCGGGCTGCATGTGTATTCCGAACAGAAAGAGTTAACTTTCCGTTCCGAAATACAGGTTCATAGACCAACGTTTCCACATAGGCTCATGGAAGTTAAAGAAGGAAAAGAAAGCAATAGAAAGGCTTACCCAGCGCTCACAGACATGAAATAAGAAAAAAGGAAAGCAAAAGAAAGGCTTTCCCAGCGTTTCAAATTGAAAAGGGGCCGACATGAGCTGCAGTGCAGCTTAAGGGGGAACGTATGGATAAGTTTATATTTACTGAGGAAATGTTGCAGGCACTGCTGAACGTTCAGCGGAGCATGAAAATGGCAATATAGGAAAAGGGCACAGAAAGGTAAGTAAATTAATTGACTGTTAAGTGAATGTATGCACATGTGGAGCTTGTATAAGTTTATTAACTTGCATGTTTGTGTGGAGTAACTGGTGCCTAACATGTGTGTAGTGGGGGGGAAATAAAGCACACCTAATTAGAGCAGGGGGCAGGCATAACCACACCTGATTCAACTTTAGTATGATACTCCTACCACCGTAGCACCTTCCACCACCCTATAAAAAAAAAATAAACATGTTTAATGGAAGTACAAAAAATGTCTGCAACGTTTATCTACCATTTTGCTATTTTTTGTACTTCCATTAAACATGTCTCATTTATTCAACTTTAATTGAACAGTGAGTGAGGGTCTCTCATACCTCGTTAAAGGCACTCGCTTCACTCGGGCCATTAACTCGGTCTTCAAGGCCCATAACGCCTGGTACGTCCCTCGCTGCAGGTCTATAGAGCTACATGAGTGCATGGGTTTAAATGGTCGGGGGCAATAGCATTGTTCTGTCCTCACCATAAAATAGTGAAGGGGAGCAGAACAATGCTGATTTCTATTCTGTTCTCACTCTCTGCGTTATGCATGTCATTTACATAAACCATTACTGGTAAAGAAAGATTGTGACAGCAGCTTTCATGCATGCGATTTACAATTACCAGTACTCACATGGATAGGTTGTGGCTTTAGCCTCATGAATGTGATTCACAGTGACCATTACGGATTATTTCCATGTGCTACCCTAGAGAATCAACTGTAAATTGTATGGCTTTTACCAATTCTTTTAATGTGCTTTTGCAATGCACCATTTCAACACATTATTTTCAAAACTTCAAGTGAAAAACTGCCAAACCCGGCTACTTTTTGGGCTCCCTTGGTATGTTCAGTCGCTTGCGCTAATTTGGGGGAAATATTTAGACTCCTCCACTGAAAATAAAATATTCCTTGGACATGAATGTCCATGAACAATGACATTTATTGGGTTTTTGTCATGTGTTACCCTACATAACCAACTGTAAACTCTATGTCTTTTTACCCCATTTTTCTCAAAAATGGTGTTGTAAAATGCAAGATTTCCCCAAACTTGATATCTACATTCCATCTCTCGGATAAAATTATCCTGTACTCATTTTTTCCAGAACCTGGCTGTCCTGGTGAGGTGGAGTGGAATAAGTTACACATGAGGTGTTCAGTTCTGACATAACTGGAAAGGTCAAAGCTCTGCAAGAAGACAGTCTGTTTATAACTCTTAGAGGTATACATCCAGGCACAAAGGCATATACAACTATAAGTGGACGGATCTGTCAGACGATCACTGTGGCATACGCAGTAGCAGGTTCTACATCTCGCTTTGGGGTGCAGGACAGATCGACTAGGGCGGTGGAGGCCTCATGGGCAGAGGCGCAAGGAATTTCTATACAGGACATGTGCATGGCAGCCACATGGCCAGATCCAAATAGTCTCATAAGGGAACATGGCCTTAACTCGCACAATCTCTGGGCATGGCCTTTTGGGACAGTGATGTGGGATTGCAGTGGGATACGAACTGGTCATTTCAGATGGACAATAAACTGGTGATGGTGGAGGCGCACAGCCAGGGCCGGCCTAAGGGGCTCTTAGGCCCATTGCAACACGACGGTTGTGGGCTTGCCTTACTTAAAGCAGAGAACAAAAGTTTGAGCTGCCTGCATGATGCATACATTATAATGGAGACAAGGGCGTTAATAGCCGTCAATTATCGCGAGACAGCCTGCTAGCAAGGAGCTGAATCACTGAACGTCACCTGAAAAGGACACTCGTTTTTCAGGTCCCTGCCAGTCTTGTGATTAATCCTTCTTTGGCAGAAGAGGCCAATGTAGAGAAAAAAAGGTAACACGGAGGCTCGAAGAGACACCCTGAAGGGCTCCAACAAATGCAGCTTGTAATGTGAGCACAGCAAATCACACATTTTAAAGCCCCGAATAAAGTCAGAAGAATGTCGACTACAAACGTTGGGGCAGTTACTGGGGGCGCCCCAGATACCACTTCAACTGAAAAGATTGAAAGGCCCTGACGCCGTCCCTGCTTAGCATTCTGGTGTTCCGAGTCTGCTTTACTTTGGCCCATGCATCGCTGGAGTTAGCATTCCTCACAATCACGTACAAGAAGGAGGGAAAATGACAGAGCGGTAATGCTTGAATTACCTGATGCTAATCTAAATTGCTTTTAATCCTACTCTTCCTCATCACAGTACTTATGACTTGCCTCGCCGTATTGGCAAGGATGGAATGGGCTGAGTAGAGTGGTAATTACAGCATGCTGTAAACTCACCTGGAAGTGAGGGTGGGGCCTACAAAGAAAAAGAACAAAAAGAGAAAAGGGGTTCCGGCAGGGAGGTTGGCAAACAACTATAAAGTACCGAGACAAAGAAGAGCAGGACTCGGAGCATGAAAAATTCCAACAGTGACGAGGAGCTCTGGATCGCATAGTTAATATCAGCGATGGAGTCCATAGAATGCCGGTGATAAAGGCTGCAGAACCATCCCTGTAATTGAAACTCTAGAATCATGTCCATGATGGAAATGGCAGAATCCTGCCAGTAATTGGCACCTCAGAATCACACCCGTGATGAAAATCCTAGAACAAAGGGTTATTGGCAGCATAATTGCCTCGGCGATGCAGGCGACGGAAACAGGTCGAGGATGGATGGAGAGCGCAGTCATGTCACTTTGAAGCACTGGCACAGAGGGCGTCACTCAAATACTATCATTGACCGGGACCTGCTGTGTTGCTGATGCAGCTAACACAACACTATCACAGGTGGAGACCAGAGGTCGCCTGGGTGAAACACTCAACAAACATGTGATACGTTCAGCCTGTTACCGAAGCCCAATATATGTCTCAGTCGGAGAAATACACAGGGTGGACTTTACGTACATTATATTTCGGACCAATTTGAAACCGGGAAGATAAAAAAAAGAAAAGTACTCACTCTCGTACTGGGTGGGTGGCATCTAGTTCCCATTAGAGGAGCGGCCCTATCAACACGTCCTCGTCACCGACGTCACGTGCTTTCACGTTACGTTCCTTAAACTCCTGTCCATGGTATCCACGCACGTTACAAGAAATGATTACTTTCCCGTATCTCTGGTGCCATCTAGCGGTCATCTTAGTGGAAGCACAGTGTTTTTTCTTCTTTTATTCCCCAACTTGTATTCAACAATTTCAAATACCACAAGCATCTGACAATAGAACTATCAGCAGTGTAAAAAAATATGCTTCTCACTACACAATTTTACATAGGTAAATATTTCAAGACAAATTTAGTACACCAACTTCATCTACATAACTTTCAGTCAACATAAATTCCTCCCCCTTGCTGTGTAGTGAAACCTATGTGTATCGCCCCTTTAAGGGGTTGGGTCCCTCCCCCATGTGAGGTGGTCATGGCCCAAGCTAATAAAAGGAAGCCCTGCAGGCACGTGGACATACATGACAACATTTTGCCACAGCTGGGAGGGAGATTTTGTGACAGAAATCAGGAGAAGGGAATTTTCCCATTGGATTGAATTGAGGTTACAAATATTTTAGGAGGGAGAAAGTAAAAATGAGCAACATTTTTGATGAAAAAATCGTGAGTCTCCCGCCTAAATCGGGAGGGTTGGCATGTATGCGTGGAAGAGAACGGCTGCGGGCACCATGACTGACTAACTGGTGTGTGTCCTTTATTGTGGCCTGCAGGCCCGCCCTGAAGACACAGGGCCTGCAGGTCACGCTGCCATGCCCCCCCCTGCACAGCATGCTGGACAGGATCGTATGAAGTGGCACGGTCAACCGTGCCACTCACTGAGGCTCTGAAGCCTACCCAGGGCTGGTGTCCCATAGCACTGTAGGGTGGGGCTGGTGCGATGTCCATGGCCAGCCCCCACCCTTCCAACCTCCGAGGCCCTGAGCCTCCCGATGCTGGTGTCCCATAGCATCTGACGGGGGAGCTGGTACGATGTCCCATGGCAAGCTCCACCCCCTAACAATGGCGACGAGGAAGTCGTCTCTCTCGAAATGGAAGAGAAGAGAGAGAGGACTACGAGCACACGAAGTGCCAGCGGTCCCTACAGCACAGCACCCGACCCCACCGCAGCCAGGATGGAACCGCGCCCCACCGCATGGATTACGGTGATGGCCTGGGCCACCCGGCAGTGAGTTGCGTCCTCCAGGGCCCTGCAGAAAAGGATAAATGAAGCTGAGCGGCCAAAGACGGAGAAATCGATGGTGATGGGGGGGAGAAAGTGATACTCCCCTTCCCCTGCGGCACCCGCCGCAAGCAAGGGAGAAAGGGACCCGTTCCCCACAAGGTGAAGTTCAGTGTCGGCCGCATTGTAATGGAGGCGGCGTCAAGAGTAGGCCGCGTGTGCTTCCCACCCTCCCCCAAGAAGAAATAAAATGCCAGTGGTCAACGCCGCACCAAGAGTCTCCAAGGTGGCGTGCTCGCCACGAAGGTGAAGGAGTCAGCGGACTCCGCTGCAAAGGGGGTAGCTGCGCGGCAACCGCCGCACGCAAGGAGTGAGCTGCCCTTCCCCCACCCGCCGTGAAGTAGAAGCGGCGTCGGCCGCAACAAGGAAGAGCCCCAGAAGAGGTATTGCTTGCCGGGAGAGAGGTAAGCTGCCCGCCCTCCACACCTCTGAGTGGAGGAAGCATGTCCTGCGGCCCCGGCCACAATGAAGAAGAGCTGCTCCTCCCCCACTTGGCACGAATCGGCTACACATGCGGCATCCACCGCATGGAGAAGGAGCTGCCCCTTCCCCGCTTGCCTGCCACCACCACGGGCCAGGCCCGAGAGACAGCGGCACGAGACACGTTAGGAAAAGCCGCAGCTGCACTGCGGCCATTCCGCCCGTGGACAAAAAAAATGGAAATGCTCCAGAGCAGAGCGCAGGATGAAGAGTGGTTCTGCTCCCTGGCCCTCTTCTGACCTGGGCCGCCGGTGGTGAGTACTACACTGCTCCGGTGGGAGCTGTAAATAAAATAAAACCAAATTTGTGCTCTGTTCTGGCGCTGTCCGCATGTCCCCAGGACAGTCACTTGCAGCCCCAAGGCCATGGCAACGTGTACAAGCCCAAGGACACATCAGCCTACTTATCCTGGGCCCATGTTGCACACACTGTCAGTGGACTCTTCCAGCATAACCAGATCAATGGCGATGATAGAAAAGGAGAGGAAGGGAAAGGGAGGGTTGCAGCTCTCACGAGTGCTTGTGCGCCCCCCTAGGCATGTATCTCCGACACCCTGTCATGGAAGCCACCCAGACTGCCTGCTCTGCAAGTGACCTCAACACCATGCGAGCCACTACAGTCGCCCTGTCTGCCCCGCAGGTGGGTGGGACACCAAACCACCAAGGTTCTTGAACTGCCTGCCACTGGTGCCGCCACGCATGCCAGGCGGGCACAAAACTGAACCAACACCAAGAAGCAGCACAAAAGACCAGCAATGGGTTGCAGCTCATGGCGAGTGCTTGTGCGCCCTCTGGTGCCAGGGAAGAAAAGAAACTCTCCTGGCTGGGGGAACATCGCCGGAAAATGGGAGAGTGAGGTTTATCACCCCACACCCTGTCGGCAGCACGTGGAACAGCCGGGACGCCCAGAGATGCCCAGAGATATGCGGATCGCTGCCCTGCCCACAACAGCAAGGGACTATGCTGATGTGGCCCCTGGTACCTGCCAGGTGCGGCTTTGCCGGCTTTGAACTGTACCTTCATTGGACCTGGGCCCGGGAAGTGACTTCGAAACGGTCGCTCATGGATGACAAACTGTTCTCCTGCAAGTCCTGCCTTAGCGTTAAAAGGGCCCAGTACACTGTGTTTTGATGCTGTGAACCTGCATAGTATGCACATGCTTAAAGTGGTCTCAGTAAAGGACAGTAACGTGAAGCTGTGCTCCAGCACTTGGTAGGGGCGCTCCATGTGGTATCAGTGATTACCCGTGAGAGTCATGCAATGATGGCAGGTCCGCACCCCAGGTTAATAAAGGGTTGATAGCTTGCGGTCCATCTGCCAACCGTCCACCGGGGGGCGTACCCCCCGTGCCCGTCACCGATTAGTAGAAAATAAGGTGAGACCAGGTGTGTTAATAGCACATCCTGTTAAAGATGGTACCCCACCTCTGAAGTAATGTTGTTCTGCATTGAGAAAGGAGGGTGTGGGAAAATTAGTTATGTTATATGACAAGTTATTTTGTTCCTTATGAAAAAGGAGGGATGTTGTGTAGTGAAACCTCCTATGTGTATCGCCCCTTTAAGTGGTTGGGTCCCTCCCCCATGTATTGCCCTTTTAAGATGGGCCATGATGTCATCATGGCCCAAGCTAATAAAAGGGAGCCCTGCAGGCACGTGGAAGAGAACGGCTGCGGGCACCATGACTGACTAACTGGTGTTTGTCCTTCATTGTGGCCTTCAGGCCCGCCCTGAAGACACAGGGCCTGCAGGGCCACGCTGCCATGCCACCCCCCCTGCACAGCATGCAGGACAGGATCGTATGAAGTGGCACGGTCAACCGTGCCACTCACTGAGGCTCTGAAGCCTACCCAGTGCTGGTGTCCCATAGCACTGTAGGGTGGGGCTGGTGCGATGTCCATGGCCAGCCCCCACCATTCCAACTTCCGAGGGCCTGGGCCTCCCGATGCTGGTGTCCCATAGCATCTGATGGGGGAGCTGGTATGATGTCCCATGGCAAGCTCCACCCCCTAACACCCCTTATGTATATTTACCCATTCCTAAATCTTGTTTACACAAACATAGCTCTCAACTCACACGCTTTTGGTGGGTGTCACCCGCCTTGTAAAGAGCTGACTCATCCCCCAAGCCTCCTGCACGCCCATTCATTCCAATGGGCGTCTCACCCGCCACAAACAAAATCGGGTGATTTCACCCCCTTTGCGACAGAAATGCTTGAGAGCTATGCAAAACACCATCACTAAGCAAAGTGTTTTGAACCAATGGATAGCATTTATCGAGGCGAGCAATTTGTATGTACGGGGACTGGACGCCTGGCTCAATCATCTATTCTCATTACTAGACACGTTTTATAGATTGCTGGGGCATGAGGAACTGGAGATGCTGATAGACACGAGTTGGCTATGTTATTTGGCATGGTTTCTGTGGAACGTGTTACATCAGGAATACGCTGACACATAATAAAAGCGCTTTCCCATTTCTGAATCTGCAGAGTGGAGATTTCCAGAGAAACGCAAAGAAGCGGAACGTGGCAGAATGAGGTGATGAGAGTGCAGTGCTGCTTCTGAATGACCGCGTTGAATAACCCCAACATCCCTACATGCCAGTGTGACGTGAGTCTCCGGGTTTTTCATTTTGGAATGTAGGCAGGCATGCAGACGTAGTTCTAATAAACTGCGGAAATAAAGAACTACAGAGCTGACATTCCATACTTAATGACGGCAAAACATGAGGCAGCTCCGGGACGCCACGCTAATGGATAAGTAGCCATAAGATGCAAAAGAAAGTGTGTGGCCAGCGGTGGTTTCACTTTCTGGTGGACTGTTGGCCTGCTAGTTATTTAATATAATTTCTGCATGGGCGACTACTTCATGCTATGGTGAAACGCTCGTCTTGCACTACTTGGTGGCAGTAGCGCAACGAAACCGGGAGGGGGCACTTCAGAAACTGGGGCGGGGCAAACTTGGAGGCTCAACCCATTCTGTTCAATCCCAAGAGTAATCTGGCTGGTGCCCAAGTAAGCGCAATATGCTTTAAGTGGGTCGGGGCTAGCCGGGGTGATCCCCCGCAGGCTTCGAAATATCGTTCTGAGGCGGGACCCTGCTGGGGCTCACTAATGTCCCCTGGCCGCCCTGACTGCTAGAGGACAAGGCTTTTTTTCTGAAGCCTGAATATCCCGGTCATGTGCGAGAGCTTAAGGCTTCAGGAAAAAATGCCTATAAGCCATAATGGTGGCGCTGGCACCTGCGAGGCATCCCTTCAATTAAGAGATGCCCATGGGGCGGCACACCCATTATCGAAGCAAAGGTGAAGTGCTGGAAGCCAAGGCCTTTTTTTTCTAAAGTCTGAAGCTCCCGCTCATTCGCATGATGCCTGGCAAGGGGCAGCAACACCATTAAGGCTGAAAAGGCGAGGTGCTGTCCCCTACCAGGCAAGCTGTTAGTAAATAAATGCAGAGATCAGCACAGTCTCCCTGTGGTAAGAAGTTGAAACTTGCGCTTCAGTGCACTGCACTGAACTTTCCTTTCAACAGCAGGTGCATGTGTTTGGGGGTTTGTATTGTGCGTGGGAGGGGGCGTGCGAATGGGGTTTGTGGGAAGTGGGGCAGTGTCACAACGAACCTCTGCGATGCCTATGGGTACCTCCGTCCCCAAGCACCAGTGAAGGAGAGAATAATATACTCCCTCACCAGTTATTGTGGCCACAGGTGAAAAAGGGTCGGGAACACGGGTACCAGGTGCTGCAAAGGAAAAGCAGGTGAGTGTGAGTACAAGGCAGTAACTTGGGAATGATCAATACTCAAGATAATGGAGTGGGACCTACCTAACAGGGAGGACAACCAGGACGGGAAGACAGCCGGGGGAGTTGGGGTTCAGGACCCCCTCACTTAGGGGCTGGACGTGGTGCTGAGCCGAAGTCCAAACCAAACCACCTTTAGCCAGGGAGTTCCAGAAGCAGTTCCAAGAAATGTCCAAAGCCAAAGGGTCCAAGATCCGAGGAAGGTAATACTTGAAAGTTCCAAAAGCCAAGTCCGAAATCCGTAAGAAGCAGGTCCAACGATGCAAGCCAGAGAGTCCCAAAATCCGCTAGACAATAGTTCAGGCAACCAAATCCAAGGAGCAGGTAAAACAGTCCAGAAATATCAGAAGCCAGGGTTCAAAAGCCGGAGGGTCAAGATCCAGGAAAACACAACGCCACTCGAATTGCTGAGAACAGCTGAGAAGCGCAGAAACTCAGCTTCAGTGTTCTTTTAAACCGGTGTTTGGGTCACGTGATCGCTTCTTCACTGGGTCACGTGAGTGGCGTCGCGTATCACGTGACCCTCGCAACCGGGAAGTGGCAACATGATTGGTTGAGCGGGCCGCTCCTACGGCAACACGTGGGCGTTGCCTACGTGACCAGGACGCCGGGGTGGTGAGGCTCAATCCACCCCAGCGCCATCGCGGCCACAGTTTCCATGCTGTCGTGTGCCGCCTCCCTCTTACGGGGAGCCCGGCACCATGGCCTCTGAAGGGGCGCGTCCGGTAAAGGCCACCGCTGCAGGTAAGGTGTCTCTGGGAGGTGGGCGGTGTTGCGCGGTGCTGGGAGGTGGGCGGTGTTGCGCGGCGCTGGGAGGTGGGCGGTGTTGCGCTGCGCTGGGAGGTGGGCGGTGCTGCGCGACTCATAACAGGCAGGCCAGTAGGGAACATAGCTCCACTACTTCTTTTCGTACACTTCGGCCACTGATTGTAAGTCAGGGGTATCTGGGTACATTCTTCGTAGGGCATCCCATACCCTTAACCTTACCTCATTAAAGGCTGCTCCTTCATGTTCATTATCTGCAAGACTTAACGCAGAGTACCCAGCCCATGTCCATATGACTCCAGTCGGGTCCCCAACTATTGCGACCAGTAAACTCTTACAATCTCCTAGTGCTAAGGCTACCCCTGCTGTTTGTTTTTCAAATTCATGGATCCATTTACTAGCTCCGGCTATAAACTGGGGAAGAGCTTTAATCAAATTATTTTTGTCCATTTGTGGACATAGCACATACTGCGTTATTCATACTCCTTTATGTATAACAGGCATCTGCATGTCTATTTTGTCTTCTATCTCTTTGTTAGTATTCTTCTGATCTTGCACACCACCATTAAATCTGGTCTATTTCTTGGTCTATCCCTCCTCACTGCGTCTTGTGACAGGGACAGGTTTTTCGCTGCCTCTTCTCCTTGATCTCTTTCTTCATTATTTCTGCCACCTTGATCATTCCATTCATTTCACTTGCTTGTTCTACATCTTGTCCCAGGACCGTCCCTACCCTCTGGCCATCATCTTTTTCAACACAAACATTTCTTATTGCCCCACTGTTGAATCTAAACAAAACATCTCCTGACTTCCAATCCCCTATTTTCTGCACTGGTACCCTTATTTCTGGTGATACCTCTTCAGGATCTTTTAACCTGACCAACCTTTCCTGCAATGCTCTAAACTCATTATATATCTGCTTGTGGACCCTCTGGGTACACAGATGCTACAGGCATATCAGCGCTTTTGGGTGGGTTATATGGAGGTGGAGGTGCAAAAGCTCTTGAGTCCCCCCCCTAGTTGCTAATCCTGATAATTCTGTTGTTGACACTCTCTACCACTGGAGGCTTATAGACTGGGTTTGTATACCCTACTGCAGGTTTAGGCTTTACGGGGTACATCCCATTACATTGGATCTCTTTTTCACCTTCCTGATCTTCCATATCCTCGAATAATTGCCAGAGATCAAAAATATCTTAACTTTTTGGGAATTCCTTTTCTTTATATTTTGCTGCTAAAAAGATGAACACTTTTTCTAGCATGTTTCTGTTATGGGAGCCCTGCCTGCTCTGGCCAGGAGCAGGACACCCCCCCTTCCTTTGTTTCTACTATCCATTGTTTGTGGTACTTTTATTCTTTTATTTTATTTTTTATTTTGTTTATTTCTACCGCGCCAAAGCCCGCAGGCATCAGGGCACCACATGTACATGCAGAATCACATTAGACACACAAGTCACAGGACAACATTAATCTACAGATTTTCAGGTGGGCTTTGGATCAGATTAAGGGAGTTATCTAAACAAGTGGGCCTTGAGTTTCTTTCGGAAGGTACTGTATGAGAGCTCTAGTCTTATTTTTGGTGGGAGTTTATTCCATAAGGTCACAGCTCTGGTATGAAAGGCTTTGCCAAGTGCATTGGTTTTCCTGAAGCTGGTGGTTCTGAGGTTGTCTTGAGCTTCGGACCTGAGTGCCCATCTTGGTACATAGGTAACCAGTTTCTTCTTGAGGTATACTGGGGCGTTCCCATTATTGCACCTATGGGCTAGTGTCATGGTTTTGAACTGAATTCTATTTACGATAGTATGCCAGTGTAAATGTCTCATAGTGGCAGGACTCTATGCTGCATGTGTTATATTGGGTTTCTTCCTCCATAATGTTGCACGCGTCCCTAATGCTTCACTTAGACACTACTGCTATGCTGCGCACGCTGCTACTTGTTACACAAAAATACAAATCAACCCACTTTTTCCCCCACACCCCTTTATACTTTTTCCACTTTGATTTTACCCACACACACATCGTGACTCATCCACCCTCCTTCCTTTTTTACCACAAAAGACAGCAAGAGAAAATATACAAAAATAATTGACTAAAATCCAGGCCCATTGTGTATACTGAGCCACTACTTTTTTTCCTTATATCCTTGTAATACCACCTTTCCAACTTTTTTTATATGCTGAGGATCCCATTGCTTTTATCGTCATAAAAGAATAATGTATGGTACTACTTTCTCAACCTATTATGGCTGAGGATCCCTTACTTCCCAGTCTCTTTCCTCTCAGTCTTTTTAATACACTGAGACTCCCTTTTTCCATTATACAAAGTAGAAACACTGAAATACGTGACAATTTAAATACATAACCCACCTAATATTCACTCTACTGCTTAACACATCACCTGAAATCCTATACAATCTATTCCTTAACACATCACCAAAAATCCTATTCCATAATAAATCACCAAAAAGTCATATTCCATAATACATCACCAAACTTCCTATTCCATCTATTCCATTGACCTTGTACATCATTCACATCACCATACATTCATACATACATATCCTCTTGTTATCACTTGCAAGAGTATACTTACATGTGCGTGTTTCACTTCAATTTCCTCCGTTATGAAGCTGGCCTGCCTTACTGGAGCCACGCCCCACTTTAGACAGCAGAGAAGATTTCTTTTAAAATGGATCCTACTAAAATCGCTCAGGATACATGTGGTTTTTGATTTTGGGGACCGGTCACTGTAGATCTGCGTGTCTCCTCTCTGGTAACTGGCCTAGGGCTTCGCAAAATACAAGGGTGAAACTAAGATCACGTCAGGGTCACCACTGTAGGGGTAGCTGAACTTCCAGGGGTATCCCTAGTTATAAGGGTACCCCTAATCATGCTCTCACCAGAGTAAAGTATGCCCCTCTAGGTAAGTAAGGCCAAGAGTCTATCTTGCAAGGATAACAAGTTTATTCTTTACAGAAATGAGGATAGGAGCAAAGAACTCTGCTTCCTGAATGGTCTCTTCTGTCCGTCAGCCGTTCCTTTCTCCCGCAGACTGGAGCCAGGAAGGAGCTTTTATACTCATAACTTGCTGCAACGGCATCTGTGGATATGGGCATGGCTTTATCCCAACTCGTCCTGCTTCCATACAAGGGATACTCCAGTCTTCCTTCCTTCATGGACGGTAATGTCTGTTTAGGACATGCTATTTTACATATTGCTAGCCAATGCAAAAATACACTGTAGCTTAATTTTGCTACCTATGACTATATAATGTACAAAAAAAATCCAGTCGTTCTCTCCATACCGCATTCATTCTCCTCATATTTTTATCTGGTCCTGTAATTTCTTTTAATCCTGGTTTTCATAATTCTGGATGTTGTGCATGAGTATGTTAAAATCTCCTTTTAGCATGTGTGGGCTTTTGAAAGACAGCAGACAGCTTCTGAGTTACTTGCTGCTCTGCCAGAGCTAGCGAACACCACAGCAATGCCTCTAGTCTATTTGTAGCACAGGCTGAATTCTTTCTGGGAAGGGAGGGGGAGTATTTTAGACTCATACCATGTGCATAGGATTTGACATTTTACAAATGTATTCAGCTAATAGTTATTTGCACCTTATATTTAAATAATAACCGCCTTCTTTTAGTGCCTGCCCATGTCTGTGTGTGTGATTATATGTGCATAAGAGAGATTTCTCAGTGCCCCTCGTCCCCCTGGCCTCTTGTAGTGCCTAGAAGCAGTCAACAAGAAGTCTTGCCTAATTCTAAAGCACTTGGGAATGAAGGAAGGTGCTAACTCCTTCCCAACACTACTGCCAAAAAATGTGGACGTTTCCATCTTTACAAAAGTAGTCAATAGACAGTTAACAAAGGTAACACCTCAACTGACCCTTTTACGCTCCCTTTGCATTTCACCTGACACCCCCTTCCATCCGACATCCCCACTGCACGTGCTCCACAACAAGACATGTTTTAAACTGATCATTGTTAGGTATGCCAGTCTGGCAACAGAAAAACAAGTAAGAAAGTCCTTATTGTTAAACACCCTGCTTCCATCCATTTCTCGCTGCTGCTTCTCCAACAGCGACCTCAGGAAACCTCTCCCCTTCCATTCTAGGATGTCATATGTGAGGGGAATGCCAGACCATCAATCAGGATGCTAGCCAGCAAGATACTATACACACCTCTTGCACAACTGCAGAAATGTAATAATTACAACCCAACAACAGAGAGGAAGGAAGCACGTTAAGGCCTATGAGCATGTGGCACACTACAAACATTGAAATAAATAAATAAAAAAGAAGGAGAGAGGAAAAAAGCAAACATGGAGTTGGTGTATGGTGGCAGAAGTCTCTGCATGTACAATATTATACGTTTCTGTATGCATGATAAAAAGGATCCACAAGAACAACACACTAAGCATTCCTTTGCACAATATGCAGTCTCTGAACTATCCAGCAGTGTGACATGTTCTGCTCCTTCCAGAAGACTCGCTCCTTTCCTCCCCGCTTTCCATCATGCTCCCTTCACTTGGATCATCCACTCTACTGAGGCTCTCATTCCTCTTCCTCCAATACTGCACCTTCCAAACAGCCTTCTCTTAGGTATCATGGTTTCCTCTAGCCTCAACTTCGGTTCTAACCCCAAGACCGGATTCGTTTCCTAAATTACACCTCCTTCCATGCTCACAGAGCTCTTAAACACCTTCATCATGTTGACAGGGTTAGAACATTTCAGATGTTCTTCACCCTCCCTGATGCCCCCCCATAACCCTCACATAATCATATATTTAGACTTCCCTCACTATGTCAGTTTGTGTAACTTTTGAATCATAATAACCATTGTATTTGTCTTACTCTCTCTGTATATTTCATGCAACAAAACAAACCTGAATCAACTCTTCTCAGTCCCACTCTACCCATTAACCAGGCAAGAGACAATTTTGAGTTGGGTTCCCTACCTCTCATCAGCCTAAAAGGAGACACTGCTTGGTATTGTTGGGTTCAACACTCATGCTCCATGCCAACACTTTAAGGCTTCAATCTAATCCATTTAATTTACAAGGGCTTGTAAACAACCACTGATCACTGCAGTAGGTCAGAAGGAGGAGACAGGCCAGTGTTTGTCATTTCAAGATTCTTTATTCAAATTATAAAGGAAACATGGCTTGCTGTGCCTAGTTTAGGGGTTTCCCTACCTAACCAAACTAATTAAGGTGGTCAGTGTCTGTTGTAAAGTCCAAAAGTAAACAGTCTGTCCTCCATCCAACTCTAAGCTACTCTGTCCCTACCTGTCAAGGGCACACAATAATGGAGGAGAGAAATCAACACTCTCCCCCGAACCACAGAAGCCGAATGAATTTGACCCTCCCACCGTGGTTGGCACAGGCGCCTGATATTAGTGCACAGGACATCACGTGGCAGCCAATGGGGGGAAGAGGAGTTAGGGAGAGGTTGTGGATGGGGTGGGGGAGTTAAGAACACCGGGTAGAGGATTAGGGAACTCCTAAATTGGATAGGGAAAGGGAAGCACAGGGAAAAAACCCTCCCTATCTAAAACCTGGCTGGTGACTCATATGAAACCTAATGCTACACCTTCCAAAACCCTACTCATGACCAAATTTAGATATTACCTGAACACCTTAGTACGTGTGAACATGCAGCATAGACAAACACTGAGGATAGCAAGCAACATGAACACAAAACAATGGGATTATTTCCCATATATGAAGCACAAAAACACATGGCCCGTTGGGCAAGCTTAAGCAACACATAACATGCATAGAAATTATAACCTAGTACCCCTGAAATGGTAGCACTTGTTGCGTTTCATAACCTTCTCCTAATGAGTAACATTCAACTTAATACCACCATGATGAGTTAACAGCATTCATTATTTTGTCATAGATTCCTGCATTACATTGTTTGTTTGGTTGCACACAGCTGATCTTCAATGAGAGCACACAGCATTTTGCCGTTGGTAACGTAAGCGGTTTCAGTGTTCACCGCTTTGTGATTTTGACTACTCCGGGTAAACTCTACCCTCACCCCACAATGCTGCTGGTACTTATCTGAGCTCTGAGAGGCCCCGCAGGACCTCTCGGAGGAAGAGTAGAATGCCTTACAAAGACCGACAGCCTGCACGCTCCTCCTCTGAGCACAGCGTCCACACGAGAATTCCCAATTTCAGTCTTCCATGCTCCCGATAGCTTCGTCCTGCTTCCAACTCCAGCCGCACCCAAGGAAAATAAGCCACACCTGCTTACGCGCTATTGCTTCCTTTATGCTGCCCTCAACCCAATGCAGCGGGCAACACGTGCGTGTATGAACTACATTTCCTCCCACGGGATGCTGGGAGTTGTAGTCTCTTCCTACATTCAGACAACCTCCAGCCTCAGTAGGCAAGTCTTGTCACTCCCCTTCAACTCCAGCCCTTATTCGTGACACTACCACTAATAGAAAACCACAAAGACCAGGAGAATGACTCCCGTCTCCTGGATAAGCTTCTTCAGTTTTAGTATGCAATCTTGAGATATTGCTTGGCTATCTTGTGAAGTAATTGGTTTAGTTGCTGTAGAGGACTTTTCCCAGTCCTGGTTTCCCCTGATTGTTCCCTTGGAAGGCCTTTCCTTGTTACACTGGTTAGCTATGGAAATCCTGGATAAAGATCTCACTTCAGTGTCTCTAAAATTCTTTCACTTCCTGTTCCCACTAAGGAGACTGGTTCCCTCTTTGTGTGGTTCTTATTCTTGCTGTTGTACAGTTCTTCAGCTCTTTCTGCATAAAACAGTTGATATCATAATCCTTCTCTTCTGATTCACTGTCTTTCTCCTTGCTATTCTTATTGTAGACCCAATAGCAATTCTCTTGTCCAGTTCTTATCTCACTGAGACAAGTAGGATGGGCTTCACAATGATTCACAGTAGGCTGAGTTCCAGAGTGTTAATCACTCTTCTTAAAGGATAGTTCCGGGACATTTTTTTTATTGTCCCTACGGTTCGGCCATGTGTTTTTAAGCATAAATCGGTAGATCGTAGAAAACTTTCCTATGGACCTTACCCGACTTTTCGTCCATTAACGCACTCGAAATCAGCCGCCATTTTCTGATAATCCTATCATTTCCCCCCATCGCCCTGGCTCACCTGCTTTTGCGGCACTAAATCAAATCCCCCGCCCCTGAGCCTGACATCAGCAGACGCGTACCGCCCATTTCCCAACGCCAAAGCACGTTTCGTGTCAACAATCGCTGCGCCTCAGCTAATGAAGTGTCGCCATGGAAATGGCAGGACGCCTCTTTCCTCAATAAGTATAAACACACCGTTTCACAACACACAGCAGCAGATTTTCGATTCCATTACTCTCTCTGTGTTACTTTGAGTATTCTGTGACTCGTTTCTGTGCTCTGGTCAGCTACCTTCGCCGCTTCTAGGCCTTGTGAACACCTGTACCATCTCTGTAAATTATTTTACTTTCTTTACCACACAATGGCTACAATAATGCCGTATATGTACGAGCCTGAGTACACCGAGGAAGAACTACTGGAAAGGCAAGCACGCGAAAACGATGGGGATTCGGACGGCAGTTGGGAGGACCAGTCAACGGATGAAGAGCCTGGACCATGTCGCATGGACGGCGTCTCCACTTGGTGCACGTGCAATCGGTGCGAGCTAATGCCAACTGAGGAGGAGAACTGCTGCTGCCGTGAAAATTCCAGGTGCTTGGCCTACATTTCGGAAGGCGAGCCAAGTCCGCAATGCATCACCGAGCTGCCAGAGTTCAGGGAAGCCTGCCTCTCATGGACCGTGTTGAGGATGATGATGGTGCTTATGCACGAACTTCGCGGCACTGTTCGTCCGCGTAATCCGAGTAACGAGTAAGTATACTCTGGTTGTGATGTCAGTGATGCCACTACTATTTCATGGTCGTCTCCCACATATAAAATTACATCTACATATCATTCGAATGCATGTAAATTGGTTCCATATTGTGCATTTTCTAGATAGAATTTTTTTCAAAGCAGAATGACATTTTTTACCTGAATCGACAGTGATAAGAAAGTTTTGTCATTTTAATACAGTTTGCATCTTTCATTTTCACAGGTGGTACAGGCTCGTGGCCTATCGTTGCTTCACTTGGTGGCTTCACGGGAGGCTCGGACACCGCGTTCGGAGAGTAATACCTGCCTGTGCGGTACTTGCCATTAGACAACATTTCCCCAGCGACAGTGGACAATACCGCGGATTTTCCCTGGATGTGCTGCAACCGGAACTTTACAATATGTAATGTTTATTATTTATGTTCAATTGAAATTAAGATCTAAAATAAAACCCAACCGTTGAACCCATATGCAGCAGACATACATATGTTATTTTGCGGGTTGGCATCAAGCCTCCCGGCCTTGCCTCCTCCCCCAAAAATACTTACCACACCACTTTGTTCAAGCGTTGGCAATAAAAGGAAGGCCGTTGGATTTTATTGATACAAAACATGGTTATAGGTAAATAATCCATATGGTTGATCATAATAAATCATCCTTTTGGGCACCGGGTACAGAGATGACCCCCTCTGGCCCGTGCCGCCTTGCCACCACAGGCCAGCCTGCTGCTGACTAACTGCCTAGGCATCCAGGGTCTCCAGGGTGAACTGCACCCATATATTCTCCTGGGAGGGTGAGGTATTTATAAACTCACACCCCTGCCTTCCATGTACTAGATCCTGCAGCCTGCCTCTTACATGCAGTTAGATGGCCAAACGAGTCTTGTCTGCACGACCACCGCCCCAATCCACCCGCCCCCCCCCTATCAAAGGCAGTTCGCACCGGGGTACTTGTGCTGGCAAGTGGAGCTGTCAGGGAGCGATAAAGGCCAAGAGGTGCCAAAGACCATGTACACTTCAAAGTGGTCTATAGAGCATGGGTTGTTGTTCCCATGTCTACCTCCAGACCCCGTGTCTCCTGCCAAGCATCCCCCCTCACGCTGGACGGCCCCCTGCAATCCACATAAGTGTGTCTCCATTCACAAGTCTTCCTGTGTCTTGTCTGCACGACCACCGCCCCAATCCACCCCCCCCCCCGCCCTATCAAAGGCAGTTCGCACCGGGGTACTTGTGCTGGCAAGTGGAGCTGTCAGGGAGCGATAAAGGCCAAGAGGTGCCAAAGACCATGTACACTTCAAAGTGGTCTATAGAGCATGGGTTGTTGTTCCTATGTCTACCTCCAGACCCCGTGTCTCCTGCCAAGCATCCCCCCTCACGCTGGACGGCCCCCTGCAAACCGCATAATGCCACGACATATACACGTCATTCATTCACAAACACACCCCTGTTTCGAATTCTTTATAACCCACTTCATATTTCTAATGAGAACTTCTTTGCGCTTTGCTAGTCGCAACGTTCACCGCTGGAACACGAACCAACATTTCCACAATTGTGAACATGGTCATTTGTCCACAGAGGAGGCACGGAAGAAGAAGTGGTTGATTCCTTCATCACCCACTCACAAAGCCATTGAAAAGATTGTATTTGATAAAACTATAACAAGAGATTTGAGGGGACTCACGGAATTCTGCCACACAGGAGATTTGGAGGTGTTCCACAATATGTGCCTAAAGTACAGACCAAAACAATTGCATTTTGGCATGGAGGGCATGATAAATCGGACTCTTCTAGCGGTCTTGGCACATAACCATAATGTTGGCCGTCAACAATGTAGGACGACCGGAACTTTAGGGACGCTTCGCTACAATAAGGCCTTCACTAAAAGAAGTAAACAATGGGTGATCAAACCAGTGTTTGAGGATATGCAATATGAGTTTATTGAGAGACTTATTGTTGATGTTATAGATAGGCACATACATGGAGTTGTGAACGAACCTGTGCAGGGGACAACTGCATTGCCACCGAACATTGCCTCTGCTCCATGTCCACCTAAAGCAGAGCTCATTGAGAAATACACATCACGGTTTAAATGATTGTAATTTGATTGTCTGTTCTCTCGAGTCTCCTCATGTTGCAGGCCCATTGAATATGTGTATCTATGTAATGTGTAAATAAAAGTGATTGCTCAGTGTACATGCAATGTGTCTATCCAACCTTGTTCATTTGCGCATTAAATTAAACCAAACAGTAATATAAATCATTTTTCAAAAAATATAGAATGTCTCCGTATTTATGGTTCTCTGGGGCTGCAAAGCACGCAGACAAAATGCAAAGATGGAGTGTAAATTTCAAGTCCTGTGAGATGGCCTTACACTGAATGTAGCTAACTATGAATGTGTGCTCGTTCAAAGTGAAGGTCAGCTGCTTTGATTTTTTGCTCGGGTGCCGGAATGGCCCACGACTCAGTATAAGGTTCTATTGTTATTTGACCTTGACAGGCCGGGACCATCCCGAAAGACTTCTTTTTGGGGGTGTGGTGCAATAACGTAAGAAACGATAATGAATAAAATTTCAGAAACGATAGCCACGTTCATTAGAAGAAATAACGTCGGCATAGAAGGAGTGGTATTTCGGGGCTGCCCTACGCACAGACACAATGGAAAATGCAAATATAATGTAAGTAACTCTTTAGATGAGTTTATACCGCAATTTAATTACTATACAGTAGCTTTAAAGACGGGTTAAGTTGTACTTGTTCGTTCTATGTGGCATATTGTTTTGTACCGCGCACTATCTTGAGGAGAACCATCTCCTTTTAGGGAAGCACCTCAAAACCTTCCTCTTTACTTCTGCTTTCTCTCTCCCTCTACCCTGCTACAACTGGTCCACTGTCTGCGACCTCGGTCCTGGGCCCTTCCACTCTCCACCTGCACTGCCTCCCTGTCAACCCTTGCACTGGGGGACTGTCTCAGTATCCTATAGCCCCCCCTTCCCAGCACTTGTTCTGCACTTACCTTGCACTTGCCACCAGCTGGCCCTATGTATTTATTATTTTATGCTACTTACCTTGTACTCCACTTCCCCCCTCCCCTTCCCCTTGCACTTTTACCTTCCCCCTACCCCTGCACTTGCGCGATCTGAATGACACCTGGCCTAGTAGGATCGTTGTCTGTCTTCTCCTTGTCCCCCCCCTCCCTGCCTCGCCACGCCTTCAAACACTTGTGTATAGGCGCGTTGCAAATGCCATATTATATCATATCAGTGACGAAGTGGTCCACCGGCGCTCAGGCGGCTCTGAAAAAGGCGGAGGAGAGGGGGTGGGTTACTGGAAATGACATATAATACCCAGTAGCGCTGTCCTAGCTATGAAATGAATAATTTTAATAAAGATCTGATGGTGCGACTAATTTCATTTTTTATGTTTTTAAAACAGGTACATCCTTCATTAATGTCTGTGTCACGAGTACCAGACACCGGCGGATGGCTTTTTCAACCGCCAGTTGCTTCTCCGCGTGAACAACGTTACCACCCTGACCATTTTATGGGACGATCGCCAAGTACAAGTATGCCCTTACGCTGTACTAACGGCTAGATGCAACATACATACCGTTGTGGTGGCCTAGTGCCTCGTTGTTGGAACAGCCATGCGATTATCAGTGCGACCGAAGAGCTTATTTTATCGTAAACCAACACCCTGTGTACTGCACACGAACATTGCTTGCCTCAAGAAGAACTATTTTGGATCGAGAGCAAAGAAAAATGCAAATCGCTGAATATTCTCTAAACATTTGATGTCCAATAAATGTACTTTACCAAATTTACAATCTTGCGGTTTTCTTTTAAAAGTACAGTTTCATATTCCGAATTGTGGCGCGCTGTGTTGTGAGCTGATCTGTGTTGGTTTCCGGGTTCTGTGTGGAGTCGCGTAGAAGACGCCTGGGCGCGTTTGCCTACGCAGCACAGTCACGTCACGGATAGAGGCGGGGAATATGAATGTTTTGATAAAGTCTGTTTCAGGGGCGGGGGATATGATTTAGTGCCGCAAACGCAGGTGAGCCAGGTCGATGGGGGGAAATGATAGGATTATCAGAAAATGGCGGCTGATTTCGAGTGCGTTAATGGACGAAAAGTCGGGTAAGGTCCATAGGAGAGTTTTCTACGATCTACCGATTTATGCTTAAAAACACATGGCCGAACCGTAGGGACAATAAAAAAAAAGTCCCGGAACTATCCTTTAACTTTAAACCACTTACTGGGACGAGTAGGCGGAGTCCCAGCGTGTGTGTTGCTCTCCTTGACTTCGGTCCACTCACTGGGACAAATAGGGGTAGTCCTCGAATGTTTATCACTGTTCTTAACTTTGGGCCACTTACTGGGATGAGTAGGCGGAGTCCCAGAGTGTTTGTCACTCTTCTTAACTTTGGCCTATTTACAGAGACGAGTAGGCTGAGTCCCAGAGTGTTTGTCACACATCTTAAGTTCAGGCCACTCACTCTGATGAGTATAAGGTATAAGTAACCTGGAAAGAGACTGAGCCTGATTTTTGCAAAATATTTTTATTTCTCAGAAAATTGCCCTTAAAGTTGATGACCCGTGATTCGGTCCTCCAAGGACCTTTTTCAAATCAGGGCTATTGATTAGTCTTAACATCATATAGTCATTAAAAAAAACAAAAAATGAAAACATAAGCAAATAGTCACATTGGTAGACATGTGAATATATCCAAAAATAAAGTGATGATATAGATATTAAGATTAAGTATGCATTGAAAGAAAACATTTTTTTGATAAAATACATAAACACAAAAGTGCATGGATGTTAGAAATAAAAAGCCAGACAATAAATGGTTGGGGAATAGGGGTTGGAGAAAGCAGGGGTGAGATTCGGAGAAAGATAGATGCAAAGTCTTTGTTAGTTATGATACATGATGCATTTACAAATAAAAACATTGTTATGGTCATTCATATTCTTTCATGTCACAGAATATATGTAGAAGCGTGTTACCTTGTAGTCATGTAAGATGCCCCTGTCACATAATGTGAAAAATGAGCTTCCATATGTCAAAGGGGTAAATCCCTGTAAGTAAAAAATCATATCATGAACAAATTCTTATCTTACCCTAATATGAAAACTAAATAGTGAAAAATGCACTTAATATTCGGTTTGCAACTGCAAAAATAACTGCAACCTGCATATGAAGTGTGCCAAAATAGCACGTATTCTTAAATATTAAAGTTTGTTAAGTGAAAACTACACGTAAAAAAGTGTTCGCACTCCTAATAACTCATGGTGCACTTTCGCGTATGAAATTATACGTGGAAAAGCGTATTACACGTACGAATACTCGCAATGTACTTTCGCGTGAAAAAATACACGCATAAATGGAGGTGATGGTCTGATCCGTGAAAGACACGCACATACGCGTGCGAAAAATATGTAATCATTACAATGACGGGATCCTAATACGTTAAAGCAACCGGTAAGTAATAAGCGCTCGTACCCGTGCACAAACTAGTAGATGACAATAGATGGTCGTATCTTAGCTAAATGCGTGAATGTTTAAACGTGTGAAATCGTAGTGGTGGATTGACACGTATTCTATACTGGAGGCGCACAATCGCGTGTGCGATATTACATGTTAAAGCGTTAAAGTAAGTCTATGCAGGTAACAAACACACATTTGCGTGCGTGAAAAACGCATGAATCTTCGCGTGAAATCGTAGTGGTGGATTGACACGTATTCTATACTGGAGGCGCACATTCGTGTGCGCGATATTTCATATTAAAGCGTTAAAATGAGTCTATGCAAGTAACAAACGTACGTTCGCGTGCGCGAAAATCATATGAGTCTTCGGATACGTGAAAAGGCAGACGCTCTCTTACCTGCTGTTCAGTTGCTACAAGTCTCGAGGGGGCGCCATTATGCGTCCTCTCTGTTATTATATCTGTTGCTAAGGTAGCAGATATCAGAGTCTGTCCTTTCTCCATGTTTAGTCGCGTGTTCACTGGTGGCCATATTATAATGGAGTGAACATACCATAAAGATATATGGTGAGTCACATAAAGTGAAGTAGTGAGTATTGAAATAAAGTCTGCACATCAAGGACTTTTAATGTAAATGTATTAAAAATGTCAGAAAGGCAGAATTGAAGAGAAATGCTTCTGTATTAATATATCGAATAATGTCATAGTCGGAAAGGCCTTAGTATATGATAGTGTGAATGAGATGGTAAACATGTTACTAAACATTATAGTTACAACTTAATTATTGCTATAAAAAGGACACCATTTCATTATCAGTGTTAAGTTCAAGTACTGTGGAGTTGAGTTTGCAAATTATTTTCGCCTCAGTTTGTCTGAGTCTCTTTTCTCTGTCACCTCCACGTCTTCCAAGGGTTACTTTTTGAAGGCCAATGAACTTAATGTCAGCTTTATTGTCCAATTGATGTTTCTCTTGCCAATGACAAGCAAAGGGAAGTCTAGGGTCCTGGCTTCCAATTTTAGCAAGATGTTCACGTACCCTAGTCCTGAGTTCCCTGATGGTGCTTCCAATGTAAACTAATTTGCATACACATATAATCGCGTAAACCACATATTTCGTCCTACAATTTATAGGTTGCTCGATTTTTATAGTCTTATTGTTGCTGCTCTTGAAACAATCAGTTTTTTCATGTGCATGTTTGCAAATGGTGCAAGTTCCACATTTCCTGAAGCCATTAGTGGGTTGTAACCAATTGGATGTTCCCTCTGTTAGGTCTGGTAAGTCTGAAGGACTTAGTTTGTTTTTTAGTGTCTGTGCTCTCTTAAAGATGATTCTTGGTTTGTCGTCAATAAAGTTAGAAATGTGGTCATCCAATTTCAAAAGATGCCAGTGCTTGGCCAAAATCTTTCTCACATGTTTATGATCGTTTCCAAATTTAGTAATGAATCCTATAGTAGGTGGCTCCAAAGTTTTGTTCTTAATAGCCAGAGTCTGTTCCTGTGTTAGTGGCAGACTTTTATCCAATGGCTTGGTAACACATTTCTTTGAATATCCTCTTGCCAGAAATCTTGATTGTAGAAGCCTGCATTCTTTCTCAAAGTGTTCTTTGGTCTGACAGTTTCTTCTTGCTCTTGTAAATTCTCCTGCTGGTATGTCGAGAATCGTTGTTCGATGATGGCAACTAGTAGCATGTAAGGTAGCGTTGACCTCCGTAGGTTTACGAAATGTGCGTGTTCTTATCTGGTTCTGTTCAATGGTTATATGGTGAGGTCCAAAAAATCAATGCTATTTGCATCGCAGACACCAGTGAATTGAATACCCATTTCGTTAACATTGATTCTGTTTAGAAATGCTGTGAATTCTAATTCTGTGCTTTTCCATAGTATCAACACATCGTCAATATATCTTAACCAATATACAAGATCCTCCTGATACACTTTATCCTTGTATATAACTGAATCCTCAAAAAGTCCCATAAAGAGGTTTGCTAGGGCTGGGGCATATTTAGTGCCCATAGCAACGCCTCTAGTTTGTCTATAAAAGACATTGTTAAAGTTGAAGATGTTACATTGTAGGGATAGCTCTAACATTTCCTTGATCATTACAATTTGGTGGTACATCGACGCTGACTCCTCCCTGAAGGTATAGTCAATAGCTTTCAGAGCCCATGTGTGTTGAATCGAAGTATATAGTGCTTTCACATCCATGGTTGCTAAAAGGCAATCTTGTTACCAGTTCCAAGATTGTAGCTTAGTGATGACATCTGTAGTGTCCTTAAGGTATGCCTTTAGTTGGGTGGCCCTGGGTCTCAGAATATTATCCAGATACTGTGAGATATTCTCTGTTGCCCAACCAATCCCGCTGACAATAGGGCGGCCCTCTGGTATCAAATCATATTGCTTGTGGATTTTTGGTAAGAAATATATTATTGGTATATTCGGGTTTTTGATTGTGAGAAAGCTCTTTTCATTGTGTGAAATAAGACATTTTCGATGCCATTCCAGAATTTTGAGTTCCAATTTCTGTGCAATCTCATTTGTAGGGTTAACTGGTAATTTTTCATAACAACTTGGGGTGTTGAGGTGATTATTAGCCATTTTCAAATAATTGTCCCGGTCCATAACAACGATGTTCCCTCCCTTATCCGCTTCCTTGATAATTATTGAGCGGTCGGTTTCCAATTGATGTAAAGCTTCTTGTTCTCTATGGGTGAGATTGGGTTTTGTTTTTGATTGTAGGTTTCTATGATCCATTTTATACAGATCTTGAGATACTGCCTTGTAGAAGGTGTCAATGACATTATCAGTTGCTAATTGGGGTACAAATTTAGATGTAGGTTTCAGCTCCTTCATTTATAAGGTATCAGGTTGCACATGAAAGTCTCTTAATACATTTGCAAAAATGCACATGAAAAAACGGATTGTTTCAAGAGCAGAAACAATAAGACTATACAAATCGAGCAACCTATAAATTGTAGGACGAAATATGTGGTTTACGCGATTATATGTGTATGCAAATTAGTTTACATTGGACGCACCATCAGGGAACTCAGGACCAGGGTACGTGAACATCTTGCTAAAATTGGAAGCCAGGACCCTAGACTTCCGTTTGCTTGTCATTGGCAAGAGAAACATCAATTGGATAATAAAGCTGACATTAAGTTCATTGGCCTTCAAAAAGTAACCCTCGGAAGACGTGGAGGTGACAGAGAAAAGAGACTCAGACAAACTGAGGCGAAAATAATTTGCAAACTCAACTCCACAGTACTTGGACTTAACACTGATAATGAAATGGTGCCCTTTTTATAGCAATAATTAAGTTGTAACTATAATGTTTAGTAACATGTTTACCATCTCATTCACACTATCATATACTAAGGCCTTTCCGACTATGACATTATTCGATATATTAATACAGAAGCATTTCTCTTCAATTCTGCCTTTCTCACATTTTTAATACATTAACATTAAAAGTCCTTGATGTGCAGACTTTATTCAAAACTCACTACTTCACTTTATGTGACTCACCATATATCTTCATGGTATGTTCACTCCATTACAATATGGCCGCCAGTGAACACGCGACTAAACATGGAGAAAGGACAGACTCTGATATCTGCTACCTTAGCAACAGATATAATAACAGACAGGACGCATAATGGCGCCCCCTCGAGACTTGTAGCAACTTTGTGATCGTACGCACTTATTCTGAACAGCAGGTAAGAGAGCATCTGACTTTTCACGTATCCGAAGATTCATGCGATTTTCGCGCACACGATCGTACGTTTGTTACTTGCATAAACTCATTTTAACGCTTTAATATGTAATAACGCGCACGCGAATGTGCGCCTCCAGTATAGAATACGTGTCAATCCACCACTACGATTTCACGCGAAGATTTATGCGTTTTTCGTGCACGCGAATGTGCGTTTGTTACCTGCATAGAATTACTTTAACGCTTTAACATGTAATATCGCGCACGCGATTGTGCGCCTCCAGTACAGAATACGTGTCAATCCACCACTATGATTTCACGTGTTTAAATATTCACGCGTTTAGCTACGATACGACCATCTATTGTCATCTACTAGTTTGTGCACGTGTACGAGCGCTTATTACTTACCGGTTGCTTTAACGTATTAGGATCCCGTCATTGTAATGATTACATATTTTTCGCACGCATATGTGCGTGTCTTTCATGGATCAGACCATCCCCTCCATTTATGCATGTCTTTTTCACACGAAAGTACATTGCGAGTATTCGTACGTGTAATACGCTTTTCCACGTATAATTTCATACGCGAAAGTGCACCATGAGTTATGAGGAGTGCGAACACTTTTTTACGTGTAGTTTTCACTTAACAAACTTTGATATTTAAGAATATGTGCTATTTTGGCACACTTCATATGCAGGTTGCAGTTATTTTTGCAGTTGGAAACCGAATATTAAGTGCATTTTTCACTATTTAGTTTTCATATTAGGGTAAGATAAGAGTTTGTTCATGATATAATTTTTTACTTACAGGGATTTACCCCTTTGACACATGGAAGCTCATTTTTCACATTATGTGACAGGGGCATCTTACATGACTACAAGGTAACACGCTTCTACATATATTCTGTGACATGAAAGAATATGAATGACCATAACAATGTTTTTATTTGTAAATGCATCATGTATCATAACTAACAAAGACTTTGCATCTATCTTTCTCCGAATCTCACCCCTGCTTTCTCCAACCCCTATTCCCCAACCATTTATTGTCTGGCCTTTTATTTCTAACATCCATGCACTTTTGTGTTTATGTATTTTATCAAAAAAATGTT
Source organism: Ambystoma mexicanum (assembly GCF_040938575.1). Taxonomy (NCBI): domain Eukaryota; kingdom Metazoa; phylum Chordata; class Amphibia; order Caudata; family Ambystomatidae; genus Ambystoma; species Ambystoma mexicanum. Next base: position 1,209,941,518 of record NC_090923.1, on the reverse strand, counting down.
TTCTTTCAATGCATACTTAATCTTAATATCTATATCATCACTTTATTTTTGGATATATTCACATGTCTACCAATGTGACTATTTGCTTATGTTTTCATTTTTTGTTTTTTTTATGACTATTTGATGTTAAGACTAATCAATAGCCCTGATTTGAAAAAGGTCCTTGGAGGACCGAAACACGTGTCATCAACTTTAAGGGCAATTTTCTGAGAAATAAAAATATTTTGCAAAAATCAGGCGCAGTCTCTTTCCAGGTTACTTATACCTTACACTATTTTGCAAGGGGTCTTGTACTTGGCTAAACCCCAGACCTGGTGAGACGCGACTCCATGGACTTAATGTACTGATTGTACCAACTACTTTCATTGTTCACCACTATAAGATGTCGCCAAGTTAGACCAAACCTTCCAAGCCAAGGTTTTTGAAGAACACTCTGATGAGTAGGCTGACAGTATTCTTTATTGCTGTGTTCCCTCCCGGGTCTCCCGCCGCCTCCGTTACCTTGCTTTCCGAGGGTTGACGCCACCGTGCCTTTTTGCAGGCGTGGGACTTCATGCATTGTCAGGATAGCTTGGTTTCTCGATCCATCTGCTTCGGATTCTTCTCTGTGTCTTCGTGGCATCCAGGCTTCAACTATATCGCTTTTGTTGTCAGACTAATCAGTCCACCCCTCCAGGGTCACACCACTGCTCTTGTCTGCTTCTTGTTGGGGTTTTCTTCCCCTCTGCTCCTCGACCTCTAACTTCCTCAATGCCTCGTGCCGAAAAATTCCTGGCTTCCTCCCTATGGAGGATCTTACACTCTCCTTCTCCAGTGACGGCTTAACTGGTTTGAAGTTCCCGGGCTTCATTCCACTCTCTCTCCAATAGAAATCCTTTAACCTCTTCATTCATAGTTCAATCTTCTTCGTTACAGTACTATTAGTTACAGACTCGGGAGTAATCATTATTGCTATTTCATCATTTTTCTTCTTCATGGTTTTTACAATATATTGTTCTTCAAGGGGAATCTTGAATTTTGTATTACAATAACACACAATGGTTTGGTTTGATTGTGCCCCTGTGGTGTCAAAGGAAAGGGTTTTTGGGATTTCCTCTGCTGAAGTGGACTCCTTGTCCCTCAGGACGGAGTCTCGCCCTGTCAGGGAGATGCTTACTGCCATCTATAGGGGTATTATTGTAAAGCCAGCTCACCTCCATATCCTCAAAAGGAAAGGATGCCCTCTGGGGACAAGTGACTCAATCCCACGATTCGTCACATACCTTTTCGTTCATGAGTTTGGCTTCCCCTTCTTGACAGATTGGAAATCAGAAAAGGAAATCAACGTTCTCTTGCTCTTTTCCTTTTCTATGTTCAAAATGAAAACAATATGGTTGAAGTTCGAGGATCCATCGTATGATAAGGACATTTGAATCGTTTCAGAGGCACAACCACCTTAGGGGAAAATTATCTGTTATTAATCGGATTTTACGACCCATCAGATAGTATTTTAAGTAGGTTATGGCCCACTTGATGGCCAAAGCCTCCAATTCAATTGTTGCATAGTTTTGTTCTCTAGAGGACAGGAGGTTCTATTCCTTCATATTCTTGAGAGAGAGACAGCCCCAATACCCACTTTAGACGCATCAGTTTCAAGGATGCATTCCCTGTTATATGAGGAGCTTTAATTATGGGCTTGCTACACAAGACGGGTTGTAATGCATCATAGCTGTCTTGGTCTTGTTTATTCCAACTCAATTTTTGAGGCTCTTTGTTCGTGAGTAATCAGTCAAACAAGATGTGAGGGTGGAATAGTGGGTAATAATCATCCAGTAATAACCGCAAGTCCCACAAATGTGCAGAGCTATCTTTTGGTTTTTGGTGGTGGTGTACGTTTCACAACTTTGACCTTCTCTATTTGTGGTTGCACTAGCCTATTGCACACAAAGAATCCTAAATATTTAAACGCGGACTGCACCGGATGAAATTTCTTAGGGTTTGCAGTTAGCCCTGCCTGTCGTAATGTCCTCACTATCTCATACAGATGGAAAAGTTCCTTCATGTTTCACTGGCGAGGGCGCTCTGCAACCCGAAGGGTAGTACCTTACATTGAAACATTCCACAGGAGTGAAAAAATGCTGTTTTCTCCCTACAGTCAAGGTTGAGAGGAACCTGCTGATAGCAAGTCATAAATTCTAGGCATCGGAACTGTGACACGGAATTCAGTTTTCTGAAGTCGATACCAAACCTCCACAATTGATGAAGTATTGCTACCAAGACTATTGTTGAGGACCAGGGTATTTCGGATGTATTGATGATGTCAGCCTCTAGCATATTTTCCACTTTTGTTTGCATGATTCTGGAATCCCATATAATTTTAGGTTTACTACCTTTTCTTGGGGTGTTGCGATGATTCAAATGTGTCGTCAATTCTCCCCAGGGCGAGTCGATTCCCATGATGCTTGGGAGGTGCGGTCGCTACCCAATAGTCTCCCTAGGGGTGGTTTAATGCGGTAGGATCTCATGGGGAGGAACTCCCACCCTGGGGACAAGGACTATCACCTGGTGTACAGCCCATTGAATGTTCTCACTCCCCAAAATTCCCTTCCCCTCCCCACTGTTCAGAACCACTACATTGGAAACAAACCTATGTATTGTTATAACATAGGCAATAAAGCCAAAGGTACCGGTACGAGATGGCCCTGAGGAGGAGGGAGTATTAAGTTGTCAACAGAGATAAAGCACTTTTACAATCCACATGGGAGGAACTGGATACAATTTATAAAAAGGAACAAAGGACTATCAAATGTGTCAAGCCCAGCCGTGTCAAGCGGGGCTGTGTCAAACCCTGCCAGGTCTGACAACAGGTTTGGAGGTGAACCGGGGTGAGAGATTGAGGCGCTGCCGAATGACCAGAGGGAAGAGGATGCCGGTGAAGTGCCATTCGATTCCTCCACAGGTTCTGCAGCAGCGAACCTGGGCAGCAGACCAAGCAAGAGAGCGGAGCCATAGAACAGACGATAGAAGTACCGTGCAGCCGACAGAGCCACGGTAGTGATCCAGTAGAGCCGGAGAGGAGGACCATGGTCTCAGGAAGTCCCAGTGATGAACCACGATCCACACAAGGTAACAGGAGATACAGGGGACTCAGAGGGGACACAAGGGGAGAAGGGAGGCTGGTTCATGAAGCTCTCTCTCGCCTCAGTAGTTGGAAGCCTGCTACTTGGTATAACAAGAGAAGGATCTGTGACCTAAAAGCAGATACAGAGAGCATTAGAGGAAATCTTCCTCATCACAGTGGGAAAGAGAAAACCGCTGACCACCAGAGAAGGGTCTGGGACCCGAAAGCAGATACTTAGAGCATAAGAGCAAATCATCCTCGTCAGAGTGGGAAAGAAAAAACCACTGACCGCCAGTAAAGGGTCTGGGACCCGAAAGCGGACACTGAGAGCATTAGAGGAAATCTTTCTTGTCACAGTGGGGAAGAGAGAACCACTGACCACCAGATAAGGGTCTGGGCCCCTACAAGATTTGGGATTTTGCTGACAACAAACCAGAGGGGCAAAGTGTACATCAAGATGAAAGCAGCGAGAAAGAACTGTTCCAAGCAGTAACAGGAGAAGGGATGCCAGGGGACGGGACTCATTCCCCCTGACGTTGTTATGAACTGTACCAAGCCATACTAGCAGAAAGGAGTGCTTCTCCTACTACACAACTAGGAATTGTGATAAGGATGCAAGGGGAAGGGAATCATTCCTCATGGCATTGTTGTGAACTGTACCAAGCCATACCAGGAGAAGGTAATCATTCTCCTGGTACCGTACATGGAGTTGTGTTAAAGACAACAGGGGAAGGGAGTCATTCACCCTGGCCTTGTTGTGACCTCTGCCAAGTAATACCAGGAGAAGGGAGGAATTCCCTTGGTCCTGAGCAGAGAGTTGTGCTAGAGACACCAAGAAAAGGGGGTCATTCCCCCTGTTTTTATTGGAAACTGAATAGATCTACACCAGGAGAAGGGAGTGTGAAGGCATCATGAAGCATGACACATAAAACAACCTTCAAGTACAAACAAACGATATTTATTAACCTAAATGTCAGGATGGTTGAAGGCCTAACTTGCCCTATGCTAAGGTGGGATTTCCCTACCTGAATGAAACTAAGAAAAGTCTGAGTCAAACAGTTCAACTAAAAAGTGTGTCCATGTCCCAAAACTATCCTTGCCCTCACAACTACTACAATTAACACATGGTTAGGGATGTCAAAGTCAAAGGAAATAGTGTTCAACTCAAAGTTCTGAGCCTCTTCCGGCTCACAGCTTACTTTCAGCTCCCATTCCCCAACCATAAGAAAGTTCCATGAAAAAGTCTCAAAGTGTACCTATCTTTGGTTCAAGGTGATACAGTTCCAAACCTATCTTTGGGGTTCCCTTCTCCAAGTTTCAAGTAACACAATCCAAACCCAAAAGGGTCTTGAGACTCCGGTCCCAAGACAACAAGTGTAGTTCTTTACTTCCCAGGCTTCACTTCACCAAGACTTCAATGCCACTGTTTTCACTTGCTTCAATTTTCTCTAAAAAGTCTTAACACAAAACACCGGGTCAACCCGGTCATCCTTCTGGCTGACCTCTCCAGTTCCTTTGCAGTGATTTTGTTGGGCGCTTCACATTTCACCATTCAGGGCTCTCTGGTCTAGGCGCAGTTGATAGACCACACAGTCCACACTTCGTAGGTCGCACAACCAGTATCCCTGATATCCTCAGCCCACATGGGTTCCTTTGGCACTGGCTCCTGTGCACCAAGTCACCTTGCTTAGTTCCTTTTGGTGGCCTCTTGGCTTAGGGTCCAATTCTTGCCATCTACTTCTACCAATTTTTTTAAAGATTTTCAGAGGTTGGTTGAAGCGTTCAACAACTCCATCCATTTGGGGGTGATACACAGATGTTCTGAGTGTCTTGATCTGCAGTATTTCCTTTACTTCTGACATCATACGTGACATGAAAGTAGTCCTTTGATCTATTAAGATCTCTATAGGTAATCATACTCGAGACAGGAAAGGAATAAGATGTTTCAAGATCTGTTGTGAAGTGATGTTCCGTGGGGTAAACGCTTCTTTACATCTCGTGGCATAATCTACTATAACAGGAATTCATTTCTTCCCTAGCTTTTATGGTCCGAGGGGTCCAATGATGTCCATGCCAATGAGAGAAAAGGGAACGTCTATAATGTGAAGGGACTAAAGGGGAGCTGGTGGCATGGTTTTCTGACATCACAAAATTCTTGACATCGGTGTAAATCCCCAGCCAATACAATTTTGGGATAACCTGGCTTGGTGTTTTCATTACCCATTGATGTCCTGCCCTTACGTGAGAGTGTACAAGTTCTAAAATAGCCCTCTGATGGCTCGTGGGTATCACCAGTTTTGTTCTTGGGGTACCATCTGGGGAAAGATCACCCTGGTAGAGGAGTCCTTTCTTTAAGAAGAAGAAGGGTCCAGCTTGAGCCTAGCCTTCTGTCTCAGGAATACCCTTAGAGCATGGGTGCACAACATACGGCCCGCGGGCCAGTTGCGGCCCGCCATGCTCTTTTGTCCGGCCCGCGAGGCACAAAGACTTTCCTAATGGAGGGCGGCCCGCGGCCGCCCTCCATTAGGAAAGTCTTTGTTGTCTTCCGGGCCGGACAAAACGCTGGCCGTCATTCGCTCAGCACACATGCACCACGTTGCTCCTACGAGCCACGTAGTGTGTGTGTGCTGACCCAATGGAGGGCCAGCACTACGGCTGGCGTGGTCCATAAGGCTTGATGCCGGAAGGCATTTCAGCCTTGGGCCACGCCAGCCATAGTACGATTCCAGCGTTCCAGCTTACCTGCCGCTTACCTGCCTGCCTTCCAGCACGTCTCCGGTAAGTGGTCTGTTTGTGTTTGTGTGTCGGGTCTGTTTTACTTTATGTTTGTGTGTGTATGTTGCGATAGGGGGGGGGGGGGGTCGGATGTGTATGAATGTTGGAATTTTAATGTATTTTGTGTGCATGTTGAGATGCGGGGGTGGGGGCGGGGTCGGATGTGTATGAATGTTGGAATGTTAATGTATTTTGTGTGCATGTTGAGATGCGGGGGTGGGGGTGTGTCGGATGTGTATGAATGTTGGAATGTTAATGTATTTTGTGTGCATGTTGAGATGCGGAGGTGGGTGGGGGGGTCGGATGTGTATGAATGTTGGAATTTTAATGTATTTTGTGTGCATGTTGAGATGCGGAGGTGGGTGGGGGGGTCGGATGTGTATGAATGTTGGAATGTTAATGTATTTTGTGTGCATGTTGAGATGCGGGGGTGGGGGTGTGTCGGATGTGTATGAATGTTGGAATGTTAATGTATTTTGTGTGCATGTTGAGATGCGGGGGTGGGGGCGGGGTCGGATGTGTATGAATGTTGGAATGTTAATGTATTTTGTGTGCATGTTGAGATGCGGAGGTGGGTGGGGGGGTCGGATGTGTATGAATGTTGGAATGTTAATGTATTTTGTGTGCATGTTGAGATGCGGAGGTGGGTGGGGGGGTCGGATGTGTATGAATGTTGGAATGTTAATGTATTTTGTGTGCATGTTGAGATGCGGGGGTGGGGGTGTGTCGGATGTGTATGAATGTTGGAATGTTAATGTATTTTGTGTGCATGTTGAGATGCGGGGGTGGGGGGGGGTCCGGATGTGTATGAATGTTGGAATGTTAATGTATTTTGTGTGCATGTTGAGATGCGGGGGTGGGGTGTGTGTCGGATGTGTATGAATGTTGGAATGTTAATGTATTTTGTGTGCATGTTGAGATGCGGGGGTGGGGGGGGGGGTCCGGATGTGTATGAATGTTGGAATGTTAATGTATTTTGTGTGCATGTTGAGATGCGGGGGTGGGGGGGGGTCCGGATGTGTATGAATGTTGGAATGTTAATGTATTTTGTGTGCATGTTGAGATGCGGGGGTGGGGGGGGGTCCGGATGTGTATGAATGTTGGAATGTTAATGTATTTTGTGTGCATGTTGAGATGCGGGGGTGGGGGGGGGGTCCGGATGTGTATGAATGTTGGAATGTTAATGTATTTTGTGTGCATGTTGAGATGCGGGGGTGGGGGGGGTCCGGATGTGTATGAATGTTGGAATGTTAATGTATTTTGTGTGCATGTTGAGATGCGGGGGTGGGGGGGGGGTCCGGATGTGTATGAATGTTGGAATGTTAATGTATTTTGTGTGCATGTTGAGATGCGGAGGTGGGTGGGGGGGTCGGATGTGTATGAATGTTGGAATGTTAATGTATTTTGTGTGCATGTTGAGATGCGGGGGTGGGGGTGTGTCGGATGTGTATGAATGTTGGAATGTTAATGTATTTTGTGTGCATGTTGAGATGCGGGGGTGGGGGTGTGTCGGATGTGTATGAATGTTGGAATGTTAATGTATTTTGTGTGCATGTTGAGATGCGGGGGTGGGGGGGGGGTCCGGATGTGTATGAATGTTGGAATGTTAATGTATTTTGTGTGCATGTTGAGATGCGGGGGTGGGGGTGTGTCGGATGTGTATGAATGTTGGAATGTTAATGTATTTTGTGTGCATGTTGAGATGCGGGGGTGGGGGGGGTCCGGATGTGTATGAATGTTGGAATGTTAATGTATTTTGTGTGCATGTTGAGATGCGGGGGTGGGGGGGGTCCGGATGTGTATGAATGTTGGAATGTTAATGTATTTTGTGTGCATGTTGAGATGCGGGGGTGGGGGTGTGTCGGATGTGTATGAATGTTGGAATGTTAATGTATTTTGTGTGCATGTTGAGATGCGGGGGTGGGGGTGTGTCGGATGTGTATGAATGTTGGAATGTTAATGTATTTTGAGTGTATGTTGAGATGCGGGGGTGGGGGTGTGTCGGATGTGTATGAATGTTGGAATGTTAATGTATTTTGAGTGTATGTTGAGATGCGGGGGTGGGGGTGTGTCGGATGCGTATGAATGTTGGAATGTTAATGTATTTTGAGTGTATGTTGAGATGCGGGGGTGGGGGGTGTTGGATGTGTATGAATGTTTGTATTTGAATGTTTTTTGTGTGCTGAGTTGGAGGGGATGGGGGGTTCAGGTCTGTATGGGTGCATGTGTGTGAGCTGAGTTGGGAGGGACAGGGGGCATAGTGTTTGCTTGGTGGGTGAGGGACAGGGGGCATAGTGTTTGCTTGGTGGGTGAGGGACAGGGGGCATAGTGTTTGCTTGGGGGGTGAGGGACAGGGGGCATAGTGTTTGGTTGGGAGTGAGGGACAGTGGGCATAGTGTTTGCTTGGGGGGTGAGGGACAGGAGGCATAGTGTTTGGTTGGGGGTGAGGGACAGGGGGCATAGTGTTTGCCTGGTGGGTGAGGGACAGGGGGCATAGTGTTTGGTTGGGGGTGAGGGACAGGAGGCATAGTGTTTGGTTGGGGGGTGAGGGACAGGGGGCATAGTGTTTGCTTGGTGGGTGAGGGACAGGGGGCATAGTGTTTGCTTGGTGGGTGAGGGACAGGGGGCATAGTGTTTGCTTGGGGGGTGAGGGACAGAGGGCATAGTGTTTGGTTGGGGGTGAGGGACAGGGGGCATAGTGTTTGGTTGGGGGTGAGGGACAGGGGGCATAGTGTTTGGTTGGGGGTGAGGGACAGGGGGCATAGTGTTTGCTTGGGGGGTGAGGGACAGAGGGCATAGTGTTTGGTTGGGGGTGAGGGACAGGGGGCATAGTGTTTGGTTGGGGGTGAGGGACAGGGGGCATAGTGTTTGGTTGGGGGTGAGGGACAGGGGGCATAGTGTTTGCTTGGTGGGTGAGGGACAGGGGGCATAGTGTTTGCTTGGGGGGTGAGGGACAGGAGGCATAGTGTTTGGTTGGGGGTGAGGGACAGGGGGCATAGTGTTTGCTTGGTGGGTGAGGGACAGGGGGCATAGTGTTTGCTTGGGGGGTGAGGGACAGGGGGCATAGTGTTTGCTTGGGGGGTGAGGGGGACAGGGGGCATAGTGTTTGGTTGGGGTGAGGGACAGGGGGCATAGTGTTTGCTTGGGGGGTGAGGCACAGGAGGCATAGTATTTGGTTGGGGGTGAGGACAGGGGGCATAGTGTTTGCTTGGGGGTGAGGGACAGGAGGCATAGTGTTTGCTTGGGGTGAGGGACAGGGGGCATAGTGTTTGCTTGGGGGGTGAGGGACAGGAGGCATAGTATTTGGTTGGGGGTGAGGACAGGGGGCATAGTGTTTGCTTGGGGGTGAGGGACAGGGGGCATAGTGTTTGCTTGGGGGGTGAGGGACAGGGGGCATAGTGTTTGCTTGGGGGGTGAGGGGGACAGGGGGCATAGTGTAAAGTTGGGGGTGGGAGCCATGGGGCATAGTGTTTGGTTGGGGGGTGAGGGACAGGGGGCATAGTGTTTGCTTGGTGGGTGAGGGACAGGGGGCATAGTGTTTGCTTGGTGGGTGAGGGACAGGGGGCATAGTGTTTGCTTGGGGGGTGAGGGACAGGGGGCATAGTGTTTGGTTGGGGGTGAGGGACAGGGGGCATAGTGTTTGCTTGGGGGGTGAGGGACAGGAGGCATAGTGTTTGGTTGGGGGTGAGGGACAGGGGGCATAGTGTTTGCTTGGTGGGTGAGGGACAGGGGGCATAGTGTTTGGTTGGGGGTGAGGGACAGGAGGCATAGTGTTTGGTTGGGGGGTGAGGGACAGGGGGCATAGTGTTTGCTTGGTGGGTGAGGGACAGGGGGCATAGTGTTTGCTTGGTGGGTGAGGGACAGGGGGCATAGTGTTTGCTTGGTGGGTGAGGGACAGGGGCATAGTGTTTGCCTGGGGGGTGAGGGACAGAGGGCATAGTGTTTGGTTGGGGGTGAGGGACAGGGGGCATAGTGTTTGGTTGGGGGTGAGGGACAGGGGGCATAGTGTTTGGTTGGGGGTGAGGGACAGGGGGCATAGTGTTTGCTTGGTGGGTGAGGGACAGGGGGCATAGTGTTTGCTTGGGGGGTGAGGGACAGGAGGCATAGTGTTTGGTTGGGGGTGAGGGACAGGGGGCATAGTGTTTGCTTGGTGGTTGAGGGACAGGGGGCATAGTGTTTGCTTGGGGGGTGAGGGACAGGGGGCATAGTGTTTGCTTGGGGGGGTGAGGGGGACAGGGGGCATAGTGTTTGGTTGGGGTGAGGGACAGGGGGCATAGTGTTTGCTTGGGGGGTGAGGGACAGGAGGCATAGTATTTGGTTGGGGGTGAGGACAGGGGGCATAGTGTTTGCTTGGGGGTGAGGGACAGGGGGCATAGTGTTTGCTTGGGGGGTGAGGGACAGGGGGCATAGTGTTTGCTTGGGGGGGTGAGGGGGACAGGGGGCATAGTGTTTGGTTGGGGGTGAGGGACAGGGGGCATAGTGTTTGCTTGGGGGGTGAGGGACAGGAGGCATAGTATTTGGTTGGGGGTGAGGACAGGGGGCATAGTGTTTGCTTGGGGGTGAGGGACAGGGGGCATAGTGTTTGCTTGGGGGGTGAGGGACAGGGGGCATAGTGTTTGCTTGGGGGGGTGAGGGGGACAGGGGGCATAGTGTTTGGTTGGGGGTGAGGGACAGGGGGCATAGTGTTTGCTTGGGGGGTGAGGGACAGGGGGCATAGTGTTTGGTTGGGGGTGAGGGACAGGGGGCATAGTGTTTGCTTGGGGGTGTGGGACAGGGGGCATAGTGTTTGCTTGGGGGGTGAGGGACAGGGGGCATAGTGTTTGCTTGGGGGGTGAGGGATAGGGGGCATAGTGTTTGCATGCAATAACTAAATCGAAATAAATTATAACAATGGAAAGTGTGTAGTACAAAATGTAAGTTTGAAATGCAATAAAAATAGTTACCCCTCAAAAACATATTCTTTTTCCATGTGTTTAATACAAATTGGGGGTTGAAAAAGCCTCCTGACATGTCCCGCCTACCGCCCCGCCCACTTTTACTTTTCGGCCCACTATAGCCCTCATGTAAGGTACTTTCGGCCCTCTGTCAAAATCAGTTGTGCACCCCTGCCTTAGAGGCTTCTGTCAGAATAGAATCTTTATGTTGGGCAAAGGCTAGGTGAAGGACGAGTTCTGCTTCTTCGATTTGTAAGACTGCTGTATCTTTTGGCTGTTTGTCTGCTTCGCAGAATCATTTTGTGCCCCTTTCTGTTTCCACTTGCTCCTATACTTCTCGGGGAAAAGGGAAGATGCATTCTCTAAAATCCCTTCTTCTCTCCTTCTCTAACAATGTAAGATTGTTTCTCATGGTTGTGGATCAAGATCTTTACATCCCCTCTATAATCAGGATATCATCCACCCCAACCATGACATCTAGTCTATATGTCTCCAGTCTAGCCCTGAATTGGAGGTTAGTCTAATGTAAATCCCATGTGGTGGTGCTAAAATTTGGCCTGTGGGAATTAGCTGTCTCTCCCCTGCGGGTATGGTAATCTTGGCGCTACTGTGCACATCAAAGCCGATAGACTCTTCAGCTGCCACAGTAGGTGCAGAGGCGTTCACACTTATTTATTTTAGTTATTGGGTATTTGTTATGTGCCTATGCAGCAAATGGTGTTTCAAGGCACCACAAGACAAAAAAGGGGGTGGGGGAAGAGAAATTAAGAAGAACAAAAAACAGTCCTACTAGGCCTTGTGTCACTCGGATCATGCAAGTGCAGTAACAAGAAGTGCAGGGCAGTGTGGACGCAGAAAGGAAGGCATGGTATCAACAATAGACAGACACAAGTGATCAAAGTTCAAGGGTGTTTATTAAACTGTATAGGTAGGTAGGAAAAATGCCTAATCTAAACCTAAATCTAAGATGGGAGCAAGCTGCGACCATCAAATAATAATAAGGCAGTCCTAGTGGCATCTTGTCAAATGAAAGGGCCTATACTGAAAGAAACGATTGCCAATCCTTACAACTAAATACAAAAAGAGTGTGGGATAGGGTCCATAAGAAAGAAAGAAGTGTTCACAAATGATACATCAGGATGCGGTAGCCAGGGGTCTCCCTTCCCCATGTGTTGAGCATGGGACAAGGCGGGACTCCGGAGCACAGCACACGCTCAAGCTTTCCTAGCACGAGACTACAGTTTTGGTCTCAGGTATCAGGACCTCTGGTGGTTAATTCTCTTTTCTACAAAAAGTATCTTGCCTCCGAGGACCTGATGTGTTCAAAATAATAAACAAAGAGTTCCTTTCGTATGTATGTGTCACACCGATGCGGCCATGGAAGCTATGGGCAAGATGGAGGCGCTATTAGGACTCTACGGCTTGTCTGTTAGCGGTCTAGCCTTTTTTTTTGCTACGGGCATATATGGAAGCCACGCCCCCCCCACGAGTCGCGTTGCAACTCGCTTTCGCTGACTTTTGTTTTAATCCGTACCAGTGCCTTCCTTGATTTCCTCCCGTTTCAGCATTTCCCCTTGCTGCTATATATTTTCGCAGCTGCCCTTTCCTTCTCGCCTGTTTGCGGTTCTCTCCTTTGCCTTCCTTGCATATCACTTTGTTTACGTTTTTTCCGGCTTTGTCCAGTTCTGCTTCAACTATCTGCTTCGAGCTGCCGCAGACCTGCCTTCCCCGGCGGCGGGGTTCCGACTTGTCGGCTTCCACCCGCTCGGGGTTACTTTCACTACATTTCCGTTCTCTCGCTCTCTCACCCTCTCGCACTCAAACTCATTCGTTCTCTCTCACTCTCTCTCACTCAGACTCCCTCGCGCTCTCTCACTCTCTCTCACTCATTCTCTCTTGTGCTCTCTCTCGTTCTGACTTCTCGTTCTCTCTGATCTTACCTGTTTCTCCGGGAGTACTTTTCCCATGCTTACTCTTCCTTGCCCACTTCCGTGTGTATTGCGGAGGTCCTCTACAGCGACTCTTCCTTACCTCTCCTTCCCGGGCTCCTTCCTCCAGAAAAGCCCCGCTATCCTTTGGATTTACAACCAAGATCATAGTAGAAAGTCCACACCTGCCTCTGGACCTTCAAATCTAACCGGCCATCGTCATCTGCAGCTACACAGGGTTTTTTCTGCCAATCAGGCTTTTTCCCTGTTTGAAGGAGCGGGCTCCCCAGAGTTCACTTGACTGTTTGTTCTATTAACGGTCAAAGTGGCCTCGGGAGGAGACCGTACCTATCTCTTTGAACGTAGGAAGGGTAAAGGATCTCTAAAGAAGGAAGGAGAAGAAGAAGAGAAACCTCCAAAGGATCGGAGAAGGAGGCAGAAGGTACTCAGCCACAGTGAAGACCCAGGTGAGGTGATCCCTGGGAAAGGAGCCTTGGGCAGTGACAGTATGTTGGATGATGGCTTTTCACCCCTGGATACCCTTGTTCTGGGCTCTGATCCCCAAAATGTTTCTATTGATATCAGGATCTTGGGTGATTAAGTATCTTGCTTCCGAGGGCCTGGTATATTCAAAATAAAATACAAAAGTCCCTTCTTGATTGCACTAGGGGTGATGATTGTTCAGCCCCAGATCGCCCTCTTCCGGGCTCAGACCCCTCTTGAATATCATCCTCCCTCCATCGGGTTCACTATGCCTTGTATGCAAACATTTTTATCAGTGACATTCACATATCGGTGGGTGACCGCTTTTCGCCCCTGGATCCCCCTCTTCTGGGCTCAGACCTTTCTTGAGAATACACTAGCAGTATTCCATGGGAATATCAGCAGCAGGCCCCTCGTGTAGTCTCTATGGCTCAATGTTATTGTGAAAATTGTGTTAAATGCCTGACACATAATGTTGGAAGAGCGGTACCTACAAGACTGTCTGCCCATCCAGTGCCGGAAGGTCCTTTCCTGTACGTGCAGGCAGACTTTGTACAGCTCTCCACTTGCATGAACTTTACCTATTTGGTTATAGTCGTCATGTTCCGTCAGTGGGTAGAGTCCTACCCATGTAGGACAGCAGACTCTACTACGATGGCAAAACGTTGTTGGCCCCGATTTGGACTGCTCCTCAGCATAGACAGCGACCGAGGCACCCATTTTACTGGTCAGGTTATTAAATAAGTGTACAAAGCCCTAGAAATAGCTCAGTAGTTCCATTGTGCTTCTCACCTCCAGTCTATCGCGCATGTAGAACATTGCAACATGGTCCTTAAATTGAGGTTGTCTGAAGTGTGTATAGAGAGGGTTGAAATGACCCCAAGCCCAGCCCCTGGCTCTGTTTGCCATGAACAATAATCTTCAGCATGAGCATATACTGTATCACATGAAATCCTCATAGGTCGTCACATGAGAATTGGAACTGCACCTCCAGCAGTTCCCCATATTTAAAGTTTGCCTTTAGAGGTTGATACGTTATGCCAAAAATGTTGCAAGTTAACTAGACTGTCCAATCTCTCCACGCTCATGGCGATCTGAGAACCCCTGACTGAACCAGCTGCAGAACCCTGCCACCCTCTACAGCCAGGAGATAAGATATTGGTGAAGATCTATCATCGGAAATCTACACTCCAGCCAAGGTGGCGCAGCTCGTGCCAGGTTCTCCTAACTACGCACTCTGGTGTTAAGTTTACTGGGATCTTTGCCTGGATCCATGCAGCACATTGCAGCAAGATCGCCACCCCAGCTGATGACACCACCACCACCATGGCTTGCGACCGATTTTCCTTGGTTTGGCTCCAGTTCCACCATGACCACAGACTCCTCCATCAGTGATGCTGTTGATCGTTCGTTTGCAAATGTCAGACGCTTCCAGTGCTGCTGAAACAGAACAGCCAGTACCAGAAGATTAGGGCGCGGCCCTTGATTGACCAGTATGATCACGTGCTAAATCAGGACCCACAGCTTCTGAACGTCTTCCACACAGTGAGGGCCATGCAGAAGCTATTTCTAAGGCTCCTTTGTCAGTCGGTCAAAGCCCTGGAGGGAATGACCTTGATTCCGACCCCACATCTGGTGTCCCACCTTCAGTGCCTGACCCCCTGGATCTAACAACAGAGCCCCCAAAAGGTAAGTTTTGCTATTCCGTGGAACAGTTCCTGAGAACAGGTAGCTCTGAACAAAGTAACCACTGGCCAAGTCACTCACCACTGGATTTGTCCCCTCTATGACAATGTATCCCCCTGAGGCACTGGCAAAGAGTGGATGCCACCACTGTTGACCAATACCTGCAAGGTACGGCCCCTGTTGGTATCACCTGCTGGTCATTTATTTTGTGTTGATGACCCTCATATGTACGTGGCTCTGGTATTTTGGATACCTCTAGTCAGAACATTTAGTTGGAACATTCGATTACGAACTATGGACTAAGGATTTCTTCATTCTATACCGGATTTCTGTTGGAACATTTGTACAGTGACATTTATTTTGCTGCAACTTTGCTGAGCCTGTAAAACATTCAACTGAAAGCTCTGGTCTAGCGAGTTTATATTACTTGTGTCCTGTGCTTCACCTGCTCTGATGAACTGAATAGAACTTTAGCTTCAAGCAATTAACTTTTTTGCTTTGTTGCCGTGACTGGATTCGTGAATTTGGATATTTGAGGATTGATCCAAGTATTGTGATGAACCTGAAGGTGTCTCCCTAGCTAGTCCCTGTGGATCTGTTATCCAAGTGGCCAGGACACGGCTAGCCCTATTGGATCTAGTTCCTGGGGGTGGACAAGTGAGGGAGGATCACCTGGATGGGGGTCCTCGGGGAGTGGCAGTGGGACACCGACAGGTGAGATGCAGTATCCCCCATCTTCCAACACCTTTTCCCCATCCTACCATGTAGGACATTCAGAAACAATGCCCCCCCTTTTTCCACACAAACATTTTCGCACACCACAAAAGACAACGGACTAACACCCGAGCCATTTACCTGACATGTCCCAATACAAGGATCAGGCAAAGTCAGGCAATTGAGCAGAATCACATACACCTGATGGCCCTTTCCCTTCCCCACAAGCATAAAAGGTGGACTGCATGATGAGAGAGCTATCCAAGCATGGCAGTTCAAGAGGAGGAGAAAAGCAGCGAGAACCAAAGGGGTGACAAGGAGAGAAATGATCTGACCCTTTCTGACCATACCTGTGAATCCTCCGCAGAAGGAAGCATAAGACCGCCCAAGATAGCCCAAGTGTGTTGCAGCAGATGTCATCGGTAAATGGACAGAGGGAGCAGAGGCGTAGACAGGGTAGGACCTGAGCGGGCAAGGACCACCCAAAATCTGTAAATGCCCACTTAGCAGTACTGAGTGCACATTTACAGATGTTAATGCCGCTGCGGTGGGCCCAAGTACATACGCTTTAAACCCCACTTGTTAGACAATCCAAGATGCGCCTCTGAGAGGGAGATGCCTGCTACTGTGATACCGTCCTTAACTCCAGATACAAGTAAAGCCAAGCGGTTCATCACAGCCGGTGAGTCAAGGGGAGAACTGATAAGTAACTGAACTGTGTTGAATGAAAGTCGAAAAGTGGCAAAGTATGAAAAGTACAAAGAACTGTGAACATTGAGGGAAGGCCCGCTGCAGAGGGGGTCTGGCACCAAGTGGGTGCTCACCTGAGAGACTCAGGCTAATGCTGTGTTTGTTGAACTGCTGATACCAGAAGGCCCAGGAGAGTCACAAGGAGGCTCTGGGAGAGCAGCAAGGAAAACGTCAAAGTGGTCATACAGGGGTCTAGCAGATAACACCCTGTATAGTCGAAAGTCTTTGACCTGCACGTAATTCGATAACTAAGGGAGGTGAATCCCGCATAGTGAACTCAAGGAAATAATTGTGTAAAAGGAAAGAATTGGCAAGAGTGAACCCGGCGGAGGGATGGCAATTAGAACGGGGCGAAGTCTGAAGTCCCAATGAACAGTCTGTTGACGAAAGTGAACGCGGCAGAGGGGTGTCCACAGAGAACTGTTTAAAATGACATTAGGATTCGTGAGTGTCACAGGTGAAATTGTTCTGAAAACCCATAGTGAACCAAACAGAGGGAGGCTGAGATTTGAGAAGGGTCTGAGCCCAGAAGAGGGAGATCCAAGGGTGAAAAGCTGTCACCCAAAGAACTGTGAATCCAAAAGAGGAAAGCATGTGAATGAGAGCCAGAGTGAACCCGATGGAGGGAGCAAAACATTCAAGAGGGGTCTAAGCCCAGAAGAGAAAGACTCAGGGGTGAAGAATCGTCACGTCAAGTACAGTCTGAAAGGAACTTTTCATTTGTTATTTGAACCTATCAGGTCCTCGGAAGTAGGAGAAAAAACCTTGGAAGGTCCTGATATTGATAAAAACTGTTTGAGGGGTCTGCGCCCAGAAGAGGGGGTTCCAGGGGTGTTATTTGTGAAATCCATCAGATCCACGGAGGCAAATGGCTTTTTTGTATAGAAAAGAGACTTAATCACTGAAGGTCCTGATACGTGAAGCGGATCTGTCGTCCCAGGCTGGGAAAGCTCGAAAGTGTGCTGTGCTCAGGACTCCCACATTGTCCCATGCTCAGAACATGGGTAAGGGGGACCCCCCGCTAACACATCCTGACTTATCATTTGTGAACACTTCTTTCTTTCTTGTGAACTTATCCCACACTCGTTTTGTATTTAGCGTAAGGATTGGAAATATGTTTTTTCTTAGTATAGGCCCTTTTATTTGACACAATGCCACTAGGACTGCCTTATTATTATTTGATGGTTGCACCTTGCTCCCATCTTAGATTTAGGTTTAGATTAGGCATTTTTCCAACCTACCTATACAGTTTAATGAACACCCTTGAACTGTGATCACTTCTGTCTGTCTATTCTTGATACCATGCCTTCCTTACAGTATACACAATGTCTGGCTATACCTCTGTTATTATCATTGTCAGAATACTGATATATTGCAATTTTAATGTGATTGCTGCATTCCACACTACTTGTAAAGAAAACGATGGTCCCTCTGTACATCCTTGGGTTCAAAGTGTAAACACTTACCTGCACCTCTCTGGGCAGTATGTCTGCATTTTTAATCTTACTGAATGCTGGGTCTGTGCTCATCTGCCTCATGATTTATCCTCCAAGTTCCCTATTGCTGCCATCCCCTTCCAGTAGGGGGATATCTGTTTGGATCTTATGTTGGTCACCCAATCCCAAGGCCCAGGACCCTGTAGAGATGCACATTCACATTTCGGTTCCACCAGTCCTCTGAATTTTCCCACTCCAGACCAGGTACGAACCAAACCAGCAGCACACCACCTTTCCTCCCTGGCAACTGGCCTTGTATGTTATACTAACCCATGTCCTCTGTTCTTTCTAACTAGCAAATGTCATTATTACTTGTCCACAAACTTCAGTGTAGTGATCAACAATGTCCCGTTTGCCTTTGATCCTAATTTTTCATTTTCCCAGTCTAGGTACGCTATGTATTCTGGAACTAATTTCATTTGTGGGGACAAGGCTTACCCCTGGCTGCCCATTAATTGGAGAGGGAGTTGTTACATGGGGTATGTTCTTCCTGCAGTGTGTCATACCCCTACCATTCCAGTACAGTCTTGCCCCAGAATTATCACTGCCTGGGAAGATTTTCTTGCTGGGGTAGGGTATCTCATACAGGCCCTTGTGATTGTCGGGGTGGGCAAAGAGGGTCCGCCTTATTGCGAAGAATTAATGTTGCGTACACCATATTGATGATGACAGCAAAACTTGGATAGTGTTGCAAATCCATATGAATCACGTAGGAAGATGCAATATTAAAACTGTAAATACAACATGAACACAAACTCACACAGGAGGGGTTTTTTTCTTTCAATGATTAGTTGTTACACAGGCATTCTAAAAGTAACAGGAACATTGTTTACGGGAAAGAGAATTGGTTACCGAGTAATGAGGTTGTACGAACAGGGCAAGGTTGACGGTCCTTGCAAGAGAACAGGTGTTATCTGGCCCTTTGTGTCACAATCTTCAGAGGGGATTAGTAATTTGTTTGGTGGTAGTAAACAAGGTCTCACAGTTAAGTAGTTTTTCAGGTCATCAGAGATTTTGTGGCCGCATAGATTAGATGAAGTTGCCAGAAGTCTGTGGAGTGGAGATGGCTATCTATAGTTCAAGGAAAATAATGTTTAAGCAGACCTTTCGCCATTTGCTAAAATATGTCAGCGAGACCATGTGCAATCATACATAAAGTTAAAGGTCTTAGGCCACTTATCGCTAGCAATTAATTATGTTTTCAATACTAATGTTTAAACCATGCACCTACATCACAACATACTATAATGAAACCCATGAAGAGGTGTGTTTTGAATATGATCTGAAGATAATAATGAAGATAAGCCTGACCAATGAAAATGGATGTATTGGGGAAGGATGGGATTTCTTTGAAGAGGTTTTGTTCAGTCATATTTGGGGGTTTTGGGTGTTAATAAAAGTGTGAGGAGTGTTTTTTATTGTTGCAATAGTATATCAACTGCCAACTGATGTTGTATTGTTGAGACTTTGGTTAGTTTGGCCCTGCAATATCATCTAACCGCTCCCCGGAGCTTTGTACAATAAACTTGCTTTATGTACAACTGTGTACTTGCTTCTTAAGTGGTGGGCCTGTTTTGGGTTAGGTTGATTAAAGGTACACCCCCACAGGATCAAGATAAACAGAGACCACCTTACGCATTGTTATGGTTGGTAGAAGATATTGCAAATGTAAATGCTTGCGAATCACAGGCAACAACCATGGTGAGGGCAGAGACACAATTTGATAAAGTCCCAGCGATGGATAAGAAGGGCTCATCGAAATCTCCACGGGGGACCCATCCCTCCTTGTGAACTGCTGCAAGTGTATCTACATTGAGCATACAAGGAGATGCACATACTAACTGTAGAAATGTTGATTATCCCTACCCCGACCCGTTGGTAGAATGGAGGGAGCTTAATTTGATTTGTACTTTTAAAGGAAAAAATCATAGTAAAAAAACTCATAAACGATAGCTCATTAGTATTTTGCATAACATTTTGAGGGTTTCAAATATTTCCTTTAAGATCTTTACTTTGGCCTGAATTTTATCTGACTGTATGTACTGTGGTGGCTGGAGCATGCGATTCGGTTTCAATAATCCATACTTAAGGCACTGTCTACTACAGTGCTGGGAAGCTCTTGCAGACAATGGAATTGAGGTATTCTTGGATGGTAAGGCAAGGCGTTGTTATCGACATGATGCATGGCATGAAGCCTTGTCTTTTATTAACCAGACAGATTTTAGAGGTTCAGCCAGTTCTCTCACGCCCTTTTTAATACACCTATTCTTGATATGCCCCCTGCAATGTTAGACCCATTTCTTCATTAACAAGGTAGTATGGTAACTTTATCGAGGCATGCCTCAGACTCAGTCTTCAATTGCATAAAGTTAGTTGCCCCGACTCAGGGGTAACACACAGTATGTAGAGGCTACAGAGCCATAAAGCTTGAGTATAATTTCCTGGAACATTGCTGGTTTGAGTGGAAAGTCCTCGACGCAGACTGGCTATCTTTTATTTGTGCGTACAATATTGTTTGTTTCCAGGAAACTTGGGCATTGACGGCTATTACTCTGAGGGGGCTACACTTGTTTTACGGCGTTTGCAAGGAAAAGTTCCATGGGACACTCCAAAGACGGTACATCCACTTGGTTTCGCTCAGAGGTGCCGTTTGATATTAAGCAACACCCAAGCGACCAGGATGTTCTTATGTCCTTTTTACTCAAGGGATGTAATATTGATTTAAATCTAAGAGTTTTAAAATGTTTACTTGCCACCTAAAGTTAATATTGCAAAAGATAAAGCCGTACGTGAAGTACTAGAGCAATCGTTGTCACTAAACCACAGAGAGTATATTTTAATTGTTGGCGATAATAAAGCGTAGTTAGAGCCTTCTGCTGGCTTAGATGAAGAGACTAGAACTCTGGGGGAAATATGTGGGATACCCAGTAGCATGACATTTTCCCCTATAGTTGATGCTCGAGGAATCTTGGTAAGAGGTATCTGCAGAGAACATGCTCTCTTTGAATTAAATGGCAGGATGGCCGATGACCGCCCCATGGGCCCCACATTTACGAGGGGCGCTCATGTCTCCACAATTGATTATTGTTTCGTGGATTGCAATTTATTCCTCAAAATTGACAGTTTCAAGATCCTAAATAGGCTGGCGAGTGAGCACTTCCCTTTAATTATCAAGTTAAGTTTGAGGAGGTGACTAAACTGTTGCTTGAGTTGGGTTTGCAAGGAGGAGGCACAGCAGGATAAAGAAGGTGTGGCATGGTGGAATTTAGGGAGTTTATTCATTCACACACAATGAATCAAATTAGGGATTTAATATTGACCAACGAGCCCCTTGGTAGGGGAGTTGTCTGGAAGTATTATGAGTTTATTGATTTGACTCACTGTATGAACACCTCTGTTAGGCAGCATACTACCCTGAAAAATTGTAGCTCAAGGGACACTCTGTGGTATGATCTGGAGTGCAGATCCACGAAGACAACACTGTATATGATGAACAGGGAGAAAGTGAACTACGGGGGAAAGAAATTAGTAAAACAGAAGAAAACAGCATACACTGTGAAAAAGTGGGACCTAATGGAACAGGCAGTGCTGACTAACAACAGCAAACTATTTTGGAAAATGGTGGCAAAGGTTTTGAAGGTCCGCAGGAGACGGAGAAGTTCCCAATTTCATCTTTAAAATGGAAGGACCATTATCAGAAGGTGTTTCATAATGATAAACTGAATATACCCCAGCTGATTTGGATATCCGTTGGCTCACTGCTGTCGCTTCGTTTGTGCCGTATGACATAGGATTATAAAAATGAACACGATAAGCTTGATCATTGATTGTCCTGGGTTGATTGTAGAAAGTGTTATCTATTTGTGGAGCTGCAATTTCACAGTTTGCTGTGTTGCGCTTGCTGGCCAGATATTGCTGTAGCATTGCGGTCAGCAAATGAACTTCTGATTATGCCAGTCATAGGCGTTTGATACGAATCCGGCACTTCTTGCTGAATGATGGCATCAGCTGGCAATTCCTGGGGTACCCACGTTACACTTTTAGAGGAGGAGCCTCCCGCCTGTAGTATCAATAGGGCCACGCAGCTGAGTTTGCCGGAACGAGCCATCGTCTTGTACGGAGGTGACCGTTGTATGCCCCGTTGTGGGGCATGCTTGCCTAATGATGTCATTTGGTCAATATTTTGCATGGACAACTGAGACTTCATGTGTGGCATGAATATCATGACCAAGGAGCCATGACATGATCTTGGTTTTCTGTAAGGGTAAAGGAGGTTTGCCGAAGGCATAAGAGAGCTGACGCGGTGACCCCTATGTCACCTCTGAGGTTTTAACAGTCAGAATGTCAGGATTATGCTTAGGTGTTTCCACTGAAATTTCCTCATCATGTACCGTGAGCAGTGATAAGCTTAAAGAAATGTATGTCTCGGCACAAAGGATGCCCTGGTGGTCCTAAACAATTGGTGCTGTTTCCAGCACCCGAGTAGTTTAGTCAATTGGCCTCATTACACGGTAGGCGGTAAGGGTTTACCGGTACCGGTATTTTACCGGTACCGGTAAATCCTTACCGCCTTACTACGAGGTCCCTTTGCGGGTTGGGGAATTTAACGCCTGCTTTTTGCAGGCGTTAAAAATCCAACCCGCAAAGGGACCAGGGAGCTAATTACGGTACCGCAATTCGTGGTACCGTAATTAGCACCTTCCCCATTCCCATTATGCCCTATGGGGCAAAAATGGGAATGGGGAAGGGCAATGGAGGAAGGAGGAATTACCGCCTTCCCAACCTTGGAATAGGGCGGTAATTCTCCTTTCCTCCAAGGCGGTACCGGTAAATTACCGGCATGAACCATGGCGCTAATAGCGCCATGGTTTACCGCCTACCGTGTAATGAGGCCCAATGTCCGGTTGAGTAGTTATGTCCAGCGGAGCTATTGATGATTATCCTGAACGCTGACCATTTGTTTAGAGGCCTCATCATATGGGTGCACAATGACATCAACAACTCTTGCAAGAATATGTTTTAATTCTTGCTGCTCCTTAGCCATGCTGGAACATAGAACCAAAAAGGCCTCTATTGATGCAGCCAGCGCGTAGTGACACATCCACTGCCTGAGCCCGAACTGATAAAGTAGAATATACAGAAGTCTCAGGATCGTGGTCACTTTCACTATCGCTATCAGAGGAGCTTGAAGAACTTGACGTTGAAACCATTTGCTCAAGATCAGGGGTAACTGATAGCTGTGTGCCAATAACATTGTCATAGTTTGTGGAAGAGTTCAAAGCTCTGCTGGCGAGCCCCAGTGAGTGTCTCCGAAGGTCTAAACATAGATTAAGTAATGAGTTGTTATTGTCAATGCAAGGAGATCGTGCAACATTTTCCTCCGGTGTGGGGATGTTAGTATTGGTGTTATCATTAGATTTGGTAAATAGACTATGGCAGTCACTTCTGTTGGGGGTAGGGTTCCATAATAACCTGTGATTTTGCTTTGTGACGCTGTTGCACCCGCCTGTTTATCTTTTTTCGTACGGGGCGCACCATTTGATTCCAATTGTGTTTCCCCATCTAGAGGTCTCCTTAAGCGTTTAGTCGCATGCGCACCGGTGCTACGTAAGCAGAACTTTGAGCTACGGCTGGATTTCATATTTTTACACAGACTCGCATTAAGGAAAAAGGTACTCACCGGTCCTTACTGTGATCACTCATGGCAAACTGATCGTACCAAAGGGATTAGAAAAAGGCCAAAAGGGGGAGCGGCTAGGTCGCCGGTCGTCCCCAGTAGACCACAGTAAACCACTCCTCAGCCACACTTTGTGCCGTGCGGTGACCAATGCTTAGTAGTCTCTGTTTCCTGATAGTGGGTAACGGCTCCTTCTCCACACCAACAAAACAGAAAGCAGACACACATTGACAGCAAAGCACCATGGTAAATTACTCATAAGCCACTCTCTGCGCCGCGCTCCGGGCGGTAACTGATGTTTAGTAATCTCTGTTTCCTTATAGTGGCCAACGGCTCCTCCTCCACACACAACAAAACAGAAAGCAGACTCTCCTTCACAGTGAAGCGCCACAGTAAACCACTGCTCAGCCACTCTCGGTGCCACGCTCTGCACATTGACTGATGTTTAGTAGCCTCTGTTTCCAGATAATGGGCAACGGCTCCTCCTCCACACCAACAAAACAGAAACCAGACTCACCTTCACAGTGAAGCACCACAGTAAACCACTGCCCAGCCACTCTCGGTGCCACGCTCCGTGCAGTGACTGATGTTTAGTAGCCTCTGTTTCCAGATAATGGGCAACAGCCCCTCCTCCACACCAACAAAACAGAAACCAGACTCACCACATGTGATTTCATCACATACCCTTTCCCTTATGCTTCCAATCCCCCAGGTATGTCCTCCTGAGGAAGAATATTACTTCCCAACTCTTTCCCGTTGATGCAATAGTTCGATCTCTCTGGCATAGCCTGGGTGTTACCACACTCAGAGGGACAGGTCAGATGTCTCCCTGATTTTGCTTCACCCTTCACCCTCTCATCCAAGACAGGTAGCGTGTCATTTATTCAATCTCAACTGGTTTTGGGTTTTCTAACCTAGCTAGGGCATGGGTCTGGTCTATCTAGAGATGGAAAAGGGGAGATCTGTACCTAACACTACGTGTCCGAGCAGCCCTAGCATCATGGCCACCCCCAAGGACACCGGTGATCCATACACTCCAAGATCTATTCTGGCCTTGAGGTACACCTCCTGGTTCCCGTGGGTGCTAATAGTTTGTACGGTCAGGTTATAATTGTTTGCAGTATACCAGGTGTCTCTACATTAGGTACTCTTCAATGTTTCCCTGGGCTGGCATGCCTTCCCCGAGATCAAGGACCTCTTCTACCTCTGGAGCTGAAACAGCCTAGGAGTGTAAGTCTACCCCTTGTGTTAGGATTCCGATACATAAAGCTTGTGTGCACGGGCTCCTCTGGGTAAGATCCTGGACAGACCTGACCTATATGGCATGTGCTGCCATAGGCATAGCACCTCCCCTTAAGTGTTTCCATACTCTCTGGGGTATGAAGCCCTTCTCTTTTCTCTCCCCCCACCTCCCCAAAGTGGTTGGATGTGGTCCCTTTCGAACATCACCAGTAGTACCCCATGGTTCAACTCCCCCGTGGCCTGGGGAGAGCCCTGGTCCAGTTTCCTTGAAGTTTGAGGTAAAGTCCCTTCTCACCTGGGCATGTTGATATTGGGATCTCAACCAAAGTTTCCCCCAGTAGTCACAGATCCTGGAGCATAGGCCCCTTGCTGCCTACTTGCTATTTGGATGGCGTATTCTGTGGGGGCTGGTAACATTATATTACTACTTGCTGAAGATAGGAGGGGTAGGGAGCTGGGAAATTGTTCCAGAATATGTGTTTTTATGTGTTCCAGATTCAGACCCATCAGCCATTTGTTAAACTAGTCCTGAACCCGATACAAGAGCTGCAGTAGGTTATCTATGGGTTTAGGTTGGGGATCGCTTAACTTTTGGTTATGATATTTAAGGTTCTGTCGAGGTCTCTGCAAAATGTCTTATTCAACTTAATTGCATGTGGTCATCCCATAGGGATACAGGGCCTGATACGCTGCCTGGCATTCCCCATTTCGACAATGGGGCAACCCCAGCATGTTCTATCCCACCCTGAGGCATTTTCTGTGGCAGTGTTGAAAGTTAGTGAAGAAGGCCTTAATATCTTCCTTCCCTACACATTTGTGTAGTACTGTAAGTAGCAATTCAGCAGTGTGTGTGTGCGCTGGGTGACTCCTGTTTTTAATTCTTCTATTACTTTTAACTGTCTGGTGACTATTCCTTGCAAGATTTTCGCTACTATAGCACAGGCTCCCTTACACCCAACTTCTGTTTCTTCTCTGCCCTCTATTTCATATAGATGTACCTGTAAGATTTTGTGAGTGCGGTCCTCAACTAGAAGGTTTGTTCTTTTCACCTTAACCTGCGAAGGACGAGCTGCGCAAGGGGGAATGAGGGTAGCATAAGGTTGGGAGAGTAGGAAGGGTCTAATCCCCATAAGATTCTTCGAATCCCGCCAGGGTATATAATCATTGGGCCTCATTCCGAGTATGGCGCTAACCAATGGCGCTATTAACGCCTTGGTTGATGCCGTAAACGGACCGGCAGCGCCTTGGTGGATGGCGGAATCACCGCCCCATTCCAAGGTTGGCGGGGCGGTAATTCCCCATTCACCAAGGCTCTTCCTCATTCCCAAATGAGCCCCCATAGGGCTCAATGGTAATGGGGAAGATGCAAATAACGGTGACCGTTCATTACGGTACCGTTATTGGCTTGGAGGCCCCTTTGCGCCCTTGACTATAACACCTGCTCAAAGCAGGCGTTAAGGGCGTGGGCGCAGAGGGAACTCGGAGTATGGCGGTAAGGGATTACCGCCACCGGTCTCGTTACCGGTGGCCGCTATCCCTTACCGCCATAATTGTCTCTTCCTGGAGGGATTGGCCTTCACTGTTTGGGGATTTCCTCAGACTGTGAATCTTGTTCTCCCGCCACTGGTGGAATGTTTTCCTTGCAGGATGTGAAAGGAGAAGACAACTTAGAAGTCTTATATTACGGCAGAGGGATCAACAAAGGACCTGTGGCTCAGGTTGGGGTTCACATGTATTTGGTTCAAAACCCAAGGAAGGTTGGAGGACGGTTAACCAAATGAAAATAAGTCTACTAAAAAGATTGTGAAGGTTCAGCAGTAACCAAAACAAGTGCAAATAATGTTTATATATTCTGGAGCTGGTCTCCTGCTAGCGCTGTGGTCCTAAATCCCAGACGTCTAACAGTTTGAGAAGAGCACTTACTCTCTAGCCCGATGTGTTCAGCCACTCACAATTTAGTCATTTATTAGGATTTATAAATGGCTTTCGCCAAAAGTGCGGCACAACAAAGTAATAATAAAGGGTAGCAACATCAAAGTATTTTCCCTTTAAGTGCCGAGGACGAGTATGCGCGTCCTTTTCGCATGGACTTGCATAATAGCCTGGCACTTACGGCAGGAGGATTCAATATTATGAAGGAGTGGACAGACAGGACATAAAAGCAGAACTGGAGACTGGCTTCACAAGAAAGCAAACAAGAGATTCAAAGGGAGGGAGAACTAAAAGAATGAGGGGGGAACAAGCAGAGAAGTTGACCAGCAGAGTTACAAATGGACTGGAGAGGAGAAAGAGCATAAGCAGTGCGACCCAAGAAAAGATAGAACTTTAGTCGCGACATGAACAAAATAGAAAGGACATATGAATTTTAGTAGAAGAAAAGGTCAGAAAAGGCCGGACTTTCCGAATATTCTGAAGCTGAAAGCAACAGAAACCTGCACGAAAAGAGATGCGATATGGGCAAGAGAGAGACGGGTAACAAATAACACCAGCATTCCAGGGAAATGAAGACAGGGCAAGCTCATCAGAAGGGGGAAGAATAAAAAGAGTGAGGTGACACCACTTAGGGGAAGGAGCAGAATACAAATAGAATTTCAGTTACTGTAGGGTTGGGATGAAGGGAGTGAGAAAACAGCCATTGCTTAATAGGAGATAGCTAATTGGAGAGAGTTGAATGGAGATGACAAGAAAAGGTAGAGAAAGAAATTAGAACTTGTGAGTTGCCTGCATAGAAATGACAGCGGATGCCAAAAGAGAATCTAATAGAGGAAAGGAGAATTGTATAGGGTAAAGGAAAGAGCCTTGCGCCACACCAAAGCATAAAGGAACCCTAACCGAATGAATGCGTGGCCTAGGAAAACGAGTAAGACCAGTTGGAGATAAGACACATACAAAGACTGAGTGGAACCCAAAATTGCAACAGACCACAAGGAAGAAAAAAAGATTAGAATAAGCCACAATATCTAAAGCTGTCGATAGATCTAAAATAATGAGAAGAGAAGATTATTTGCATTGGGAAAAAGAGGTAAGAACGTTGTTAACATGCAAATGAGCCGTTTCAGCGGAGTCAGCAGGGTGTAAGCCAGCTTGTAGTGAAGGTGAGGAGAGAGAATTAGAAAGAAGAAAAAGGTATTTTTGAGTAAACCTTTTTAAGCTTATGGGGTATCCAGCAGCCCTCCTGTCTGCTGCCGGTGTATGATGGCCCCACTGGGCCAGAGGTCACTGGCTTGCTGATGAGTCTGTTTCTTCTCCATATGGCTTGACTTTTTTTTAGGCCCTCCTCATTATAGCCACCTGCAGAGGGTACTGCTTTCGATTGGGACACCCATTGTAGGCTCCTTGCATGTTGCAATAGTTTTTTGTTCTTCTGGCTTTGGTCTTTTGTGAGCCCCAGTTGTCTGACAATCTTTTGACTTTGTTTATTGTCTCTCTCCCTCCCACAGCTCGATGTTTACTTTTGATCCTGCTCGAGTTTGGTTTCAATAAGGATTCTGATTCCAAGTCTTTCCCACTCCTGACACGGATTCTCAATCGTCTCTTCTGGCTTGGCTTCTCAATGTACCTTCCTGGCTCAACTTCTCTGAGACCTTCTGGCTCAGGTTCTCAATGGGCAGGGCTGCTTGGTGGGCTTGCCAATTCCACCAGAGTCCGATCTATGGATCCCAACTATCCTCCGTCTGTATTGCTCTTGCTGTTTCTATGGGGTCTTTAGGATTTTGACATGCCACTCTTTTGGCACAGCTTACCAAGGCTCTCCACCTCTCAAAGGCTCACCCCCTCTATGCGCCCCATCTCAGGCCTCTCTGGTTTCCTCACCTGCCTCTCAACACCCTGTTCGCTTATGGCTCTTTTGACTTGGAAATGCTTATTTCTGCCCTCTTCCTCTCTCCTGCTGCTAAACCCTCCTGTGTCTCCAACTTCCTCCGGTGTCACCCTTTCTTCTCCCTCCTTCTCCTCTATCTGCCCTACAAATTCAAGATTCCCCTCCCTCCAACGTTCTCTTCCATCCTCTCTCCGCCTTGCTCCAACCTCCTCTAGTGTCACCTTTCCTTCTCCTTCCGGCTCCTCGTGCCTAAAGAAATGACACTATCTCACGTACAAATCAACCTACCTCATCTCTCCCTCCTCCAGCCCCAACATTTCCTTTGTAATCTTTCCACCTTACTTTATTCTCCTGGTCTTTCCCTCCTCCAGTGTGTTCTTTTCCCATCTATTACATCCTTCCTCAGGTCTCATGTTTGCTGTCTCTAGGTACTTTTGCACTGTCTTCTCGGCCCCAAACTCCCACACCCTGAGATTGGGGGAGCTCTGTTTTACACCCGTAGTCTCAGCATGATTGGACCCATGATGGATTTAGAGGAGACACCGCTTTGGCATTATTAGCCTTGACTTCTCTTTGGGCATGCAACCCGCGTTTGCCCACTAGTGTTTGGAGTGCTGGGCGACTGCGGGCGGATGCTATAAAAAGTTGGAATGCCATTTTGAGGTCAGAGGGCTCTGTCATGGCAGCCGCCTGATTCCACCATGGCTCCCTCCAGTCATTTTGTGTCAGGCGGGCCAGAAAAGAAACACTCTACTATTTTAAGAATAGATCAGAAAGGTAATTATAAAGGCTTGAAACAGTGTGAAAATAACACAGCAGCACCTGATTTGGATTAGACAATAGTAAGAGATGGCTGTGACTGGACCAGAAAGGGAACTGGCCCTCTGGCTAAAATGCCTATAGAGGGTATGAAACATAACAGACACTCTGTGGCTATACAACACAACATCTTCCTTTCAGAGTGGACCAGAAAGAACAACAGAGGCGTCATTCAGAGGTGGGTGGTAGCAGTAAAATCTGCGGTATTTGCCAGATAGCTCCAATTTTCCCCTACCACCATTTCAGGTTTGGCCCAAATACCAGAGGATGGTGGAACAGATATGCACCGACATCATTGAGATTGGCTTCTATGAACTGCCACAGGTAAGAGGTTCGGAGGTTGCTTAATTATTTTAATTGAATTGCCATTATTTTAATTGAACACCCTCTTGACGACCGATCAGAGTATATATTTCCCAGGCTGAAGGAACTCATTTGGGGCCTTACATAGACTTATTTCCCTCTATTTTTGGTAGGAACAAGTTACAGCGGGTGCAGGACCACTATTGGGATTCAATGCTGAAAAGCTGGCATTGCATCCATACTTAGGAAAATGATGACAATAATGTAAATGAAGCAATGTGCCTCAATGCCTCCGGGTTGTTTGGGCGCTTTATAAATGAAACAAATAAATAAATGCATAATGTATTGAGATATTTCATCTTTGATGCCGCAGGTGGAGTGCGTGAGGCAGGTGGAAATGGTACTTTTTCTGTGCCCCTGTTCTGCCTGCCAAAAAACGAAAATGCCTCAAAGTGTTAAAACAGGTGCAAAACCAGGTGTACACCTTTTAAGCCAGGTGTGTACACCTGTTATAACACCCCAGGGAAATGTATCCCCCAGAGCATTTCCACTTCTTAAATATCATGCACGATAGGGCCAGATAACACCCACAGCCCTACCTGGCTCAGGGTGAGTTATGCCGCAGTAGGCCAGTTACAAAGTCTTTGCAAGTTTGCGGTCAAAGAAGTTCCCCATTGCTCAAGAGGCGAGGAATACGAACAGCTTAATTATTTGACCGGAATACCACTAAATGACTGGAAGAGCAATGTGTGCCCCAGCAGCTTGCAAAGTGTTGGCCAACCCCTTAGTGTGAATGGAGGCCTGATCGGGTGAAGATTCAATGCTCGCCCAGCAACCTCTCCTATTGCCAACCGACCTCCTTTACCTGCACACTGCCCACACTTGCCGCAGTATTTCCTTTCCCCCCACTCTTCTGGAGTTAGCAGACCCTGCAACCCAGCAATCTGCATGAGGTCTGGCACCTAGGCGCTCGGGTTGCATGGCCATGCCTCCCTTTCCTTAGCCCTCTCCACCTGAGGGAGATGGGGCTGCACTGCAATATGCTTACACTGGCCCTTTCTTTAACATGGGAAATGCCCAGACGTCACAGGGGGCTATTTTACTCCACACATGTCCCCTGTTTTACTTCCATCTGCGCAAGAGCCCCCCACCCCCACCACCCACTCCGAGCCAACTGTGAATTCACAGACTCAGGGGAGCGTGGTGTCTGTCTTCTTGCTGATAGAGTTTTATCCATCAGCTGTGATTTTTGGATACCAAGGCTTGAGGCTCATTACGCCATCCTCTCGGGTTGAGTATGTAGTCGCGGGCTAGAATTCTTCTTGGTCTTGGTCTGTGTGGACTTGTCACAGTAGGGCTGGTTGCACAGGGTCTTCGCCATAATGGGCCTCGGGTAGCGGTCGATCAGCTCTGGGAGTCTGTCGCTAGACTATCCATTTATTGGGAGGAGAAAGGGAGCGGTGCTCACTTATCCAATCAGAGTAATGCCAGTACCGCCCCACCCCACTCCCTCCTGACACCGTTACTCGGCTGAGAAGGAGAAGAGTTACTTTCTTTTCAAAGGCCCTTGTATGCACTTCCTGATGGAGGAGCGTTTGCAAAGACAAGAGAGAATAATGTTTATAATGTTTAGGGTGCCCTGATTCTAACTGGAAAACATGGCACCTGCCCCCTTAATAGTTAATAAGAGTTCTAGATTCTCCCACCATCCTCCTGTTTGTGTTTCTGTTTTAAACTCACACACTGGTCTTGTTGTGGTATCTGTGCCAGGATAGGTTTCCTAGTGTAGCCAAAGTCTCTCTTCTACTGTGCAAGTTGTGTGGTTTGATCCACTTTCGATTACCACAAACCTGAGGTTTTTCTACATGTGGGCAAAAATCACAACCAATGGCAGCACGCTACTTTGTGTTTTTACGTTGCGCATGCGCATTCCTGTGCACGTTGAACGCATGGGGCACGCAGTGAAAGGTTATGGCGCACTTTGTCCTGCAGGTGCAGCCATGTACAAAACACAATGAATACATAATGTGTGCAGCAATGTTAACAGCAGCCAGTGGTGGTGACTAGGATTTGTAGAGTAACCCGATAAAGTGTGTTTAAGACACAGGTGTGTCCCAGGCTACCATAACAGTGGGCTTGCTATAATGACCTTCTGCCTCACTTATGTCACTTATGATCCCAAATCAACCATGTACATATAGTGAAGAATAAACTAAGTCACAAAACAGATCTTCAGCAATGCAGTCGGGTTCACCCCAAAGAAACTTTTGCCATCACAAAGAGCATCCTGCGTACAAAGTGCAGTTTCATGTGTCCGAAGATCCAGTGGCCTCCGAATATGTGAGTCATGCTCTATACCCCAGGGTCCACTTCAGCTCCATTCTTGTGTGGGTTCTCCCAGCACTACGTTGCTGCTTGCTTCATCAGGACCACCCAGCGCCGCGTGTCCCCCGAGGAGCTCTGGTTAGTGCTAGATCTTGACCGTCTCCTGCGGGACGAAGAGTAAGGCTGAGCAGCAGAGCCCCCGCTGCCTCCCTTAGTGCAGAGCCCCACCGCCTCACGAAGTGCAGAGACGGCCCTCGCCGCCTAGAGGAGTGTAGAGCCCCCACTGCCTCGCGAAGTGCAGAGCCCCCACTGCCTCCCGAAGTGCAGATCCCTCACCGCCTAGCGAAGTACAGAGCCCTCACCGCCTATAGGAGTGCAGAGCCCCCACTGCCTCGCGAAGTGCAGAGCCCCCACTGCCTCGCGAAGTTCAGAGCCCCACCGCCTCGCGAAGTGCAGAGCTCCACCACCTCGCGAATTGCAGGGCTCTCACCGCCTAGAGGAGTGTAGAGCCCCACTGCCTCGCGAAGTGCAGAGCCCTCACCGCCTAGAGGAGTGCAGAGCCCCCACTGCCTCGCGAAGTGCGGATCCCTCACCGCCTAGCGAAGTGCAGAGCCCTCACCGCCTAGAGGAGTGTAGAGCCCCCACCGCCTCGCGGAGTGCAGAGCCCCCACCGCCTCGCAAAGTTCAGAGCCCCACTGCCTCGCGAAGTGCAGAGCCCCACCACCTCGCGAAGTGCAGGGCTCTCACCGCATAGAGGAGTGTAGAGCCCCCACTGCCTCGCAAAGTGCAGAGCCTCCACCGCCTCGGGGAGTGCAGAGCCCCCACTGCCTCGCAAAGTGCAGAGCCCTCACTGCCTAGAGGAGTGCAGAGCCCTCACTGCCTAGAGGAGTGCAGAGCCCCCACTGCCTCGTGAAGTGCAGAGCCCCCACCGCCTCGTGGAGTGCAGAGCCCCCACCGCCCTGCGGAGTGCAGAGCCCCCACCGCCTCGCAGAGTGCAGAGCCCTCACTGCCTTGCGGAGTGCAGAGTCCCCACCGCCTCGTGGAGTGCAGAGCCCCCACCACCTCGCAGAGTGCAGAACCCTCACTGCCTTGCGGAGTGCAGAGTCCCCACCGCCTCGTGGAGTGCAGAGCCCCCACCACCTCGCGGAGTGCAAAGCCCTCACTGCCTTTAGGAGTGCAGAGCCCTCACTGCCTCGCGGAGTGCAGAGCCCTCACCGCCTAGAGGAGTGAAGAGCCCCCACTGCCTCCCGGAGTGAAGAGCCCCGCCGCCTCGTGGAGTGCAGATCCCTCACCGCCTCACGGAGTGCAGAGCCCTCACCACCTAGAGGAGTGAAGAGCCTTCACCGCCTCGCAGAGTGCAGAGCCCTCACCACCTAGAGGAGTGAAGAGCCTCCACCGCCTCGCAGAGTGCAGAGCCCTCACTGCCTTGCGGAGTGCAGAGTCCCCACCGCCTCGTGGAGTGCAGAGCCCCCACCGCCTCGCGGAGTGCAGAGCCCTCACCGCCTTTAGGAGTGCAGAGCCCTCACTGCCTACAGGAGTGAAGAGCCCCAAATGCCCCCCGGAGTGCAGAACCCCCACCGCCTCGTAGAGTGCAGAATCCCACTGCTTAGAGGAGTGAAGAACCCCCACTGCCCCCCCCAGAGTGCAGAACCCCCACCACCTTGCAGAGTGCAGAGCCCCCGACATCTTGCAGAGTGCAGAACCCCCACTGCCTCGCTGAGTGTAGAGCCCAAACCACCTTGCAGAGTGCAGAACCCCCACCGCCTCGCAGAGTGCAGAACCCCACTGCCTAGAGGAGTTAAGAGCCCCCATCGCCTGGCAGAGTGCAGAGCCCTCTCCAGCTTGTGGAGTACAGAATGTGGTGACTCTTCCTTTCAGGCTCAGGCAGAGCCCTCTCCAGCTTGTGGGGTGCAGAGCCCCCACCGCCTGGCAGAGTGCAGAGCCCTCTCCAGCTTGTGGGGTGCAGAATGTGGTGACTCTCCCTTTCAGGCTCAGGCAGAGCCCTCTCCAGCTTGTGGGGTGCAGAGCCCCCACCGCCTGGCAGAGTGCAGAGCCCTCTCCAGCTTGTGGAGTGCAGAATGTGGTGACTCTTCCTTTCAGGTTCGGGCAGAGCCCTCTCCAGCTTGTGGAGTGCAGAATGTGGTGACTCTTCCTTTCAGGTTCGGGCAGAGCCTTCTCCAGCTTGTGGAGTGCAGAATGTGGTGACTCTTCCTTTCAGGTTCGGGCAGAGCCTTCTCCAGCTTGTGGAGTGCAGAATGTGGTGACTCTTCCTTTCAGGTTCGGGCAGAGCCTTCTCCAGCTTGTGGAGTGCAGAATGTGGTGACTCTTCCTTTCAGGTTCGGGCAGAGCCTTCTCCAGCTTGTGGAGTGCAGAATGTGGTGACTCTTCCTTTCAGGTTCGGGCAGAGCAGGGCAATCATGTGGAAGCAAAGGAGCGGGAGTTTGCTGAAGCCTCTGCAGAAGAAATCACGACAAGATCCTTGAAGACTCAGAGAAAGGAGCAGGGGTCAAGTCCTAAAAATTCAAGTGGGGGGACTTATCAACAAATGCAATAGGATGTGACGTCGCTAGAAATTAGCATATCAAGATGAAATATGCACATGCCATTAAATTGGCTTTGCATGAACGACCAAATTCAACAGGACGAATGGCATTTGCCTTTCATAAAATGAACAAACACACGAAACCAAGAGAGGATATTTTATTCTAATAGCGTTTTTGAAAATATTTAAAGGTGTGCATGTTTTAAACTTCGAGAACCAATACAAATGTTTTCACTGGGACTTGCATTACTGAAATGAAAGATTTCACCTTTACTTCTTTGTTATTTTTCGTCAGGGTATATAGTGCAGTGGTGAAGTGTCTTGCTTACAAACCTGACGACTGCAGGTGCGGTTCCCCGAGGTTGGCTTTAATTCATGTATTCAAAGAGGACATTTAATGTTTCTCATTTTAGTTGGGGGGACTGAGTCCACCCCCTGAATAAAGTGGCTGGACTCCGTCCCCCGCGTGTGCCCTCGACTTGAGCCCTGGGAAGGAGTCAAGTACAGAGGCCACACCAACGGCCGGGCAGAAGCGTTGGCATCGGAAACATTCCGGGACACCGCCACCTTGTTGGAAAGAAAAAGGAAGCCACAAGAAAAAGATTGGTTAGACACACAGAGCCGCAAAATACTGTTTATATTCAGCAGCCAGTCATGGTGTGGCCACATGGTGTTGAGATTTCAAGGACCCCAAAGCACGATATTTTAGTGCTTTCAGTGAAACATGATTTCCAGATTCGAGACTGCGTCAGAGTTTACGGAGCCAGGCGAAGCGTGGGACGGCATCACAATATCTGGTGGGGAGGGTTGGCTGGGAGGGAACTGGCATGGAGTTCAGATGCATCCATTTCCATGGGGTGTTTGCAGTATGCGAGGAGTGTGATGTCCTTCAAAGAGGGAGATGCACATTAAGTCAGTGTCATCTCTGGTGTCCCCCATTTCGGAACACCCATTTTCTCTCAGAATTGTTCCACATGGTCTCACAAGTCATCATTTTGCCGGTATCAGCCAGTTCAAGAATGTCAACGATACTTCAAATCCAAAGAAGCAGGCCTGCAAGAGACGAAGAAAGCATGAACAACAATGGTAATGCAAAGGAGGACTCCACCCCAGCCCCACCCAACGCCCCCAAGCAGGCATCCAATCGGGCCCTAACACCTGCCTCTGGCCCCTAGCGTGGCTTCATCAGCAGAGAGAAATGCACAGAACGACCACACACTCCAGCATAACGGGCATCCGTGGCGGACATTGTAAAACTACCAGAGGAAGGTAATCAGACGACTCTGTAACGCCGGGGACACTCTGCTCCAGTTCTGGGCTTTCATTTCGCCATGATTCGCATTCTGAGAGTATCCTTCTTGGGCCAGTTCAATTGAATAGTTTGGACTAAAGTAAAAGAAGTCAAAGCAAATCTTCGGACTGGAGTAGGATGACATGGTACTACTAGTGATTCCCACAAGCTCATCGGGCTCTCCAAGTGGCAGTCATGGCAGAACAGAGCACAGAGGAGGTGGAGTGGGGTGGTTCACAGGTAGGTACAGTACACCCTTTTCGATAATATTACCACATAAGGGAAGGGCCACACACTATATATGTAAACAAGATGTAACCTTTATATTAAGAAGAGGCAAAGAGAGAAACAATACAGTTAAGTAAAACTTTGTGAACCACATCGGTCACAATGTGTCAATTTCACTCAGACAAAAGATACAATACAGTATGAAGTTAAAAGCTAGAATGTCCTTGCTTGCAGCCAGGGCAGTCAGAGGGTGGTAACCTTGTTGGGGAAGGCGGTACCCTGGGGTGCTTCTCCCCAGCCCCCATTGAGCTCATGTGCTGGTAACTTTTTCAGGCTGAGAAAGCCCACAGTGGCCAATCCCTGCCCACTGTCCACACTAGTTCACACTTTGTTGCAAGATCCAATAGAAATATGCCAGCCTGACATGCCTGTATTTGCAACATTCAAGGGGTGGCCACAAGAGAAGCCACCAGACACTGTTAAGCCAATGACACGACTAACCCTGTAGGTGTTTTATATGTAGCCAACCATACTAACCAATCCCATCCCACCCTAGGTTGGTGAAATATATCATTTTTTTAATGATTTCACAGCTGAATAAAACTCCATGACAAGCCTGTAACCAGCTGAGAGCATGGGAAATCTTGAGATGTCCGTGTCTATACCCGCAGTGGTTTTGTCACATTTCTGGATTCCTCCATTACTCGGGGGCAGGGATTTTCCCTGAGCAAGACCTCTTGCTTTTATGTTCCCTACTACTTCACTTCATAACTACAGCCCCAGCCCTGTGACACACACATCCAGTGGCCAAAGATGGGCACTTCCTTTCTATAAAGGGGGAGAACAGCTAGTCCTGTGACCCGGCAAGCCTTCGAAGCAAGAATTACAACCTCAGTTTTGATGAATGGAGGAAGGCGGTCAAAAAGGAGCCAGTCGGGTAAATGGAGTTCCATCCAGTGGAATCACTTTACACAGGCAAAAACATCCCCACAGACCTAGCCACACGTGTAACAAAGAGAGGTTACTCACTCAGAGGGATTAAGGGTGCCTTCTGGGTACCCCGGTCTGAGGAGTCATAAAGACTTTTAAGGCAGAGCACAAAAACACACAGCCACACTCTGTAAGGCTTAAGATTAAGGGTGGCTGGGACACAAAAACAAGTCACAAACCTAGACACGCCATCAAAAGTAATGGAGTCTAAGTGGCAAAACACACAGAGTACAAATAACCACAAAAAGAGCAAGGCAACAAATCTTTGGAACTCCACATCCAGTAGCTCTGCACTTGGAATGTCCAGATGAAAAGTAAATCCCTAAAAAAGTGACTATTCATCAGACAACAATCAAGGAAATGGCACTGATATCCTTTCTCCGGAGAGCAGAGCCACTTGGGTCCATCTCGCTCACCCACTCTTCATGGTTGACACTGGGCACCAAGACTTTACTTCCAGCATAGGACCATGCTGGACCAAGGACAATAAGAACATGCCTGAACTATCACCCCAATGATCACTACAGGAATAAACCAATGTCAGCTCGGGCCCCCATGCCTGATAAATATCCTCAACAAGTCAGTAATGACCCTGCAGCTTTCTAGCATTGGGGCTGCCTCCATGTTTTGTTTACAAGATATGTCAAATGTGGTCACTTTGAAAACTCATTGAGTAATACTGACAGCAATTTCTGTGAACCAACCATCTTCTGGCATGTCACCTTGTGTTGAGCAGTTAATGGAACCCTATTGCAGCCTGGCACACCGGTGAGCCAGCCATCAGCCCCCTCCTACTATTTAAAATGACAACAAAGCAAATCCGTCTGTCTGTAACTGTGTCGCTCTATGATTCTTTTGTGTGATTCAGTTAATATCTCGATAAACCAGTGCTAATGTGTAAGGGTGCAATAGTGAGTTATTGCTGTGGAACTTTAGCTCAGTGGTCTCTTGCAATCCCACCCCCCGTCCCCCGATTGTAGCACAGATGTTGCCACTGTGGGGCGACCCTGCGACTCCAGAGCACCTCTATTTTGAGGCAGTTCACTGCGGACATTGGTTAGTGGATCTAAGCCTGTGGCCAGGAGAGAGCTGGAAAACTGGGTATCCACCTCCTGGACAAAACCGAAGAAATCACAATGTGCTCTTCTTGGCTGACATCTAAGTGTGCACTGTCGCAAAAAAGAGCCAGGAGATCCAACAAGTGAACAGCTTTTCTAATAACATCAAAGCCTGAAAGTTTTGCCCTGTAGAACATTTACTGAGTACTTGAACTCCCAGGGTGTGTGTTAAATGACTGGGTGGAAATCTTGAATGCTGGTGGCACCCTTTTATGGTATTCCTCATAATACCCAAAGCCATTGTGGTAAATGTTTGCATTCCACAAATTGTCATATGTTATTCCGTGTTTATGCCACACCATCTGCAAACGTAATTGTGAAGGGACAAACATAGGTGGTCACAGAGCTCTTACCGCATTAGCTGGGAATGCTCGCAGCATGGCCGCCGTGAACCCCTTGTAAAGGCCGCGGGGACCTTCCTCTCGCAGAACCTCTCGCAATACGTCCAGGAAACCACTATACCTCCCCTCCGGGGCTTTGGAAGCAGAAAAGAGGAAAATCATATTTAGTCAGAAGTATCCCATCAAATGTAAACTACAATGCAATTCCTCAACGCTCATTTACATAGAGTTACGACATACTTGTCAGAAGAACCTATGGCCATAAAGAGCAAAGTAGGCAAAGTGCATGAGCCCTACATTATCCAATTGATGAAGTGCATATTTCACGGTTTGGGTCTATTTGACCTAAAACATTTGACCTAATCACATTTGATCGAATTCATTTGACCTTGTTTTCGGTCTAAAATGCGGGGGAGAGCCCCCAACCCTTCGGTCTAAAATGCGGGGGAGACCCCCCAACCCTGCACTTCCCCTCAACCTAATCTATACCCTTACCCACCCCATATATATTTAATCAAATTTGACCGAAAAAAGGACAAAACAATTAGATCAAATGTTTTAGGTCAAATGTTTTTAGGTCAATTAGGCTAATACCTATTTCACGCTGTCACGCCGGTTGACTGCACAAAATGAATTAAAGCAAACGTCCAAAGTGGGTTATATTAAAATATATACCCGAGTTCCTCGCATAGCCACTCATTAGCAGTGTACAGACTCTGTGGCCACCCTTTGACGTTCAGGTTCTACCTCCGTGAATGCAAGTTAGGACTCGGGTACATTGGTGGACTGTTATCTAGGGATCAGTACTGTACCAGGAATCGGGAGGTGCTTTGGCAGTACTGAATAGCACAGGACACAGCATTTCTCGGCATGAAAGCCAAAAAGACCCTCATGTCATAACAGCCAGACTGAGCTTTAAGGGGTTTGGTGATACTCATACCCTGGAACCTGCAAACTTCATAAAAAACCTCCAAGGAATATTCCCTGCCGGGCCCTAGTTCAGTGCGTCATGTGACAGCAACCATGGGATGGATCCCCGCTAATGTGTGGACCGGTGGCTCCAGCTGGGCAATGAAATAGAAAGGAGTGAAGAAGAAGGATGTCTTTATTTTTTCTGAGTGATGCATTAGTAAAGTAATCCAGAACTAGATGAGTTCTCATGCCAGGTTCCAGCTAATCATCTTTTTAAAAATAAAATCGCGCAAAAGAGAACTGAAACCAAAGTAAAGGAGATTATCGAAGGCCACAGGACCACAATAAGACGACTCGTCTGATGCTGCATAGGTTTGGACAACTAGTTATCCAGCAGCATTGTGAAAAAGTCGATTGGAGTATCTCTAATTTTGCTTTACCAACAAGTGGGCAGCATAAAACAGAATACGTTTTGTGTATAATTTGCACCCACCCATAATTATAATTTCACATATAAATCCTAAATGGCTATGTGGCTGTTCGAGATAAAACAGAAACATTATGTAACCCCTTAACCCATTCAACACCAAACGTATAGGGGACCCAAGTTCTGACCTAAAATGATAGGGCGGCTGGCGGTGAAAGCTATGCGGTATTCTACAGAAAGTAACTACACAATTGTTATCCTTCAGATCGCTGATCTGCCTATCCCATCTGTGTCTAATTCAAACGTTGTTAAGACACATTTGTAATTAATATTATTTCTGATGTATAGAAAACTTCTGGACAAACCTTTCAGGTCTTCAAATGACTTGCTCCCCATGTCAAGGTATATCTTGTTATATCGTAGCTTGAGGTTTCCCAGAGGAGCTCCTATACACCAGTAATAATAGCTATATTGGGACTCGTGCACTAAAAAATCTCATATTGTTAGAAGAAAGGAGCACTTTTTGTTGTATATTTTGTATTTTTAATGTATATATTGTCATGCTGTTTGTGTGCGTATAAACATGCTGTTAATATTAATAACGTATCCAATGCATTTATTTAATAGTTTTTTCTAAATTTGAATCATTAACTTTTGAATATGGCACAGATTTTGGGCAGGGCAGTGAGCTGAAGGATACAAATAATTGTTTTTACTGTAGTAA
This sequence comes from Ambystoma mexicanum, assembly GCF_040938575.1. NCBI lineage: Eukaryota > Metazoa > Chordata > Amphibia > Caudata > Ambystomatidae > Ambystoma > Ambystoma mexicanum. The sequence goes on along the minus strand of NC_090923.1, from coordinate 1,209,900,893 downwards.
CCCCTGAACCATCATATGGAGGTTGGCATGAGCAGGTTACACAGGATTTGTGTGGTTCTCGCTACTGGAATAGTGAGGGGAACGGTGGCTCAGGACTGAGGCATCCCGTGAGAGCTGTGTGTTGTTGTCAGGGCTAAAATGCCAAGTGAATCTGTCGATCGAATTTGCGTGTAACAAAATAGTAGAGGGTGTCACAAAAAACGCAGAAACAGTCACGTTGTACAAACCTATCTGAAAACGAGACTTCAGCACGTCCACAGGGATGGCTACTGCCCAGTTACAAACCCCGGCTAAGCCTCCTGCCAGCAGGATGCGGGGGACGCTCAGATCACTCACACTGAAAGGAAAAAAGAGAACCGAGGTGAGATCATCGGATATCCTTCCAGACTACCAAGTCCAGCACAGATAAGTGGTACAGAATTCTTGCCTATATTCCTGCATTCGTGTGGTACAGCCACATCATTGTCCTTGTAAAACCACATTGTTTAGCCTTGGAACCAGCTGGAGCAGGCTATACTGGCAGTTGATAGCCCAGAGATCAAATTGAAAGTCTTTAGCAAGGTCTCTAATGCATTTAACATCCAATATGCCCCATTCTGGCAGGTGATAGGACGGTAAGCTGTTGGCCATGTTGCTCGGATGCATTGTGGGGTGCATTCAAAGGCCTCAAACAAAAGTCCCTTTCAAATGAACAGCAAGATTTTAAACACAACACCAAAAACGGCTTGCCCTGTGTTTCTTTTTCAAGTAAAATTGAAGAGCCATGTGGAAAAGGGGCCTACCTGTCATTACCAAAGGAAAAGAAGCATTTTGATTCACAAAAGAAGGAGGATTCAAAGATCCCTTTTACATGGAAAACAGGATTTTTAAACAGTGATTCAAAAAACGGCTTGCATAGGTGTGTGCAAGTAAAAGCAGTTTAAATGTGAAAATGTATCACTGCTAACAGAAAAATGTCAGGGAAAAGACATAATGTGCGGGTTGACAAAATGAAATGTATATTATGTTTCACATATAAAACACCAGTTTGATATGAAAAGCCACTTTGTTTTCATGGAGAAATGTTAGCCCAAAACAAACCCTTTTACTGGCTGTCGGCTACTTCACAAAGAAGTCCCCCTGTGCCAGTTTGGATTATACATCCCCCAGCTAATTACCAACTGCAATAAAGTGTCCTGCTAAAGGTGTCAAAATTCAGTGTTCTCCAGACCTGCTGGCTTTGAAGGCATTGACTGCAGGAGAAGTTCCCCTTGGCTGGAGCATGACTAATATGTGTGAAAATGGTGGCAGCAACTTCAAAGAGCAAGCTTCCAACAGACTGATAAAAAAACTCTGGGTACAGGCAGACCCACTAAAAACAAATGGCCAGAAGGCAGTAGGAGGGACATTTGTCCCACATGAAGATTCACAAGTAATTTAAAAGGACTATTATCATTCATGCCTTTTTCTCAGCAATCATAGGGTGGATTTTCTTCATCTATGTACAATGTTTTAGGTAGTTTCCAGGTGATTTTGGAGATATAAAAATGTGTGTCTGGCTGATCTGAACATGTTCCAAATGTGAGAGGTGGTGAGCGGGTGGAGAATAAAATTAGGGATGTGGATAATAACTTACATATTCATAACTGTTATGATATTTATGGAAATGGCAGAAATGTGCCACATGGCCGTGCTACATGGTACAGACCTGGTGGTCGGCTTATCTAATTCCTCATGATTAGCTGAATCAGAAAATATGTATATTATGCCAGTTGCTAGTAAAATTATGAAATTGTGACACATAACTAGTTTGTGCCATACATTTGAAAGGAGAACAAATGGAGATTACAAATTGCCATATGTTGCTCCAGACCCCTAAACCAACACTGACTTGGAGGCTGGGTTTGGGAGGAGAGAGATAGGCAACTGTTCAATCCTAGCTGTGGGAATATTTGCAGGGCACTTCCTCAAGATTGTAAAATTGGTGGTGTTAACGCTGCTTCATAAGGGGGCACTGCACTAGGAGGAGGGGACACACACAGAGGGACAGACAGACAGAGAGACAAGGAAGGCTGCTGAAACTTACCATCTGACAGCAGTAAGGAAACACCAGAAGAGATTGCTAAGAGTGCATCTGGGTGGAACTGTCTATTCATAGGTAGGCCTCAAAGCTGACTGAGCCATCTTTGAGAGTGCAGTGACCAGACCCCTGTCCTATCTTTCCAGAGTATCCTGAGATGCAGCTGGCTTTCCTGAACTTTAAACAGAGGCTTTCTATGTAAGTAGAACTGACCCTGGGAAACCAAATGGTGGGGGAGTCTGATTACCTTGAAGACTCCTGTCACGACCCTCACCCAAAACCCCCTCTGGCAAACCCATTGGCCAGGTAGAGTCAGGACTCGGGCCTCTAGAGCCTGGCATCCCCTTCAAAAGCCCTCCAGGGGCCAATCCTGGCGCCTATTGCGCCAGGCTCATACACCATGAAAAACATGTGCTTGGGAACTACTTTATTGTGTTTGTCAGTCAACATGGAGGCATCCACATAGCTTGGTTCCTAGGAACCAAGCTATGCGGTCTAGTGTTTTGGGACTATTTTGTTGGGGCTATTTAAACCACACCCGAGCAAGACAACACGCTTCGCGTTACTTTGCAGTTTGTAACATGACGCTCATCGTGTCCAGCTATATCCACGAACCTCGGAGAAGCAGAACCTGCAAGGAGACAAAAGGAACATCATTAGCAGCAGCATCTTACCTGCAGTCTTCATCTTTAGCTACTCGCAGCTCTTGAGAACAGCTTCCTTGAATCTGCACGCCTCCTGGACTGAACGACCTGAAAGAGGAAGATAGAGGCATAAGCATAAGAGACATTGCAAATTACGAACTGCTCTAAAGGCTTACCTGGCTGGTCGCCTCGCGGCTGGTCCCACTCCGTAAATTCCACACGCGCTGAAGAACACTGCAACCTAAAAGGAAAGAAGGAAAAAACAGTTTAGCAAAGGCAAGACATCGCAGCGCTGCACATAGCGCTTACTTACCGCATCATAGTGCTCTTAATACGCCATCATTTACCAGCGAGGCTCAACCAAGCCAGTTCGCCGCAAAGAAGGCAGGATGGAGAGCACGCCTAACTCTACCACAAGGTGAGGAGAGGGCCCCAGAGGGGCTGAAATCATATGGGGGTGGAGGGAGGATACTTACCCCGGTCGGCCAGTCTTGAACACAGTCCTCCTGTATTTTCAGGCAGCACCTTCCCTGCAGACCACATCTGGGCACCACTGAGAAGTATACCAGCAAGTACCCGGCTGGGTGGCGTCCCTGTGGATACCAGGTGAGCATAACAGAACGCGAAGCCTACCATAACAAATCCACCTGGGCGCCATGGAGACATCAGAAATTGACCAATTGGCCCAATTACTAGGAGAGCTTCGTGCTGAGGTTCATTCTGCCCGACAAGAGACAAAAGCTCTCCGGAGGGACTTGCTAGTGACCAGAGATCGTACGGAGGAGATCAGTAGGTAGATCCTACAATCACAGGCAGGGCAGACTCCTCTGCCTGGGAGCAATCCACTGATGCAAAACCCCACCTTACCATCTACTACCCCCATTCCAGTACAGATCACGTTACCTGGAACAGTTCCCCTGGCACCACCAGAAAGGTTCTCAGGCGACCCACGGAAGTATGCGGCATTCATCAATCAGTGTCACCTTCATTTTCTTTGTAGGCCTGGAGCATTTCCAAACGACGAAGCTCGGGTAGCTTTTGTTTTATCATAACTGAGTGGTAGTGCAGCAGATTGGTCGGTGCCGTTGGTGACCCAGGATGATCCTCTATTACGTGACTTTGGGGGGTTCCAGAGAGAAATGGAAAAACGTTTTGCTCGCCATACCCAGGAACAAGCAGTAGACAATTAACTCTTATCCCTCCGACAGGGGAATCAGGACTTGTTAACGTACATTGCTACCTTCAACAGACTGGTTGCGGAAGCTAGGTCGCCAGAAAACAAAAGAACCACGTAATTCCGTCGAGGCTTACGAGGCGAATTAAAGAACATCTTAGCCCAGGTGGTTGATCCACCCAGAGACTGTGCCGAATTCATAAATCTGGTCGTGCAGCTAGATGACCGGTTGCAGGACCGAAAAGCAGACCGGTCTAAGACGGACCCTCGTACCGTGTATGTTCGACCAAGGGAAAACACATCCCATGTACCCTAAATATTCTGTAGAACCCATGCAGATTGGAGGGATACAGCCTCCATTAACAAAACAAGAGTGGGACAAAAGAAGACAACAACAACTTTGTTTGTATTGTGGGAAACCAGGACATTCCTGAAGGACTGTCCAGTAAAACCCCCAAGAAGAACAGTCGGGCCATAAAGAAGGATGAAGTTAAGGAATCGGAAAACTACCAAGTTCGACAAACATAGAGGTCAGTTTGTCGAGTGAGAAGAAAGAGTTGCTGACCTCGCACTTTGCAATACCAGTGATCTTAATTAACCTCCAACGGTCGTCAAGAATGCATGCCGTTGAAGCATACATTGACAGCGGAGCAGTTGGAAATTATATTGATCAAGAACTGGCAGCAGAGATGGGGCTTCCTTTGTGTTCTAAGCCAACTATGGACAAGGTAACCACCGTGGATGGGACAGAAATCGCTTCCGGACCAGTAACCCAGTGCACAGCCAGAGTAACCTTGCTGTGCCAGGACGGATATCCGGAGTCTATTTCATTTGATCTCATCAGGGCACCTCAGTTCAGGCTAATACTAGGGATGCCATGGTTGGTTGCTCACAACCCTTTGATAGACTGGCAGGCACAAAAATTAACCTTCCCCGGTGACTGCTCCCCTGCCTGCTATTATCAAGAGGAGAAACCCGACATCTGTATTGCCATGACTCCCGGAGCGACAGTATCAACCCTGGGAGTAACTAATACCTTGCCAAGTGAATACCATGATTTCCAGGATGTATTCTGAAAGGACCAAGCCAATAAATTGCCGCCGCACAGGCCCGATGACTGTCAGATCGACCTTGTTCCTGGTGCACAAATCCCTTGCGTCAGGATCTAGGCTCTCACAGAACCGGAAAACCTTCATTTGAAATACTATTTAGACCAGTACCTTGCAAACGAATTTATCCGTCCTTCGAAGTCCCCCACAGCCAGTCCTTTGTTCTTCGTACCGAAGAAGGAAGGGGACTTGAGAACCTGTATTGACTACCGTGAATTGAACCAGATCACTGTGAAGAACCGCTACCCCTTGCCACTTATCCCTGAGATGCTAGACCAATTCAAAGATGCCCAGATTTATACCAAATTGGACCTTCGAGGAGCGTACCACCTGGTCTGAGTCAGAAATGGAGATGAATGGAAAACCGCCTTCTGTACTAAGTACGGCTTGTTTGAATATCAGGTCATGCCCTTCAGGTTATGCAATGCTCCTGCGGCATTCCAATATTTCATGAATGACATCTTGAGGGAGTTAATTGATGTGTGCGCTTTAGTGTACATAGATGACATTTTAGTATACTTAGCCTCGAAACAAGATCATGTCAGGCACGTTCGTTCAGTCCTCACAAAGCTCTGTCAACATTGCTTGTTTGCAAAGCTTGAAAAATGTTTTTTTCACGTCACCGAAGTAAAGTTTCTTGGTTTTATCCTTACTCCAGGAGGCATCAGAATGGACGTGCACAAGGTAGATGCCATTCTGAAATGGCCTTCACCGATGTCTCTGAAAGGGGTCCAAAGCATGCTGGGCTTTGCAAACTTCTACCGCCGGTTCATCCCAGACTTCTCTCAGGTTGTGCACCCAATCACAGTACTATTACGAAAAAACAATAAAAAGTTTGCTTGGACCGAAGAAGCAGAAGAAGCCTTTCAGGAACTTAAACAAAGGTTTACCTCTGCTCCAATCCTGCGACATCCTCATCCAGACCTCCCTTATGTCGTTGAAACTGATGCGTCCAGTCTAGCAATGGGGGCTGTCCTTTCACAGAGAGACCCGGAAACTGGCCAACTACATCCTGTGGCCTTCTGGTAAAAAAAGTTCTCACCTCCAGAGATTAATTATGCCATCACAGACAAGGAACTCCTGGCTATCAAATCCGCCTTTAAAGCCTGGTGGCACTACCTTCTGGGGGCCAGACACACCATTACAGTCAACACAGGCCACCGAAACCTGCAATATCTCAAAACAGCCAAAGCCCAGTGCTCGCGCCAATTACGGTGAGCCCTTTTCTTCGCCGAATATGATTATGTAATCACGTTTCGACCAGGTGTCAAAAACGGAAAGGCAGATGCCTTATCTCGTATGGGCATAGATGAAATGGTATATACAACTCCAGACCCAGTACCTATTATACGTGAAGACAAACTCTTGGGTATCACGACAGCCTTAACACAAGCAGAACTACGGAAAGAAATTCAATGCACAATGAATCCCGATGCTTTCCTCGCATGGCAAACTCAAGGAGAACAATATTCCATCAAGGACCATCTACCCTTTTTTGGGGATCGCCTATATGTACCCAAGGAGGAATTACAACAGTATATTATTTCAAGTTAACATGATTCACTGATCGAAGGGCATCCTGGGATCGCCAAAACCCTAGCTAAGGTGAAAAAGAACTTTTGGTGGCCTACCTGGCGTAAGGACATCATTCAGTATATTCAGTCCTGCGGTGTCTACGCACCACAGAATCAAAAACCATCTGGTCTCCTACAACCATTGGACATTCCTCCAGTTCCATGGCACACTCTTTCCCTTGACTTCATCATTGATCTACCTCCCAGCCAAGGGTTCAACACCATCCTTGTAGTTGTGGACTTATTCTCGAAGATGGCATATTTTATTCCTCTCAAAGGTCTCCCAGATGCATCCACGTTAGCAAAAGTATTCCTGGAGGGCGTTGTTAAGCTACATGGCTTCCCTTCAGTTCTGGTCTCTGATCGAGGCAGCCAGTTTGTATCTAACTTCTGGAAAACATGTTGTGCTATGGGGCAGATCGACATTCGGCTATCAGTCACCATCCCCAAATGGATGGCCAAACCGAGAGAACCATGCTGCACCACGAACAAAGAAATTGGAAAGATTTAATATGGATAGCCGAATATGCATATAATAATTCCTTGCATTCAAGCACAGGACAAACGCCCTTCTATACCCTTTATGGCAGACATCCACGTACCTCTGAACTGGACCTTCCAGCCAGCTTGGAAATGCCAGCGGTAAAGACTCTACACACAATCATTACTCAGACTTTCAAAAAGGCGAAGGTACATCTTATTCATGCCAAAGAAAAACAAAAGAGATTCGCAGACCAACACCGAAAAAAGGCCCCTGATTATCAAGTAGGAGACAAAGTTTGGTTAGCCGCTAAATTCGTATCCATCAAGGGAACCCGGACCTTTCATCTCAGATACTTAGGAGCCTATACCATTAAGGCAATTATCAACCCAGTAGCTGTGAAACTGGGTCTACCACCTAATCTACAAATCCACCCGGTATTTCATGTGTCCCTCTTGAAACCAATGCAACCCAGCACGCAGATTGGGACACCACCTAAACCCATACTTGTTGACGGAGAACCAGAATTCGAAGTCAAAGACATCCTGGATTCTAAATACTCTAGGTCCAAGCTTTCTTATCTCGTCGATTGGAAAGGATTTGGACCACAAGATAGATCCTGGGAGCCCAGTGAGAACATCCACGCACCACGTCTAATCAGGAAATTCCATCGGAACTTCCCAACTAAACCTGGGCCAGACAGAAGGAACACCGTGGGAGGGCCCTTAGGGGGGAGTGCTGTCACAACCCTCACCCAAAACCCCCTCTGGCAACCCCATTGGCCAGGTGGAGTCAGGACTCAGGCCTCTAGAGCCTGGCATCCTCTTCAAAAGCCCTCCTGGGGCCAGGCTCATACACCATGAAAAACATGTGCTTGGGAACTAATTTATTGTGTTTGTCAGCCAACATGGAGGCATCCACATAGCTTGGTTTCTAGGAACCTAGCTATGCGGTCTAGTGTTTTGGGTGTGGTAGCCTAGGGACTACTTTACCTGGACCATTTTGTTGGGGCTATTTAAACCACACTCGAGCAAGACAACACGCTTCATGTTACTTTGCAGTTTGTAACGTGACGCTCACTGTGTCCAGCTATACCCACGAACCTCGGAGAAGCAGAACCTGCAAGGAGACAAAAGGAACATCATTAGCAGCAGCATCTTACCTGCAGTCTTCACCTTTAGCTACTAGCAGTTCCTGAGAACAGCTTCTTTGAATCTGCACGCCTCCCGGACTGAACGACCTGAAAGAGGAAGATAGAGGCAACATTAAAGAAAGCATAAGAGACATTGCAAATTACGAACTGCTCTAAAGGCTTACCTGGCTGGTCACCTCTCGGCTGGCACCACTCCGGAAATTCCACACGCGCTGAAGAACACCGTGACCTACAAGGAAAGAAGGAAAAAACAGGTTAGCAAAGGCAAGACATTGCAGCGCTGCGCATAGCGCTTACTTACCACATCATAGCGCTCTTTATACGCCATCATTTACCAGCGAGGCTCAACCAAGCCAGTTCGCCGCGCTGAAGCTCCGCATACCTAAGGGAGAAAAAGAGACATAATTAAACAAGAAAGGCATGCAGGATAGCAACAATACTAAAGAACAGCAATAAGACCTACCTGAATGATATCAAACGGGCCAGCGTCAGTGAAGTAACTGGACCGCACATGCCCACAAAAGACAATGCGCCCCTGCAAAGAAGGCAGGATGGAGAGCACGCCTAACTCTACCACAAGGTGAGGAGAGGGCCCCAGAGGGGCTGAAATCATACGGGGGTGGAGGCAGAATACTTACCCCGGTCGGCCAGTCTTGAACACAGTCCTCCTGTATTTTCAGGCAGAACCTTCCCTGCAGACCACATCTGGGCACTACTGAGAAGTATACCAGCGAGTACCCTGCTGGGTGGCGTCCCTGTGGATACCAGGTGAGCGTAACACTCCTTTCCCTTTATAGAGGAGGAGGGGGGCGGACTGTGTAGATCCTTAGTCTATTTAACTAAACATATTAATTTAATTAATTCCCCATTTGGCAGAACCCTACAGGGTGAATTTTGTTAAAATTCGAAATTAACAAAGCTCATTTCCCAGTGTGCGCTGAAAACTATAGCCTACAATATAATTGCGGGAGCAAGTCTGACGCTGACAGGGAGGGGGTTCCATAGTCTTGAGGCGTTAGTCTTGAATTTCAGTTTAGACCCCTCCATAAACCACAATATAGGCAACACCCCCATAGGGTTGGTGTCTTCGCTCGCACAGCAAAAGCTTTGTTGGTATTCAAGTGGGATCCACTTGATGAAGAGGTGGGATTTTGGGGATGTGGTTGTATTCAGGAACATGTCTAATTTGCGACGCAAGGCCCTTCTTAAAAAAAGAGTTGTAGAAGTGGAACATGGTGGAATTCTGTCTAGAATTAAAATGTTATAGTCATTACAGTTGTCCAGTAAAGTACATGAGGGTTTAGTGGTTATTAATGCTAAATCAACCGTTATAAGTAGAATTAAGTCCCCCGAGTGCAGAAGAACAGTCCTGATGATTAGATTAAATGTGCTCTGCCTAAAGGGCAGAATGAGTTGGTTGGGTATTGACAAATTATGTACCTGTTGTATTGTCAAAGAAGAGGATATTGTGCATGTTTTATTATTATGTACGTTTTTGACAGATTTTAGAAGGAGATGCCTTAGGCCTCACGTTATTAAAAATAAAGTTAGGTCATATAGGGAGACAATGGGCCTCATTATGAGTCCGGTGGTAACCGAGGCGGTAAAACCGCCTGGTTACCGCCGGACTCGTATTACCATTCCGCCTCCGTGATTCCCGGAATTACCGGGGCATTACAACCCCGGTTTTCTGGGAATCACAGAGGCGGAATGGTGTTAATCCCCATTCCCATTGAGTCCGATGGGACGCAATGGGAATGGGGATCATGGAACCACCGGCAGCATCTCGTAATGCTGCCGGTGTGTCCTCTTCTGCCTGCAGGCGGGCGGTGTTAAACCCGCCAGGTCAAACCTGGCGGGAACATCACCACCTGCCTGCAGGAGTCGGGATCAGGCGGTCCGGAAACAACGGTGGCGGCGGGTTTACCGCCACCGTTATTTCCGGACAGCCTAATTTGTAATAAGGCCCAATGTCCCTGTTTATTAACCATAACAATCAAGATTTTAAGTATGATGTTTGGAATTTTGTAAGTGCAGCATTTAGATGGATATCTAGAGCATTCCGATGTTTTTATATTGATTATGTACGTTTGTTAATGTTTTAAATAATGAGTGTTGCTTATGTTTTACGTTAATGGATATTTTCCGAATAAAGTTTCTACCTACCTATTTGATATTCTGTAATTGACAGAATATCAAGCAACCTGAGTGAACGCCTCAAAAGAGAGGCCATCATGTGAAATTCAGAAGCTGAGTGTGAGTTTTGACAGTAAGGGATGACACATTCGGAACACAGGAAAGATGAGCATTCTTGCCAGGAGCTGCTGTGACCCAAATAAGATATAGGGCCTCATTACGAGTTTGGAGGCATCCATGGTGCTACTAGCACCATGGATGCCTCCAAACCGGACTCCATTACCGGGTTCCTGCAATGAGGACTTACCGGGTCATTCCAACATAGGAGGACCCGGTAATTCCTCCTTGCAGGAACCATTCCCCATTCCCATTTGAGGCCCAATAGGGCTCAATGGGAATGGGGAGGGAGGTAATAACGGGCACATAACAACTGGCCCGTTAATACCTCCCTCTTCCCCTCGTAGGACCCGGAAAGGACGCCTGGTTTTACCAGGCACCCTTACATGGTCCCGCAAAGGGAACCTCGTAATCGGCGCTCCCGTAATGAAGGGGGCCGGTCCCGTACCGGTCCCCTTCATTACGGGAGCGCAAGGGTCGTAATGAGGCCCATACAATGAAAGCCATTATGATATGCTATAAGGTGTGCATTAGATGTGTACTGTGAGGGGCTGCCCACCTAGCCTATTTTAATGATGTAAATTAATGTATGATGCATAGGATATGAGTGTCCTGTGGGGACTGATCTCTTAAAAGTAGGTATCCTTAGTGTGGGAGGAAAATGCATCCCCTTGATTTATGAAAGGGAAGAGTGGAGAGAATAGACGAGGAAACAAATTGTTGCATGAAGCCCAGTGTTTGACGTGTCCATGGCAGTAAGGAACATGTTAGTGTTCTCATATGTCACAGACAGTGAAAGAAAAATCTATTCAGAACAGAAGACCCTACTACCCACATTTGGAAATGCAAAACGTGTGTTGCTGTGCAAAGGAAGGGTGATGAATAAATGCAATGATTTGGGAATACATAAGGGTGAGAGCAGCCCTACAGGTAAGGGCTGTAGGGCTGTATCAGCCACTTTTACTCTCTACAAATTGGCAAATACTCCCAAAAAATCTAAACAGGGAGAAAAAAAAAACTCCCAACAAAGAATGTGAAAAAAACATGTATAATCTTGCACCCCTGCTTTCACCCTCACAGCTCCATGGCTATGTTTGGACCAGTAGTGCATGAAGTACCACAGGAAGAAACTACTATTTTAACTGCCTGATCGGATGAAGTAAACAGGTATCGTACAAAAATGTCACCCTCATTTGTGCGCCCCCGCAGTCACTGCGACTGTGGAGGTGCACAAAATGAGGGTGACCTTTACTGCGCCCAAGCAGAGCAGGGGTTGTGGGGGTGTCCCCCGCTCTTCCTGGGCGCAGTAATGGGGGTCAGGAGTTGCAGAGGTGTCCCCCGCTTACCATTTCTGAAAGCGGGGGACACGTAAAAAAAAAATGTGAAAAGCACCCTGTGGCGTCAGCTCCAACCCACGTTAGTGGGAGGAGCTGACACCACAGGGATCGCAGAGTGCGGGCGGCATAACGCAGAAGTGTGCCGCCCTAAAGGTAAGTGTGTTTGTGTTGAGGTTAGGGGGGTGGGAGGAGGCACAGTGATCCATATGATCACTGCGCCGCGCTGTAACTGCCGTCGGCATTTTCGGCGTCGCAGTTGCGGGGTGGCGCAGTGATCACATAGATCCAAGTAAACACTATCTGTTAATGTGCATGAACACCTAGGTGCAAAGAAATAAATATCACAAAATGATTTCTGTTTTTCCATATTTTGACTCGTTTATAAAATACTCTCATTGAGAATTGGACTTACATTTTTACTCCCTAAAAAATAATTTTACTTCCAACTTTAAAAAATAGGGAGTAAACTACTTCTACTTCTAAATCTTATCTGCAGCACTGGGTGAGAAATTTCCACACAAAGGCTAACAATTACATTTGTCTATTGACTTGCATTTGTATGATGTATGATAATTGGAAGTACTGAATTGGCAAAAGGCCCAAATCACGAACACTTCCACTTATGGGTGCAAAGTGTGGTAGGCACAAGTTGATTGAAACCAAGTGGAATTGCTCCTTAACCTGATAAATAGCCCCCAAAGTGCTTGAGCCAAGCACTCCACCCGATGCACCTCTAGGAGACTGTGATCAGACTCCCCTCAGTCAACTGGAATAACTACCCCTTCTCAGATACCCTCTGACCCTTTCCCCCCTAACACTGCAGAATACACCTCCACTAACCCATTTAGCTCCAGCAACTAGCACACAAATTCATGCCCTCCCTCACATACACTCCCATCCATCGTAGCCATATTATCATTCGATAACCAGAACGTTTCCTCATTCTCAGCTCTTACCGCATTTCCACCAATAACTTGTAGGGACTCTGTATCCTCACCCGCCCCTCCGGAAGCCAACTCCCTTCTTCTGTGGATATCACTCAGACATTGCACCGAGTCCCACCTACCCCCTTGGCCACACCACAAGCCAACCGCCTGCCCTCACCTTTCAACCCTCTCCCTCCCCTTCACAGCCTCCATCACTGCATCGGCCATCAATCTCTCCCGCCTCTGCAGCAAACTAACCCCATCCCTCCAGTATCATTCCTTCTCCTCTCCAAGCATCCACCCAGAATGTAACCCCCCACACCTCAAACAAACGACTAACCAGTTGTCTGAATTGCATTCTCATCAATGCCAGATCTGTGGCAAAAAATCTTCACAATATATATGACCAAATCTCATAAGAATACCCTGACATCCTCTTCATCAATGAAACCTGGTTCTCCCAAGGCTTCCAGCTGATTGCGCATGAAACCTTCCCACCGGGTTACAAACGTATTGTCAAAAACAGGGCTAGCAGGGTGCGCGGCATTGCTATCCTTCACATAGCCTGCCTTTCCACCTCACACACTGACAACCAGGCCTGCAACAGAGACTGCAAATCCCTTTTGGTAAAATTCCTGCTGTTCCCCTCATATACCTGCAGCTTCTTGCTCATCTATCGACCCCTGGGATACAATAGAAGCTTTGCGGAATTCCTTTGTGACTCCATAGCAGCCATTATGGCCTCCCAACCCACCTTTCTATACTAGGGGATTTCAACATCTGGTTAGATATGCCACATAACCCAATTACCTGATAACTACTGGACAACCTGGAAACCTTGCATCTAACACAGCTAGTCTCAGAGCCTACCCACTCTGCTGGTCACGCCCTAGATGCAATCTTCAGTTCACCTGCCCTACTCATCACACTACCACCAAGTCCACGTGTCTGGACAGACCACTCTGCCATCCTCTTCATCCTTTCCTTGCTGGACCCACCAACCCCTCCGGCACTCCAGGTCCACTTACCCAATCCAGTGACTGGAAGGAAATCAAAGTGACTCCTAACCTGTCAGAAACTCTACTCGCCTCCCAGACCTACACCACCCTCCATTTGGGCCAGATCAGCATCTCCAACTTTGATCACTGGCTTACAGAAGCAATCAGCTCAATCTCCCCCATCAGATCTTTCTCTAACAGACAAGGCTATTCACCCAGATGGTTCACCCCAGCCCTCATAAAACCTTGAACCTTGAACATTATCCTGGAGCATAAATGGCATGCAGACCCATTGTCAGCCAGCAGAATGGCCTACACCTCCCAGCTCAAACCACGCAGAAATACGCGAAACCAAAAAAGACCACTATTGGAACAGAATCTCCAAAGCCCTTCATCCATCGTGGGAACTCTCAAAAATCATCTCTGAATTTAACACTCCTGCCGGCACCACTAGCTCTCACAGCCACACCCAATACCTCTGTGACTCCCTCTCAGACCACTTCCACAATGTCAGGAACCAACAGCACACATCACACGTCGGTTCACGTAGCCGGAGCAAACCCAAAGTGCTTAGTCCTTTGAGAAAGCTAGGAAAAAGCATATGACGGAAGCATGTGACTACACGGGGCAGTGGTAATTACACTTACCGTCGGTGCTTCCCCCGATGCAGTACGCCGTTGTCCTTCCGCGCGCATTGGGTTTGCCATGGCGATGGTGGCTCGGGACTTCATTTCCTGTAGTGATGGCAATACGCCCGCGGTCACGTTGGACTTCATGTGTCACCTGCCCCACAATAAAGCCACGTCCCTGACAACGCTTCAACGCTTCTGATCCCGTTTGTTTTGCATCGGCAGTAGCGTTTTGTTCTTGCTTACGTGATTCCTCGTTTGCGACCCTCAGCCTATTTATTCTGGACTCTGTTTCTTGCCTCACTGTTTGGATTTGTTTGGAATACTCTTCTCAACTCGGACTGTTCACGACACGCTCTTGCCTCATGTTTTTGCTTTCTCATCCAGCACATTACCGACACGGACTGCTCATCTTCTGCTCCTGGAATTTGGATTAGGTGATTCTAGTTTGGATATTGTACTGTTATCAGGATTTTGGAACAGGCGTCCTCGTGCCGGCGGGAATAGGGGAATACGTGCTTGGACTATAGACTGCCTCATAGCACTTGAGAACCTTCAGGCGTCCTCGTGCCGTTGGGCATAGGCCTTTACTACAATCATCATCAGGAAGCACTCAACCTACCCCCAACATCAGGAAGGACTCAACCATAGAAACTTTCCACTACCCTGAAACCAGGAACGCCCTGTATACAGAACTCCTCATTGGTCTCTCTGGTAAGCCTTGACATTCCTTAGGTTTGCTTATCCTGTTGTTTGTCACCCAGTAATCATAGGCACTTACCACTTGCACCTCGTTCTGTCTGTAGGTTGGTTGATAGCACACCCCTGGCTGTGTATTCTGGTGTTGCTCCCTCTTCCGCTTTAGGAAGGTTATTCCTTTATTTCAGGTTAGTCTGGTTCTGTACTTGCCTGTTCTGTATTGCTCTATATTGAACCTGTACTAATCTGGCATTTTTGCTTTGAAGCTATCAGGTTCCAGGGTTTCCACTCCAATCAATGGAACCCTCAGTCTGTCCTTAGGTACTCCTGAGAGTTACATTGGTCGGAGGAATTAGTCCGCTACACGACGTGTTCAAGGGTCCCGCCACTATTGATTGCGAGGTTGATCTAACACACAAAATATCCCAAGAGAGACACACATCCATGCTCTCTAAAATCTCAATGCACTCACCCCTCTCCCACATCTCGCCCATGACATCAGAAGCACCCCACAGCCCCACACTTTTCTCTACCTTCTCACCACTCTCCCCCCAGAAGTCCTCAAGTTACTATCACTCAGCCGGACCTCAGGCTCGCCAGGGAATACCTGGTTCCCACTGACTGCTAAAAGAAATTTTGACAGCCACCTGTGCCATCAACCTCCTTAGAGCCATCATCAACTCATCACTCACTTCCAGTACCTTCCGAGCAGAAATTAAGACCTCCTACATCAAACCCCTGCTACAAAAAGACCTTCCTCAACCCTTTTGTCCCGATTAACTACAGATCCATCTTGAACAACCGCTTTATAGCTAAATTAGCTGACCGAGCGGCTTACTCGCAACTATGTTTCTTCACAGAATCAACAAACAAATTGGACATCCTCCTTCCTCTCCAACAGATACCAAATAGTACACATGCCTCTGTTCTCCTTGGGTCTACTCCCAGTCGCCTACAGAGTACCGCAAGGTGCCTCTATCTCCCTGCTCCTCTTCAACCTCTACCTGAGCCAACTACCCACAATCATTCGATCCTGCAGTCTATCATGTTTCAGTTACACAGACGACACCCAAATCATCTTCAAAATCCTTAATAGCCCCGCGTCTACCTCCCCTGATCTCACTACCTGCCTCTCAGAGACAGAACGCTGGTTGATGGCAAACCACCTCGTACTCAATCCAGGCAAAACTGTTAGCATGCTATGGGGGAAGATCACCCTATTCCATCAGCCCACTCCCTGGCTGCTCTCCATAGGCCCACCTCCGCTCTCTCAAACAAAGAAAAACATTTTGGGTGCATCATGGACGTGGACCTGGCCCTGTCACAGCACATCTACACATGCATTTTACCACTAATTACATTTCAACTCAGACTACGGTCTTCCAAAGGGCGTTCATCCACAACAGCACTTCAAGGCCAAACCAATGACAGCAGGTGCTATACAAATATCACCTGACATAACATCTAGGCTTACAAGCTCTGAAGCAGTTCAGAAAGTACAAATACAAAGTATAATAACAGAAACAATGGAGAGAACTAAAAAAGAAGGGGAAAAAAGATAAGAAGAATTCTAATATATTGGCACCTGCCAGTGTCCTCTTCGGCTTCAGTTTGATTGTAAACTGATGCATTCATCAGGGGTGGGTACTCGGTATCATGTTCTCAAACCAGAGTTCACTATATAGCTCAGATTGCTCAAAATCATAAGTTGACGACACAGACCTGGTAGGTTTGCACCAGGGATAGCCAAGTCCCCATGCCAAAGTTTTGTCATTTGCATGGGGAAGTGCAAATGTGCAGGCAAAAGGCGGTGTATGCCGTCTTGTGCCCTGCACTTATTCACTCTGCCATGCAAAGTGAGTGAACACTGCCTGGCAGGCAGTCTTTACTTTAAATTGTGAGTGCTGCTTGCCAGGCAAGCATATCAGACAATTAAAGTCATACGCTGCCCAACATGCTTGCATGTCAGGCAGCGTTTAATTTTCATTAACACTGCTTACCATGTGCGCATTATTAGCACTGTTCACAATTACAAATAAACGCTGTCCGACATGTGAGCATGTCGGGCGGCGTTTAATTGTAATGCGAACATGGCTGGCAGCGTTTACAGTGGATGCCTACAGGGTCCGCCAGCTTTATACTGATGCATATAATTGGCCAATCCCAGAGGGATCTCCAGCATTTGCTGGGCATGAAAATCCATGCCAGCGCGAAAGCTGGAGCATTTGTATGGCGGAGATGAAGGGAGGTGGTGGAAATGCAAGTCGTGTTCCGCCTCTCCTCTCTGCCATACAAATCCTGGAAAATGGGCCGTAACGTGAGTGAATGGCCTAAAAGCAAGGTTTTGATGTCATTCATTTACGTTACGTGCTCATTGAACCTGAGCGTCTGTGTTCGTTATTTAACCCGCCTATGTTCGACGGGTCTAAAGGACTCCATGGGAATGGGGACACTGATGCACCGGTGCTTCCGTGAGAACTCTGCCTACCGGGGCCATTGCGCCTGGCAGGTCAGACCTGCTGGGCGCAACACCCCGGACGGCAGAGTTGGAGAGTGGCGGTCTGGAACAGGTGCCGGTATGGTGAGACCGGCACCGTTATTTCCAGACTGTCACACTTGGAATGAGGTCCAAATGACATTGAAGACCGTCCAACACATGGGTCGTTATTAAGATGCTGTGATAGTGTGTGGAAATGACCACGTTTAAGATGATGTGATGTTGTGTAACCTTTGAGCTGCCTTTATTTTCTTTTGAGCAAGTTTCTCAAGTGTCGCTCAAGAGGAACTCTTTAATGCGCCTGCATTTTATCCATTTGTTCTATTGTGAAAAGGAATGATCGAATGGAACATGTTCCGATACTTCCTTCTCCTTAATATGTTCAGGCTCATCATGCTGTTTCGTTCGGCTATGGAATGCTTCAGTTGAATTGCTTTGTCTACTAACCACCCGTGTTTGCATGTTTTCCCTTTGGTTTGGGGGTTTGCAGACTATAGCAATGCCACCTGCATCTTCTGTAAAAGACCTGTGCTCCTAATCTCCTGGTTTGTAAACTTGCATCTAGCTAGGGTTCTCCCCTCGGGCATGCCACCTGGTGTTGCCCTGAACTGTCAGGTCTGGGTAGACTTGCATGGTCTGGCAATTTTCTAGGTTGCCCTGGAGGACGAAGTACAATGGTGTACTAGCTTTAAACGCTTGCACACCTTGCTTTGCAAAACGTTCTAATATTGACTTTTTAATAGCCACGGGCACCACCGGTCAAGGCATGGTGTTTCGATGACGCGAAAGTGGCATATATTTCTGTGTGTGGTTGTGTCCGGAAGGATGGAGGTGCAGTAGATCTTGATAGATAGTGCTTGATTGATGATAGTATGTTTGATGTCACAGCTGGGATGATGTGTGGAACCCTAGTCGCCTGTCGAGTGAGAGTGTTCTTCTAAGAGTGTCAGTTGCCCAAGTGTGTGCCCGCCCTTCGTGGATGGACCGCTGGGTGTCCCCATATACTTACCTACTCTCCCTTACATGATGTATTGGAGGAGTAAACTGCTTAATAAAGGAAGATGTGAACTATACTTAACAACCTGCACCCCTATCATTGTCTCCAGTGAAGTAGCATACATTACAACAAATAGTGTGATGAATGGGAAATGCCAGAATTAATGCTTCCATACTGGCTCATTTTGGGCAAATAAAGCAATAATGCCTTGTGTAGCAGGATGTACTGTAGGGCTAACACCCGATCCGGTGAGCCGGAGAGGGTGTTAAGTCCATTAGCACCCCGGGTTACAAGAGCAGCAACATGTGGTGCTAAAAAAAGGATTTTCCTTCCTACAATGGGACGCGCGTGGTGTCCCGTTGTACGAAGGAAAATCCTTTACCAACATGGCCGCCATGGAAAGGGAAGAGCGTACAGGGACCCTCTTCCCTTTCCATGGCAGCCTTTCTGCGCAGAGAAGCAGGTGCGGCTGCAGCAGCGATTGCCTCCGCAGCCGCAATAATGTAAATTGGGGACAGGGAGGAGATTCAAAATAAAAAAAAGGGACAATGAGGGTGGGGGGAAGATGGCAGCGGGGGGAGTCGGCCATAAGGTGGTTTAAGCCCGCATTCCTAGCCACCTGGTTGGCCGGATCCCCCTGCCTGGGTGCTAATGGATGGTAACGGGCTACTGTCTTTCTAAGAGGGCTGCGGGATGTTAACAACTGGCACAGCCAGGCCCAGGAGATATAATTGCCAGTAGCACCACCACAGAACATATCGAGTGCAAATGGTTCTTTACTTTTGTGAAAAGAGAGGGCGCACAGCTTTCGCCACATAAAAAAATAAAACCATGGCAGCCGAAGGAGAAATGGCAATAGCTAGAGCACCTTAGAAATTTTCAAACATTGATACTCAACCTTTTTTGACATTATTTTATTGCAAGAACCCTGGCCGCTTGATTATTTGGTGCTGGTGGCTATTTTTCATACCAAATTAAAGGAGCTAAGGAAGCTCCAGGTAGCCCATTCGAGGAATGGCTACTTTCATTAAGTCCTCTCTAAATTGTGTGGTAAATTTAATCTGTTACAATTTAAATGTTCTGCAAACTTTTGATCTGGTTTTTTAAAGTGGACAATCACTCATGCTTTTGAACATTTATAATAGTTCCCAGATATTGAATACTTTGAATAGCTTGTCTAGCATCAAACAATTCATGGATGAATTGTTAATAAAGCCAAGGCCCCGATAATGTCTGATAATTCTAGGCGGGACCTTAATCTAAAAATGGGTAAAGGTGCTCTGCGGGTTCTCTTTGATTCCCTTGAAGATATTGCCCGAGATGCTCGATCCCTGTACTTGCGATTGATGTTGTACTCTTTATTGGAGTGGGGCTCCGCTCTATCAATGGTCGGGCACCTGATGATCGACCAGTGCGTTTTACTTTCAGGGGCAACCATGGAAATTCTGCAATTGACTATTTTTGTATTTCGACTGCACATTGGTCATTCATCCATCAGTTCTTGGTAGTTATGGAACTAGTTAGCGAACATCACCCCATAATGTTTTCGATAAAATGGATAACCAATTTAAAGATGGGTAGTGATCTCCCTCATTTGATGGGTGCAGAATTATCTGCCAGTCGAACCTAAAGACTCCATTTATTTGAGCTCTATTTATTTTTCAACTCTATTGAATGAAGATGTAGAACCAAAGTTAATTTTGCCACCTTTGATCTTCATTTACCAAAGATTACAGAAGTCTTTCAATTCCGTTTTTCCCAGCGAAACAAGTGCAAAGCAAGGGGATGGCTTCATAATCACTGTAGTCTTGCTAAAATTGAATTGTTACAGTGTTTGAAGAACCCAGTGGGATCAAAGTCACAAATATCTGCTGCCTGAGTTAACTTTAAAAGTGTACTAGCAAATCGTAAATCCGAGCTGGGCAATATTGTCTGGTTAGAACTTGAAGCAGTCTGTTCAAAGTATAACTTTAAAAAATTCTGGGATATTGTGTCCAATAGACCACTTTATACCCACATGACTACAGGTATGGAAGTGTTCAAGGCAATGATTCGGTAGAGTACTTTTCAAATCTGTACAAACATGTGGGTACAAGCCAAGATCCCACATTGTTCCATTTAAAGCCATCTACTGAAACTACCATTAGGATGCCCAATTTCCATTAAAGTTTTCTTGAATTAATGTAATATCCATCCAATCACACGCCTATAACTAGTCAGCAGGCTTGGACAAAATCCCTGTTGATCTTTTTCAAGATGTTATTGAAGTCTTGGCACCTTTAGTGAC
Source organism: Ambystoma mexicanum (assembly GCF_040938575.1). Taxonomy (NCBI): domain Eukaryota; kingdom Metazoa; phylum Chordata; class Amphibia; order Caudata; family Ambystomatidae; genus Ambystoma; species Ambystoma mexicanum. Next base: position 1,209,880,076 of record NC_090923.1, on the reverse strand, counting down.
CATTATTTATAGCGCCTTATTAAACATGGTTCAAATCCCACACTCTTTGAAAAAAAGCAGTCATCATTCCAACTTTCAAATAGTGGAATAGAGGTGTCCTAAGGACTATAGACCCATCTCACTATTGGATACAAATTTTAAAACTTTTCGTCGATGTCTATTTAAGAAACTGGACCAATGGGAGGCTAAAAACAATATTCTTCCCAAGATTCAGTTGGGGTTCCAGGTAGATCTGGGAACCTGTGAACAGGCCCTAAACCTTAATAGCTCTAAACTATGGCAGGTGCTCGGGTCAATGAAGTGCCGAAGTGATATAGTGGTCATCTTAATGGCCATTCACAAAGGCACAGCGCACCTGTTAGGAGTGGGAAGAACGGCTCTTGCACTCCCTACTTTACGATCGAGTCAGGTGTCCAACAAGAGTGTGTTTTGGCCCCTTTGCTATTTTGTCTTTACATCAAAGTCTTAAGGATTCGTTGCTGGGATGCAAGCTGATGTTCCAAGGGTAGGGCATATATCATTGCCAGTGCTGGCTTATGCATGTCGCCACTGTGTTTCTTGCATGAATCTCAAGAGCTTTAAAACTTCTGATTAGCAAATATTCTGCATTTATGAACTCAATGGATCTACAGGTAAACACAGGGAAGTCTGCAATATCCTAATGTCCCTGAAAAAAATAATATTTGTGTATTCATTTTTCTAGAGGCGTAGGGGCCAAAACACATCTTGTTAAGCAGGCCTCCAGAATGAAGCAATCTTTAAGCAGGATCACACGATTTATGAAATTGTGTAACGCCCAATCCGTTATATAGTTTTAAATGTTTATGCGGCTAAAACCAAAGCCATTTCAAAATGTGGTGCCACTTTGTAGGGCTTCTCAAATGCTAATCTGCTCCAAACAGTAGAGAACGATTTTCTGAAAAGACTATTTGGTCTTCCACGTTCAATGTTTAATTATGCTGCACATCGAGAACTGGGCATGGATTTTGTGGAAGATGAACTAATTCTTAAACCCCCTTCATATTGGTTGCGTATTTCGTCTAACTCCAAGGCAAGGTACTGACACAACTCTCCAATTTTGGGGACACTTTGGCTACAATAGTAGAAAGAGAGTTCAATATACCCTAGCACGGTCACTCCATTCAAAGGAGCTCAAAGTCAGAATTCTTACGTTATTCACCAGGAATATCCCCCGAATTTTTACCATTTAAGAGTGTTTGCTCCCAGTCCTTGGCAAAAGCCAACCAACGACAACCCTGAGTGTTTGAGATCTTACAAAGTGTTTTAGATCTTGCAGCAATATGAGAGTAGGCTGTTGCAGTGCTTCTGTCCACACATCTCACATTAAGGTCACCACCCAACAGAACCAGGTGACTGACATTTACTTCATGCCATTGGATTAATAGAGTGGATAGGTGATCCATAATAGCTTTTGTGTGGATACCCCCCAATGGGTCATATGTTTGTCACAGGAACTTTGTTAAAGGGTTTTACAGAAATTACAATATCAATTGCTAATATATTTCCATTCTCGGATTCAACATACCTCCATGTGGCCTACCTAATGGCCCCTTATGTTCCAAAACCTGGAACATTGTGTAACCATTGGCATAGAATGGTGCCATCAGCCATGTTTCTTGTAATAAAAAAAATGTAATTTTCCAGGAGCTCTTTTATAGAGCCAAGGTTGCCCAAGAAGTTACGATGGCCACTCGTGTTCCAGGACATCATTCTAAGAGATCACGCCTTTGCAGTAGGTCTCACAGGCAAAAAGCTCAACAGTCACTCTCATCCTCGGTGCTGTCACTTTCTTCTGGCAAAATAGATGTTTGAAATGATTTTCTAGTATGGTGTGGACTTGAAGATCTCTTGGTACAATTGCAACAAGGTGTGGGGGTACACTTATGTTTAGCATCTAATTCAAACCCGAGTTTCTTTAAGGCGGTTGCCTGGGATTGCATAAGTAGAACAGTATCAATCATATGGCAATGTATACGTGAGACAATGTATTCCCCACCCATCATCAATGGCTCAACAAATTCAAAATCATCAGAAGTCAACACCCTCAGGTAGAAGTTGGTGAATTAGCTTAACTAAGTCTGAACGATTTAACCATTGGGACATTTTGGACGATTTGCAGGTGACACTTCGCCCCCTCAGTTATGCCGCTTCTTGGCACTACCCCCAGAGCCATGGGAAGGCCAGATGAGGAGTTGGTCTTGGCAATGTTGGCATTCTGTGTCTCATCTAAGGATTGTATGGTCTCATCATCGGCCTCCACAGGGTTTCTAGCACGGACCACTGGAGCAATTTACTTGACCAACCAGCTGGTCAATGTTCCCTTGGGTTTCCAAGAGAGTAATTCACGCTGGTTTTTCATTTGTTTTCTTTTTCTAGCGATCTTAGTTGGCTCTGAGATACAAGTAGAATTTACAGGGTCTACTTGAGTCAACAGCACAAACTTCTTTGCCTTTGCCTCCCTCATCCGTTTTCTTTTAGCCAGCCTCTGCTGTTTACTAGTAAGATACAGGATGGAGCTATTTTGAGCATCCCCTCCATCATCACCCTGGCTGAGGCCTCTATGTCCACTAGCTCTGTGGCCTGCACCTCTAAAAGGGAGACAGTTACGGGCGGGATGGTCTGAGGTGCCATGGGAACTTCTGCTGTTGTACGAGCATCAAGATCCCCCATTACTTTTTCCACACTGACCATCTGGTCACTATGGATGTGCGGCACTTAATTTATACGTCCACATAATTGTAGCAGGATCTTCACTGCAAACTAGAGAGTTTCTACACTTGAGCCCAAGTCATCTGACTCACTACACAATGAATTAGTGCTCTCGGACAGCGCTGAAGGAGGATACGGGACAGGTGTTGTAGACAAGCGTTGGTTTACTTGAGTAGTGGAATACACAATGATATTAACATCCAAGTGAGTTTGAACGTCACTCCCAAGTAAGACGCCATCCTCCCTAGTAGCTACCGCATTCTGCAGCATAGATCGAGGAGGCAATTGTTGTCAATGGGCAAAGAATTTGACTTATTCCCCACAATCCCCACTTCCGTTGTCAGCGGCACTTCTACTTGTACCAATGGAGGAGGGTGTAAGACAATACGCATCTGATCCGGTGCAAAAAAGGAAGTGATTTTGCCACGCTGATTATTATTGATTGACCGTTATGAGGGTCCTTCTCCCAGGACAGGGGTGTTGCCGGGGCTAAGCTGATGTTTGAACTGTCGGGACTGGGGGCTAGCTAGCCTTTTGGTAGTAGCTCCTGAGATTCTATCCGGGGCTACAACCAAAAGATCGGGGGCTATAGCCCCCTTAGCCACCCCCTAGCAACGCCTCTGTCCCAGGACTATGCGTGATATATTTAACAGAGTTTGTGAAGTGGTCTAAGCTTTTGAGGACTTAGCAGTATTAGTATAGGGTTTGTTTTTCCTTAAGTGGTGACCTCTTTGCCCCGCATGTTTAAAACCTTGCACGTTGGGTCTTCCTTCTTTAGCAACACAAAAGCAGTCCAACAAATGGGCAATCAACAAAGGGCAGAGTGCACCTGAAGCTTTTCAAAAGTCAGAAACGCAGGGCCGTTGGTTCATCAACGGTATTAATATAATTCAGTTTACTTTCATTGGTACCTTAATGGCCACAGCCTCGAAGCCCCAGATTCTCGGCATCCGAACTGAATCTTCCTCGCAGCTTCACCTCGCATGTGTGATGCTGAAATCTTATCTGCAAATTCCACTGTTAACTGGTGTCGGCAATTCAGTTAGCATCGTAGTTAGAACGAGGAACAAAGATGCACAGGGCGCGCACCTGCGAGAAGCACCTCGGAAGTGCCTCTTTGCCGGACTTGCTGGACCCGTTGGATGTGGATCTATTTGGCGCCCCGTTGTGCAATGGTATAATAATTACATCGGCATGTTAGGAGACTAAGGAACCATTAATGGACTTTTGATTAGGATTTACTAATCCATTATGTGCTCTTTTGCAGTGATTATACCCTTACTGCAAGTTAAACTCCGCCCACAAGGGCGTGACGACATAAAATGAAGACGGCGCGCGCACCTGAGAGAAGTACCTCGGGGTGTGCTTCTCTGCCTCTTCTCCTCTTCGCGGAGTCATTGTGGCGGTGAGGCATAGAGGCGTCCGGATACTTCTCCATTGAAATTAGCTGTAGGAGCCTGCATTCTGTGTGACGTGCATAATGATTTTGCAGACGTTAAAGACAGGGATGCCGAACAAAAGCCCGTTACAGAGGGTAAGAGAACCCTCCGCTGCTCGGCAGCGTCTCACTACGCATGCAAGCTCCACGGCCAGACGCTGCATCAACTCCGATGGCATGTTAGCGAATGTCGACATTCAGAAGTTTTGCAACGGTCGCTCTCTGCTTATAGAGCAAAAAACGTAAGTGAAACAGAAGAAAGGCCATCCGGTGCAAATATTGCAATTGAGAACCTTGACCCCGTAAATATGAGTGAGACTCTTCCTCACACGGCACCTGTAGCCAGTCAAGTGGCGGGAGGTTGTATCACACTGCCTCCAAAAGACGTGTTTATATCAGACACAGTGATGTTGAAGAATCTACCCTCTATGAGGCTAACATCAAATGCAATAATGCCTACGTGTAATAGCCTCTTAGATGTGGCAGTCATTGATTTGGAAGATAATGGGCCTCATTACGACCCTGGCGGAAATCGCGGTGCAAAATGCACCATGGAGCACGGCGGAAAGCTGCCGATAGCGCCATGGGGGTTGGCGGATTTACCGCCCCATTCCGACCTTGGCGGGGCGGTAAATCCCCATTCCCCATTTTACCCTTCCCCATTCCCATTTTTGCCCCATAGGGTATAATGGGAGTGGGGAAGGCGTTAATTACGCCACCGTAAAATACGGTGGCGTAATTAACAACAAGGTCCCGTAGCGCCATGGATTTCTCCGCCCGGAAAAACCAGGCGGAAAACGCTCCATGGCGCTACGGAAACTCGTAGTAGGGCGGACGGGTCCGCCGCGAATAACGCTGGCGTAAACCCACTCCGCCAGGGTCGTAATGAGGCCCAATGACTCAGTCTTTTCAAACAACTTACTTCCAGAAAATCTTGTAGGCTCGCCTGTGATGTTTTCTGACGTCAGCCACAGTACTGTAGAATCTGTATCCTCTACTGTAACCCTTACACCGGTTAAAATTCAAACTAATAATCATAGTACTAACCCGTCAATGATTATTCATTACTCTGATAAATTGCTAGGAGTGACATTGCAGTCAATGAATCTTGCAATTCAGTCATTGAGCAATAGCTTCCAAACATGCGATCAAAAATTACACTCACAAGGTGAAATCCTGCAGGAAATCCTCTGCTGGCAAATTGCCAATCCCCCTCATGTGGAATTAATGACGGCGATAAAAAATGTAAATCCAATTCTTAAGGTCCCTACATCATCTGCTGCTTGTCAAACTGATGCATGTCAAACAGATGTCAAGACACCTAGTGTGCAGGTCTCTAAAGGTACCTCTCAAGTTGTGGCTCACAAAGAGACCTCATATGCACTACCATGCATAGAAAACATTAATTATGATGTTGAGCCAGACATTGAGATTATACATAACACACAAACTATAATGCCTGACCTAGTAGCAGTTGAAAATAGTGGCAATAAGAACCATAACATTTTTTTCACGTCAGGGGTGCAGAAGAAATAGGTCAAGAAGGTGAACCGAACCAAACTATCTAAAAACTATCAAGCTCCCAAAAGCACAGGAAAGGTATCCTCTAAACAATTCTTTAAAGCCATTTTGTTACCAAAGAGTAATGTGACGATGGCCTCTCAAGCTATTAAGCAAAAATATCTGCTTCAATCACAGGCTAGAACAAATGGAATTGTTAATTTTATTCCGGCACAGGCTATGAGTTATCCACCTTTGGATGATTTAATGGATGAAATAAGTCACTAAAATTCTATAGATTACAATCCCCTAAGCAAGGAATTTACTGCACCTGGAAAGGTACCCATTCAATCTAAACATGCAATTGTGCAAAATGATTCCACACTGAATTCACAGAGAGCTGAAATCCGCAAAGCAGTAGACACTTATATGGCGAGATTTACACCGCCATCTCTAACTCTCCCTGCAAATAACACTCCAAAGTCAGACTTAACCATGCCTCAGCTTCAATCTGATCCAATACATAAAAAGGACAAACAGGAGTTAGCAACTGCTCAAAGTAACTCGATAACACAAATAGCAGTGCATGATCGTACCCAAGCATCACACTGTTTAGAAGACACACTCAAAAGATCCCTGGTGATCCCCCTACCTGTACCCACTGGTATTCAGCAAGCGCAAAAAAGTCAGGAGTACACTAATCCCGGTGAACCGACTGATATGTCTGGAGCCATTATGTGTCTAATTGAGACCGCGTTGGGCAATTTACAAGGCCAAAATTCACAAAAAACTCAAGTGGAACTGAGCACTAAAATACAAGATCCTCGATTAAAGAAAGCAGTTATACCACATAGGAAACCCCCAGCTGCTCACTCCCTGATTTTTGGCGTGTAGAATGCCCCCGCTAGCTCAATATGACTTAAACCGAAGAGCGGTCATGGCCATCTTCTCTGAGGTTCATCAGTTGGAGGATATTGTCTCCTCTGATTTAGAATTAGTGGAATTCACTACTAATGGGCATTGGAACTTTGTCATGCTCTGGATGAAATCACAGGTAATCCAGAATTTAATTTGGCAGGCGAAAGAAGATCTTTATAAATTGGGATTTGTACTCAATGTCGAACCCAGAACAGGGCCTCTTATACCTCTGAACAGCGATCAAGAGGTCCACAAAAAACAGAATAACACACGAACCAAGATAGCAACAAAAGTCTGAGTAAGACGCCATTCAATTGCCAGTGTAACCCCAACCAGAATTAACTAAATGTGTAGGCGGGTCTGGGCCACTTATCTCTCCTAAATTGGAATACAAGAGGATTTAAACATCTCATTAATAACGATCAAAGCAAGATAAGTCAATAGGATATAATCCTCTTGCAAGAGATTTGGCTCACCATTCCCCCTATACGAGATAACCATGAAATCCATCTCAATCCTGCCTTTAAACCTGTATTAGGTAGGCCGACTTCAGGACTGTTGACAGTGGTGAAATTGGGGAAGGGTTTGTCATCCAAATTTTGGGCAGCGCCAAATAAGTATATGTTGTTGGTCAAAGTGCTGTCCTCGAAAGAAGAGTACGCAATCCTAAATGTATACTGGAACCCAATTGCAATATCTGATGTGTTTTTTGGAGATTTGACTGTGAGACTTGTCCTTGGCCTCAAGCCCAGGGATCGTATCTCTCCAGGACTGAAATCTCTGCACTGGCTCCCAGTGGCTGCGAGGATTACGTTCAAAACCCTCTGCGTTGTCCACGAGGCCTTCTAGGGCCTCAATACCTTCAACTCTCTCTTCCTAAATATCTGCCCTCTCGAGCCCTTGGCTCATCTACCTCCAACTCCCCCAGGGTCTGTCGCTTCTCCAAGCAACGAGTTGGTGGAAGATCTTTCTTCGGCTTGGGCCTCCCACTGGAACAGCCTCCCTGAATGAGGAGAACATTCTCTGGTTCCGGAAGCACCTCAAAATCTTCCTCTTTGCTTCTACTTTCTCTCCTCCTCTCCCCTGCTGAATCTGAAACTGCACTGGTCACCAGGCCACCCTCTGATAGGGCCCAGGTCACCTCCCCCGCCAGTTGCACACCTGCACTGCCTCTCTGGCAATCCCCACACTTGGGGACTGTTTTCTGTATCCCTACAGTCCCCCTACCAGCACTTAACACATGATGTCTGCACTTGCCACCAGCTGGCTGAATATTTGTATTGGTATTTATTCTATGTATCCCATGTACTGCACTTTCCCCCTTCCCATGCACTTGTGCGATCTGATTGACACCTTTCCAAGTAAGATCGTTGTCTCTGTCTTCCCTCTGTTTTCCCTCCCTTGCCTCGTCACACCTTGAAATTCTCGTGTATAAGCGCGTTATAAATGCAAGATCAGATCAGATCATTTTAGACTTTGTAGCTGAAGATCAAAAAGTCAGATCTCTTGTGTTAGCGGTAGACCTAAATCTAAATTGTATGGCGAAAATAGATTATCGGCACAAAGAGACATTTCAGATGGAATTCCTTGGTACATGCCAGGGGTCTGCACATGCTCAATGGCTCCTTTGCTGCAGATATTCCACTAGTAGAGACTTGGCAAAAGGGGGAGAACAAATTGATAATTGATTACATTTATGTGAATTCTGTAGTATGGTTCTCTATGAAGAACTGTTGTGTGATCAAATCTGAATTGAGTGATCAAAAACATGCTCACCGCCGAATGGGGGGGCTTGGGTGGTTAATGAGGTTGACTATTCCAAACCTGAACAAGGCTGTTTTGTGGTGAATACTGGTGGTAATCGTCTATGATGGACGGAGAATGATCTGGTGCATTTCAATCGATTGCTAAGCCATGGTGAATCAAGCAAGTAGACTCAATTTAAAATGTGGGATGGTATATTGTGATCTTATACAGGCATTTCAACAGGAGAAGGCAAAAACAAAGCCACCATTGTGCCATTTACACACACATGACATGGCAGTCAGAGAAAGAAAAGCTCAGTACCGTTCAGAATTGAGGCATCTGATACATGGGGTCCTGGCACTACTAGAAATGATTCAGCAAAAGCGATCAGAGCTTGCTACAGAAACTGGATGAAGGGGCATCGAGCATTGTTGTACTGACAAGACGGTGCAAATTTGATCAAAATGTTAGCGAACAAAAACATCTCCAAAATCTGGGCTGCAATAGACCACTCAGCAGTAGCGTCCCAAATAGTCATGCAGTCGACTGCAGTGAACACGTATGCTTGGGTATCCAATTTTACGCAGCTATATGCACCGGTTAAGGACAGTAAGACCCTTGAGCAACTAAAGTTACCGATTGCCTTCCATTTAGCGTTTGAACAATCTGATATTTTACATCTTAGAACATCCAGCAACTCATTGGGCCGGATGGCCTATCTAATCACGTCCTGAAAATGCATCCTGAAATCTGGTCTACCATATTATATAAGATCTTTTCAGTGGTAAATTTGATGCATACATTACCCAGCACATGGACGCAGGCCATCACAGTCCCTATTTACAAAAAAGGTGATAGACAATCTCCGGGGAGCTATAGGCCCATATCACTTCTAGATGTACCTGGCATGATTTTCTGCCGGTTAATTCTCAAAGAGTTGCAAACATGGGTCAGAAGTAAAAAACTAATTGATCCCTTACAATCAGGTTTTGTAAAAGGCTTGGGTACTATTCTGAATATCCTTTTCCTGATGATGATCCAATCACAGCATGCTGATAGAAAACAGCCGTTAAATCTGGGCTTTATAGACTTCAGAGCCGCATTCGATTCTGTTGATAGGATCCTGCTATATAGTAAGTTAAAACAACATAATTGCCCACATGAATACATCTATGCGAGTCCGAATCTCTTTGGATGGTAAATTATCTCCCACAATTCTTACACAAATAGGCTTGAAACAGGGTTGTTAATTTTTGTTTAATGTCTTTAAATTAGATATGAGTGCTGAATTTACAAACTGCAATGGTGATCCCCCCCAGATTAGGAGACCAGAAAATTCCTTATCTTTTATATGCGGATGATCTGGTCATTCGATCACAAACCCCGCAGGGGCTTCAACAAATGCTGCTTCGACTGGGCTCCTATGTGCATTCGAATAACTTAGATATTAATACAATGAAAACTCAAATTGTAATCTGTAAGAATGCACGCAGTTTTAAGAAATGCAACTATACATGGCATCTGCAAGACTGCAAATTACTTACTGTTCCCCAATATAAATATCTAGAGGTGTTAATCCACAACGAAAAAAAACATGCAGCAAGACACTGTGGTATTTAAAAACAAACTTCAGAATTTAACATCACAAACAAAAGTACTAATTAACAGATTTGGGAAATTTTCATTGAAAAAAATGGTCATGTTCTACAAGATGAAGGTTTTGCCCAACTTGTTGTATGGCGTGGAAGGTAATTCACCCACAAAAATGAGCATTTTGGGACTTGCTGGAGTCAAAATATTGGAAACAAGTATTGCATCTACCCAACTGTGTCTCGATATCCGTCATATGCCATGAATTTGGTCATCTATGTACTCGCAGGTCAAATGGAAACAGTGTGCATTGCTTCGTATATGTTTGCTGGGATTGGAAAGTGATAGCATTTTAAAGGTAATAGCTTTCCATCTACTCAGCTCTAGAAACAGATTTCCTCTTACCTGGGTTCAACCATGTGTTAAACAGTTTAGCCAATGCGGATGTCACAATTGAGTTGTTGATGACTAATCCCGATCGGGCAAAAACTAAGATCTATCAAATAGATTGGGCAAACAGTGCAACTAAGTGTACGCAATAAAATGATTTTAATATTTTTTTGTTTGGCACCAAGAGATTTGGAGTCATGGCTGACTACTTGGTGAAATGTCCATCTCCTAGTATCCATGCAAAATATTTAAGGTTTAGATTAAACCTATGGAATACGCAAGATGTTCTGTGCAAAGGAGAAATGCTTTGACCTGTGCAAAATTATTGTCGATACCGCCTTAATGTAAAACAAAATGAAACTTTACAGCACTTAATAGTGGAGTGTAAAGCATTAACAATGCCTCAAGCGAAATGTTTTGATAGAGTGATCACCATACATGATTACATGGAGAGTGACCAAATATGGCAATTGTTATTTGCAAACCCACGCTCAGCGGTTCAGATAGCCATAGTGATATATTTACAAATGGTTCTACCTCCATGTGGTGATTCTTTAAACTGTGATTATGTTGTCGGTGGCTAGGGGTGTCTGGGTTTTTAGTTTACATGTGTTTTAGAGTTATCGACCCATATTGTCATTCTGTACCAATCTGATTTGTAATATGTCATTGAGAAAATTAAGATAAATATTTGAAAAGTTGTTAATTCAACTAAACAAATAAATAAAAAATAAAAAAAAAGATGCACAGCGACTCCTGCCCGAACTGCACCTTCCTCGCAGCTTCTCCTAGCACGCACGCGCCAAGCGCGATGCTGGAAGCTTATCTGCAAATTCTACTGGTAATTGGTGTCGGCAATTCAGTCAGCGTTGTAGGTAGAGCGAGGGAATTAAGATACACAGCGACTCCTGCCCAAACTGAATCTTCCTCGCACCTTCTCATCGTGCGCTTCACCTCTGTGCGCACCGAGCACGATGCTGGAAGCTTACATGGAAATTCCACTGGTAACAGGCGGTGTTCGCAATTCAGTCAGCGTTGTAGCTCGAACGAGGTAACAAAGATGCACAGTGACTCCTGCCTGAACTGCACCTTCCTCACAGCTTCTCGTAGCGCGCACGCGCAAAGCGCGATGCTGGAAGCTTATCTGCAAATTCCACTCGTAACAGATGTCGGCAATTGAGTCAGCGCTGTAGATAGCGTGAGGGAATAAAGATGCACAGCGACTCCTGCCCAAACTGCACCTTCCTCGCAGCTTCTCCTAGCACGCACGCGCCAAGCGCGATGCTGGAATCTTACATGGAAATTCTACTGGTAACAGGTGTCGGCAAATCAGTCAGCGTTGTAGGTAGAACGAGGGAACAAAGATGCACAGCGACTTCTGCCCGAACTGCACCTTCCCCCGCAAGTCACCTTGCTAGCGCAATGCTTGAAGTTTATGTCCCCATGCTGGGCTGGACAGATTCTTCCAAAACATGCACACACAATACATTTAATAAAACCTACATTTCCCTGGTGTCTGCACCTTTCTTCTTTTGGTGTTCCCTCAGAGGGCATGCATGTAAGTCACACTAGCCCGCCCACGGGCTAGAATAACACAGAGTCTTTTCATCAAAGATGTATAAAAAGGCTGCCGTTCATAATTTAGACAGAAAAAGTAATGGCAGTCTCCATGTGTTCATGAATAAATATATCTGTTGATGGCTGATGTCTTTGCAGTGTGTGAAAGTGCACAGGGTGGCTTGGCTTTCTCTTTACTGCCACCCTACCCCATCGGAAATGGCTGTTTATTGGTGGATTCACTCAGGGGTCAAGTCCTAAAAATTAAATTGGGGGGAAAAATTAAACTGCACAGGACGAATGGCATTTGCCTTTCATAAAATCAACACACACAAAACCAAGAGAGGATATTTTCTTCTGATAGTGTTTTTGAAAACGTTAAAAGGTGTGCATGTTTTAAACTCTTAACAACCAATACAAATGGTTTCCCTGGGATTTGCAGTACCGAAAAGGGACATTTCACCTTTAGCTGTTTGTTATTTTTCATCAGGTTATATAATGCAGTGGTGAAGTGTCCGGCCTACAGACCTTTTTTTTTTTTTTAAACTTTATTTACACAACATCCATAACAAATCCCAATACAATCAGCGTATATCAAATAACACATGAAAAAAAAACACAAGAAAAGCACATTTTACACAGTACTATGTACACAGCGAGATATACAATACCTTAAATCCCCAACATCTCAAATACATCTCTCAATTACCCCCCACCAAACAACTATAATGTCAATTTAAAACAACTGCAAAAATGTAGCCCATATTTTCTCAAACAAAGCCAATTTACCAAGTCTCCTATACATCACTCTCTCCATATTTGCCAATTCATGCATCTCAGACAACCACGTCTCCACATTCAATGTCAAAGCATTCTTCCAGTTTCTCAATATAATTCTTTTACCAGTCATCGCCCCTCTGAACAACCACTTCTTCTCACTTTGAGTGAGATCATCCAAAGACTCATCACTCCCCAATATGATCACACTAAAATCCAAGACCGGGAGACCAACAATCACTTCATCACACACACGTCCAATCTCACCCCAAAACAGTCTCACCAGCCTACAATCCCATAGCAGATGTTCCATCGTAACAATCTCACATGAACATCTCCAACAATCTGCACTCTCCAACAACCCTCTGTTACACATTCTCTCAGGCGTCCAATAAATTTGATTAAGAATTTTAATCTGTCTCAATCTTTCCGTGAATCCCAGCGAGCACAACTTCACATTCACACACATGTTTTGCCATAAGCCCTCTGTGATATCCAATCCGATTCTCCTGCCCCATTCCTCTCTTAAAGAATCATTCCCCTGATAACACGACACAAATGCTTTAATATGCTTTAATAAGGCGACTACAGACCTGATGATTGTGGTTCTATCCTACCGGTTGGCTTTAATGCATTAATTCAAAGAGGACATTCAATGTTTCTCATTTTAGCTTGGGGGGACTGGGTCTACCCTCTAAAACAAGTGAGTGGACTCCATCCCCCCGCGTCTACCCTCGACTTCAGTCCTGGAATCACTATAGTATGGAAATCCTGTGGTTTAGGACCGCTCTGATTCAACATATGTTATTCAACTATTCAAGGTTAACAGTGATTTGCTCTCACTCGGTTCCTGGGCATATAACAGGAACATAACAAAGCCATTTAGAAATACTAACCTCTTCCCTTCTGGGGTCAAGACATTCTTTAGCCACTCGTACGTCATGAAATACATCCCCGTAGCAGGAACATCTAACATAAAAGAGGAAGAATGGTTATTTCGCCTCACTGCTCGGCTTCCAGTTTTGTCGGAATTTGTTTGACTGGTATGAATGCTTCATATATGAGGCTTTTGACTCTTTACAGTCGCATAAAATCCCCTTCCCCCCAAATTGTGTGACCCAAGTTCACAAGCAGGGCCAATATGCATTTCCACACTTTCTCCTACCTCGCATCAGCGTGAGTAGCGTGCCCTTGTAAACCCCACGTATGCCATGCTCTGTGTACAGCTGCTGGGCACAGTCCAGCGATCCGGTGTACTTCAAGACAGGGCTATGGACCTGCACCTAGGACACAATGGAACAATATTGACCGGCCGCTGAAATGTTATGATATATAGTTGGTCATTCTGGGAGAGTGTGGAAGGATCAGGATTTCGCTTTGCTCAACTGCTCTGTAAATATTATCATTAACACCATTTCTCATTAATACTCAATAATAGCACTGCATGCATTCTCAGCTAGGTCCTGTATATCCACAACACATGGGCTATCTATGCTTTATGGTGCCCAAGTGACCTTTTTAGACAGCATATTAGAGAAGGAACAATCTTAGGTGCTCCAGTGCCCAATTCTGCACTTGAACTGTATATCTGGGCACTTAGCTTGGTACTTTATGTTGCTTCTTTGCTCTGTGCATGCCCAACTTCCTTCTGGATGCCACTTGGAAGGATATTAGCAGAGCACACAGACCATTACCACATCAATCAATCATAAGGCACATGCCACAGAGGTTAACTGCAATTTGCTTACCCCCACTACGCGAGGGTGGCCATACAAACCTATTCATTTGCCCATTAAGAATATTGGGTATGCACATTTCATGCTCAGCTTCTACTACTTTAGCAGTGCTAATATTACCTGCAAGGGGAGAGCAGCATTGCAGTATTATTTGTTTGGCCGGCAAAGGATGGTTATGGAAATATCGCTAGCACTACTCATACATAATTCAGAAATCTGAAATGTTTTAGGCAGTTGGCATACTTTCCAAGAGTTATTTTGGACATGATTGAGGTGATATTAACTGAGGCGGTGGGCCAACTGTCGGTAACAGCTTGCTGCCCAAGTTAAGGGGCAGAGTAAAGCCAGGGTTTCTTAACGAGGGCGGCGTTTACCAACAGGGTCGGCCCGCCGCCTCAGTTAATATCACCATTAGCACCCCTGTAGTTTCCCTACACGGAGGCTAACCGTGTTTTTTTTTCTTTGTTTTTAAAAGGAAGAAGCTTACCTTTGTGGCGCCGCTCGGCACCGGCAGTGCTATCAGGGAAGTCCATTTTCCATGTTGATGACTGTGACATTATCCACACGGACAACAGACTTCCCGAAGAACAGCACTGCCAGGGACAAGCCGCACCACAAAGGTAAGTTTAATTTCTTTTCCTTTTTGAAACAAGGATACCATTAGCACCCGTGTAGGAAACTACATGGTTGCTAAATGGAAGGGGGGGGGGGTGTCACCAATGAAAATGCTAAGAACGCTGGCTTTCCTTAGTGAATGTAGCCCGCGTTCCTTGCATTCTCATTGGTTGACAGTGCTTCCCATGGTGCTAATGGATAGTATAAAAAAATGGTTAACATGACATAATATAGACTTTAATGAATGCTGTGGTAACTCTCACCTAAAAATGAATAGTTTCACTTAACACTTATATAATCCTACCTATCAAAATTAATGGGGACCAGAAGTTGTAAACAATCTCGTTTACACTGCAAAATAGTTGGATGTATAAATATTGATGGCAGTGTCATAAACAGCCTATAATACCAATGTGAGGCTTTATACATTTCTTATATGCAAAGTATTGTTGATATGGTCTGAGGCACTGGAACATATTCCTTGGGAATGAAGGACAAACAAGCCACTTTCAAAAAATAAGTCAGGTAGTTCGGCAGCACCGAAGAAAATGTGACATTTGCATTGAGGCATAGTAACTTCTATTAACAGTGATGGAAACTGCACATTTTGTTTATATTCTATGCCTAACTGATGAAGGCTTTTCAATGTAATCATGTGTTCTATGTTTAGAGCCTCCATCTTGCTTACTTGTTAACAGTGAATTGCACAAGACAGACCATTAGTGCAGAAGGTATTTTATCTTTTCTACCTAAGAGGATTGCTGCTATTAACATAGAAAAATAGAAAAACCTCTAACCGTCCCACTAGGACTATGAATGCAAATTGTCTAGCCGTACCTAGCTTTAAATTGACAAAAGCTGGTGGAAGTAGTTTCCTGGTCAAAGCAGCACAACTATGGAACCCCCACCCCCCTTCCTTGAGGGCTGATCAAACCTTTCTGAACTTGAGACATAACACCATTAAATGGCTTAGAGATAAAGACCAATAATTCATTGTCTGCCCTTCTGCCTCTATGATTCATGACATTACCCATTTGATCCAAGTGCACATAGATATTGTATTGCTCATTATAGATTGGATTCCAACCTTGAACATTTTGTAAGTATACACCTGTACAATATTTGTACCATATTTTGTACGTATCTACCCAGCACATTATATATATTGTATTACTCTTGTAAATCCCTGTACATATCCTCTGGAACCTGTGTAACTACAAGCTGAACATATTTATGTTTCTTCCTGCTCTTTTGCGCACTGATACCCTTGGGTTTGGCGCGCATTACAAAACAACAAACAAACAAACATATAAGGCAAACCTATGGGATAATTGTTTCCTGGGATCTACTACAGAACCTCAGTTAGGCTCATACTTGTTCACACTTTTTTGCGCTGGGCTAAGGACAGGTGGGCAAAACTAAGGGCAAGATTCTCTGCCAATTAATTTCACTTCCTATGGCAGGGTTGCAAGCAGTGCTCCAATAAACTTTACACCACCTTTTCTGAAGTTTGGAGTCAAATGAGTTTTCCAAGGAGTAAAAACGTAATTCACATTGCCAAGCTGGATGCTTTTTAGGCAAGTGTGAATACAGTTTAGGCCTCGAACAGATATCCTTTTGGAATCCAGCCTTTTCCACCTAGCAATTCCTGCTTCTGAGGATGCTTTCCCTTAAAGTTCCTTATCAGTTTAGGCAGTGATATTATTAGAGCTCCTCGTGTGCCAATTCTCGGTTGGTACGACTGATCTGAAAATATAGTTGTAACTTTGTTGCTGGAGGAAGGAGGTAGGTACCTATATGTCAATTGTTTCCTATTTTTTGCTAGATGTATTTTCACTCCCTATTCGTTTTATTGGGAGTAGTTGGCTGTTTCGAGGGAGTAAAGGTGGCTGTCTATGAGGCTGGTTATGAGGAAGATGCACCAGTGCTCTGTTCTCAGGGCAATGTGTTAAGAAGGATTTCTAGGATCTGGCCTGGTGGACAGATTTTGGGAGGCCCCCCTAGTTACAGTGAACAGGGAACTCTGAGAGGTTAGACAAAACCCAATCAAGGTAAACATGGAGAAGAGTCAAGGCTATTCTCAGGAGGGTGTGAGCGGGGTCAGTGGTCCACAATGCAGTGGAGTACACAATACTTCAATTTGGACATAATGTATAAAAATACTATATTTATTGTAGCTCTTTACACACACTAAAAAATGAAACTTGCAGGTGATACTATCGCACAAAACTAAATAACAAACATATATACATTCACCACAGGCTCTTAAAATTCTTTCAAACAACTTAATCAACACAGGAGGTGAGTAAATGAATGCAGTACAGATGGAAGCAGGTCACAAGGGAATTTCCCTAACTTCAGCCGCCCAGTCCCTAAGAAGAGTAGAGCCTCATGCCCAAAAGGCAGAGGAACTCGTTTTTGGAGGCAAGTTCTAATTTACTTGTGTTGGTGATTGTTCAATGAGGATATTCATCAAGGTTACTGAGGTAGGTAACTGTGTTCTTATCTTTCAGATGATACTACCCAGGTACAATGACCAAAAGGCAGTGGAATGGAATGTTATTATATAAAGGGACTGGTTGCCAATGTTACCCCCTGACTCCAGATGACTTGATGGGCCAAATGGGAGTCACTGGAGGTTGAATTTCCGGCTGTTGGTTCTGGTGAGAGGTTTCCAGGAGATGCGGGTGCAAGGATTCTTCCAGTCAGGTCGAGATGCAAGATGTAACCCCTAGCGATGAAGAAATACAAGATTCACCAGTGCAGGGCTCTTCAGGAAACTTCACAGGATAGGCGAGTTCCAGTGAAGGCCACCATACACGGATGACGGCAAATGTCCTTCCAGTCGCGGTTGACTAGGCTTCCCAGGACAGGATACCTTGATGCTGGGATGCTAAAATTCAGAGGGAAGGTGACTATTACCACAAGCTGGTGACCAGTAAAGTACCAGGTGCAAACGCTGAACAGTGACAGTTCTGGTGAGGTAGCCCACAAGAGAGCTGGTCAGTCCCCTGGTTAGTCCAGGGACATTTCCAAAGGCTCAGGATGGCTGCTAGTTCAACAGGGCTTCACCAGGCCAGATGCAAGAAGGGATGCCTGGCCTGCTCTGGAGTCTTCTTTGGATCTTCAGTGGGCTGATCGTCTATGTGGGATTCTTGGCTCCAATGCTGATCTGCAGAAATGGCTGCAGGAGTCCTCTTCTTATCCAAAATCCAGCCAGGAAGCAAGTCCAAGCCCACCAGTGGTAAGGATCTGCACCATTCAATCAACCAGTAGTTGTCCAATCAGGGACAACTATTGGTTTCACTCATGCCCCACACCTTGAATCACTGGCACCATGGATGGGGAATGATACCAGACAGTCCCATCCCTTTCCTTGGCCACACGCACACAAAGGCAGCATTAAGCGCGTGACCGTATAAGGGATTTCCTGGCAGGGCAGGAAGACGACCAAACTACAATATAGCCAGAGAACAAGCGAAAACCTCGTGGCATTGCCATTTTAGGGCGCTAGTCACCTTTATGAACCATCAGCAACCCCAGACACGTATTTCGGCCTTGTTGGGCCTTCTCAGTGCGGCTCACTGATGAGGCCCGACTAGGCCTACTGTGTACACGTAGAGTTTTGTGAAATAGGCTTTTTGTTGCATAGCTATGGAGTGTTTTATGTTTGTAGGAGGAACCTGTCCACACACTGCTTCAGTGTATGAATTATGTTTCACATATTACTTCACAGACGAAACATTTGATTGCAATTCCTTAATTAGGATCACATGGGCCTCTCAATGAACTGAGGGCTAGAACAAAAGGATGGATCAAGATGCCTGGGAGGGTCAGTTCAAGGAACGAGTAATAAAAGGCTAAGTTCTGTAACCTGCCAGTTTCGGGGTTTTCCAAAATGTCACCCAGAAGTAGCTGTTTGCGGATTTGGAGAGGGTGCACTTTTATGTTTTAGGGGCACTCAAGTGGTTAAAATTCTGTTGGCATTTGCTACAGAGTCACATGTCGGGGTAACATTTTTGTTTTGCGTTTTGTCTTGAGGATACCTAAAGAAGTGTTGAATCACATATGAAATAGAGAGGGAGCGATGAGAATCCTGGACACACACTCGACCTTCTTCCCATGTGCGCCAGATGCCAGGAGATGTGAAATAAGGACCGGGAAACTCATCTCTGCACCACTGTTATTATAACCTGTTTGACAGAATTATAATCTAAAACATTTGTTTTTTCCCTAGAAAATGGCCAGCATCAGATTCGAAAGACAGGAATTCGCAGCCCTCTGTAAAAAGGGGAAGGCACTCATGGGTGATCTGGCCCCGTTAGAGTCAAAGAGAAAATTAAAGTCTCCCTCCTTTTCATTCAGAGAAGCACCCGTGCCTATAGTGGGAGCAGGCTACATTAACACTTTACTACCAGCAACATAATGGTTGGAAAGACTTACAGGGGTCAATTCCCCAAAAGAGCCACCCTCCAGAATACCTGGAGAGGAAAGAACGCACATCACCACCTACGGCGTGATCCATTGTAAGTTGTATCTTTGACTATTGCAATATCAGATCACTGTTGAGGTTTTGCATAGCACCTTATTTATTTATTTAAATTTTACTATTGCAATATTATATCACTGTTGGGGTTTTGTATAGCAACTTATTCATTTATTTGAATAGTATTTATTTCATTTGATATAGCGCCCAGACCCGAGGTTATCAAGGCACTTGTACTTATATGTGACATTTCACTTTTATTATTAAATGTTATATCTGGCCGTTTGAAATCTCCCTGTCCTTGGTGCCGTTTAATCTCTGGAATTGCAGTGGGCGAATCTCCACATACCGGAAAAAAATCCTTAGTGACCACGGCAGGCTCCCAGAAACTGAGCAACACAGCCAGAGAGTAAATGACACAACTCAGTATTTGATTCTGAAGTAGCCTTTTTAATAATTGCCCCTCTACTTCCACAGTGCCCCTTCCATTCCGTGCCCGCCTATTCTATAATGGGCCTGAAATTCTGCATAGCAGGAGCAATCACGGAAATTAAGAGTGCCTGACCGGCGCTAAAGATTGCATTTTTGCAAAGTGCAGATGACGTTTGCATGTGAAAATTGAGATGTGAAGAAAGGTGTGTGCGTGGGGGCGCTCTGGGCAACACCTGGGCATGCAGCCATGGCATTGTATTCTCAGGTGGCCTGAATTGCAACCACAGCCCACCTCATCATAATGTCCAGGCTCCTGCAAGAAGACTGCGGCTCTCACCTGAAGCAGACACTTGATCCTCTCCACCGGAGCCAAAATGGCAGTTGAGAGTAGTCCAGCCAGCATGCCAGCCATGAACACCTGTGGTGGCCTGAATCATAGACACATAAAACAGAGAGGTTTTCTTTATTGGATAACAGTAACAAGCCCACACAGAACCTCCTCGACTCCACACATCACAGATTACATCATTACTCGAGGGCAGCGTCCAGGGCACAACGAGTCACCAGTGGAGCTACGAGGTGAATGACAAGCAGCCCCTCTCCTTGGGCATCACCTGCTGGGGGATGTAGGGAGCTTGGCCGAAGCCGACAACTCCCTATCATGGACAGCAGAAGGCTTTGTACCAAAGATACAAAAATGGCAACACAGAAACATGTTTGTGACTGCATGAATACAGTTCACAGACACCTTATAGGTCTGTTGCATAAACAGTCAGTATTGCAATGTGAAGATGCAAAGGAACAATATCTCCTATATTTTGTGCTAACTGATGTACAAATAAATCTCCCCAAAAATATGTTTGAATCCATTTGAAACAATGCGTAAGGCAATGCCCCACATGTTTCATTCTCCATTTCGGTGTGTGGCTTTCTTCAGAGGCAAAAAGGGGTTTAGGTGGAATGTCTCATTAAAAGATCCACACAAATCAATATGAGAGAACTGCTACTTGGAAATGTTATGCTTGCAATGTGGTGACAAATTGAACAGACAACTCCTATATTGTCCTGAAACAAAAACAAAATATAGATCTACATCATTATTTCGGAAACGTGTCCAGCCACTTGACAACAAGTATTCTATTGCAAGGCTTTAGTTCTAGAAAACCAAAGATAGGACTAACATACTTATGAGTATTAACCCACTTTTCCTGCAAGACATAAACGTTTTTCTAGGTTGTCTGTATTTAGGCATTCACGAACATGTTTTTGTGTTGTCATTTGTGTATCTTTTTCACTTGGACAATGCTCTTTCAGGTTTCATATGTTTAGGTGGTCTATCCATTTCTAATTTGAATTGATTCATGGTGAAATGTATCACAACGTGAGGATTGTTGAGAACCGCATTCCCTTTCTTAAAAAAGTTACATATTAGGTCCCTTTACATTGACACAATTAATGTTGCAAAGCCAGTGAGGGGGATGTACACAAAGCCCCATTACGTTGTTCTGGAGAAGGGTGCTTTAGGAAGAGTTGGAGAGAAGAGGGAGGTGTTTTGAAGTGGCAAGGGAGAATTAGCGCAGATCACGGAGGAGAAGAGTAGGACTGGAGGAGAGAGCGAGAAGGGGCAGAGAGAAAATTAAGAAAAGGTCGGAAAGATCTGGGGTGCACAGTGCAGAAGGAGGAGGGAGAGCGAATGGAGCAAATAAGACCAAAGGAGGCGGAAGGAGAAATGTTGGAGTGGAAGGGTGAGCGAATAGGAACTATAAGACCATAGGATATGAGAGAGGATTGCTAGAGTGAAAGGGAGACTGAGCAGGAACTTCAAGACCATAGGAGATGAGAGAGGATTGTTGGAGAGGAAGGGAGAGCGAGGAGGAACTGTAAGACCGGAGGAGATGAGAGAGGATTGTTGGAGAGGAAGGGAGAGCGAGGAGGAACTGTAAGACCAGAGGAGACGAGAGAGGATTGCTGGAGTGGAAGGGAGAGTGAGGAGGAACTGTAAGACCGTAGGAGACGAGAGGATTGTTGGAGTGGAAGGGAGAGCGAGGAGGCACTGTAAGACCCTAGGAGATGAGAGAGGATTGCTGGAGTGAAAGGGAGAGCGAGCAGGAACTTCAAGACCATAGGAGATGAGAGAGGATTGTTGGAGTGGAAGGGAGAGCGAGGAGGAACTGTAAGACCAGAGGAGACGAGAGAGGATTGTTGGAGTGAAAGGAAGAACGAGCAGGAACTGTAAGACCATAGGAGATAAGAGAGGATTGCTGGAGTGGGAGGGAGAGCGAGGAGGAACTTTAAGACCGTAGGAGATGAGAGAGTATTGTTGGAGAGGAAGGGAGAGCGAGGAGGAACTGTAAGACCAGAGGAGACGAGAGAGGATTGTTGGAGTGAAAGGGAGAATGAGGAGGAACTGTAAGACCAGAGGAGATAAGAGAGGATTGTTGGAGTGAAAGGGAGAGCGAGGAAGAACTGTAAGACCAGAGGAGACGAGAGAGGATTGTTGGAGTGAAAGGGAGAACGAGGAGGAACTGTAAGACCAGAGGAGACGAGAGAGGATTGTTGGAGTGAAAGGGAGAACAAGGAGGAACTGTAAGACCATAGGACATGAGAGAGGATTGCTGGAGTGGAAGGGAGAGGGAGGAGGAACTGCAAGACCCTAGGAGATGAGAGAGGATTGTTGGAGAGGAAGGGAGAGCGAGGAAGAACTGTAAGACCATAGGAGATGAGAGAGGATTGTTGGAGTGGAAGTAGGGGAGAGAGCGAGGAGAAGGATAGTTAGATTGGAGGTGCTTGGAAAAGACCTGCCATCGCAGGAGAAGGAGGAGGAGGTGAGGCAAACAGAGAGAATAAGTCCAGAGGAGGTTAGAGAAGAGGTTTTAGAGAGTAAGGGAAATAAGTGTAGTGAAGGGTACAGAGGAGAGCAGTCATACATAGAGATGGATGGATGCCATAAGAAAGGAAAAAGATTCAAGCAAGCGCTGGAAGCTTAGAGGGAAGGTAAGAGGGCCTGATAGTTGTGGGGAGTCCAGGAGGAAGTACAATATTGGTGGAGAGAGGACACAGCCAAAGTGGTTACGAGAATGAAAAAGCGCCCAAATCCAAGGGGTACCTGCCTGGCAGGGCGCCTACCACTCCATTGCGGCCAGAGAGTGTCCCTGAGTCTGCAAATGTCACCTAAGGGGCTGAGTCTTGCCATATCCAGGCTCAGAGTGGTCTGGTGGTACCTTGCACAGGCTTGAAACCTTGACCTACAACGTAAGAGCCGCCCAGCCTGATTGGAAGAGGCTGCTTACACAGGAGAACAACCATCTTGACAAGAGCAATAAAAGGGCAGTCAAGCCAGGAAAGAATTTCCATGGACATTTAAAGCCCTCAAAGACTGGGAGTCATATTACTTGGGGAATAGTGGTAAAGCAAGGTGTAAAAGCAAAGCAGAAAGTGCTTCTGTCTTGCTTTACTGTAAAGGTGGAGAAGGGTACAGAATGGAATTGGCACCCTGATGGAGGGAGCCAGCCAATCAGGCAGCTAGGAACACAGGTTGAAACCAGCGATCTCAGCCCATATTACAAGTCGCCTGATGGCCAGTACCCCTGGCTGCCATCTTCCCCCCAACCCTCGGTCCCCTTTTTAAATTATCCCTCCCCCCACACATACCTCATTGTGGCAGCGTCGGCACTCACGGCTGCCGGTGCGGCTGCTTCATTCTTTTCTTCTGCATGAGGCTGCCAAGGAAAGGCAAGAGGGGCTTTGTGCTGGAGCTCCCCAATCTCTTTCCATGGCGGCCATCTTGGAATAGTCTTTTTGTTCTGTGAAAGGGGCACCATGAGGCGACCCATTTACAGACCGAAAATACTTTCAATTAGCCCCGTGCAAGTCCTTGGGATGGGTGCCAATGGCGTTAAGCACCCGTTCCAAGGGCTGGTACGCGTGGTAACGGCCCGGGGCCCTCGTTAAAAGCCCTCACTTTGCTCGGGCCTTTAACGTGGGCTGCTGAGCCTTTACCAATCATTCTAGCCCTTGGACCGGGTGCTTTATACCACATTAACAATTAACATGTTGATTGTGCTTTCCTCCTCCCTCTTCAAAGTACAAAACAATTTTTGCCTGCATGAGATTTTCATGCAGGTGTAACATTAACGGATTCCTATGGAATCCGCATCCATTTAGCACCTGGTAAAAGCAGGCAGATTCCTTAGGAATCCTTTGAAATGCCATCTGCAGAGTGTTCATTGCAGATGGAATTTACACATTTTACAAAACGGACAGAAAATTGATCGTGTAAAAGGGATTTTTCCCCCCATTTTCACTATTTCATTTCGCACTTTATTTTGAAAACATGTACAATTGCATGCATTCAGTGGACCCAACAGCATGTAAGTGCTAACATTTGCCCACCCCTGTAAGCACCTAGCATTTTTAATACAATGCCCGCCTGTGAGCGACCTTTACTTCACCACCGGGAGGCGGAGGCAAAGGGAAGAGAGGGAGGGACTGACAGAGCACAGTCCTTCTGGCATTGCTCGTTCGTGTTTTCTTTTAACATTCCACAACCTCAGAAAGTCAAACAGACTTTAAAAAGTATTAAAACATGACACAAGGGTTTAATGCCCATACCAGGTCTCAAAACAGAAACAATGCTGTGATTTAGAGAAAAATAAAACGTGAAGCGGATGTAAAAAGCAGAAATATCAATAACTTCCTCTGTAGCGCCATGTGTAGACTTTGCTGCTCAGCAGTGTGTGGGTAAGGACTGTATCCTTCTGCAGTGGCTTGTTTACATCCTCCGTCCACCATCTTGGCCATCTGACTGTACCTCTGAAGCAGAGTTTCCTATTCTGCACAGTGATGAGGAAGTGAAATATGATTGGCTTGGACTCACGTGAGTTGATCATCATAGTCTGGACCCTTGAGCTGCAGTTTTTTGCCCAAGCCAAAGCCAAAGAATGTGACGGCCATGATGGGGGTGACTCCGGTCAACGGCGCTCCAAGTCCTTTGTAGAGGCCTCGAAGCCCCTGTTGGAAGAAGGAAGAGAAGATGATCGAAAGAGTACAAGAAAAAAAAGGAAAGTCTGTAGACTGACATTTGTTAGAGGTACCAGAGGTCAACAATGACACTGGAAGATCATGGTTTCAAACCCAGACTTTCAATTTTTAGGAACCAATGCTATTTGGTACTTGCACTCATGTGACAACATTGGATTAAATGAGGAGTACAGATACCAGAACATATTGGTTTATTAATGAAAGCCAAGGACTGGACTGTGACTCTCCTATTCATTCCCAAAAAGCGGAAAAGCTGGCCCCTGCTG
Source organism: Ambystoma mexicanum (assembly GCF_040938575.1). Taxonomy (NCBI): domain Eukaryota; kingdom Metazoa; phylum Chordata; class Amphibia; order Caudata; family Ambystomatidae; genus Ambystoma; species Ambystoma mexicanum. The sequence goes on along the minus strand of NC_090923.1, from coordinate 1,209,854,855 downwards.
TTTTGCAGGTACTGCTTAGCCTAGTCTTTCTATATCTGCCCACCTTGAACCCAGTAAAGTTCCTATTGCCCCTAGTGGGATACCCTCTGAGAATGGAGGTGGCCCAGGCTGGTCCTGCAAATTCAAATCAGATTGTAAGCAAAAACAGGAGGAGGGAGAGCCTTCAACCTGACTAGGCCCATCCCAAACATGTCACTTCATATATTGGGATGAACTAGATTTTGAATCATCCTGTGTGGAAGGGAAGACACTGATATATATGTATCCCCGGCCCTGAATCGCAGGCTGCAACTGGGACACACCCTAATATCTCTTGAAGTCAGGAGCGGTCAATCTGCCCTTTTCTAAGGCTGTTTCATAATAGCAAGAGCGACCCCCGGGACCCCGGCGCACCATATCAACTGTCTAAGAAAGCCATCAAGAGGGTTTTCATCTCCTTTACCCTTAAGTGGTGCTATGCCTGCAGGAGTTCTTACCACCTGGGAGACTGCAGAAGGAAAGCAGTCGCTGGAAGAAATTATCAGCCTCTTGCTTCCCAGGCGAAAGAGTCAGGTCAGGGGGAACTACATGGAAAGGGGGATATGTCATTCTCAGATGCACCTGGGAAGGACAGCCCAGCACTTTGAAGCCAGCTGTAATACTTAAAATCGTATTTCCGGGCCTAGTTACTGAGCCAGTTTCAAATAGTCCAATATTTAAGAACTACGTATTACAGAAGCCGGCCCTCAACCAGAGAAGGCACTCACTGAAAAGGCCTGTTTCCGCGCCATTTCAGCAGTCTACCTGAAGTCCGGGAGTGGGCAGGAGCCCCTCGCCAGCACATCGTATCCGGATCAGTTCCAGCTGCACTGTCGTGCACACCGACCAACACGAGGAAGGAGGAGTACCCTGCTTGCACACCAAAGCGGACGCCCCAGCACTGATCCTCAACAGCAGCAACTCTCCCCAGGCAGAAACACGAGCCCCATTGCTCTCCACATGCAGGCGAAGTACTGCATCAGCTGGGAAGCCTTTGTTCCCCTGTGTGCCCGATCCAAGATGGCCACCAGCTATCAGCAGTCTAAATGGCACGAAAAAGAGGCTGTGTGCCGGTTGCCCAGCAACACTTTTGTTTTCCACCCGGAAACGCCCACTGGCAGGCTGAAGCCGGCCCTCAACCCGAGAAGGCCCTCACTGAAAAGGCCTGTTTCCACGCCTGTTTAGCGCATGGAAGAGCGGTGCGGCCACCCCCCCTGTCCAACCGAACTAGGTCCAGTAGAACGAGGCTTCTACTTACAATACAGCCCACATCCCATTACACCGGAACGCCTCGCGTCACCACTCAGCAGCAAGCAGTACGAACTATGTACCCTGCAACTCCATGCGCACCATGAGAGCTTACTGTAAGTACAATGCCCCTGCCCATGTAAGTCAATTACAATTGTACTAAGTATTTACTCTGGTTTGATAACGACTCCCCCTCCTGCTGCATATATACATTCCATTTACTTCTGGGACTGTCAAATTTAGGTGCCCTCCGTTGTGCACGGTAGCATTCTGGTCATTACTGCATGTATGCATTCTAGTTGTTACTGTATTTGTGCACCTCTAGCCTCCACTGGGACTCTCAAATTTAGGTGCCATTCGCTGTGCATGCATGCACTCTAGCCACTATTGTAAGTATACATCTCTAGTCACCACTGGGAATGTCAAACTCTTGTGCCTTCTGCTGTGCATGTATGTATTTTAGTCACCACTGCATGCTTGCATTTTAATTACCACCGGGATTGCCATACTTTAAATGCCCCTTGTTATTATATCCCAACATGCGCATCTCCAAGACTTACCTTAGATACACACTCTGTTCCTTACTTTGGACTATTCTAACCGTTACCACTACAATGGCTCACACCAACTCTACACCTTGTAACTTACAGGAGAGAAACATGCGACTTAGAGCTAGGTTGCCACGACTTTATGACCTAAAGAATAAAAGAACTAGACCATCGGGCCTCACACCCACTCTGACTGCCTCTGACCCCAATTCAATCGCCATAACTGCTGAAAGATGTCCCAAAACACAGACCGACCCTCATCTTAACCTGAAGAGATCCAAGCACCCCAAACCTAGACATATCCAAGAAAATATCACAACTCCCACCTTATCAGGAGCCCTTACCAATGCAAGGTCCTTACATACTCGCTATGGATAAAACTAGATTTCCTGGCTGTCTCTGAGACCTGGCTCCATGATGCCGCAGGTCCCGCACTTATGATTGCTATACCAGACAACTACAATATTCTCAGAGTCGATCGGCCCAACTCCAGAGGACGTGGCCTGGCTATCATTGCTAAAACCACGCTAGCTGCAAGACTCACCCCACCTCCAGTAATGACTTCTTGCGAACTACTCTCAGCTAAAGTACCTATTTCTTGCAATAGTACACTAACCATTCTTCTTGTGTATAGACCCCCAGGCCCTCTAGGTAACTTTGGGGCGACCTCTCCAGCCTCCTCACTAACAACATCAAAGACTCCACCCAGCTCCTACTACTAGGTGATTTCAACCTGGGATTTAACGATGTTGAGGGCAAACAGGCTCAGTCTATCCAATCAATTCTAGTCGATCATGGCCTCTCCCAAAAAGTCTTAGCTCGTACACATATAAAAGGATGCACATTAGACTGGATAGCCAACCATAATTGCATCACTACTATCTCCAACATCACACCTCAAACCTGCACCGATCACCACCTCATCTGTTTCTCATCCATATAGAACCGCCTAAATTAGCTACTCGTGAAATTGTACCACCCCTGCCAACTAGAAGCAAAAAATAACTACTCCCACTCCTCCTACCAGCTCTTACTACTAGCGCCATCAACTCTGACCCAAATACGCTAGTTGAGACATTCAACAACACCATGTCCAAAGCCTTGGATAGGATTGCCCCTATCAAACTACGTAAAAGTAAACAAGAATCGCACCTCAACTCATGCGTTACCCCCCATCTTACAGAACTACGAATCCAAAAACGTAAACTCCAAGCTATCTGGAGGCATACACCTTCAGCTGAGAATAAAACTCTACTTGCCAATTTTGCAAATAAATACAAGAAAGAAATAATCCAAACCAAAAAAGACACATTCAATGAGAGAATTAGTAAAGCTAACTCGAACTCCAAAGAACTTTTCTCCATCCTCCGGGAAATGGAAAACCCGATTGCTCCCACAGACAACGTCCCTAAGGACAAACAATGGTGTACGAACATCCAAAATGCCTTAGCAAATAATATAATAACCCTACAAACCAAAATCGCTAAGAAGAAAGCTTCCTTGAGTTCCACAGGAACACATACCACCACTCTGACAGATACACCTAGATCAGATACACTAAACAACTGCAAACCATTCGGGTTTACCAACATATTCATTCTGGAAACTGAAAAGGTCATATCTTCTCTGAAACCATCAAATTGCCAAGGCGACAGTTGTCCGGCACAAGTTATCAAGGATGCAGCTAGAGATTTAGCACCTTTCATCGCTAAGCTAATTAACGCCTCCTTTAGAACTAGTACTGTACCCACCAACCTCAAAGAATCCTGGGTACTGCCTCTCCTAAAAAAACAGACCCTTGACCCAGCTATCCCCACTAATTATAGGCCTATTACCACGGTCCCATTCCTCCTGAAAATTATTGACAGAGTAGCCTACCTCCAGATCCAAAACTACCTGGAGAAAAACCAACTACTAGGTTCACGCCAATCTGGGTTCAGACCATGGCACGGTACTGAAACGGCCCTAATTGACCTCAAGACACAAATCGACGAGTTGAAGGATAAAGTCGATACAGCTATGCTCCTCCTCCTTGACTTATCGGTGGCCTTCGACCTGGTGGATCATGCAGTGTTATGCAAGCATCTAGCATCTGCCACCTATTTCTAAAGCGAAGCTATAGCCTGGGTACAATCCTTCCTATCCAACCGTACGATGAGAGTGTTCTCCTCTGTAGCTTCAGCGGACCCAATACAAATCACCTGTGGTGTCCCACAAGGTTCATGTGTCTCCCCTACAATGTACAATATCTTCACTAAGCCACTCTTCGACAAACTTGACAGATTGGGGGTAACCTATACTAACTACGCGGATGACACGCAGATCCTCATACCACTATCTGGCAACTTTGTCGAAGACACTGCGCTAGTAAACAAGATTTACCTCATCATTCAGGCATGGATGGCCTCTCATGGCCTCTGCCTGAATGACGACAAAACAGAGATACTGATCCTGGGTTCCGACTCTAACCTTAAAAAACTTAGCCCTAGCTATACTGCCTTTAATATTGATGGCAACATAATCAAGGTGGTAACTGAGGTAAAAACATTAGGCTTCTACCTTGACTCCACTTTATCTCTTAAGAACCAAGTTAACTCCTTGGCTTCATCTACAGCCTACACCTGCAAATTAATCAGGGCCTGTAGACCCTATCTCTCCAAAACCAACTGTATCACTCTAGCCAAAGCCGTAGTAATATCTAAATTGGACTACTGTAATGCCCTATATAGGCAATAAAACTGTCATAAACAAAATGCAAATATTGCAGAATAATGCTCTTAGAGCAGCCTTGGACATACCCCGCAGAGTGCATATATCTAATATCAGGAAAGACCATCACTGGTTAAAAATTAGTGACAGAATCCGCCTCAAGACGCTATCTCTCACCAAGGACTGAACAACACTGCGCCCCCATATATCTCGGCCAGACTGACTAGAAAATCCTCCAGTCACCAACTAGAGCGTCTAACCATCTCGCACTAGAAATCCCCAGATTAAGACTAACAAAAGCAGGTGGAACAAGCTTCCCTGTTAGAGCTGCCCGTGCCTGGAATGCTCTCCCTACTGCATTGAGAGCTGATCAACCCTATTCCAGATTCAGATGTAACGTTAAAAGCTGGCTCTGGACAAAGGACGCCCACTAAACTGTCCCCTGCATTAGGCCCTGTATTATGGCATGGATCCACTATGATACTCATGAAACCTGTACTGTAGACATTCATACCACTTCCTGTGTGTTGTGAAGTACCCATTTCCCTTATATCTGTACTGTAAATACTGTAATAACTTGTAATGTATCCACTGTATGTACCATTGTATGCAACCAAGCTTACGTATTCTTGTTACCGCTGCGCCCGGCTACCCCAGGGTTGGGAGAGCATTATCAAATAATAAACTAAACTAAACAGAATTACCCTCTTTATCTAAAGTCAAAACACGGAATAGATCTGGGAGAATTTACTATGGATTCCAGAGGAGGGCACTATGGGAAATCCTACACAGATATCCAAAGCCAGGAGAGAGCCTGAAAAACATATCACAAGACCCAATCATCAAGGACATTCTGAAAGCTCAGACAGCGAAGGACTGCATCTCTCCCAATCACTCTCTCTCACAGAGGGAAAACTCATAGTGGATCCACAAAGTCCAACTATGGTTTCCAGCGAAGGAAGACTAATGAAAATCCTAGTTATCACACAGAAGCCCATTCTGTACCCTCTCACATGTTTGACCCATATGGGCAAAGAGAAGGACAGGCCCTCATGGTACAAAGACCAGTTTCAGAAAGGAGTCTATTTTTCCCAAGCTGAAAGAAAAACTAAGGAAATAAAAACTCCAGTTTCTCTCACAGATGCAGCCATGGGCAGAGAGTCTCCTGTCCTGAAGCCAGCCCTTCCAGCACCCCCAGTGACATATGTAGGTAAAACACTAACACTAGACCAGTGGGGGCACTGCATATGGCCCGCAGGCCCGGTGTGGCTCTTCTGGACATTATTTATGGCCCTCCAAGCCACATGAGTTTTATGATGAAGTGTTGCCTGGCCTAAAGAGAGTGTGAGTGTGAGTCTCTCTCTCTCTCTCTCTCTCTCTCTCTCTCTCTCTCTCTCTCGTCAGGTGTGTGAAGTCCCTGCGGTCCAGTTTTTGTCTTTGCACTCCGATATCTGCAGTTTAACTTCTATTTGAAAACTTAAATCCTGACCCATAATAGCAGTAAGTCAAAGTGGCAATGCCTTTACAAGGCAATGTATGACACATTTTAAGTTTGAATTATAGGGCAATGGAAAAGTGCACCTCAAAACCTATGTTTCATTTTTTGTACTCATATTTGCACACCGACACCCCTTACACCCGCTCATCCGCATGGGAAGTCTAGCCCACTTTCTGAGACTTTTCTGGTACATGCTGCCCTCCAGCCAAACCAGTTGTGCACCCCGGCACTAGACCAAATGTATGGGAAGACGTTTTCTGGACTACCCACTACCCAAAAAGAGTTCATAGCACACAAACTGAACAGCTGACTACAAAGCATTCCCAAAATGGAAAGAAGGGAGGAGTCCTCCAGCAACAGGCAGGGAGAGGTCAGTAGCTGTAGCCCATGCATGGAAGAACATTCCAGAAATATTTTCTAGATGGCGGCTGGCCATTTTGAGGACTTGCTACCAAAAGTCATAACTGCAAGGCGTGCCAATGACTGATCATGTGCAGATAGGTAAATTGGCCCCTCTAGCCTATCAAGAAGGAGCCATCCACCCAAGCCCTACATAAGGGTCAGCTCCCATTACAGGAGCTTAAGGAAGTTCGAAAGTGCAGAGCTGGGGAGTTGCAGTTTGGGAGGTTGGAGTTGGAAAGCAAAAGACAGAGGTTGCCAGGAGGAGAGATTAGGTTGAGAGGAATTGTGGGAAAAAGAACAAAGTAAAAGGGGTGGGAAAGAGCCTTGAGGAAGCAGAAGGAGGAGCAAGAGAGGGCAGGCAAAAAGAGCGATGAGGAGGCAGGGGGATGGGTGCCTTAGGGAAAGAACCTCAAAGAGGAAAGAGGTAATGGTGGAAAGATTCAAGGAGGAAGTGTCATGAGGAGACAAAGGGCAATGGGTATTGCTAGGGAAATGTGCACAGTGAGAAAATACATATCCATCAACATATACTCAGGAACCAATATGCATGCTTGGTAACACCCAGGATGTGCAAGTAGAATGTGATGCAAATATTTGAAATGGGATGTGGGGTAAGCACTTAGAAGCTCCTCATGATTTTAAAGAAAGTAAGCAAACTCCTCACCCACAATGGTTGTTACAGGTACTGCCAGTGCTAAGCCCACATATAGGACAAGCAATGACAGTGTCTGTGAACTAACACCCTTGATGGTATTATATAAGGTAACCCAAAGACAATATTCGTAAGGAAAAGAAACACCACCCAGCCTTGTTCTGCTTGGATGGAGATGAAGCAGTGTGCAAGGAATTCTGTGAAGCATAGTCTTTTGAATAAATAAGCATACTGGCTGCCAAAAACCTAGTACGGATCCAGAAGGGAAGTGAAATGAAAAATATGCTTTTATAGCTCTCAAATCACCACAGCTATGTGTCATAATGTTCAGAAGGAAAGTCCAAAAGGGATTGCACCCAAAACATATCCCCAAGTGGTAGAAACAAGAACGAAGGAAGCAAATTGTGACAGTAAAGAAGAGAGTGTGGAAGGAACAGCAGAGTGAAATGTTTTAAGGAGGAGGTTGGAGGGAATTATAAAGAAGGGGTTTGCGTTAACTATAAGTAGGAGGTCAGAATACATTGCAAGGCTGAGGTTGAAGCAAGTCTTGAGGAGGAGGTGACACCTGGAAAAAAGAAGTGGATCCAGGAGGTGATCGACAGGCATGTCAAACCCTACACTTACACATGGTGAGCCAGGGTTGGGTAGAGGTACGAGAATGTGCAGAAGCATCGAGCAGGGGGAGAAAGTCACAAACAAGGGAAGAGATGAGAAGAAGAAAGAAGAAAGATTCCCATATGCATGGCACTGTTCTGAGTCGCTTTGGGAAAAAGAGTCAGGGCTCTGAGACGCAGGACAGGGGGGTGGCCAGTCAGAAAAAGGCGACAAAGCTCCAGGGGAAAGCCCCTAATTTCCTGGTTGAGGTTTTTTAGTACATATCTAACAAAAAGGGAAAGTAGGAACTGAGGCAATAACCAAGTATATACACAATGAGATTGGGCCTACTAGAAATGAAGTCAACAAAATATATGGATATTTGTTATTTTGGCACTAACATGAAATCTCATCTGCACTTAAATCTTTTTCCTTAATACACTGCCCATTTAGACTAGAGCAATTCTTTGTGGATTCTGTGCAATTAAGACACAGAAAAGTTACTTGAATTCATGTTATTATTACATAGACGCAAATTTATAGACAGCTATTTCAGAAAAAATAGGGAATTGCATAATGAAGAGAAAACAATAAATTATGACAGAGGGAAAAGATCCACAGTGCGTTGTATGTCAACAGAAGGAAAGCTGCAGGTTAGCTGCATGATCTAAACAATAACTTTGAAAAACATAAACATGTGTGACAATAATATACCTTGCAGTACAAATTAACTTGATATAATAATAATAGTGATGAAACATGTATAAAATACAAGCTAGAAGGGAAAAATGGGCACTACTGTTTGCAAATAGTTAATCAATTAAATTCATATTTAATGAGATGCAGACTTTAAAGGTTCAGCTCTGATTATGTCCAGGATATGAGTTGGCATATATTTTTCGGTGTAGTGATAATGTGCATGCCTTCATCAGGAGAGCAGCATAGCATTCCTGCATGGAACATAGAAAGGTGCCCAAAACCTTGTCAGCTGAGACCAGTCAACCAGGCAGGTATATCAGTAATTTGAAGAATCGAAGTAGCAGTTTGGACTTCTAATTGGATAGATGTTTGTAGATTAATAGTTCTTTAAATCAATTGCATTTACCTTATTAAGATAAGGCTCAGTATTGGCCAATATATCTCCTATTGTAGAAATGTGAGGAGGGATCAGTAGGAACATTTGAAAGAAACTTCATCCCAATGCTGTTCTATTTTTTTGCTAAAAGGCCATATGAAGTAGTATATTTTTTTTTTTAAAACTTTTCTTTATTGGCAAGAAGCAGTGACTGGCGCATTACACATTACAACAACAGCTCATGTTACATATTTGAAGCGTGGATAACAATGCAAAGTCTCTACAGCAGACCGCGTACATTCATAGGAGCAGATTAAATGCGACAAGGCCATTCACAGTTCACAGTTCAGCCCGCCCAGTCGGCTGCTCAGGTGATGGAGGGGAAGACAGAAGCTCTAGGTCTGCCCTGCTGTTCAGATAGCTGCAAAACTCTGTCCATACGTTTTTAGGATGAGCCTTCACAGGCAGCGTGTTAATATAGTCCTCTTCACACATTTGCGTCCAGGTAAGAGCCTTTAACCACATCTCTAGTGAAGGGTGGGACCGCCGCTTCCAGCACTGCAGAATGCATTTCTTAGCCACTATTGCCCCCACATTCAAGAATTTAGCGACACGCCTTGCCTCAGTCCCCTCCCACAGCCCGAACAATAGAGCCAGGGGGTCAGGGTCGATCCGGAACCCCACCATCTCTGAGAGGGCCCCAAGCACAGCCTCCCAGAATGGGGCCAGTGCCCACAGGACCAGAACATGTGGGCGTGGTCTGCATCACTGGATCTGCATCTCCGGCAAGGGTGGGGGTGATCACGTGAAAACTTCCCAACAGCGTGAGGAGTATAGTACAGGCGATTAAGTAACTTGTATTGCACACATCTAAATCTAGAGTTGAGGGAGAACTTGCGTGTGTGTATGCACATTTTTGCCCACATACCGTCAGTGATGTCCAACCCCAGCTCCCGGCTCCAAGCACCCCGGATCGTATGGGGAGGTTCTACAGCTCGTGCCATCAGAATTTTATACAGGGTGGACACTATGCCCCTACACCCTGAGGAATTAGCAATGTAGGAGATCTCGGGGGACTTAAGGGGTTCGTCCGGGTACGAAGGCCGCATGTCTTGGACTGCCCTCTGAGTCTAAAGTATTGCAGCAACTCCAGAGAGGACTTGGAGTGCCCTGGCCTCCATGTCTGCGGGGTGATGAATTTCCCCTCGGGGAACAAGTCGGATAGTGAATGATATCCCAGGTCCAGCCAGTGACGCATAAGGAGCTATCATGTGTGGGGGCAAGGCCCGGAAATGACCACAAGGGTAGCCCTTTGTAGTACGGGGGTTTCAGGGCGGGCTAGTAGACCCTGTTTCCACGCCCTGATAGTGGCGGCCACTGGGTCGGCCGGGGCATTCCAGTGCTACGAGTGGAAGAGGATCAGGGACATAACATTTACCTCCTCAGTCGCGAGGATCTCAAGCTTAACGTGCGGGGGAGGGTCCTGGTGTCGGTACCAGTGTGTAGCGTGCTGAGCTTGTGCGGCTATTCAGTACTGGGTTAGATCTGCTGCATTGAAGCCCCCTTTCTCATAAGGTAGTGTCATATGTTGCCACTTCCTGCGCACGGCACCAGAGTGCCACAGAAAGCGGGCACACCCCGCATGCAGGTCCAGGAAGTATTGTTTCCCGGGCCAGAGTGGGATGTTAGCAAATATGTATAGGAGCTTTGGAACTATGACCATTTTGATTAGCGATAGTCTCCCTGATAGTGAGAGAGGGAGGTTACACCATCTCTTCATCCTGGCCTCAGCATATTGCACGGCAGCCACATAGTTATCAGGCAGTAAAGAGGATTTCGAGAGGGCTACCTGGACCCCCAGGTACTTGATGCCCCCGGGGGCCCACTTGAGCGGGCATTTGCATGCCGGTTGGGGAGTTGCGGGCGTGAGGGGGAAGATTTCTGATTTGGTGTAATTTATGGTGAAGCCCGAGAATGTACCAATTTTGATTATTTCGTGGATGATTGGGTCAAGATGGACCGAGGGGTCCCTGATGTACAGAAGTACATCGTCCGCATAGAGTGATATAATTTCGGGGGTATCCCGTAGGCGTATCCCCTTGCGAGTATGATTGTCCGGTACACTATCCGCCATGGGCTCGATAGCCATTGCAAACAGCAGGGGAGAGAATGGGCATCCCTGACGTGTCCCTCTGTGGAGGGTGAAGGAAGCTGACAGATGAGAGTTAACCAGGACCTTGGCCACGGGGTTGGTATATAGCAGTTTAATGTAGGACAGCATGCACGGGCCGATTCCCATCTTCTCAAGCACCGCCCACAGGTATTGCCATGAAACCATGTCGAACGCCTTCTGGGCATCTAGTGTCACAGCAACTGCGTTGGCATTAGGGTCAATCCTAGAGATGACATTGAACAGTCGCCGAATGTTTAAGGCAGTGGAGCAGGTGGGGACAAAACCACTTTGGTCCGGGTGGATCAAATATTTCATGATGGGGAGGAACCTATTTGCTATGATCTTGGCGAAAATGTTGGTGTTGGTGTTCATGAGGGACAGAGGTCTGTAGGAGCCGCATTCATCAAGAGGCTTACCCGGTTTGGGGAGCACGGTGATGACAGCCTCACGCAGGGACTGGGGGAGGGTAGCGAGGCATAGCGACTCATCCCACACCTCGTGCAAACGCGGGGCCAGTAGGGCGACATGTTCCTGATAGAATTCAGCAGTTAGGCCGTCTGGACCGGGAGCTTTTCCTTTAGGGAGGGCTGAGATGACCGCGGCGATTTCGTCAAGGGTGAAGGGTGTGTCTAATTGCTCTTTAGTGGCCTGAGATATAAGGGACATGGGGATGCAATCAAGGAGGAGATCCAGATCCTGTGGTCTGTGCTCACGATGCCGAGCATAGAGGGCTGCATAGAAATCTGCAAAGGTCTCGAGAATGGGTTGGTCGGACCACTGCCGCATTCCGTTCTTGTCAATAATACTATCAATTCGGGCTCTGCCCCCCTCGATCCGGGCCAGTCAGGCTAGAGTTCGACCTGGCCTTTCCCCTTCGCCATACATCCGAGCCGCAACAGGTCGGTCGTAGTATCTTATCTCACTGAGGGCGAGGGCCTCAAATGTGTCCAGTTCCGTTCGTATCTGTGCTAACTTGGGTGGGGAAGGGGCGGAAGCGTACTCGCGCTCCAATTCCTTGAGCTTGGTCTCAGAGCGTCGTAAGGAGTTCCTAATATCTTTCAGGACCCCAGCTTCCCTGGAGATGCACATACCTCTGATAAAAACCTTGAATGCCTCCCAGCGAACCCCATCTGTAGTGTCGTGGCGTTTGTTGTTATCAAAAAACGAGGTGATATCTGCAAGGATGTTGCCCCGATGGTCGGAAAGCGTGCGCGGCAGTATCTGCATGTCGAGAGTTTTCCCAATGAGCCCAGCTGACAGAAGGAAGAGATCAATGCTGGAATGACTGTCGTGCACAGAAGAGTAGAATGTAAACTCTCTAGTCAGTGGGTGGAGCGTTCTCCAGGCGTCGACTAGACCAGCAGAGACCATGTGTGCGTGGAGCCGGCGAGTGGCTCTGGACAGTATTCTGGGAGCAGCGCCTGATCTGTCCAACTCGGAGTCTAATATGAGATTCATGTCCCCCCCACAGATGATCGGGACCCCAACATATCTTTGGAGCAGGGCATTGATGTCATCAAAGAACTCAGGTGCATCTATGTTCGGGGCATATGTGTTAACCAGAAGGCACTCTGTATTAGCGAGCAGACAGTGGAGGATCACATATCTACCCTCTCGATCTATGTGACTAGTGCGGAGGGAGAATTCCACAGACTTATGAATTAAGGTGAGGACACCCCTGGATTGGGAGGAGTAAACAGTGTAATATTTGTTTGGGCCCCATGCCGGAGCGAGAGAGGACGAAAGGTGTGCAAGGGCGTGGGTTTCACATGTTAAGTTTACGGGAGATATTACAACAAGTTACGACTGACAATAGATATACAATATACAAGATAAAGGATCCATGAGTTCAGCAAGGAAATTGCAGATGTCAAGTGTGCCGGTGGTACAGAAGGAGGCCCACATACAGGGGTCAAGACGGGCCTCCTCAACCATTGTCCAATGGCTCGTCCACCGGGCCAGGGAGGGGAATATGGGCTTCAATTAATTTTACCGCCTCCTCTGGGACTGTGAAGAAGTATAGCTTATTGCGGTGGATGAGCTTTAGACTTGCAGGGAACAACATGGCGTATTCCACTTTCCTTTCTCCGAGGAGCTTTTTCACACTGTTGAGCTGCCTGCACTCCATTTGAACATTAACGGAGAAGTCGGGAAAGATTCGGATAGTCTGAGACTCCAGTTTCAGTTCACCCCTCTCCCGGGCCAAGCGCAATATGTGATTCCTATCCCTGAAGCTGAGGACCTTGCCAATAATTGGCCTGGGGAAATTGCCCGGCCTAGGGCGGGGGGGCCAACGCTCGATGGGCGTGTTCAATCATGAAGAATGGGGAGAGTTGAGGATTGCCCAAAAGGTCTCTCAGGAGGTTTTCAACAGCTAGTTCCATTTTGCCTTTGAGGGCCGTCTCCGGGACCCCCACAATGCGAATATTGTTCCTGCGGGATCTGGACTCTAAGTTGTCGCACTTCGCCTTGAGTTGTTTCATATCGCGCACCAGGTCTGCGACAGTGTTTTGGAGCGCGCGCACCCCATCCTCATTGGCCCCGATCCTGGTCTAGGCCTCCACCAGCCTAGCACCGTGCTGATCCAGTTTGGTGCACATTGAGGCCACACTAGCGTTGATGTCATCCAATTTTTCGTGGAATGACGCAAAGTTCTTTGCCATAGTGTCCATTAGTGTTGTGAGGTCCGGCTGAGGGGGATATGAGGCTGCGTCTGGATCGTCTTGAGACAGGGCAGTTCCCCCCTTCTCCTGTCCATTGCCCCCGTTTTGTTGGCCCCGCGTGCTTTGCCGGACATGTTTGGGGGCACGCTGAGACCCCGCAGGGCAGCCTTTGTAGGATGTTAGCACTGGGGCCACAGGCTCTTGGGGAGCAAGAGGATCGGTAGGGGAAGGGGGGCCTCAACCTCCCATCCAACACAGGACCAACCGCTGTATAGGCCAGTGCGCAGCAATCTCAGGCCCCCAGCTCCTCACCTGCAAGTGTCAGCGTTCAGCAGAGGATGTAGGCGGCAGTCAGAGCGGCAGCAGGCCCCAATTGAGAGTGGCAGCCGGACCACGAGGCACCAGCGGGGGAGCCGCGTCGCCCCAGAGGCAGCAGGACCACCCCAACCGCCACCGCGGGGAAGCCGCCAGGCGGATCCGGCTCGGTGTCTTCGTTGCGGGGGACCGCTCCAGCAGCCCCCGCGGTGTGATGTAAACGATCCGCCAGCTGCAGGAGTGATGTCGCCGTCACGGTTGCTCCACCAGGGGCAGGCCGGAGAGGGGAGCCGCGCGGGACAGCCGCGAACAAAAGGTGGGCCCTGCAGCAGGGAGAGCGGGGCCGGGGAAGGAAGCGCCGCCCAGAGGCGCGCGAGGGCCCAACCCTGAAGCGGGCCGGGCAGAGAGGAGATCAGGCCCGCCGCTCTAAGCGGCAGCTCACCGCACAGCTAGGCGAAGGAGCCGGGTAGTCGGTCAGTGCCAGAGGACGGACCCTCGCAGAACACAGGGGGTCGGGCCGCAGCTGGAGTACGCGGCCCAGGAGGCCTCAGTCGTCGGGCGCCCAGCACGGGAGCGGAGCGGCCCTGGAGCTCCGATTTTTGCCCCGACAAAGACCAAAATGTTGTTCAGTCGGTAAGCAGCACGATGCCCACGGTCTCAGCTCCGGATGATGCAGGGAACCGCTGATTCAGGCGGATATTCAGCTGTCGGGCCACGGAGCAAGAGAGCTAGGCAGCCATCTTGCAGGCTTCTCAACAGCGCCCCCATATATATGTTTTTTTCTTGATAGCTCACGTTTCCCCTTTACATCCTGACATCCCCTGAATTAGCGTAAAGTTAACATTCAGCAGGAAAACAAAGAAGCTCAGTCATGTGGGCCCCACTTTAAGTGGTGACTAAGTGGGCTGAGGACATCCAATCCACTCTTTTTTGTAAAGGGCTATGAGAGGAAATTAAGGATGCCCTCCCTCAGACCATATCGTCTCCCACTGCAGCTGAAAGGTATTTGGAGTTATTCACACAGATTGAACAGTGAGTGGGGAAATGAGAAACGAGCAATGGCACTGGGGGTGTTTTTGAAACTTCAAGGTTAATTTAGAAACAAAATCTACCTCACTACTATTCCCTGACCCTACGCAAAGTGAGAGATTGCAAGGCCCCTGGACTATAGAAAACAGTAATGAAATCTGTTTTCATTGTGGAGGGGAGGGACATTCTATCTGAAACAGCTCAAGCTAAGGAAGGCAATGTTTGGTAAACGGAAGAGACCTTCAGCTGAAGGGAAGGACCGACAGTTGGGCGTCTCTCATCCCTCACAAACAACGCTAGATGTCAGCTCACATTTGACCCACATTTATTACTTCCGATTTCCCTTTTACTGACATCAGACATAGTTTTATCTGTTAATATTTTAGTGTTCTGTGGGGGCCACTGGTAATTTTTCAGTTAGAGAAAGAAGTATTCTAGAAGTTGTAATAGCCACACATATGAAGATCTCATATCAAGATTAATTTCACATTAAAATCCACCTTGGGTTATTATTTGCAAAATAAAACACTCAATACGCATTGTATTTGATATTAGATATGCTTCATGCATTACATTTATCATGGGTATGCCTAGTTTGCAGTGGCACAATTGCTGCATCAAATGGAAAAACACTCACTACAATATAATTCAGAACAATATTTACACACCTGCTATGTGAAGGCACACTCTTTAGAAATAGAACATTCCACCTGAAAATCAATATTCAAAAGAGGTATACGATCCAAAAGAATATGAGAAACTTCTCCTGCATCGGCCTCCTGATTGATATATAAATTTAACTCCTGGCTCAAAGTTCCTGATGGGAAGAAAGTATGCATTGATCAAAACAGAAGACCACGCATTACTTAACTATATTCAGGAAAATGTAGCTAAGAGTTTTATCAGCCCATATACTGCACTCGCAGGAGCACCTATCTTTTTCTTCCCTGAGAAAAATGACACTGAATTGAGACCATTACAAATAAGTACACACTTCCTATTATAAATGTGTTACTAGATCCAACCAAGGCTAACTGCATTCTTGCTAGCTAGGGTTTCAGCGTTGCAAAGGGACTGCCTTTGCAATGCGGCTTGATGGGTTTTGGCGACCAGTCTGCCACACATCCAGGTCACTTCCTCTAACCTGGAAGCAGCAGGCTTGGCAGGCGCTGCGCAACACGCTGGTCTCTGCTGCCTACTGTGTGCCTATTTGCCGTTTCTGGGTCTCCGGTTTCTCTGTGCCTCTGTTCCCCGCATCCCAGCGAGGCACCCGGAGAGATGGACAGCTATGGTGTGGGTTTTGTGATGTTGCAGGCATGAACGACGCATGCGCGAGCCTCGTTCTGGTCCGCGCATGCGCATTCATAATAAAATCCGTCCGTGCGGGCAGTTGCCGCTGGGATGCCATAAGGCACACACGCGTGTCCCGTGTCTCCTTGTGTGGATGCGTGAGAGCGAGCGAGTGTGTGTGCGGGGCAGCCCGAGGCACGGGCTCGCCCACAACATCTGGCGACGAGGCGGGATGCAAACTCAGCGTTCTGCTGACATAACGCTGCATGTACACTGCAGCAACGTTATACCGGTGCGTTCCCCGAATCCAGCGCAAGCAAAGCGGATGGGTTTCTACGCAACGAGCATAGCAGTAGCGGCCTGAAAAGGTGCTTGTGCGCTGCTCACGTTCCACAGCAACTACAGTGCACACATTTTTGGAATCCTGACAGTTCTCGACATCCAAGAGGACTGTCCTTCAAGCAGTGGTAACTGGAGGGGTCCACGGCCACGTTGATCCCCACCACGCAGTGGCCTGAGGTACGTCGACTGTCTGCACAAGTCAGGTTTGCGGCCTCTAAACCCTGAGAAGGTGCCAGTGCGACCTGTGAACATGGCGGAGAGTGACGAAGAAGCAGGGACAGCGCAGGTGGTGGTAAGGAGACAACAGGGATCTCTGTTACCCATGCAAGAATTCGACATGTCGGGTCCACCCTCAAAATTGGGCCCAAGATGGCTGCTGTGGATAAGAAAATTGGACATGTACTTCACTGCAACAGGAGAAACTAATGATGACGCAAAAAGGGCAACTCTACTGTACTCTGCGGGTATGGACGTCCTGAGCATTTATGAGTCCCTTAACCTGCAAGTAGTCACCTATGATGCAGTCAAGACTGCCTTAAAGAATCATTTTATTCCACTGTCCAATGTGAACTATGAGAGGTTCCTGTTCAATAGTGAAAAACAGCGGGAAGAAGAGTCGCTTGATCAATTCTGCGCTCGCCTAATACAAATGGCCACGACGTGCAGATGGGACAACAAGGAGGCCATGATTAGAAATCAAGTCAATCAAGGCTGTGGCTCAGGTAAACTCCACAGACAGGTGTTAAGGGAGCCAGGGTGGACTCTGACACAGATCCTGGACAGTGGAAGAATATATGAACTGGCAGAATCGAGGGGTGCCAAAATGGACGCGGCAGTGCGTCCCGGCAGGTCAGAAGAGGTGTTTGCAGTCGGGAAGCAGTCTTTGTCAAAGAGTAAGTGGAGCCAGAAACGCCAAGAAGCAAGTCCAACGCGTGGAGTGGCGTCCATTTGTCAATATTGCGGGTACGATCAGCCGCATTCGGAAGAATGTCCCGCCAAATCCAGATCCTGTTGCAGATGCAACGGACCCGGACACTATGCCCGCATGTGCCGCGCTCCCGCGCCGGTGGCTACACAAAGGGGTCCAGCCAGGTTGTTCGGCAGCGGATCGAGGGGACAAAAGAGCATTGCGACGGTTGAACAGGATATGCAGAGGCTGAACATGGCCGAGGAGGAAGAAGAGGAGGATGGGGTGTTCTTCATTTCGAGCATAGCCACATGGGCAAGTAAAAAGAGGCAGCCCAAATGCATTGTGGACATTCAAGGGGTCCCGACACAAGTGCTCGGTATGTGTGCTGGCCTCCGATCACTACCAGTCGATCCCGGGGCCACCACCGTTGGATGTCTCGAGGGAAAAGATCTTCACGTTCAGCGGCGACACACCACTCCCCATCAAGGGCGTCTTCGTGGCGCCTGTTTCAAAGGGCGGCAAGTCCATAAAAGCATGATTTTTCGTCACTGACGTGAGCCCCCACTCCCTGCTCAGCTGTGCGGCGTCGGAGGCATTGGACCTCGTGCATTTTGCGTTTGAAGTCTATCAAGTAGACATTGAGCAGTTGGTGGCCAGATTCTCAGGCATTTTTGAAGGAGTGGGAAAGTTGAGAGTTCCTCCTGTGCGTCTCCACATTGACGACACCATCAGGCCTACGGCTCTCAAACATCGACGGATCCCGTTCCATCTCCGGGAGCAGGTGGAGGAAGAACTCCGCTCACTGGTCCAAATGGACATCATCAAAAGGGTGGAAGGCCCGACGCCCTGAGTCTCGCCCATAGTGGTGGCCCCCAAGCCAAAACAGCCGGGAGCGGTGCGCATTTGCATCGATATGCGCCTCCCGAATGCGGCTATCAAGAGGGAGGGACACATTACGCCCACCCTCGATGACATTATAGGAGAACTGCAAGGGGCGAGAGTCTTTTCGAAGCTAGATTTGAGGGCGGGCTATCATCAGCTGGAGCTCCACCCGGACTCACATTATATCACAAATTTTAAGACGCATGATGGCCTCTATCAGTTTAAGCGCCTGAGTTTCGGCATTTCATCTGCTGCGGAAGTTTTTCAAACCACCATCAGGGGGGCGCTGGCAGGACTGAAAAGTGTCTTGAATATGAGCGATGACATTTTGGTGTTTGCAGACTCAGAGACAGAACACATGAAGAGATTGGAGTGCACGCTGAAGAGGCTAGAAGATTTGGGGCTTACCCTACACCATGAAAAATGTGAGTTTTTCAAAGACAGAATTGGGTTTTTTGCCATCATCTTTCACGCCAGCGGTGTGTCGCCCGATCCTGCAAAGATCAAGGACATTCGGGAGGCCGCAGCACCCCTGTCCCCAATGGAGGTAAGGAGCTTCATGGGGATGGTAAATTACTGTGGGCGCTTCATTAAGGGCTTGGCCTCCCTGTCGGAACCCCTCAGAGACTGACCAAGAATGACGCTGTCTGGGTGTGGGAAAGGAAAGAGCAAGAGGCATTTCAGGTCATCAAAAATGCCCTGTCCGACGGAGGCACCATGGCGTACTTCGACCGATCGTTGTTGACGCCAGCCCGGTGGGTGTAGGCGGGGTGCTGATGCAAGCAGACAATAGAGGGGACATGCGACTCATCGCATACGCGAGCAAGGCGCTCACAGACACAGAAAAGCGTTACTCGCAAATAGAAAGAGAGGCCTTGGCCATACTGTGGGGCTGTCGCCATTTTCGTCTTTACATCCTGGGCAAGCCGGTCGTAGCCAATCATAGGCCCCTGCTGCCCATCCTGGCGGGTGTGTCATCAAAACCTCCACCCAGAATTGAGCGATGGATGCTGGCCCTTATGGAATATGGAGTTTGACTGGTGTACAGACCGGGGACCAATAATCCGGCAGACTATCAGAGAATGTGGAAAAGACCAAGGAGGTGTCTGACTGTCGAGGGCTTCTGTGTCATGTGGTGGAAGGTGCATTGCCGGTGGCGCTGTCTAGACTCACCATAGCAACAGAATAGTCCAAGGATGAAGTGTTCCACATCATCAAAACAAAACGGCGGTTAGAAGCGGCGATTGGAGAGAGGTGCTTCAGAATAATTCAAGTCGGCAGGCTGACACCCAAAAAGACCTTCAGGTGCTTTGGATGGGTGAGGGATGAGCTATCTATTTCTGACGACAGACTACTGCTGAGGGGGAGGCAAATTGTGATCCCACATGCCATGAGAGATCTGGTATTGGAGTTAGTCCACATAGGGCACCAAGGGGTCACCAAGACCAAAGCGCGGCTTCGACCCAAGGTGTGGTTCCCCGACCTCGAGCGAATGGTCGAGCTGTTTATAAAAAGGTGTCTGCCGTGTCAGGCGGCGAATCCCGGGGATAAAGCTCTACCGATCAGCTCAATGGAACGGAGCGAAAAGCCCTGGGGAACTGTCCATGTGGACTTTGGATCAACGGGTCGGGGCATGTATTTTTTAGCGGTGGTAGACCAATGGTCCAGATATCCCGAGGTGGAGGTCGTAGAGTCCACCGCTACGGAGTACACCACCAGGGCCCTGGACAAAATGTTTGCGACCCATGGTTTCCCCGAAATACTATGCTCAGACAATGGTCCCCCGTTCACGGCAGCCAGTTCGCACAGTATCTCAAAGCGAGGGGCATCCATCACCGGAGAGTATCCCCTTTGTGGCCGCGTGCGAACGGGGAAGCTGAAAGGCTCATGCGCACGTTAAACACGGTGCTGAGAATATCCGCAAGCGGTGGGGAGGACCTCCCGAAGAAGCTTGTGGAGTTCCTGAGAGAGTATCGGACCACGCCGCATCAATCGACGGGTGTAGCCCCTGCTGAAGCGCTATTCGGGCGCTGCCCTCGCGGCATGATACCGGAGATAGAAGGAAGAGGACCCGGGGTCATTGACAATGAAAAAGTGAGGGAGGAGCGGGCAGCACGCAATCAGAGAGAGAGCGAGAGGAGAGGTCTCCAAGACAAGGAAGTGGCCGTAGGTGATTCCGTGCTAGTCCGGAATCGCCGCCCAGAAGGCAAACTGTCACTGCCCTACGAGCCTCAACCGTAGACAGTCACGCACGTGAAAGGAGCCATGGTCACAGCAGCCTGCAACCGGGGGACCGACACCCGCAACAGGTCCTTTTTCAAAAAAGTGGACACTTCAACGAGGGCCAGTGAGCCGGACTAAAGCACCCCCTCCGAGGCTGTCCCCAAATGTCAGGCAGAGGACGCCCACAGGGATGCCGTCCCGTATGCAGATGATCCCAGCGCGACTCCGCAAAGCACCCCTCGGTACCCTGTGCGAGGAGACCGCAGACTGCCGGCCCGCCTCAAGGACTATGTCCTGGACTCGAGAGACTGAGCTGAGTTTATAGCAGCCGGCCAAACCACGTTGGGTTACGTGCTTTATGTTTACAGGTTATACTTGTTGATGCTATGTTGTTTTGGTTGAAGAAAAAAAGGGATGTGACGTTGCAGGCATGTACGACGCATGCGTGAGCCTCGTTCTGGTCCGCGCATGCACGTTCGTAATAAAGAACGTCCGTGCGGGCAGTTGCCGCCGGGACGCCGTAAGGCACACACGCGTGTCCCGTGTCTCCTTGGGTGGATGCGTGAGAGCGAGTGTGTGTGTGGGGCGGCCCGAGGCACGGGCTCGCCCACAACAGGTTTGAAGGGAGAGGCGCAGAGAAGAAGTGAGGAGTCTGGTTACCACATGAGGTGGGGCCTTGCGCAACATTCAATGCCTGAGGCCTATCTGTTATTTGGGCTAAACATGTTTTCTTGCTCACGTTAGACACTTGAGTCCCTGACCTGTTGAGCTATAGTTCTGACCCAGGGCAGTCATTATATTTATGTATTTATTATTTACATTTGTAAAGCGCCCAAGCTTGGAGGCATCAGGACGCTGTTGCTAGAACCAGTTACACATACATTTTTTTTATCACATAAATGAAGTAAAGGGGCCAATGTCAGGCAGGATGTTTAATGCTCAGACCATGGCACTTAACAGTCATCATGAGTCAAGACTTTGGGTGAAAAGCCAAGTCTTAAGGGCTCTGCGGAACGGCCAGTATGACTTCTCTGCTCTTAGGGAGGGGGAAAGAGCGTTCCAGTGTTTGACGGCTACTGCATGGAAGCTTGATCCCCCTCTGGTTTATTTGAAAGTTGGGGGAGTGAGGCGGTGGGTGTGGATCGTCCTTACTGGTCTGGTAGATGGTGGTTTTGTAATAGCCTGCGACAGGTATTCCAGGTCAGTGTTTGATATGCACTTATGCGTGATGGGTAGTGTCTTGAAAATTATTCTTTCTTTGATTGGAAGCCAGTGCGTCTTTGGTATATTTAGTGCCGCTCCGAGGATATTGTTCTGGATTATTTGCGTTTTGTGAATGTTTTGTTTTGTGGTCCCTGCAAATAGGACATTGCAGTAGTCCAGTAGAGCTCCTGTGATTGCTCTGGCAATGGTGAGGTAACTGGTCGGTGTGAGGAATTGCTGGCTGCGTTTATGAGTTTCGCTCTGTATGCAGCTGAGGACCTGCCTGAATAGGAATAGTGAGGCATCTAGATAAATGCCCAGTGTTTTGACTGATGGCAAGACCGGGATGACAGTGTCATCTATTGTGAAGGCAGAGAATTGTGGGGTGAATTTTTTTAGCATGGCCGGAGACCCTACTAATAGTATCTCTGTCTTATCGTCATTGAGGCATAGGTGGTTTGTGGCCATCCAAGCGTGTATGGTGGAGTAAATTCTATTGATAGTGAGGGAATCTGTTTCGTGTATGCCTGTGAGTAGGAGGAATATTTGTGTGTCATCAGCTTAATTGGTATAGGTTATGCCAATAGATTCCAGGAGATCTAAAAGGGGTTCCGTGAATATGTTGTAGAGGGAGGGTGACACACAGGCACCTTGGGGAACTCTGCAGGGAATGGGGATGGGAGGGGCATGAGCAGTGTCAGAGCGAAGTCTCATGGATCTGTCTTCTAGGAAGGATGCTACTGTGTTTGAGTAGATGTTTGCTAGGGTGTTGGGATCATTTGAGCTGAGGTTCGTAGGTAGGAAAGGCGCCAGGAGAGGCGAGATGGACTCTTTTGAGGTCTTGCGGGTGCTGCGTGAGAGGTTAAGGGGCAGGGCTGGAGAGGGGGGGCGGCTGTATGGTTAATGGAAGTCTGAATTTTATAATGTGGTGGTCAGACCAAGGGCATGGTTGGTTATGTCCACTACCAAAATACATGTGTTAAAATGCAAGCTGGGTTTATTAACAGAGGCTGTTTCTCAGTTTAATGATGTTGACGCCTCTGGCTCCCCTATGGGTATAGTTACGGGCATTCGGATTCCCGTTCACCCCCTGCCTTTCTGTTTACTCTCTCTCTTTTGTAGCTAACCAGTTACAGCAGCTGCTCTAGGTCATTGCCTGGTTAGCTGGCAGTGGCTTCATGTGAGAAGTTAGATGGTTGCAGAGGGTTTGACCAGGTCAAAGGTATTAGAGAGGTCCAGGAGTAATACGAGAGGTGGCTGACCTTCATCTATGAAGGCATCAAGCTGTATTTTTAGATCTAGCAGTGCTGTTTCAGTCCCATGACCTGAGCGGAAGCCTGACTGATGCACACCCAGGATGTGGTTAGATTCAAGGAACGTTTGTATTTGTGTCATGCTTTGTCCGTGGAAGCATTGGCACCAATGGTGACTCCATTAGAGGTTCCATCATGTTGCACTCCGCTGTTCACTCAGCGGTCTAGTGTTTTTGCAAAATGGCCACCACCACTATATTCCAGGTGCTCGCTTGCAGCTCCGAGCGTTGCAACCCACAGGCTGCGGTGAGACGCTAGTGTTTATTGCTTACCTTCACTTCGCTTGTGCTTCCTCGAAGCCTTGCTTCCTCGCTCAGGCATTCGGATTTCCGTTCACCCCCTGCCTTTCTGTTGTCACGATGCCCGCTCCCGGGGAGCCGGCTCAGGCCCTGCGTCCCCGAAAGCGGACATCAAGTCCCCGGGGAAGGTCCCAGCAACCCCTTATAGGGGCCCTTTGGACAGCGTCCTGGCGCCTATGGCGCCAGGCTCATAGAAAACGTCAGTCCTGGCGCCATAGGCGCCAGGCTCATTATGAAAGTGTTTGGGTGCACTTACCTGATGCAGACCATGCTGCAGAACCCCGGCCTCCTTGAGGCCTGAAAGGAACTACTTTACCTGTGGGACTCATTTACCACCCGGGCGTGGTCAGGGAAGGATACATACCTGATTGGAGGAAGGACACATTCTAGAAACTTCTTCCAAGGCTATTTAAACCACACTGGATCAGCCACACGTGCTTCGCGTTGTTCTGCATCTAGCAGCTGGACGCTCACCGTGTCTGCTCCTGCATCTTGACTTCTGCCACACCTGCCAGCATCCTGAGTCACCTGCAAAGGAAGGGAACAAGAGAACAGAAGAAGGAAAAGGCCTCACCTGCTAAATCTGCATCCCAGAGACATTTCGCCGACAATCCTGAAAAGGAAGACATTTATTTTTAAAAGCACATCGCATCGATCGCTGCAGCGCCGCATTCTACTCACCTTTACAGGGCGCCTCCATGTTCAGCAGCGACCATCCGGATTCGCAGTCGCGCCCGTCGCCTAGGGAGAAAAAGACAAGAACAAAGGTGAGAGAAAGAAGGGAAAAGGGAAGCTAAAACTCCATGTCAAGACTTACCTGTTGGGTCATTCCCTTTTCATTTCGGGTCCGCGCCGCATCCAGGCATTTTCGGACCCCGGCCCCTAAGGGGAAAAAGACATCAGCGTTAATGAGTGAATGAAAAGACATTACCAAAACACTCATTAAAGACTTACCTGATTTCCACAAGGATTTCACCGCTCACCTCGGGTCGGTGCCTGTTCCCCGGCATTCCGTACCCCGGCCCCTATGGGGAAAAATACACTAGCATTAGAACATTAATGCATGGACACAAGGGGAACCACTTATAGAAAAACTTACCTGGAAGCCAAGCAAGTTTGGTTCTCACCCATCCGAAAATCCAGTGACGTAACTGGATACCAACGCGCCCCTGCATCAGAAGCAGGATGGAGAGCTCGTCCTTCCAGACCCTAAAATGAGACGCTACGGGGAAGCACAGAAGGGTTTTGAGGAGGGTGAGAGGGGTAAGTGGGAGGCCGATTGCATTACCCCGCAGACAGTTAACCCCCTACTCTCACCTACAGAAGGATACTTCTGCGAGTCAGACAAGCCAGATCTGGGGCCCCGTCCAGTCCGTCTTCCGAACCCTGCGCATCACCTTAGACGAGGTCACAGCAGCGCGAACCAGGCCAGCGCCCCCGTGGGAGTCAGGTGAGCGTTACAGAACGCGAAGCCTTCCTACAAATTCCCACCCAGGCGCTATGGAAACTTCTGAGGCTGATCAGTTGGCCCAATTACTGGGGGAATTACGGGCCGAAGTACATGCCGCTCGTCAAGAGACTAATGCCCTCAAGAGGGAATTAATAATATCAAAGGAAAGAACTGATGACCTGGCCAGACAGCTTTTGCAAGGTCAAGCTGGACAAACTCCTCTACCCTGTTCCAGAGGGAACCCCGCTCCTGTGGTTCCCAGTAACACTGTGCAGATTAATCTACCTGGAAACATACCGCTGGCCCCACCTGAACGCTTTGCTGGGGACCCCAAACGATTCGCCGTATTCATGAATCAGTGTCGTTTGCACTTCCTATGCAGACCTGGGGCCTTCCCTAATGATCAGACCAAAGTAGCCTTTGTATTGTCATATCTCAGCGGCTGCGCTGCCGATTGGTCAGTTCCACTGGTTACTCAAGATGACCCGATTCTCCGTGATTTTCAAGGATTTCAAGCAAGCATGGAAAGGTTATTTGCTCGACACTCTCAGGGGCAGGCTCTGGATGACAAACTTCTATCCCTGCGACAGGGCAATCAGGACCTCCTATCCTATATTGCAACCTTTAATAGACTAATTGTGGAAACGGGATGGCCAGAGGATAAAAGAGTCACGTTATTTTATCGAGGTCTACGCGGAGAACTTAAAGATGTCTTGGCCCAAGTTGTAAATCCGCCCCAAGAATGCACAGAATATAAAGACTTAGTGGTCCAATTGGATCACAGACTTCAAAACAGAAAAACAGATCGGTCCAGGTTTGAGACCCGGGTGTTGGTCAAGACCCACGCTAACCCCAAGGGAGTTGATGTCTCTGAGCCTATGCAAATTGGAGGGGTTAGAGAACCCTTAACTCAAAAGGAACGTGAAAGGAGGCGGCAGTTAAAATGATGTCTTTATTGTGGGAACTCTGGACACTGTCTACGAGATTGCCCGGCAAAACCGCCCCGAAAAGCGGTAGGAGCCGCTGATAAAAACCATGAAGACTCTGTTTCGGGAAATGACTCAGCCCGACAATCGTAGGGGTCCGCTTGCCGAGCTTGAAAACTAACTCTCAGACCTCGCATTTCATTGTGCCAATGGTTCTCGTAGATCCAGAAAAGCCTAAGCGGTTGCATGCAATAAAGGCATACATCGATAGTGGGGCTATTGGAAACTATGTGGATCGTGAATTGGTCTCTAGGATTAACCTCCCTCTCCGTCCTAAAACCAGCAAAGATGTCATCACCACAGTCGATGGAACTGAAATTGCCTCTGGACCGGTAACACATTCCACTACTGAGGTGACTCTTATTGGTCCTGACGGCCATCGGGAGGCAGTTGTGTTTGATGTAATCAAGGCTCCACAGTTTCAGGTTATTCTTGGAATTCCTTGGTTAGAGACACATAATCCTCAAATTGATTGGCGAGCTAAGAGAATAACCTTCCCGGATTGTGCACAAACCTGCTACCCAGAAAACCTGAAGATTAATTTAGCATCTGTAACCTCTGCCTCCATGCAATTACCTCCGGAATACCAGGACTTTCAGGACGTCTTCCAAAAGGAACAGGCCAACACGTTACCTCCTCACCGATCGTACGATTGCCAAATCGATCTGGTGCCCGGTGCACAACCCCCTTGTAGCAGGATTTATGCCCTTACCAAACCTGAGAACCTGCATTTGAGACAATATTTGGATCAATACCTCCGCAATGGTTTTATTCGCCCGTCAAAGTCCCCGGCATCCTCGGCTTTGTTCTTCGTGCCTAAAAAAGAAGGCGACCTTAGAACTTGTATCGATTACCGCGCATTGAACCAGATAACGGTTAAAAACCGTTATCCTCTGCCTCTGATTCCTGAACTCCTTGACCAGGTGAAGGACGCTTGCATATACACCAAGTTAGATCTCCGGGGGGCATATCATCTGGTGCGAGTAAAAGAAGGCGACGAATGGAAAACAGCCTTCCGTACAAAATATGGATTATTCGAATACCAGGTAATGCCTTTCGGGTTGTGCAATGCGCCTGCTGCCTTCCAATTCTTCATGAATGATGTCCTTCGGGAACTCATCGATGTTTGTGTTGTCGTCTATATCGATGACATTCTAGTGTACTCCTCTTCGGAATCTGATCACAGAAAACACGTTAGGGCAGTTCTGGAAAAACTGCGCCAACACAAACTATTTGCTAAACTGGAAAAATGTGTTTTCCATACCACAGAAGTTGAGTTTCTCGGTTTCATCCTGACAACCAAAGGAGTCCGAATGGACTCAAGAAAAGTGGATGCCATCCTCAAATGGCCATCACCTAGCTCTGTAAAAGGGGTTCAAAGCATGCTCGGCTTTGCCAATTTCTATCGCAGGTTTATCCCGGAATTTTCACGCATAGTACAACCCATTACTGCACTCTTGAGGAAAAATAAACGTTTTGAATGGTCTGAAGAAGCCGAGCAGGCCTTCCAGGATTTAAAAGCTAAGTTTACCTCCGCACCTATATTGAAACACCCACGTCCTGATCTCCCGTATGTCGTCGAAACTGACGCATCCAGCCTAGCCATGGGAGCAGTTCTGTCTCAAAGAGATCCTGAAACCAACCAACTGCATCCCGTAGCATTTTGGTCCAGAAAATTCTCGGCACCAGAGATTAATTACGCAATCACTGACAAAGAACTGTTAGCCATAAAGTCCGCTTTTAAAGCCTGGCGGCATTACCTGCTTGGCGCTCGACATACCATCACGGTGATCACTGATCACCGGAATTTACAGTATTTGAAAACCGCCAAGGCTCAGTCATCACGGCAGCTCCGATGGGCTTTGTTTTTCGCTGAATTTGATTTGGTGATTACCTATCGACCTGGCTGCAAGAACGGCAAAGCAGACGCCTTATCCCGAATTGGAATGGGAGAATCTGATACAAACTCAGAACCAGTACCAATAATTCCCGAACAGAGAATTCTAGGCATGACTTCGTTACAGACGCTTGGAGACATTCAAGTCAGAGTGAAACAACTCCTGGACCCTACAGTCCTACAGGATTGGATACAAAAGGGATCAGACTTTACCATAGATAATGGTTTACCTTATTACCAAGGACGCTTATTCCTGCCGCACAAGGATTTACACGAACTAGTTATTTCAGGTTATCATGATACATTAAAAGAGGGACACCCCGGTATTGCCAAGACAATGGAAAAGGTGAAACAACAATTCTGGTGGCCCTCTTGGCGAAAAGATGTTAAATCTTTTGTGATGTCCTGTGGTGTTTGCGCCCAAACTAAAGGTCAAAAGAAAAGACCAGGCGGTCTCCTTCAACCTCTAGACATACCGCCAGCACCCTGGCACACCCTATCAATGGATTTTATTACGGACTTGCCTCCTTGTTCGGGATACAATACCATTCTGGTAATTGTGGATTTGTTTTCCAAAATGGCCCACTTCATTCCTTTGAAAGGTTTACCTTCAGCTTCTGTCCTAGCCAAAGAATTCCTCGAAAATATTGTTCGGCTACATGGATTCCCATCTATACTAATCTCTGACCGGGGAAGCCAATTCATTTCCCACTTCTGGCGCAAATGTTGTCAAATGGCAAAAATCGACGTAAGATTATCGACCAGTCACCACCCTCAGGCCGATGGTCAGACCGAGAGGACAAATCAGACCCTTGAGCAGTACTTACGGTGTATGTTACAGCAATCTGAAAGCAACTGGAAAGACATTCTTTGGATAGCCGAATACGCATATAATAATTCGGTACACTCTGAAACTGGCCATAGTCCTTTTTATACCTTGTTTGGACATCACCCTCGAACCTCAAACCTCGACTCACCTCAGAACCTCGGAGTGCCTGCAGTAGAACATCTGCATTCTACCATTACCCGAGCCTTCAAAGAGGCAGCCACGCATTTACAACAAGCCAAGAGAAAATACAAGGAGAATGCTGACCTACATCGGAGTGAAGCACCTCCGTATCAGATTGGGGATCAAGTGTGGTTAGCTACCAGACATTTACCGCTCAAAGGGCCTCGAACTTTTAACCCAAAATATCTGGGACCTTATTCTATTACGGCAATAATTAACCCAGTAGCGGTTAAACTTGATTTACCAGCTAATATGCAAATTCACCATGTTTTTCATATGTCACTTCTAAAACCAGTGGTACCCGGAACCCAACTACTCAAACCTCCAGAACCTATTCAAATAGATGGGGAACCCGAATTCGAAGTGAAGAACATTTTAGATTCAAAAATGTTTAGGTCAAAGCTTTTCTACCTAATTGATTGGAAGGGGTACAGACCTCAGGAGAGGTCGTGGGAACCCAGTGACCATGTGCATGCACCTCGATTAGTCAGGAAATTCCACCGACTCTTCCCAAACAAACCAAAACCCCCGGAGGGAACAACCTTGGGAGGGGCCTTGGGGGGGGAGTGCTGTTACGATGCCAGCTCCCGGGGGGGCCGGCTCAGGCCCTGCGTCCCCGAAAGCGGACATCAAGTCCCCGGGGAAGGTCCCAGCAACCCCTTATAGGGGCCCTTTGGACAGCGTCCTGGCGCCTAGGCTCATAGAAAACGTCAGTCCTGGCGCCATAGGCGCCAGGCTCATTATGAAAGTGTTTGGGTGCACTTACCTGATGCAGACCATGCTGCAGAACCCCGGCCTCCTTGAGGCCTGAAAGGAACTACTTTACCTGTGGGACTCATTTACCACCCGGGCGTGGTCGGGGAAGGATACATACCTGATTGGAGGAAGGACACATTCTAGGAACTTCTTCCAAGGCTATTTAAACCACACCCGATCAGCCACACGTGCTTCGCGTTTTTCTGCATCTAGCAGCTGGACGCTCACCGTGTCTGCTCCTGCATCTTGACTTCTGCCACACCTGCCAGCATCCTGAATCACCTGCAAAGGAAGGGAACAAGAGAACAGAAGAAGGAAAAGGCCTCACCTGCTAAATCTGTATCCCAGAGACATTTCGCCGACAATCCTGAAAAGGAAGACATTTATTTTTAAAAGCACATCGCATCGATCGCTGCAGCGCCGCATTATACTCACCTTTACAGGGCGCCTCCATGTTCAGCAGCGACCATCCGGATTCGCAGTCGCGCCTCGCGCCTAGGGAGAAAAAGACAAGAACAAAGGTGAGAGAAAGAAGGGAAAAGGGAAGCTAAAACTCCATGTCAAGACTTACCTGTTGGGTCATTCCCTTTTCATTTCGGGTCCGTGCCGCATCCAGGCATTTTCGGACCCCGGCCCCTAAGGGGAAAAAGACATCAGCGTTAATGAGTGAATGAAAAGACATTACCAAAACACTCATTAAAGACTTACCTGATTTCCACAAGGATTTCACCGCTCACCTCGGGTCGTTGCCTGTTCCCCGGCATTCCGTACCCCGGCCCCTATGGGGAAAAAGACACTAGCATTAGAACATTAATGCATGGACACAAGGGGAACCACTTATAGAAAAACTTACCTGGAAGCCAAGCAAGTTTGGTTCTCACCCATCCGAAAATCCAGTAACGTAACTGGATACCAACGCGCCCCAGCATCAGAAGCAGGATGGAGAGCTCGTCCTTCCAGACCCTAAGGTGAGACGCTACGGGGAAGCACAGAAGGGTTTTGAGGAGGTTGATAGAGGTAAGTGGGAGGCCGATTGCATTACCCCGCAGACAGTTAACCCCCTACTCTCACCTACAGAAGGATACTTCTGCGAGTCAGACAAGCCAGATCTGGGGCCCGGTCCAGTCCGTCTTCCGAACCCTGCGCATCACCTTAGACGAGGTCACAGCAGCGCGAACCAGGCCAGCGCCCCCGTGGGAGTCAGGTGAGCGTTACATCTGTTTACTCTCTCTCTTTTGTAGCTAACCAGTTACAGCAGCTGGTCTAGGTCATTGCCTGGTTAGCTCTCCATTCTGTGGCTTCCCTACCGGGTCTCGCCTCGGCTTGCCCTGCAGCTCTTTCACCTTGCTGTTTTTTCTCCCTTTCACTTGTCAGCTACTCGGGTGTTACTACAGTGCCTGAACCGCTTACTTCATTTATTCTTCCTTCACTTGCCCGTGCTGCTTGCCAGTCCACATGCTCTGAAGCTGTAACTGTCCTGGATATTGGACGCCCGCATCTCAGAGGAAATACCTCTATCGGACTTCTGCTACCCAGAGCTGTTTCATCTACGTACCCCAGCTACACATCAGGGTTTTTATTTAGCCACAAGGCTTTTTCCCTGTTTTTTGGGGTCCCTGTTGCCAGGTGTATCCCAACCCAGGCAATATGGCCTCTGGGGGAGCTCTCCCATACCTCTACAAAAAGAAGAAGGAAAGGAAAAGTGAAGAGACTAAGAAGATAAGAAGGAAGAAGAAGACAGAGACCCAGGACAGTTCCACTGAAGACCCAGGTGAGAAGAATTGGAGGGAGGAGTCATCAGTGTCTTAGAATTTGTTCGTAGGCTGCTCTGTCCAGGATCTTTAGGAGGAAGGGGACTGTTGTGATTGGGCGGTAGTTGTTAGGCGCTGTTGGGTCAAGTGAAGGTTTTTTCAGTAGTGGGCGAACCCTAGTAGGGACCTGGCTAGATGAAAAGTAAGCATTGATAAATCTAGTAATGAATGGGAGAAGGGATTCTGAGCATTCTTTGATGATGTTTGCAGGGCAGATGTCCCCCATGCATTTGAATGGTTTGAGTTTTTTTAAAGTATGTGGCCGTTTCTGTTTCAGATACATTTCTGAAGAGGAAAGGAGGTGTGGTGTGGTGACATATGGGGGACTGTGGTGTTGGGTTGGAGATTAGGTTTTGTTTCCTTTCTATTTTACTCTGTAAGGATGTAATTTTGGCTCGCATAGCATTTTGGATGTCTAAGCACTATGCCTGGTCTTTTGTGATGGTGTTTGGTGGGGAGCATGGTGTTTCCAGTTCTCTGACAATTCTAAATATTAATTGTGAGTTGGAGCTGGCGTTTGTTATTCTTGTGTTGTAGACTGTGGCGTTGGCTGAGATAATGGCTTTGTATTCCTTCGCAGTTGATGTAAAGGAGGTTTTATGTTGATCTCTTGGCACTTTTCACCAGACTGATTCTGCCTGTCTTTTTCGTTGGCGAGAAGCTTGGAGTTTGGGGGTAAACCATGTGTTAATGTGGCTGATTGGTTTAGCTCATTTAGGCATAAGTGGGGCTACTCGGTTAATTGCATTGGTCATATTGTTTGAGTAGATGTTTGCTAGGGTGTTGGGATCATTTGAGCTGAGGTTCGTAGGTAGGAAAGGCGCCAGGAGAGGCGAGATGGACTCTTTTGAGGTCTTGCGGGTGCTGCGTGAGAGGTTAAGGGGCAGGGCTGGAGAGGGGGGGGCGGCTGTATGGTTAATGGAAGTCTGAATTCTATAATGTGGTGGTCAGACCAAGGGCATGGTTGGTTATGTCCACTACCAAAATGCATGTGTTAAAATGCAAGCTGGGTTTATTAACTGAGGCTGTTTCTCAGTTTAATGATGTTGACGTCTGTGGCTCCCCTATGGGTATAGTTACGGGCAGTAACCGTGTGTTAGAGTTCATGGCAAGGAGTAGGAGAAATCGTCTCCATAAAGAGAGCAGGGATTCAACTGATGAAGATGGGTGTGCCACTGTGGATGTCCCAGTAACAAACGTAACAGCAGAGTTAGAAGACGTTGCTATTCAGAAAGATCAAGTTAGTTTGTTTGATGAAGTCCCTAGTCAAGGTGGTATTTCTGTCCAAATGCCATCAGTTGCAAGTGAGGTACTACAATCCTTGTTGAAAGGTCTGGACATGGTGATTGCTGAAGCCATTTTGCAGTCCTGCCCTGGAAATAAGGAGTCGCTTGGTGGCCCTAATGAATCAGAAATGTGGTAATACATGAAGGAGAAAATCAGTGAAGGCCTGAATTAGCGCAAAACTAACCAGGATGTCTGTGCTCGGGTGGATTACTTTGATGAGACTACATCACACGCCCCCCAGATAGGGTGGATAAAGCATGTCAATGTGACTTGAATTAATTGTATTCCAACAGGAGGGATATAGCAACCGACATGAACATAAATACCAGTTCGATAACCATTGCGGATGAGACCGCGGTCTCTCAGTTTGACATCATCTGCCCTGTTGCCAATTTTGCGGGGCAGGCCATGCACGAGGGGTTTTTGTGCCCTCTAAACAGTCCAGAAAGGCGGCCAACCCCTTACCCAGACCGGCTATGTTTACTCATGGTAGGGACATTCGCATTAAGAAGCGAGGATGCAGGTGATACCAGATTCATTTCAAAGAAAGTTTGTTATAGATTGTGGGTACATTGTCATTACCAACGTAGATACAGCAGAGAGGACTGAAACTAGAGAAGCACTCAGAAATAAGATCTTGTCTTAGTTACACTCTAAAGCGGGTGATGGGAGTGTTAGAGGACAGGACTTTAGACTTTTGCACAGGTTGCATATTAAGGAATGGTGCACCGCGAACAACACTGATTGGATCATTATAGGTTGTGGTCATACGAGTCTGCCATCGTTTTTGAGTCTATGTAAAAATCTGACCAATATGTCACCTGTCTCTAATCTAAGGATTGTGTCATGCACCGCACCTGGAAGTGCTGGCAGAGGTCGAAATTCATTAAGGCTGTGCACAGACTTAGACCATAGTGTGCGGGATAGTCCTCCTCCAAGATGGCTACCGCCACTATTTAGTTAGGCGGGGAATAGGATTCGTTGCGGTGTATCTTGCTTCGGAGATTCGCCCGGTTGGTTTCCTACATTCGGAGATTAGCATTTCCTCTTCTCTAGTATTTACCCGGCTAGCCTTGCCCCCTTGCCTGTGCTTTTCTGTCTGCTTCGCTGTCTGTGGTTTGTGCTCAGGGTTTTCCCTCTCTCTTTCTTCCGCCTCTACGCGGCTACTCTTCGTATTTTGTTAAAGACCTCTGCCTGTCTAAATCTTTCCGCCGCCACTTTTGTTCTGGCGGGTTCTGACTTTTCTGTGATCTGCAGGGACCTCTTTCTTTAGGAAGACTTCTTCTTGTTTCTGCCGCGTCCTATGTGGCAACTCCATCTTGTCCTCCGTGCCTTTCCCAGTTCTGTCTATTCGTCCTTGTGGTGCAGACATCTTGGTCATCCAGCCTTCCTCTATCATTTACTTGCCTGTAGCTTTGGTGAAGGGTTTTCTTTGCTTTCCTCGGCTTCGGCTGCCATCCATTCCCATTCTTTCCCTTCATCTCTATACGGACAACTTGTTGCCAGCCTTTGCTTCACTTCCTGTTGCCGGCAGTATTGTTTGGATACGGGTTGGATTGCAGTATCAGCCCAGTATCTGCCCTTTAACTGGCGCGGCCCTCAAGAAGCCAGTTTACTTACCAAGGAGCTTTTCTTCCCAATCAGTTGTCCTATTTGGATTATTAACCAAGGTTCCCAGGGAACTTACCCGGATTGACTTTGCCTTCTACTGGAACCGAGACTTTATATCCTCCAGGCCTTTTTGTGCCAACCAAGGCTTTTTCCCTGATTTAGAGGGGCTTGCTCCTCGAGGTTCCCCGAGACTTGGTTTACACACAGGTCAAGGTGGCCTCCGAGGGAGCTCGTCCTTATCTTCACCAAAAGAAACCCAAAGAAACAAAGAAGTCGCTCAAAAA
Organism: Ambystoma mexicanum; assembly: GCF_040938575.1. NCBI lineage: Eukaryota > Metazoa > Chordata > Amphibia > Caudata > Ambystomatidae > Ambystoma > Ambystoma mexicanum. The sequence goes on along the minus strand of NC_090923.1, from coordinate 1,209,820,378 downwards.
GAAGGAATCGAAAGTACAGGACAGCTCTGTGGAAGATCCAGGTGTGGAGGAGGCACGGGAGGGATCTCCAGGGCTTGACAGTGTATCCTCAATTCATTTATTTTTTCTAATTTCTGTATTGTATGGTTTATAGTGACTATTTCAAATGTAATTTTTTCGAATGCCATTTTCTCGAATCAATTTTGCCTAAAAAAAAAAATTTCGAATGATTTTTTTTAATTTTATGTTTAAAATGGGGGGTTCCCCCCTAAACCAGTTTTTTTTAAAAACACTTTATTTTACTTACGAAACCCACCAAAAAAAAGAAAACCAAAAATAATAAATTCTAAAAAAATGTTTTAGACGAAATGTTTTCGAGATAATAGCATTTCGAAAAAATGCATTCGAAAATATGACCGGATACCGTATTGTATGCCTTCAGGTTCTGTGCATTTATTCTATTGTAGTTCTAGCAGTCTGACGCCATTTGCGAGTTTATGTAAAAGCCTGACCAATATGTCATCTGCCCCAAACTTAAGAATTGTGTTAAATTAATTGCTTCTTTTTAAATTCCGTATTGTGTGCCTTCTGTTCCTTGTGGAAAAGCTATCCTATTGATTTTATGTGTTTTTCGTTTTTGTCTGTATTGTACCGTGTGACACCCTAATGCACACTGGCCTATATCGGCGCTATATAAATTATTAACCTAGCTGTACTCTATATTCAAAACCAGATCGAAAGGAGGCTTACAATTTAATTCAGATCCACCGTGGTATGAATGCAATACTTCTTTTCACACCTGGAATGGTTTGAGTATTGTGTTATGTGAAGGAATCAAGAAGTAGACACAGACAACTGAAGTAAACGTTTGGGATATTAAACTTTTATTAAATAAAAATTAGGTTGGACAAGGACTACCTTGCCATGTGCCAAGGTGGGATTTCCCTACCTAAATGAAACTAATGATAGTCTGTGTCAGGAAGTCCAAACCAAATGTCTGTCCGTGTACAAAACCTATACTTGCCCTCACATCTATTTGTATACAATCTTTAGGGGTGTCGGCATCAATTGAAAAGTGGACAAAATAAAAGTTCAGAGCTTCTTCCAGCTCTAAGGTGGAAAAGGGGTTTCCCTTCCCCACGTTTCAAATAGTTCACTTTGCAAAAGAGGGGTTTCAATTCTTCCAATGTCTCAAAATAACACAGTTCAATATTCAATGTTCCAAATATAACATAGGTCCTAGGATATTCAATGTTCCAAAATAAAACAGTTCTCTGGTATATTCCCCAGCTCCTAGGGTATAGTTACTTGTCAACAATGTTTACATTTCAGCTCATCAAGCTCAGTACACATAGGTTTCCTTTATTCAAATTTGGCTTTTCCTAAGGTGGGTGTATTCGTTCTGGACGCAGTTGTCTGACCACACTGCCCAACCATTACAGGTCAAGCAACCCACTCACCTTAGTTGGATCTTTTTTATGATATCTTGCCACAGTTTCAGCTTCACAATAAGGCTTTACTCAGTATCCTTCCAGGTGCCGTTGAAGCTTTATTATTACTGGCTTTGTCAACATTCACCTGTTTAGTAGCTTTAATTTGCAACATATGCTTCCCAGTACACTCTTCTGCTAGGAGACACATTTTCCATTGTAGTTTCTTTTACGCAAGCTTCCCAGTTCACACTCCTGCTAGGAAACTTGTTCTCTGTTTCAGATTTCTTGATTAAAGCATCTGGCTTCCTTTTGCCAGGTTTCTATTGCATACAGACTTTGCTACTTTTACATAGTTCTCTAGCACATCGATTCTTTGTTCTTTGCAATACTTGCTTATTTAACTCTTGGCATGCTTGCATATTTGACTCTTGGCAATGCTTGCTTTTTTTACTTCTCATCATGTTAGTTCTTGGTTTCCTTATATTCAGTTCAAATATTCAAAATCAAATATCTCTGGCACTAAACCACTCATCCACTGTGTCCAGGGCCCCCTTTTCACCCGGGCAAACTCACCGGCCTTCTCGCAGTCTGGTTTCAACTTTATGTGGCTTTCCAGAGACTCGTCTCTGCTTGCGGTATGCTTGCACTGCTTTCCTCTGGCATACAGCATCCTCCACGGCTTCCTTGCTTCCCCGCTGCTTACTTTGGAGCTCTGGTAGTCTGCAGTCAGCGGTCCTGCACCTGTGAGCGTTCGGCAGCCTCTCCACTGCTCGTGGTACCTTTGCTCTGCGCCGCACTGCTTCCTCAGCTCTGCCTCAGACTGCCAATGAGCCCCTCTTGCTTGCTGCACTGGATCATGCTCCTGATACCTTTCAGCATCTCGGGAAGGTGCCATCTTGCCGCCACACAACTCCTGCCCTGGAACTCTCCTTTGCGCTTCCTATGTCTCTCTCTGAACCTCTCAGCTGATTCTGATTTAGAGTTCCCGGTTCCATGATAATGAGTTCAACAACTAGACCGCTCATGTGTCTTCTTCCAGTCTGTCTCCTATGTTTATCATCGTGGCCTCCTCGTCTCAGTACCTAAGTGGTGTGCATTTGGGTAAGAGTCCACAAAGCAAGGATGTATAGTTTTGGCGTGTCTCTTCCTCATCCCAGTGCTTCACTGATGTGTATTGGAAGAGGGTTTTCTGGAAAAATAGGGAATGGATTGGTAACACCCTACAAAGGCCCGGGGGACATTGGACTCCTCACAAAAGGGAAATGGGGGGATACCGCGTCTCACCCATGGGTGCCTCATCCCCACTCACCAAGTCTCCTCCAACCAGGTGATCCTCCCTTGCATATCCACCCCCAGGGCCAGGATCCGAAAGCGATGGCCTTTCCCTGGCCACCTGAGGAGGATCCAGGGGGAGTACGAGTGAGGATACACTCAGGTTTCTCACAGGGCTAATAACAAGAGCATCCAAAGGAAACCAAACATTCCATCAAAAGAAGAACAAACCTGACAAAACCAGGACCCAAACTGGTACATCAAGAGTATGCAGGACTCAGGAAACCAAAAAAGGCTAAATAAGGGGTTCAAAATATAAGGAGTCCTGGAAAAGGACCTGCAACATTGTGGAGATACATTTTGTAAAGATGAATTTACCCCTTACAAGAATTATGAACTCCTGTAAAATGTCAGCTATTGGGCCTGTTAGAGAAGCAGCTGTTTTGTCTTCTGAATTAAAATAAATCAATTCCTGCACTTCCATTTCACCACATTCAAACAGTTAAAAAGAAAAGGGGTCTTGATGCTCTGTCCTCAAGACAGCGTTTTGCAGTTCATCAAGCCCCACGGTTCCCTTCCCCAAGACTTCAGCCTAGCAATCAATGAATCAATGTTTGTTTCAGTCTTTCAAAGTTTAACTGAATTCTAGGCCAACCTGACTCTGGTTTGCATCACTAATTCACTTACTGTGCTTCTTCTTGGTTTATTTCACAATGTCTTTGATTTTAACAATATAGGACTCACTGGTCTAGGCACAGTCGTCAGACCACATGATCCACCCATCACAGGTCTCGCAACCAGGACCCCCTAAGATCTTCAGCCCACACAGGTTTGTCAGCATTCGCCCCTGTGCACAAATTCACCTTCACCTGGCTTCTCTTTGTTGGCCTCTTGGCTTTGCCATTATGTGTCACACACCTTTTTGCCAATAGTTGGCCTTGCAGCACTGTATTCATTAATAAGATTCACTTTATGGTGGTTTGATTCATGGCAACCTTTTAATTGCACTTTTTTCACATTTGCTCTTTTTACCATAGGTTGTTTTTATGTTGGCATTCTTCCTTTTGGCTTTTCATTAGCTATTTGCTTTGCTTGGAACGTTGTATTTCTATACAGTATTCAATGTGTTTAAGTTCCAGTTTTTAGTCAATTTGGTATTCAATATGCATAGTTTAGCGTTGCTTCCAACTTTCATTCAGTTCGCTATTCAATATGCATAGTTCAGCTTTGGTTTCAAACTTTAATTCAGTTTGGTATTCAATGAACATAATTCAACTCAATGGTCTTTGGCATCCTGCTCTGGCGCATCCTGCGGCTTCCTTTCCCCTTCTCCGGCTGGCACTCCGACCTCAGCATGACCCGCTTGCACTCAGGATGGAATCTCAGGTATGTCAACAACTTCTTTGCTTCTGCGAGGACAGCGTCATGCTGGTTCGCAGCCCCAGCTGCTCGATCTCCACGTCAGAGGCTACCCCACCTGTGTTAGCCCCACAGCCAAACTCACCTTGGGCTTTACAGGTCCTCTGGGAGGTTGGCCAGCATCCTGGCTCATCCTCAGGTCCCACCATTGCTGTCTCCTTGTGGGAATGGTCCCCCGGTCTCTCCTACACAGGCCTCCCTGTTGCATTTGTTTCTCTTCCACTGGTCTCCCTTTACACACCTGCCACCACTTGACAGATTGCAGGTGTATATTCCCAATTGGGTTTGCTTGACTCTCATTAAAGGGACATGCCTGACCTTGCAAGTACTCTGCAGACATCTTCCTCGTCCCAGTACTAGAGTGGTGAAAAGAGGTCTTACTGTTTATTGCTCTTAGTCTAATTTACCCCCCACCCCCACATTACCCTCTTGCTTTACAGATCTGCCAAGGCGCCAAGGAACCATGCAGGTAATGATAGTGTGCGGTGTAGAAATCCTTTAACATAACCTATCAAAGAGCATCATTAGGAAAAAGGTGAGGCGTCAAGTTGAGTATATTGGCAAGAAAGGCTAAAAAATGACTGAGCAGTATAGGATGCATCAGGTTTTAGATGAAGCTCAAGGCTGGATAGTAGAATCACTGACAGACATGGTTGCAGTCTTTTTGGAATGTGGTACCAATTTATACTAGCCAGATACTAAGTCAGAAGAACAAATAAAGGAGTGCATCATCATGAATTGTCTATCTTTAGAGTGGAGCACACAGTGCTATTAAAACACAGGTATTCATCAGACTTTCATTAAATCATTGAAATAACGAAGTGTGGCACCGTGAAGAACAGCAGTAAATATGTAAATTATCCCCCAAATGAACCCTCAAATTGACGCCTGTGGGGAACCATTTTAGAATGTCTGCCGTTCTGCATAAGGTTTTACAAAGTAACAAAAATAGTGATGAATGGAAGACCGACATTGCTCAACTGAGGCTACATTCTGCCGGAATGTAAATGGAAAGCCACGTTGGATCCATATCGGCATCAGCCTATTTATGTTAGCTTGTAAAGGCTGCTGCAGAGTGGCAAAGTTCATTCTAAAGTGACTCCCCACAGCTCCCCAGAGAAGTACATTTGAAGGTTAGCTTGGGGGCTGTTCCATGTGGTCTGATGCTATTCATCAAAGTGCGACCCATCATTTCTTCAAACCCTGATGTATGATACCACTCTAAAAGCAGCAGTACAACAAGAAGAGGTAAGAAAAACAATCAGCTCCTTCTGGAATGCCAAGTGCCAGGGGCAGATGCATTTACAGCGGAATTTGATTTTTTAAAAATGCAACTGTTACTGCTACTCAAGCTACTACAATTAGTTAAAAAAAATTTGCAAGAGCTTCCGACTCCATGGCCTTTGTTAAACAAGTTGATTACAATATTTTTAAAGCAGGTTAATATGAGGTTTGTTCAGACTCATAACCCTACTAAAGGTAGAGTATAAAGTACTCATGAAGATTTTCTCTAAAAGTCTGACTGCAATAATTCATAAATTAATAGTTACGGGTCCCAATGGATTCATATTTGCTGGATGCTTAGTGGCAACAAGCACGCACCATTTCATTGTAATAGTGGGAGTCTTGGACAAGTCAAAATCCCTCTTGTTGTTTGAAAAAAGCATTCGAGTGAGTGGATTGAACCTGCTGGTGGATGACGCTCAGGAAAGTGACATTTCCATTTAGACGCGTGAGGCTTCTTAAAAAGTGTATGAAGGTGCAACGACTAAGCTGAGAATAAACTCCAAAATTGGAGAAGAATTTCATATACAGCAGGGAACAAGACAGGCCCAGTATTGCTTTGCTGTCTGTGCTCTACATAGAACCACTGTCAATTTATCTCCATATAGACGAGGGGGAATGGGGTGCTTTTGAAGAAAATATTTTTCAAAATTGCAGATGATTTTGCACAATGTTTAAGGACCGATAAGTCATCAATGCTCCAGACAGTACTCAAGTATTTGGCACAACATGAATAAAGCATGGAGTATACACCGTAATTCCCCAGTTGCTGTAGTGCCATCAGCACACATCAAAGGCTATAAAGAGAATCCCAAAAGAAATGTAGGTATTTTCATTGCAGATGATGAAAATCATCTATATGGATTGAATTACACTATTGCAGTAGAAAAGATTAAAGCAAAAAAATAAAGTAGAGGAAAAGTATGATTGTCCAGCATAAAGAAGGCCACCTAAATTCATTTTATTGCAGGCAATCCGAGTGAGATTGTTTCCAATTTTTGTAGATTAAATTAAATTCATAGAGGATTTGTATGGACTGGTAAATCCCTGCAAATAAATTGACAGTCCATTTGTCGTGAGATAGAGAAGTTAGGTTTAGGAAGGAATCTTGGCTTTCCAGAAACATTACTGAATGGCAGGTATTCCTGTTAAGCGTTTTGTGCCCTGATCTCTTAATTAGTTATGATATGAAACTTTTAAAAGTGATCATACAGCGTACCTGGAGGAGTACGATCTGAAGGGTTTGTGTTGGAAAATAATGAGGACTCAAAATGTATAGTAATCCAGTACTTAATTATGATATGGAACTAAGTGAAAACCATCTGTAAAGATAATGACGATGACAAGATTTGGCAAACTTCCATATGGATGGGACTAATGAAAATGGAATCTCTTAGGGCGGAGGAATGAGATAAATGGGGGACAGTATCGATTAAGAGATGACACCAATTATTTGAAGCAGGTACATTGAAGTAAATTCAGCAGCGCAAACTGAATGGATGATCCTTACAAATACCTTTTTTAAATACCTCGCATAAAGCAGCTATGCTTGATGAAACAAGGGGGGAAATGGAGCCATTATCCTACGATGGGCTTGACTTTCGGGCGACTGTGTATTGTGGATAGTGACAATCGCTCATACATTTCCATTTGGTGATAATATCCATAGGTGATGACAGAATATTGCAAAAATTGCCCAACGATTTGTGGCCTAAATTACCAAACAGTCACTGGTAAAATCTAAATGTCACCATTTTAAGATTATTACTAGGGTTCAACTACAACAAAATGTTTTGCTACACAGGGTATTTGTTGTATTACACCCCAGCTATGTACAAAACATTACATCTAGGGATTAGTAATAGCTGCCCCAGATTCGCCTCTCCCTTGGCTGACTGGGAACATATGCGTTGTTGATGTTCAATACTGCAACGCTTATGGTTGGGTCTGGAAGGGGAATGAAAAGAGGGATAGGAAATAATTTTGGACTTCCTGAAGCAAGTGTGATGTGAAGCCTCTCAGAAACAAGGAAAACAAGGATAGGTGAAACATTCTGAAGTGAATTCAACTGCAATTATGCATGCTGTCATTACCCAAAGGTGAAAATCAGTGATCACTTATGAAAGATTGGAGAGAAAAGGTGAAGTATACGAATAGTCTAGTGAAGATATATTATGAACAGGATGATATGATGGAAATGTATTGTCCTTGTTAGTTTCTGCTGAACGTTGGCCGAAGCCAACTTGGCAAGACAAAATATTCCTATGATGTCTTTGGGCTTTATATTTGCTATAGACTGTAAGGATACAGGATATGTTGGCTTGCTGTTTGCCTCCTATAAAGCATTTTTCCATTCAGGTTTTTGCCTGACCATTACATGCTAGAGTTAGGCACTTCCTGATTGGATGAATGCTACTGTCACTCCACTCCCCCATGTAGACCTGCAACTCCAGCAAAGATAGAAAACCCCCATGGTCCTACATTTTGTTAAAATTATCCCACATGTTTAGTGACTGAGAAAATGTCTCTTGCAGAAGGGGTAGCGTAAATATGGGTACTTCCCAATGTTTTGTTATCAGGGGACCAGTTTAAAGGCAAGAAGATAGCAAATAGTATGCACTGAGCAAAGAAAACTGGTTATCCCTCCCATATAACCCCGTGATTAGGTAGAGAGTGATACTCTTAAATACCATATTTCATTTCAGTATTATGTTCATCCAAGCACACTTTTTTTATAATCAATGATATAATTTATTAAGTTCATTTTTGTAAAAAACATAAACACAACATATTTCAATGTCATTTGACACACTTGTATTTTTAGGTTTTTATAGGTAGTGGTACAGTTGTTAGGAACACCCCTAAAAGTCTGTGGAAACACTGGAAGATTCACCATCATCGGCGCACCCAGTGGAATCCAAGATGGCGCCTGTTGGATCACGTTTCCACTACCTAACAGTACAGGTCTAGTTCTCGCATTCAGTCTCCACGTGACCACTCCTACTTATACACAGGAAATCTATCACGCTCTGCGTTGCTACTCGCTCCCGTGTATGCATTGCTTCCTAACCCTTGGTTCTGTGCTCTCCAGCACTCCTTTCCCTCGCATTTTCATTTTCCTTTCTTCAGTTCAGCTCTGCCGACCCTGGCATTGCGGCGCCTTTTTCCCCGCTCGGCTTTTGCCATACTAGCTGCTCGCAGCGCCTTTCCTCAGCTCGGCGTCTACCAATCTTTGGCAGTTCGCTGCTTCCTTTTCCGCACGGCTTGCCGTGTTAGCTGCTGCTAGCCCTACTCGGCATCTTCTTCTCAGCTCCGGCGCCTGCCACTCCTGTGCTCGCAGCTTCTGTTGCGCTTACCTCCCTCTGCTTCGCTCCGCCGTCGGCCTCTCTCACCCGCGGCTCCTCTTCTCCTGCTGTCACTTTGTTTCTTTCTCCTCTCTTACCTCTGGAGTCTCGTCTCTCGAGTGTCAGTTCGCTTCTCCTGGTACTGTTGGGGTTCTCCCCAGCTCCTTACCTTGGATAATTCGTATTCCGCATCCAGTCTTCAATTGAACAACAAGCTCACTATTCTACTTCTTCATTGATCCTGCGGACTACCATTCTACACAATCGGAACCTGTCTGATTCTGGGTTTTCTTCCCCACGAGGGTTTCCCAGGAGGGTGGCCCCCTGGGTGCACAGAGTACTACTCACGGTCTCTGGACTCCTGGGGGGACGTCTCTCTCTTCTCTACAAACATCCGGATAAGAACCGAAGATTTGTGAGTACCATTCCTGGCATAAATAGAAGGCGAGGTGTTGAAAGAGATAGTAAGAACAGTGGGGTTAGTAAAGTATGTGACTTTAGATCTCTTTGCACATACACTTACTACTAATGGTCAACCAATGTGTCCTTCCTTGTCTGATTCACAGTGAAGGACTAAGAATAGACCTGTCCCTGTGTTTACCCTCCTCTGGGACGCTGGAAAAACAGCGTGCAGGCTGTCCGTTCTAGCCTGGGAATAGTCAGCATATGTTTCAGCCCCTCTGTCTAATTGCATTATCCCAAACGCTTTTCATCTTTTGTTGTTGGGCCTTCTTCAGGACAAAGTTGTAATGATTCTGTGGTTAAATCTAAGAACCCACTTAGATGTTTAGTGCACAAGCACTTGATTATAGTCACTGGGGGAATGGGCAGCATATTCAGAGATATTCCTTCTATCTGAAAACAGGACTCGATAGGATTTCTTTCAGTCTTTGGGGGTCATTCCGAGTTGGGCGGTAAGGGTTTACAGGCACCGGTAAGGATGCCGGTGCCGGTAAACCCTTACCGCCCAATTCCGAGTTCCCTTAGCGGGACCCGCAAAGGACGTGTGGTGTGACCACACGTCCTTTGCGGGTCCCGCTAACGGACCAGTGCGCTAATAACGGGCCCGCTATTTGCGGGCCTGTAATTAGCACCTTCCCCATTCCCATTGAGCCCTATGGGGGCTCAATGGGAATGGGGAATGGTTTACTGAATGGGGACTTACCGGGTCCTGCTAAGGTCGGAATGACCGGGTAAGTCCCCATTCAGTGAGACCGGACCCGGGTTTGGAGGCAGCCATGGCGCTAATAGCACCATGGCTACCTCCAACCTCGGAATGACCCCCTTTGTTTCTTATTTCCTTTTATTCACTCTATTTTGGAAGTCACTTGTCTCAGTGTTGATGTTGCAAACGTAGCTATACGATACATTAGAGCATTCTCCTGCTCCGCCCCCGGAACAGCGTGATTTTGCAATCCTTGTCTGCTGCCGACATCACAATCCTTCTTGCAGAAAGGGTACTTTAGTTCCCTGTGCACTTTTTCTGCCCATCCCGATTGCTGCGTTACCGCAACTTCTGACGTGCCTCTGGCAGCGGCAGAAGCAAACATCAGAAGGGGCCACTTGGAACGGGGCAGTGTTACCTTGCAGAAGGTGCTCTGTGGAGCGCCAGTGTCCTGTTGTCAGAGTGACCAGTCCTATATGCCTGTCCTTTCTTCGAGCAGTCACAGCACGGATTCCTGCAGTCCATTCTCCAGCTGCAGCATTTAGTAGCCTGCTGAAGATAATGGCACATGGACTCAACTGTGGCTGTCACAGTGCAGGGAGAGCAAGGCTGCCTGTGAGGAGACTGCACGGATGACAGAGGGCAGCGCTCAGTTAAAGCCTGATTCACTAGCACACACGAGGTGTCCCTAATGTTAATGGAGCATGCACGTGTGTGCACCGAGTGTTCACTCATGTCAAGCTCCTTTTTATTCATTTCTTTGGTTGCCATTGATAATCCACGGGTGCAAGTGGATAATAGTCGTTCCCTGGAACCACAGATCAAGGCACTAATCAGTGGAGTTACTTTGCTGAAAATGTTGGTGGGGACATGACATCTCAAATGAAAGGGGTCCCTGCCAAATGAGTGGGGCAGAATGGTGTGTCACAAACGTTGGGAGGGGGCGGGGGGACAAACACTCTGGCCCCCGCACGCCAAAAAGTACTCCTAATAATGAAGTGTGTCTACAATCTTCACTCAGTCAGACGAATTCAGCCATTTCTTGCTTTCCTGCACATGACACTCACGGCCATGTCACTTGTTTTATCAAGAATCGGCTGCGCGAGCAGCTCATACGTTGGCATGCCGGATGACCTCATGGAGAAACTTGAAGACTTACAGAAACCAGCAACAAGACTCCTGTTGACACTGGACAGATAGAGGCATATTACACCAGCACTAAGGACTCTCCACTGGCAAGCAACCAAAACAATAGTCCACCTCAAAGCACTGTGCATCGCCAACAGTGTTCTTTCATCTAGGCAAAGCTCACCTAATAGCACCGAAGGACCCTGAGATGCGGCAACTTTGTACTACTAGTGGTCACATGGGGAGAGAGGAAGGGAGGCAGAGGGGGTGGGGGGGAGGGAGAGAGAGAGAGAGAGGGTGAGAGGAAGCCAGAGGAGGGGGAGGGAGAGAGGGAGAGAGGGAGGGAGAGAGGGAGAGAGGGAGAGAGAGAGGAAGCCAGAGGGAGAGAGGGAGAGAGAGGGAGGGGGGAGAAAGAGAGATAGAGAGAGAGAGAGAGAGAGAGAGGAAGCCAGAGGGAGAGAGAGAGAGAGAGAGAGAGAGAGAGAGAGAGAGAGAGAGGGTGAGAGGAAGCCAGAGGGATTGATTGCGCATTTTGCCGCATAGATGTGTAGGGGTGGGTTTAGGGATATAATTAATGTATAGGGGTTAATGGAGCTTTGCGGGGCGTCTCCACCCGCATATGTATGCTGCAAAATGTGTCAAAAATGAAATTCAACCATTTCTACTGCGAACAAGTTGATTCGATGTAATCAACCCAAACCATCCTAACAGCAATACAGGTGATGGAGTAATGCAGGTTTAGAGTACTGCCACAATGTACCGCCAAGGTTCTGTGCACAAGACAACCAGACATCTCTGTGTATTACCCTGCTTGTCTAAGCGTGGACCTGGGGATCGAACCTGTGTTGTTCCATGTCGTTTTGCTTCCAAGGTGAGCACGTTGCCCCTGAGCTATCCTCCCAAGACAGGAGACAGAATTGTTTCACACAAGCATCTTCTGAATAAAATGTCCAAGTGTGCATGCATTAGACTGTTTCGGGCTTATGTGATGCAGGCATTTACTGTGGAGAACAGACAGATTGAGGGGCTTTGGAATGCTAATGGCCCCTTCCCAGTGAGCTGTGACTTGTCAGGGAAAGGGGCCATTAGCACTCTCCATTTCACACTTGTGTCTCCCCCGGCCCAATAATAAAAGATAACATTATGAAACAGACTTAAGAAATACCTGGGGCCTGAGAAGCCCAGCTATGGCTTTTACCATTACATTACTTCAAAGCCCTAATTAGTGCCAACCTTCAGTATGCAAATAAACTAACCCTTTTGTTAGGATTTCAAGGAGGCAGACCTCTGCTTTACACATCAAAAAAGCACCCTTTTCCATGTATTTGGGGACGAGGATGCATACCACACAGCAGCTTAAGTGCCACCACCGGGGCACAATCCTACATATGGTGACTGTACCAGGCATATGATGGGAGTATTCTGGCATCGAGGCACCTGCACATTTGGGGCTATTCCTTACTTATGGTGATTTCACGTGAGCAGGTACTCTTATATTTGCCAAGTATTGCCTTCCTTTGCATAGTTACTCGCACCATTTGGAGTACTTAGTAGGTGCTGCTGCCTGTCCTCTCGATCAAAGAGACTCCCACATGCAATGCCTGGAAAATGATGTTATTACCCAGTCCTAAATGAGGGACAGCTAGCAAATTGCATGAGAATCCAGATTTATTGTATTGTAGTCATTATGTATATAGGGCCATTACCCCATTTGTAGGGCCTCAATGCGCTTTGTGGTTGAAATGCCCTTGGAGACCAAACTCCATGTATGGGAACATTCTAAGTGTTTACTTTAAGATGTGGTGTGCATTCTGCTGAGTTAGGAGTTAGGAGGGCTGGCTGGGCCCCAGGAAGCAACCCAGAGGTCAGGCACGTGGGCGGGTGCTGTCGGCAGTTTAAGATAGAATGCTAGGGTGGGAGATTCGATGTGTGCCCAGCTAGACCCCATTTTTACATAGGTTGTCGCTGTAGACTAATGGCAGAGGTGTTGAGGCACATAGCCGTAGCTGCATTCTAGAGTGCATGGATGGAGAGCCGTGCCTGAGGCACATGTCCACAGACATGGTGCAATGTATACGTGCCTTGGACTCTGACAGATTTTAATTTGTTGTCGCTTTCTTAGGCCTCTCACGGCGATAGAGTGGTCGTTTGAGTGCATCTTTGGGTGGGTTAGCATACTACCATTGGGAAGGACCTGGCTGGTGGCATTTTGATGAAGAGGGATGGTCGAATCCTACCCTAGCTTCCCCTCCCACAAGGCACATGGCCCGTGAAGAAGAACCACAAACACCACGATCGCCCATAACATTTCGAACCTAACCCCAGTGCTCCCATGGCAGACACATATGCAGAAAGGTACCTGCATGCCAACCATAGAGCGCAGGAGCAGTACAAGCATTACATACAGTCAGTGGTCGAAGTGAGCGGGAACGGTCGGGAGCGGTGTTCCACTACTTTTATTTTTTACTGTTAACAGCTCCCCTACTTTTTGCAACCACTTTCACCATTCTGGAACTGTTCTTTATGAAGTTAAAGACACATCTCTCCACTTTACCACCGGATATCAGTTGCAGCTAAACTGAATCTGTTTCAACTCAACTGGCTGTCAACTAGCATGACTGCAACCCTTGAAAAATGTGTTTCACAGTGCTCCCTTCCTTCCTACTCTGTCCCCCACCAGAGACACAGTTCATCTACTTTTTAGTACACTTCTATCACTGCCTACAGTGGATGAGAAGCCTCAGGATGCATCTAAAGAGACCTCAATTGACAGCCTCGACTAAAGCACCAAGAAGCTGTGTTGTTGACGTTGTTAGAGACATCATGACTAGGCAGCGTTAGACACGAGGCACGCGTGCCATCCGCACATCGGGACACACTCATGCACCCGAATACACGAAGAACACATGCGGAACAGTTCTATAAGTTAGAGGATGGATACATATACAAACTGCCCCTGTTTTATTATTTTGCCATTAGCCTAACAGCAGCATCGCAGAAATCGCAAGAAGCAAGCTATTCTGAACACGCTTGCAGATGCTTACATGCAAATAACTTTGGAACTGCAGATGTCCCTATGGGACCTGACAGATTTGATGATTTATTAATAAATGGAGAACTATAGAATAACACGAACATGTAGAAGACATGCCATGGCTCAGGAAAAACACCACAGGCAAAGACCCTGGACAGGAGCTGAGCCAAGCAAATTCAGGCTGCACAGAGGAGCAAACGTGAGAGACAAGAACAGCTGCCAAAGCCACCACGATACGAGTGACATTACATTCCCTGAACTACAGTAACACCAGCCACAGCAAATGAGAATAATTCTTCATGAAATCAGACTAATTTCGGAGCTGCAGAGCTCGAAAACACAGTCTCTGGACATGTGACCGACTAAGTAGATGATGAATTGAAACCAGCAACTGGGAACGAAGAACAGTCTCACGCAGCCGGACAAAGACTTGCAAGAAAGAAGTCACATCGCGAGACGAGTGTTGCATGATGGGAACCAGCACTCTCATAGTCTTTGGTGGTGCACACGGGTTACAATACAGACACACACTTATACTTATTGCCTTGAGAAGGTACACCTTGAGCTGAGAACCATATCCAATCCCAGGCCTCTGGAGATCAGCTTTAGCCAATCACAGTGCAGGACCACAGGGGTGGGTAGCAACCGGCAAGAACCAATGACAAGTCCCTTACACTGCAACATTGTAGAGTGTTAGGTCATTGGGAACGGGCCACGCCAGTCACCTGACATGCAAGAGCCAATGAACTAACATGTGCAAGGACATCTATAGGTGGACTACCACTCAACGCCCAATCCCGTGCAACAATAGGTTTGCTGGAGATGGGCCCAGGTTGTGATGTCGATATGACACAATCCGCTAACAAAACTGGCCTGCGAGCCACAGCCCACTGAGATGTCCCTGGATTTCTTCAATCCGTGTACTGATCCCTGTTGATTTTGGCTGTAATAAACCACAGTTTGAGCTTGCTGTCTGTCTGGGCCTGCATTCCTTTTGAGAAGGGGAGGAGTTAGGCCTTCATTGAGTTCTGAGCCTGCGAACTCCTAGCAGCCCTCAACCTGAGTTTGTCCTAACAAGGTGGTAGGCAGAGGGTGGTTGCCTGCGCTAGCCCGGCACGAAGCAAACCCCTTCGCCGCTGAACCTGATAAGTCATTTATAACGCGGCTGCACACAAGTGTTTCTAGGCATGAGATGATGGAAGTCTCTGACAAATGCCTGTTGCATACCTTTAGAAAAGTCTAATTGATTGCCTTTGCCAACAGGCCTAGCTTCATAAGTGTGGGGGGGCCCATTTCAACATGATTGCCGGGGCGGGGGGGCCCTTGCCTGAATCAGTCTGGGGCAATAATGGAGACAAATGCAGCCAGGGGTTGATAACCGCAGATTTATGCCGGGGTTGTAGTTCTTTGCTCTAAATGGGGGCTTTGCAGGGCTTGTGTTACAAGCTTAATTCGCTGGAGCTCTTCACGTGAATGACGGCCTGAAAGGCTCCAGCAAATGAAGTTTGTAGGGAGCCCCAGAAAGAAAATAATATAATCTATTGCCGCATTATAACACTGCTGACTGACAACATGGATACGGTTGTTGAGCCAACCCACCCCCATAAGCTGGAGGCTCCTTTTATTTGAAAAAGTTAAAAGGTCCTGACGCAGTCCATATTTGCCAATGCTTTTGGTTGTGCGTTCTTTTTTTTTTTTGTTAACGTGCGCCCGGAACCTGCCGAGTTCCCCTTTATAATGGCCTCTAAAACGTCATGCTTTTTAAGTGATGTATTGCTGCATATAAGATACAAAACCAACCGCTCTAAAGGTTTTTGACAAGCCGCGGGAAGGGTCTGGGGGGTCTGGGGGGTTGGGTGGGACGGTCGACGGGGCGGTTCCCCTTTCACCTTCACTTCTTAATCCCTGTTTGGGAGGGTCCCGACTGGTAGCGTCAGGTACGGAGTCGTCTTCATCTAAACAAGTCAATCACCGAGCCCTTGTCCCGTGAGAGGGTCGGTCGGGAGTCAAGGAAAAAGTCAAGAAGGGCGGCGAGCTTCTGATTGGTCACGCTCTCAGCTGGAGGATTCAGGCTGTCCAGTCAGTGGGGGGTGTCGGGTAACATCCTGACCGTGGTCCCCAGCGTTGAGCGGCTGCAGTCAGCTGCCAAGAAACACATAAATATGAAATATGCAGAAGGCAGCTGGGCTGCGGGGAGGGGCTATGAAGGCGGGTCCTGGCAGAAGGCGAGCGCATGCGGTGGCGGCTGAAGGCTCTCACTCTTTGTTGGGGCCGGTCCAGGAAGGGATGAGTTGACAGCAGTTACCCGGGAGGAAAGAAAAGAGGAGGAGATCCCGGGCACAGGGACAGAAAGTAGTAAGTCAGCGAATGGCCTGTCAGAAAACAGGAGCTTGCGTGAGTTCCCGAAAAGCGGCGGGGCTGGGTTTGAGTCAGTAATGGCTTAGCGTGTATGTTGCTGCCTATACAAGACCGCAATAGCGGGGGACGTTGTCAGTCATATGTGCCTGTGCCCCGGTCCCTGGCGTGCAGGGAGGGTCGTGCTGATGTTGTCGGACACGGGGATCTGCGCCTGTGAAAGGCCGGAATCACCCAGGCATTCTGGCAGGTGCCACCGGTTGGACATACATGCCAGCAGTGCTTTAAGTGGGATTAGAAATTGAGGGGGGGCTCTCGTTAGGAGTACGGGGGTGCTTATGCCACGCCCCTTACGGAGGCCCCCTTTCGCCTAATGGCTGGGGGCTGCTAAAAGAAGCAGAGCTGGAGAACACTGCCCAGACCCTCCTTTTAAACAAAAGGGGCTGGGCGGCGGCGTGACACCAGTGTGCCCCAGCTCACACCCATCAGGCAGCTTTTTCATTCAAGGAGCCATGTGGTGCAATGTTTTACCACGGGCTCCTTGAATGAAAGGGCTGCCTGCTGCTGATGGCTCTGTACTCTGAAACAGGAGGAGGGCTGGACTGCCCAAAAGGAGGGCTGGGTAATCTAGCCGTCCTCCTGTTTCAGAGTACAGGGCCATTAGGCAGCCTGCACTGTACGGTTGCACTTGCTGCTTGCAGGTGTCCGCACTTCGGTTTAGAAAAAAAGAAAAGGCAGTGCCTTTTCTTTTCTACTATCTAACCTGAAGTGCTGACACCTGCAGGCAGCTTGTGTAACCGTTCAACCGCGCTGCCTCAAGTGTCAGCATGGCTGGGGCTAGTTGGGGGTGGGCCCCGACTTGGGAGCCTTTTCTGGAGACTGTTGGGGCTCGCCCCGACAAGCCCTGGCCCACTTAAAGCACTACATGCCAACAATCTAGAGCACCAGGGGGGAGCTTTTGTCACAGAAGCTGGAGAATTGAATCCTCGTATTGGTGTTAAAACTATTTTAGGACGGAGAGAGTAAAAATAACAATATTTTTATATTAAAAATCGAGATTCTCCTGCCTAAATCGAGAGGGTTGGCATATGTGCGTTAGGGTGGAGCGGGAAGAGTCACTGGCATATCGGGCAGCAGCTGGCATATTCTGACTGACTTTCCCAAGTAACGTTCTGGAGTTTGGCCTGGGCTAGAAAGTATAGGGATGCCCGTGCAAATACGCCATAAAACTTCCAGGATTGTCCGGCGCGCTTTCCAGCTCCTCATGCATCCAACATTACATTGGGTACTAACTTATCCTCCAAACGGCATTGGAAACACAGCCCAATTATCACAACGCTTTAGGCCATATCCACCTCCTTCCCTTAGCAGAACCATGGTCCCCATAATAGGACTTGCATGCGCTCATGCCATTACAAAACCGTCTTGCCCCGCGGCATCCCTCACTTCCTGTGTTTGTAGCATCTATTTCCTGCTTTCCCATCCTCTTATCCTCCCCTCACCCATTTTCTTTACTCCAACAGACTAAGGTCTGGATACCGCTTGTGGGGGCGCAGTACACTACCCCATGGACAAGCATAGGGGCTCGGATACTACTGCAGCAGCGACTTGGCACAGTATGAAAGCAGACGAACATAGCCTACATTCGTGAGGGAAGTCGTTGGACATCTTTTAAACATTGGCCCAGAGGCGCCACTTGAATGCTCCCCTCGCACGTTGCGCCGTCGCATCGCCCCGGCTTTACCACCGCCCTGGCTGTTGGAACATTCCAGACTGGAAAATGTGGGTCATGTGCAATTTAAAAAATAACAAACGGTTTGCACTTTTTTGAAGAAAGAAAAAAAAAAGAAAAGGCAGTAGATGCCTTTAATTATGGTAGCCGTGGAAGTGAGGAGGGGGTGAAGGAGCGCTTCCAGGGAGGCTGCATTCCTTCTCCCTTGCTGGGGGCTAATTCAGAGGCCTGCATACGATTAGGAGAGTGTAGGTGGTGGTCTGAAATGAGAGCCTCCACGCCTGCAGGGCCCTGCCTTACAGCTGGACAATGGCCCCCAGTGAGCCCCAGTGCTGCAATGCTGGCCCGGCAAGGGGATTCACCTTATAAAATACTACTTTTGAATTTAAAAAAAAGGAGTTAAAATAGGTCACCCGTAAGGTGTTGACAGCTACTAACTTACTCAACGTCTGTTATGAAGTGTATCATGTCCTGGGAGGCAGGGCTACTACTTTGCTGATTTATTAGAAGTGTTGCCAAGTTACTAAATGCTCATCGAACTGACCTTCTTCCCACCTCTCCACGTTCTCCTCCTTCCGCCCCCCTCTCTGACTGCCACCCACAGCCTCCAATCAGGGTTTGACTTGCTATTTTCAAAATTGACTCATCTAATTTGTCTCTTTAATTCCTTAATGAACTGAGGTTCATGGTCCTACTTTGAGACACAGTTGGAGTTGTGAACCCTGATTTATAAAAAATTGTAAATAAAATCTATTAAACTGGGGGGGAAAATGTTGGTAGCGTTTTATAATTAAAGTTTTTGTATGCAGAGTGCCCCCAGGTCAGCCGTACATGTCCCCTAGGGCAGCGCCCACTGCAGACTATATTGTATTGCAGGTGCCTGGTTGGGGGTGCAGTGTGGAGTTGGCTTTACCTTCCAGGCTTCGTGGGGGGGAGGGGGGCTCTCAGCATTTGCTTGGGAACCTTGTCAGCAAAGGAGGGGGTGGGATGTGGTTGAAGTGTAACCACATTGGCCAGAGTTGTCCAACTCCGGTCCTGGAGCGCCGGCATTCTGATGGGTTTTCAGGATACCCCTCAATATTCATGAGGGAAAGTGTGCTTATATTTCCACTGATTAATGTATGGAAACTTACCTAATGAAATACCCATCCAGGTCAATTAGAAATGCCTTTGAGATTCAGGATGAATGTTATGCACACCAATTATATTTTAAATGTAAGAAACATATCAGTGGATAAAAGATGGTGTCGATTCTGTAATCAGACAGGGCTGGATGAAACCCTATATCATATTTTGTTAATATGTCCTATGTTGATCAAGCAGAGAACTGAATACTTTGCAGAAATGTTCTCTGCAAATGTATATGTTGATCGTGACTTCATTTGGTACACAATGAGGCATGGATACTCCCCTATTTTGATTATCCGTATAATAACATTTTTAAAAACGGTTTGTGAGTTAAGTTAGTCTAGAGGTTTTGGTGATTCGTCTTTGTTTAGTTATGGTATTTGTCATTTTTTCGAATTTGTGATTTTGTTTATTGTATTTTATTAATTTTTGGATGAAATTGAAACGACAATTGTGACTTTTTTCTGGATTTTATTGTAATGGATTGTTCAAGTATTTTCCTGCTAAACATACATGTATGTTTTAACAAGTGTTTTTTTGCTACATTTTTTAAAGGTTTATAATAAACCATAAACGAAACAAAAAAAAAATCATCTGGAGAGCCACAGCTTGCAGACCCCGGCCCTAGAAGAACATCAATTCGGGACATATGATGAAGCAATTGGGAGAATGAGAACCAAGTGTTTGAGGGCCTAGAATCAGTTAGTATGGAGTAGTCTGGGCACACCGACCAACCCAATGAAAACTAAGCTGGGCGTCGAGGCAGTGGGGGAGCTTTCTTGGGCCTAGAATCAGTTAGTATGGAGTAGTCCGGGCACACCGACCAACCCAATGAAAACTAAACTGGGCGTCGAGGCAGTGGGGGAGCTTTCTTGGCCTAGAATCAGTTAGTATGGAGTAGTCCGGGCACACCGACCAACCCAATGAAAACTAAACTGGGCGTCGAGGCAGTGGGGGAGCTTTCTTGGCCTAGAATCAGTTAGTATGGAGTGCTCTGGGCACACCGACCAACCCAATGAAAACTAAGCTGGGCGTCGAGGCATTGGGGGAGCTTTCTTGATTTGCTGCCCGGTCAAGTGTTTGCTTCCCAAGACTTCAAATGTACCCCAGCCCAAGCGTGTGCGGGTACGCAGCGAAGACGGGGCCGCCACAGCTCTGTACCGCAGGAGGGCATGCTGGAGGCGCAAGTTCCCACTGTCTCGGGAGGACAGCTCAGGGGCAACGTGCTCGCCTTGGAAGCAAGACGACACTGAGCACCACATGTTCAGTCCCCGGGTCCGCACTTAGAAACCTCTGGGTATTAAGCGCAATCCTATCCTATCACTGTTAGCAGGGACACAACATAAAATGAATGGGGCCCCCTTGAAAATAAGGTGGGGGACAAATGAGATTGCGACACTCGTGTAGAGACACAGACCTGCCAATCAGGGGACCCTTGAACAGTGGAGGCGGGGCTCCATATACGATTTCGAAGTGGGGGTATTTTACTCTCTCTTTCTTGAAATTGGGAGTAAAATCATTTTTCAGTGAGTAAAAACATAAATACCATTTCCATGGGGGGGTAAGTACAAATATATTTTTACTCTAGAACATGCCTTTTTGTAATCTATATTTCTTTGCTTTTTTACCTTAAACTGCCTCTTCCGAGATGGCAGTAATGAGTAATAGTAGACCTCCTTCCTGTGGTGCTGCTGTAGCGATATCACTGATTGACAGGCATCTCTGGAGCAGCGTGTGGGGAAGCAAGGAGCCGCATCCTATGTCTTCCTTTGCTTCCTATTTGTTTTAATCGAGGGTCTTTGCACTCCTTTTTATTTTTTGGGAGAATTTGCCTGTTTTTATGGAGCAGGCTGGGACTGGCCTATAGGGCAATAGTGCAATGCCCGAACCAAAAATGCAAAATGCTAGAGTGAGCCAGTTTTTGGGGTCAACATGGGCCACTTTCTTGGCCATTGTGAGCCAGGTTGATAAGTTACTTCATCATGCGGCTACTAGTTTTGACCAGTGTTACAGAATACATTATAATTTAAAATGCACAATTTGCATCACATTTTATCAAACGCCTCCCTACCCACTGGGTACTACTCAGTCTGTCACAAAAGGAATGAATTGCCATTTGCAACTGTGGGCCACTTTTTCATTGGTGCCCGAGACACTTATGCCCCAGTCCGACCCTGTTCTGGAGTAAAGCTGTCTGTTGTGCCGCTCACTTCTAGGGCTGGCTGGAGGGCCCACCTGCACTTCAGAGGATGCAGGAAAATCTGTTACACCCAAGCTTCACGCAGTCTCAGCAACGGAATGTGAGGGTGGGGGGGGCACTGCCCTTTATGCACACAAAGGTTCCCCCACCGAGCGTGCATAGGCTCTTTTGAAAGCATAGGAAGGCTGGGAGGCGGAGGCCTGGGACGGGAAAATCATGTCATAAGTGCAATATGATCACACAAATGTGGTGCATAGAAAATTGCTACGTGATAACACTTATTTTATGTTGTGAGAGGAATACATGGATACATGATCCGGGTTTGTTACGATACATTATTTTTTATGATGTTTATAAATTTCAATAATTTTGGAATACTGAAATTTACCTGCATGCCTAGTTTATCCTTCATTAAAATGATTTCAAATTCAGGGAGAGATTTTGTGGCATAAAATGAGGAGTAGGGACAAAGATGCAGGGGCTAGCGAGTAGGAGTGCGTGAGCGCATTGTAATTGGTTATTTATAACTCGCTCAATACCCAGAGGTTTCTGCGTGGTCCTGGGAATTGAACCTGTGTTGCTCTGTATCGTCTTGCTTGTGCCCCTTCGTGTTTCCCCTGAGCTATCCTCCCAAGACGTGAGTGAGGCAATGGTTGAGAAGGAAAAGGGCAGGTGTGTGGGCTTGTTGCTGAAACACTCGAACCAGCCACTGGCGGCTATAAGCAAAGCGCCTGCACTTCGCTCCAAGAGACACAGCCATAACCTAATGTATTATGAACCCTAGGCCTCTCTCCCACTATACAGGACTCTCAAATCTAGGTATAGCCTCCATCTCTGTCTACTATATGGTGATTATGAAACCTAGGCCTCTCTCCCACTATGCAGGACTCTCAGATCTACGCATAGCATCCATCTCTGTCCATTGTATGGTGAAACACAATGTAATGTGAAGCCTGGGCCTCTCTGCCACTATGCAGGACTCTCTGATCTAGGTGTAACCTCCACCCTTGTCTACTATATGTTGGAATGTGATGTACTATGAAACCTGGGCCTCTCCACTATTCTGCAGGGCACTCGTATCTAGGTGTGGCCTTCATCCATGTCTATTGTATGCTGGAATGCAGTGTATTGTGAGACCTGGGCCCCTCCACCACCGTATGGGATTCTCAAATCTAGGCATTTAGCCCTACTGCGAAGGTCAGCTGCGAGACATATAAACCACTAAACATTTCGGCATACTTAACGCACACAAAAACTCCCACAACCACCTCTCACACTGCCAGCCGCACGCACTTCACCACACTGCAACAACAAACACATAAGCCGCATCAACAGAACACGAGGACTGGCATCGATCCGATACTAGCATCAAAGCTCAGCGCATGGTGCATACCGAACTGAAGCTGCCAACAGGACACCACCTCTCTCACTTTCCTACGGCCTCTTCTCCTCACAAACCCACTCCCGCATTCTCGTTTGCAGATCCACCTGGGGACTAATTCCGTTGGTGATGGTGCGCGGTACAAATACCTTAACATTATAACTATACTTCTCAGCACGGACCTTATTTTATTGGACAGTACCCGCGCACAGGGCTGAAACACCATGGCAATGGCAGATTTCCACTATACAAACACAGCTAACATCACTGAACTTCATTTCTTAGTAGGACCGCACTTCACAGAAAGGCACAGTGCCTTCCCTTCTTAGCATGCAGGGATTGTTTTTAATACAGTAACACTAGAGATGTGCTGGTAGTATGGTGGCTCCGGTGGGCCTACAGGGAAATGGGGCAATGCCCGAATCAAAAAAGCAAAATGCTTGTGTGTGCCAGTTTTTTGATTCAAAGTGGGCCATTTGTTTGGACATTGTGGGGCAGGTTGATAAGTTACTTCACCATGAGGCTAGTAGTTTTGACCAGTGTTACTGAATAAACATTATTTAAAATGCAGCTTCCATCACATTTTATCAAAAAACTCCCCCTTGGGTACTACTCAAACAGTCGGCCACAAAAAATGAATTCCTATTTTCAACTGTGGCCCACTTTTCATTGGTGCTGAGATAATGTTATGCCTCAGTTCGACCCTGGCCCAAGGCTATTGAAGGCAGAGCCCACGGCCACCAATAATGACATCCTCCCCCACCCTCCTCCACCCACCCCCACACGCACAGGAGCACAATCTTCTCTGACTTTCTTTACTAGGCAGTTCAAGGCTGACTCAGGGAAGACATTCGAGAGGGGGAACAACAGGGGAAGGTCAAGGGGTTCTAAATGCTCACTTCTCCTTTGCATAGAGCATGAAAATGGCTGTGGTGCGTGGTACAAATCCCAATAAAATAATATAACATTTTATGGAGCGGGCTGTGTTCCTGCCTTTGTACCCTCCCCTTATGCTTGATTCTCGGATTGTCGCAGGTGGACGGGAATCTGTGAAGAAAGTGTTCACCAATTGGTTTTCCCAATTCCTCAAGGACATTTTATGAAGGGTAACGAGGTCTCAGAAAATAGTTTCTAATTTGATAAACACATGTTCTGATGGTGGAAGTTCAGGGGACCCCTTCGTAGATTTTAGGGGAGGGGAGGAGGCCAATGTGTGCGCTTATCTCAAGGTTGTGGGCGTGGGGTGGTCAGAGCTCATGGTAGTCTTACTGGAGATGAAGGTCAGGCTCATACCCCTTGGTTGCCTACTCGGTGTCCAGTGAAGGTGGCCATGGATGGGCATGGTTGCTCCTCAGGTAAACATTTGATTTCTTTTGGGCATGTCCTGCTTTGCAAGAGGACCCTGTGGCCCTTCTGTGGATCCCGCCAGTAAAACAAAGTTCCCTGGGCCTACAACACCCAGGATGCTGCCAGTATGCTAGCTGGTCGTCTGGAAGCCATCTGGAGCACTGGGTTGGCTCCCGGTGGGTCATGTGGTGCACTGGCTCTCTTATTGTGTCTCCTCTGGGAGTCTGCAGCCATGGACACTAGCAACAAAGGCTAAGTCCCTGTTAGGGCTTGATAGGACTGGAAAGGGGCTATGGCCAGAACCCCTGCTCAAGCCAAGACTTCTCTGAGCTCACCATTTACCTGGCTCCTGCTTCCACGCATAGGGATCCTTCCACCAATTATTCACCACAGAGTTTCTATTACCTCACATTACCAAGGAAGGTTACTGTTGTTGGGCCTATTAACTGTCTTTTGGTTATCTATAGTCCCGTTCTAACTCAACTTGGAACTTACACCTACTACCTCACAGCCAACTACTCACTTCCCTTTCCACTCACTCATCCACCTACTCTCTCTCTCCCTTTGGCTGCACCTTGTCTTCATTGTCTCGACTTGCCTATTTCTTCTACCCTCCTTTATGGACCTTCACTTTGCTCCATTCCTCCTTTTACTCGCTCTTCTCCTTCCATTTTCTCGCAGCCTTCCACCTTAATTTGGTCTAACTTCTGCTCACTCTCCGCCATCCCCATCTCCCTCCTTCCCCATGCACCCACACCCCTCAAACATGATGCTCTGATTCTCCTAGAATATCCAACCTCATCTTTCCCCCCCTCACTTACCGCAGAGCTTTTGCTCCTTTCCCCCACCTCCTATCACCCTTTCACTTGGCCTCTGGAAGGCGCAATCCCTTTGCAACAGGTCTTCTTACATCACTGACCACTTTGGCTTTTGTAGCCCTCAACGTTCACTTTTACTATCGCAGAAACCTGGATCTCCCCTCAGGTCTGCTACACCTGCAGCTCCCCACACTGACACTGCTACCGTCTTTCACTCTTGCTGACCAGTTGTAAGGGGTGGTGGTGTGGGGGTCCTTATCAATAAGTCCCTCAACGCTGCCCGCTTCCCCGTCTGACATCACCTCTTCTGCTTTTAAATATGCCACTACTCAACTCTTTGCTCCTCCTCCTCTTACTCTTCTGGCACTCTGTCGACCCATGGTCCTCTCACCTCCTTCTTCCCTGATCTGAACCCTCTCCTCCAGTCACTTCCTACTGACATCCCCATTGTCATGTTGGGGCACTTTAACTTCCCAAACTCTCTGCAGTCACTAGCCTTGAATTGAACTCCCTCCTATCTGACCGCTCCCTCCATGACCAACCCCCCACCTTGTCTTTCTCTCTTCTTCCCTTTCCTTCTCTAATCTCTCCATTGATCCCTCGCACTCTATCGTTCACTTTAAGATCTCATTCCTTCCACCCTCTGCCCCTCATCAATGACCAAGAGGAAATTCAACATGACTCCCTCGACCTTTACCCTGATGTGAGGACCTCGCCCCTATTCATGCCTCTTACACTAACTGGGCTTTTTCTGACATTCATAATGCAGTTATGAACCCCTTCGACCAACACACTCCTGTTTGCACATTAACACCTTCCTGTACTTGGCCCTGGTTCACACCTTCCTGTACTTGGCCCTGGATCACCTCTGCATTTTAGACCCTCAAAACAGTATTTGTCTGATTGTATCTCAGTTTACTCACCGTCTCATTCCCTCTGATCCTCCTCTGCACTTACCCTCATCATCCCATGCCCCCCTTTGCCTCCTCTCGCTTCCGCTCTTTCTCCCTACTGGGCCCACTCGACTGTGACCCACTGCCCATAACAATCAAAGCAAGCCCAATTGTGGATCTCTTCAAAGCTCGGCTTAAACTTCACTTACTTGCTAAAGAGGGAGCTCGTCCTGCCATCTCCCCCATCCTCGCTTCCTGACATCACCACTCCATCCAGTGACACTTAATAATGTCATTTTGTATATTTATATAGTACTCTTTAGTTTGAAGCACTTGGGCCCCTTAGGATTAATGTTACCTTTGTTTGTCATATGTTTCTTATACACATTGTTTTCATTTGTCCCTGAAATGTCCCATTTACACCCTCACAAAGTGATTTACCATCTTTGTCCTATCGTACAGGCACCCTTTGCAGGAATGTCTATGCCATCTGTAAATGTGTTATTGTAAGCCATCTGGGACTGAAATTAACATCCCTGTCTTTCAAATAAATACAGATGGTATGTGTGTTCTCATGTGGTAGTTGCCGTGCGCTGTTCCGGGTGTGGTCATAGCCATTTTGCCGATGAAAGTAGTATGCCTTGCCTGAGGAAGGGTTCCTTTTGTACTGTATTTCGTTATCAATGTTTTCTGTGGGGCCACTACTAGCCTCTTGCCTCACCTATGTTCTTGCACTTCTCAGCTGAGCTTCAGTATTTATAACACAACACTACTGTTGCTTCTCATCACAGTTGCTAAACTAGAAAGAGGACAGTACCAGGTCTTAGCAGAGCAGATCTACCCGGAGAGTGTATTTCACAGCAGGGTTGTCATTCTTTTGATAGGAAAGGAACCGCTTAGTATTGCCAATAATGTTAAGCGGGACAGTACTAGCACTTCTCAGCACAGACGTGATGATTTTAAGGTACTAAGTGAAAACGTAGTTTTCACTAGACCGAAAATGAAAAAGATTGATTTAGAAAGACTGCTCGGTGACTGCACAGGGCAGTCTTTCTAAATCGAACTCTTAGCCCCTGCTGCACACGAGTGTGTGCAGGGGCTGACGGGCACGGCGAGACACAGGAGTTGTCGTGAGTGTCTCTGTGTGTGTGTGTGTTTGTGTATGTATTTGTGTGGACTTGGTTTGCGGTGTTTTGGGAAAGGGTGGTGGGTGGGGAGAGTGGGTTTGGGGGTGAATCACGCCGTTTTTCATAACAACCAGCGGGAGCGGGTGGGGAAGGGATCACCTTGGTGGGAGGGCGGGGGGGGGGGGTGGGGGGGTAGAGCACGTAATTTTTCGGCATTTTAAAGCCGACACAAAAACAGCCAGTCTTTAAAATGTGGAAATATGACATAGAACCGCTTTTAATGGACAGTTGCTTACACTGGTGCTATAGTTTTAATCTGACAGCAGCAGCAGTACTAATTAACAAGATTGCTATAAATTTAATTGTACATTGAATAATTGTATATTATATTTGTTCGAAATAAAAAAATGAATAGGAGATTTATTCGAAAATCAGCTGCACTAAAATTACTACAGCCGAAAATTTCAAATAAATTCCCCATTTGGTGTCATTATAGTGAACCAGGCACGCAGGGGCAGCGGGGGTGTCCCCAGCACCCTTGTTCATTATAATGCCATCGGGGCATGTGGGTTTTGCCCCACTCCCTATTGAATACAATTAAGTGAAGGGAACCGGTGTCGTAGAGGGAAGCAGGAGACAGTAGCACACAAGCAGGTGTGCCGCCAAGGGGTGGGGAGCAGTGGGTTGTCAGAAATATCGTGAGGGTGAAAACCGAAAGCCGTTTTTGATCAAATGACTTTTGTTTTTTTCTCCCTCGAACATTTCTAATTCGGTAAATTCACAGTAATCCCTGTGGTTAAGGCCTAATGCATACACTACAGTGACCTGTGTTTGACTCTATGGTCAGAGCTTTGAATCCCAGCATGTCCACTCAGCCATTTATCTCTCCCAGATTGTTGAAAGGAGTGCCGTCCATCAATCAATTCATTTTCTTTGTTAATACACGTTTGCATAACTTCATACACATTTTAAATCCTATTAAAGCATTCACTCAAATAGTTAAATCTTATTTTTAAAAGAAATACCCAACGTATAACAAATAGCATTTGTTGGAAGACTATATAATAATAACAAAGATTATTTCAAAGTTATAACATTTCCTCCCAAATGTGGAGCCTAATAACACGTTCCTCCCAAATAACAATTTCAGACATGTACAGATAAAATGTTATATGTCTTGAACAGTTCTTATTCCACAATGAACACTTTTTTTTGTCACTGGGAATATTCTTCCAGCATCCCTCCACAGATCATATAGGTACCTTTTCTAATTTCAAATTTAAAAAGGACCACCTAACACTCTGATCTTGTAAATCCTTCATGTACCTTTGAGGATGCAGATACTGTGTACATTAAGTTTACCTTACTTAGCTATGCAAAACATAAAATTATGGTTAAAATTGGAGTAAATGCCTTCCACAACAAAGATGCAGTTAAATACTGAATTAAGAAGAATTTTTTTTTCAAGCCTTTCATTTTTCAAGATTGAACAAAATCAAAGGTAAAGTTGCAATTCCATTTCTAAAAGTCCCAATGTGGAGGGACTCTGGGGGGCGCTCATGGAAAATGAAAATACCAGCATGCTTAAGAATAGACTTTTAAGGCCGCACAGCCTATGCTCGCCTTAAGCTGAGTGCATGCCAACTTCCTGCTGGGTGCTGCACAGAAGGTTATTCTCAGAGCACACACCTTCTCAAGCATCCATAAGGCACACGCTACAACAGTTACCCACCATTTGCTTTCAAACCACCATTTGCTTTCAGCCTTACAAACCTATTAATTTGCCCCCTATAGATTTTAGATATGCAAATGTCATGCTCAGCCTCTCCTACTTTATCAGTGCTAACACTACCCTACAAGTGGAGAGCAGCATTGATCTATTGCAGTATTATCTGTTCGGCCTGCAGAGGATTATGGGTATGGAAATATTTCTAGCACTATTCATGCATAGCATTGGAGCAACACATATTCACAAATCTACAGTGTTTTTAGGCAGTCTGCATACCTTCCAAGTTTTCAGAGGTCTGTTGGGCATGATGGGGCAGTATAGAAAATAATAAAATAACATGAGATAGACTTTTTAATTAATGCTATGGTAACTCTTTCCTAAAAATGAATGGGTCCACTGAATAATTGTTTAATTCTTCCCACCAGTATCATTGGGGAGCAAAAGTTGCAACAGTCCCGTTTTGCAAAATGATTAGGTGTATACATATTCATGACATTGCCTTAACCTGCCTATGATGGCATTGTAAAGTAATGTTAGTATGCAAATATCCCAGTGAGTGTTCACTGATACAATTCCCTGAGGGGCATGCCTCACTTTTTAGTGAGCCTTGTCAAGTATTGGAGGCCGGCACAGGCGCATGTTCCTTGGGGATGAACAACAAACAGACCACTATTAAAACCAAGTAAGATTTTTCAGCAGCATTGTAAAGTCAAGAATAAGTGATGTCAGCATTGAAGCATGGCAACAGTCAAATAAATCGAACCTTCTGTTTATATCCTGTGCATAGCTGATGAAGGTTTTTCAATATAATCATGTGTTCTGTGTTTACAGACTCTTGCTTCTCCTCCATCGTGTTTACCTGTTAACAGTGAATTGCACAAGAGAGGCCTCTAGTTACAGAATTCCATCTGTTCTACCTATGAGCATTGCTGCTGTTAAACTATAAGGCCCACCTTGTTTACAGGGGTTTACTACAAAACTTCAGGTACGCTCTAACTACTTTAGCCTTGTTTCAGCTGGAATAAGGACAGATTGGCAAAACTAAGGGCAAGATTCCGTGCCAATTAATTTCACTTCCTATGGCAGAGTTACAAGCAGGGCTTCGGAAAACCTTTACACCATATTTTTCAAAATTCATACAAATGCTTTTTCAAGGAGTAAACATGTAATTCACATTGGCAGTCTGGGTGCTTTTTAGGTAAATAGAAATGGAAGGAGGAGGTAGGCACTTATGTCAATTGTTTCCTATTTGTTTGTAGGGCACATTTGTACTCCATATTTTATTGGGAGTATTTGACTGTTTTAAGGGAGTAAAAGTGGCCGTCCTTAGGGCTGGGTATGAGTAAGTGCTAGCACTACTCTGTCAGGGCAATGTAATGTTGATGGCGAGCAGTTGAACAGGTATTCTTATTATGGCGCAGCAATTCTGATGCTGTTATGCTCATGACACATACATTATGAGATGAAGGTTCTCCTGGCACATGACTCACTTAATGCTAGCTGCCCATAAATTCTCGTTAGCATGTTTTTTCTGGCACACTTCTTTTGGCTGACTTTATGCCATCTGGCAATAACGTATCATGTCAAAATTCATTGCCTGCCACATGTGTTATGATAGGCAATATTTGTTCTTTGCAGCACATATGAGCATTTCTTTTTGTATTTGTATTTATTTGGGACTTATATAGCACCTTAAACCAAAGCGCTGTACATAGCAACAATATGAAAACGGTACAATAGTGTACAATGAGAAAATGACATGTGAACCCTGAGATCAACCATGCTGGATCAGATGAGATTTCAACGATTTACGAAACAAGGAGTAAACAGTGATAGAGCTTAGAAAATGTGGAAGAGCACTCCACAGCATAGGAACAAGGTGAGCGAATGGGCGAAAGCATGACTGGGCACAGGGGGGGGGGTAGTCACAAGACGAAACTGAGAACTAGAGTGAAGAGAACGGGAGGGAGTATAGAATGAGACCAGTGAGGAGAGGTAATCCGGAGTAAGACCATAGAGAGATTTAAAGATGAGGGATAGAAAGTTGAACTTGAGTTGTGCATAGAAGGGAAGCCAGCCAAGAGTGAGAAGAGCAGAGGAAATAGTCACGTGTAGTCCAACAGAAAGGTGCACAAATGGAGGCATTGAAAAGAGACTTTAAAGGGAGCAAGTCGAGAGGTTGGGAGGCCGAAAAGTGTAGTGGAACAGTAGAAGAGACGTGAGAAAATTAAAATATCAGTAGCTTAGTTGCATCAAAAGTCAAGACAGTGAGCTTTGAAAATATTGAATAGAGGATGGCGGCTGGCACGAGAAGAGATTGAAATGTGATGTTTAAATGATAGGGCAGTAGATACAATGGAGTTGAGAAGAGGCAATGATGTACGTGAGGGAGGGATAGGGGAGTGGATAGTAGTAGAAGGGGAAAACAAGTATTTCAGTTTGTGTATTGTAGTGTGAGATAGTGTGAAGACATCCATGATTTGATGGCTAATAAGCATGATGACAGTTGAGTAAGTAGGTCGTTTAGAAGGAAGAGAAAGAAAGTAAGAGTTGGGTGTCACCAGCATACAATTGATGGGATAGGCCATAAAAGGAAATCACTTCTAACAAGAAGAGAAGAATAGAGGGAAGGTCCCAGAACCGATCGTTGTGGGACACCATGGGCATGTGGACGGGGGTCCGAAGTTCTCCCACCCATGACACAGAGAATGTCCGTTGGGACAGATAAGATTTGAACCAGGAACAGAGGCAGAAAGATCAAAGGATGAAAAAGAAGCTAGCAAGAGTGAGTGATCAACAGTGTCAAAGGCAACAGAAAGTCTAGTAGAGTAAGAATGGAAGAGTGCTTAGAGTGATTTTTCATGAGTAACGAGTTTAGGATGTGACAGTAGAGCGGTTTCCGTAGAGTGCATAGGATGCAAACCAGATTGAAAGCGGGGGAGAATTGATATGTTAGACACAAATGAGGAATCTTGTTTTGCCAGCACCATGAAATACATGTTCTGCACTCCCACGAACAGTGTTTGCCACTCGATAAATTGAATAACCATATCTAACCCCATTATTTATACTGAGTGCGCAGTGCTCTTCTTGGTACGCACATGTATTTTTCTCTGCGCAGGAGTACTTTTGCTAGGTACAGTGGTAGAGCGTCAAGTCTTGGATTAGTTTGAGCTCTCTTTCGACCACTTACAAAACGTGTTTTTAGACAATTTATTTGACAAAAAAGTGCTGTAAGAGGGATTTTTTTTATAATGACCTGTAAAGAATCGCAGTGGTTGGGCAGGGCGACATTCCCTTGCAGACCACCTTCAAAGATGATTGCTCAATAACTACGCGTGCCCACGAAGTGGCTTGTCTAGTTAGTCAGTTGTGCACATAGAAAATAATGTGCACACAAATGTTAACCATTTCTGCACTTTAGAAAACGAATTAGAGGGAACATTGCTGGAAGTCACGTTGTGTACATTCTGGAAGTATTTGGCTTACTGGCACCTATTTCTTTGAAGTTTTTAGTCTTTCTGCACTTACAAAGAACTAGAAGGGACTTAACAGAAGCACCAGTGGCCTCATTACGACCCTGGCGCTGACAGAATGAAGGGAGCCGGTACGGGACTGGCCCCCTTCATTCCGTCAGGGCCGATTACGAGGTACCCTTTGCGGGACCCGGATCAGATGTCTGGTAAAACCAGACTTCTTTTCCGGGTCCGGCGAGGGGAAGAGGGAGGTAGCAACGTGACACTTGTAATGTGCCCGTTGTTACCTCCCTCCCCATTCCCATTGAGCCCTATAGGGGCTCAAATGGGAATGGGGAATGGTTCCTGCAAGAAGGACTTACTGGGTCCACCTAAGTCGGAATGACCCGGTAAGTCCCCATTGCAGGAACCCGG
Source organism: Ambystoma mexicanum (assembly GCF_040938575.1). NCBI lineage: Eukaryota > Metazoa > Chordata > Amphibia > Caudata > Ambystomatidae > Ambystoma > Ambystoma mexicanum. The sequence continues at coordinate 1,209,787,720 of NC_090923.1, read as the reverse complement.
TAATGGAGCCCGGTTTGGAGGCGCCTCCAAACACGTAATGAGGCCCCAGGTGTACGATCAAGATAATGCACAAACTGATTGTAATGATCTCTGCTTCCAAAAGATCAGGACTTGCCCAACTCCCTTGGAAGCAGACCCATAACCCCGGTTCCGAGTGCCAGCCAGTCCCAATTGGGACCTTTTGGACCCTGTCCTGACGCCAGTGGCACCAGGCTCATAAAGATGCCCAGTCCCAGCGCTGGAAGCGCCGGGCTCATAATGCTTGGGTGGACTTACCTGCAGCAGACCATGCTGCTTACTTACCTGCCAGTTGAGCCCCTGATCCTCTTCTGTTTGGGACTACTTTTCCTTTTGTGTGGGGCAGGAGCCACTCCCTAGGTTCAGAACACTGGAACTCTTCTGGAAAGCAGGAACTCTTTTCTTACCTAGGCGAGGCTGTGGAAGGAGACACCTAAGCACTACAGGAGGCTATTTAAACCACACCCGATGGATGAATCTTGCTTTGCGTTATTCTGCATTCTCTGCAGCAGAACGCTCATCGTGTCTTCTGCTTCTGATCCTGGGCCTAAGGGAACAAAGGCTTATCATCCTGGAATCCAGTCTTCAGCAGCACCTGTAAAGACAAAGAAAGAACAGGTTAGCACTACGGTCTTCAGCGGCAGCGCATCTCTTACCTGGTCCATCGGCTGTCACCAACGCCTCGCGCTGCATTCCGGCATCTGAAAGACAAAGGCTTACCTACTCTTCGCATGCTCCGGAGGTCTTTGCACTGCATTCCGGCATCTGAAAGACAAAAGAAGGTGCGTTTAAAGACATTGGGCAACTTTATTACTCACGTGCCATTACTCCTTCCCACGCCGAATCCAGTGGGTATTCCAGCACCCTTCAGCTTCTCTAAAGCTCCGAACTTGTACCTGCAAGATAAAAGGGACAGTTAGTGCGCATCGTGAAGCAGGCTACAAGCGCTTACTTACGTGCTTCCAGGCGCTTCTATTCCTCACGCGGGTTCGATCCTCAATTCTCTTCAGCCCGCCATCCGCCATCGCCGGAACCCTGCAAAACAAGAGATATCATTACAAAAGACTTTTAAGACATTTGAAGTGCCCAGAACTTACCGTTCATGCAGTTGACGACGGACAGCAGTCCTCTGAGGTCAAGAGGCCTGCACCCTTATCCAGTGAAGAAACTGGTTACGGCACCCTGCCGCGAGGCAGATGGAGAGCTCGGCGTTCACTTACCTAAGGTGAGGGCGTTAACCTTTGGGGTTCTACAGGAGAAGAGAAAGGGAAGAGGAGAGAGGCACCCAATAACCCCAGTTCATTAATCCCATATTTTCTATCTGCAGACATCTTACTCTTCGAGTCAGACATACAGTGAACAGAGGTCCAGCCCAAAGAGCCAACCGTGTGTTACACATCACCTTTGAAGATACGGCATTCACCCAGTCAAGACCGGCGCCTCTGCGGGAATCAGGTGAGCGTTACACTGATTTTAAGGCAAGGCCAATATTGTGCATTGTGTATTTCCTTTAAATTCTCAAAGCGGCAGAATTTAACGCAAACCGTAAAACTACATTCTTTCCGGCAATAACTCTCTGCCTCTTGGAGCCTTTTCCCTTTTTCCTGCTGCTCACAGCACAAGTAAGTCTCGTAACATGCTATGTGATGTTGGAGTGGCTTCAGGATAGGTCTTAACCCCCACCCTATGTTTTGTGTTGCTTTTCCTTGCATGGCCTTAATTGACTGGTTCTACGGCCGTTTCCTTCTGCTGCAGCATTGTGAGCATGTGTACCTCTCCCCCACCCCAAGGCAAGGAAGTGACGGGTACTGTGAGGGTGCTCTGCAGGTCTCTAGTGGGGGAGGCACTATGGGAGCAAGCAGGGGTGTTGCAGTTTAATCGCCAAACTCAACCTTGGGTAGTTAAAGTTGGAGCACAGAAGTGGGAAGTTGCCTGGCAACCCCCGATGTAGGCAGAGGTGGCCATCTCACCACTTTGGCCCATGGCCGGTGTGTAGTGGCCATTTTACAAGACTGTGAATGCGTGAGCGGGAGTGCTTGCGAAAGTTGACATGGACGATTGCACTCTAGTAGACAGGCCGGCAACAAATATCCGGCAGCCAGAGTGCTTGCCCAGAGGCAAACTAAAACTAACTTCATACAGGCCAGCGAGAAAACAGGGAAGGGAGCTAAAGAGAAGGGAGCTAAAGAGAAGGGAACTAATGGCAGCACCTATTTTGGTTGAAGCACTCGATCAGTGACAGGGACGTGAGCTTAGTACATGCTGGTGGCCCTTAGGTGGAAGTGCGGTGAAGGAGAGGACATCTGGTTTAGTAGGCAATGTGCACCAGGACATGAAGAGAAGACTGCAGGCTTGATGCAGCAAGAAATTAGCAGTGTGGTTGGAGAATTTGGGGAGAAAATGGAGGAGACAGCGGTGCAATATGTGGATGCAAACATGGGCTGGTCGCAGGGGTATATGGTGAACTTGAAGACCCAGGAGTATGAGGAGGAGAAGTTCAGGTCTGCAGGGCGTGGCTAGGCAACACATCTGTGGACCCAGAATGAAGGGAAATGCGCGAGAAAATTAAAGGATGTGTATGCAAGGCTTCTGGAACTGAGAGTACTTTTGGCTGCCAGAATGCGCTCCGCAGTGAAAGAGCAAGTCATGGGTTCCAGGTGGCTGATTGCCACAGGGACCACCATGTTGTGGTGGGGATGGCCCTTCCTGCTCTGGTGAGGTGGAGGCTTTTGTGCGCCTGAGATTTTATTAGTAATAGGAGCAAGGTGAAAATGCTTCTACACAGGACAGCTAGAGGGGGTGTGGAGGACAGCCTCTTGGTGGCAGGAGAGTAAGAAAAGGCAAGAAGTCATAAGAAAGGAGATTCTGCGACCCTTTTGGCAGCTGGTTGTTTGACCCGCATACAATTCCACACGCTCACCGCAGTGGTACCCTTCTGAAAATGTAAGGCTGTATGTGGGACAATGCTCATGGGTAGAAGGAGCCGAGGGTGCGATGGAGGTCAGTGCCCCCACCCGAACCGGGACAGGAGGGTGGCAGTGACACTAGAGCTAGATTGTCAAGGTTATGACTTGCTGGATAAAGGGGAGGAGGACCCCAAGAAATGCATAGATAAGTGGCCTAGAGGATATCAGGGGATTTGGAGGAGGTTAGGCAACGGGTGGAAAGAACGGTGTGCCTGTTGGGGAACACCAACATGGCCTGGTCACTGAGGTGAAAGCGTTTTGCCAAAGTTTAACCGTAAGTTGGGCAAATTGGCTATAAATAAGTCTGGGACGACAGCCAAACAATGTTTTATTGGTTATAAGCGCAGCTGCCGGGGATGTGAGGATGGACCTGTTTCAGCAGATGTAGGAGGGGGTAGGGCAAGTTGAGGGTAACATGCGCACCATGATAATAGGGATCCTATGTTGGATGTCTCAGGTTTGTTTTCCGACAACGGTGAAGGGGGTGGTAGAGTGCTGTTGATTCTTGACCTTCTACTCAGATCTGTTGACTGGGTCAGGGCGACAGTGCTACCCATTGCTGCTGTAGGATCAGTGGGACTTGCAGGTGTGGCAGATTTTAGGTTACAGCGGGCGGAGCACGGGCTTTCAGGTGGTGGGTTGGCATGGCATGATATGCTGGTTGAAGAAGACCAGGAGGGTTCATAGACCTACAAAGCAGTAGTATGAATATTGTTGTGAGGATGATTAAAGGTTGGGCCGATGAAAAATGTCTGACATGGAAACGATGCATGTTTTGCTTGATCTCTGCTTGGCGGTTGTCGAATGTGAAGGTCCTACAGGGGACCGGTATGTGTTGCCAACTGGGAGGAGTGTATTTTGATGTGAAGAGAATGAAGGAGACCAGGCCAGGGCAACATTTTATCCAAGTAAGGATGAGGAGTTCAAATGATTTGTGGTGAGGTGCCACAAAGTTTCCGGGATATGAACAGTGGATTTTGGGAAAGGCATACAGACACACATTTTGATTTCTTATAAGCCGCCTAATAGGTCAGTAACCGCCTGGACTTTTGTACTCTCAGTGAGGGAAGGGGGTGTTCACACGGATCGGTTCGGGGAATCCTCGATTAGGAGGGGGCTATAGCACTGAAGTCTGTTTTCCAAAGGAGCAGGTGTTAAAGAAGTTTTGTTTTATAACAATAGAAAATGCAGTTGAAATGTTATTGCGAGTCTTTGAACGTACTTGATGTTAGGCTTTGTCTCTTGCCTTTAAAATACAGGTTTCCCACAGCTTGGTGGTATGAAATCAGGGCTTTAAAAAAGACAGACTTCGATTATTCGCACTGGGAAAGACTCCCCCGCCCCCTGATTATTGCTTCTTGTTTGTGTCCTTGCAGGGGAACAGGAGTGTTGCTAGGTCTGGAAAGGATCCGGGGCTGCACGACTGTCGGGACTCGGGGCGAGCTAGCCTTTTGGTTGTAGACTCTGAGATTCTATGCGGGGCTACAACCAAAAGACCCAAGGCTCTAGCTCCCCCCAAAATCCCCCATAGCAACGCCTCTGCAGGGGAGTAATGCTTGTATAAACATTGCACAGGATAAGATGATCGAGGAAAACCGAAGATGGTGGAGGGTGGGAGAAGGTTCCCGAGAGGCAGAGAGTTGATGCCATAAGGGTTATTTTTAATGTTCCGAGTTCTGCTGCTGTGAGAGAATAAAAGAAAGAGGTTATACATGTGTGTATATATATATATTTTTTTTTATAATAAAATCACGATTTTCCTCCCACCAGTCTGCAGACATCTGAAATGTGCTAGCTCACCTAATGGCGCACACTGTCTGACAAGAGGGCGACCATTTCAATTTTCCTGCATGGTTCCCAAAAGCCTTAACACCTGCTCCAGAGGACACAGAAGTCGGGGGACAGGCCGAGACAGTGGCAGGATGTGGGGTCGGGTCACTAAGAGCCTGCGGCAGAAACCAGGAGAGGACCATGTGACCTTGAGTATGCGGCCGGAAGCAGCTGAGGGACGTACTGAGTTTGAGGCGGAAGCGTGAGATTTAAACCAACAGCTGCCGTGCTCGGCACTTTCTTTCAGTTCTCTGTTTGCTGCTTCCTGTTTCCAGAGGCCCTCAATGACCTGGTCTCATTCCAGTTCCGTCTGGGTCATGCACCCGCCCCCCTTCACCACCTACCTAATTTTGTAAGCCACTAGACTAGACCCAGGATTGCCCCACTCTATATTATTCTTTTTTAAGATGTTCTCGTGTATACACCTGTACCCACCTCAATAAATGCAATGAAGAAAATACAGCGGACAGCCGGACTCGCCCTGAATTCTCAGCTGAGACTATGTGCCCCTGCGGAGCCTCACAAATCCCCACAAATCATCTTGAGGGACATTTTCTGACATGGATAACCTCAACACTTACACCCCTAAAATCCCTTTACAAAAACGGCTTGATCATCAAACACCTGCGGAATGTTGAGAGCGGGCTGCAATTTGGGTTGATTTAATAATGCAACCCAATGTGTAACTGGCCGTGTCGTCACACACTGCACTGCCAAGATTCCCAGTTCCATGCTTGGCTCCTCGAGACAGTCCTGAATGTTGCTTCCATTTGCCTGCTGGAGCTGTAGTTTTGTTTTTCCCATTTCAAGGGGGGGGGGGGGGGTGGCAACAAGACCCAGCATGCAGTGCAAAAAAAAGCCCACAGGACTGGCTCATGGAACTGGGAAACCTGGCAGCTATGTGTTTCTTCAGAACCCTGTGCTGAAAAAGAAAAAAAAAACCTCAGCCTCTGAAATGTATACATGAATCAGTGTTTAGTTGTGAACACAGGGCACTGACCATTGATGAATGGATGGAGGTGAGTGGAAGGTGTCACTATGGATCCCAGTTAAAAGAAAATCCCTGAGCGTGGAAGATTGCTTGCAGAACAGATTCTGTGTGAAATGAATGGCTTCCACATGGGGGGGGGTAATTTGTGATCTGGGGTTGGTGTAATCTTGAAATGGCTGGGAACGGACTTTCCCTCTGTTGGATAAACAGAGCTAGGCATGGCTATGGGGGAACAATACAATCAGTAATGCCAGGGGTAAAAATGTTAAGTTGCAAGCTACTAGCCAGGAATAGGCCACTTGCCCCATCAATTCTCCACGTACAACCCACCGTATCTTACTCACCAAGAGTCCATTATTACTAGTCAGTGGCTAGTGAACATTTTGATGGCCTGACTAACGGCATGCAGTAATGTGGTAATATGGGTCTTTCTAGAGCATCCAACAGCCTCTACTTTGAACCTGTGACTTTACTGGTTATTCCTCGTTCGAGGTAGCAGTTTGTGGATGCTGGATGCGCTCAGGCGGTCTTTCCTGCTCAGGTGGCTGGGGAATTGCTAGGATTGGCCTCCGGCACCTTGGTAGTAGGAGGGGGGTCTAAACATGTCCCCTCAACCAAAGGGTAGATATTTTGGAAACCATACTGCTTGCCACCCCCTCAGAGAGCACTGATTCCTAGTAGAGTATGTGGCAGTAAACGCCAGGCGGGATTATGTTCATGCTTTCCACTCTGGCCATCCCAATTCCTGAATAACAAGATGGAGAGGATACAGCATGGCATGGTTTGATATGTTACCTCAATTAGCGCCAGTATCCGGAGGTGTATCGTCTTTTGACTAATTACATTTGCTCCATAACTGCATGTCATGTTTTACAAGGGCATGCCAATTGGTTATCACCCTATAGGATTTGTGATCCATGCTGATGGGGTATGGAATGCCCAACTGGCATTACTATGATGGGCACGCTGCAACAGTCTCTTCAGAAGTCGTCCTGTTATCAGCAGAGAGGTATGATCACCAGTGCCCAGAGACAACCAGCGGTTGTCTGCCATATCTCACCCCAATTGCTCACTTTGCGTGTACATTTATGTGGCCCATACAACGCATTAGATCAAATACAAGCTAATTGGGGCAATCTCAGACATGCAACAACTTTCTCTATTAGCCTACAGCTGATCCCTCTGCAGGTGATCCACCGCCAGCTTCCTCCCCAGATATATTTTGCATAGCTGTGCTAATTCTTTTACCTCAGGAGAGGGCTAGTGCGCTTGCCTTCCTACTCGGCCTTCCGCTTATGTGCGCAGCTCTGTTAAGCATAGCCTGAGTAGTCTAACATTGGCAAGGCCATCTCTTGGAAATGTATGTGGTACAATGTATCCTACAAATAGCTGGCATCCCTGAGAGCACCAGAAGCCATTTTAGACACTCTACACCAGTCCAAGGGCAGAACAGGCACCAGGGCAAAAAGCCCCCTATGGCAAATGCACATTGTTGCAATGCAGTTTTGCACATGGGCAATGTCGTGAAAATATTGCAGCACCATTGAAAAGCCCTGCATAGGGCTACAGAAACCCTCTAATCGTCTATGGCAGCGCCTCATGCTGTGCAGCACGAGAATAGCAGTTGGTGCCCACAGAATTTCCCATCCCTGAGGTTTAAGTAGTTTGGGGATAGCCAAGACCATGCAGTCTCCAAAAAATCTTCCTGAGCTGAGGCTCTCTAGCCCCAACTAATGAGCACCCAACTCGGTTTCTCCCATGCCTGCAAGTGCGCTTCAGGAGACTTGTTAGTTTGGAATTGCAGGGACCAGGTATTCTGTCACAAACTGTGAAAGGAATGCATTTTGGGAAATAAGAAGTCTTCCTCTGGTTAAGCTGGGTAGCTCAAACCTCACACCAGAAAGATGAAGCTTTCCAAATGAGTGTGTACGGTTCATGGTTTGCAAACATTTTACCATTATGGTGAGTGTTTTGACAAATTAAATGAGCACCAAGCCCAGAGTGCATTATCTGCTCAGATGGGTTTCAAGCTTGACTCTCTCACAGATATATTTGTACAAATCTAAAGATCTGTGGTCCTTTTTATATTCCCGAAATACTCTTTGATATTATGCAAAGCAGCCAGAAACCCACAATGGTGCCATTTGTCTACCTCCTCTCTCATACATAATGTATTTACAGAATGAGGTTGATTTATTCACTAAATGAATTGTTTATATACTGAGTGAGGATTTTTGCAGAACATAAGTTTAGTTGGGGGTTTGAGGGAGCACTACGATACAGGAGAGGCAGACACAGTGCAGCTGCAATTGGAAATGCATCCAAGATTCTCAGGGCAAAAGACACATTTAGAAACAACTGCTTCTTTGTATGGTGAATGTGAATGGTCACTATTATTAAAAAAGGAGCAATACTAGTGGTAAACCATGAATGGTACACTGCAAACTGGATCACATCTAGGGGCTCCTAATGTTGGCAGATAAGGTACAGAGAGATTAAATGATTTGCCCAGAATTACACATTTTGATTAAGAGTTGAGGCTACGATTTGAGCCTAATCTGAAATATAGATACTTATATATATTCCGAGCTCGAGTTGACACAAATGTGTTTTTGTTTGATTTGAAGATATAAAGTAATACTCTGTTTAAAAGAGATGTCTTTAAAAGTACACAAGTTACACAATATACCAACCTGGCCATAATTGTAGGAACATGATGATCAAGACGAGTAAGATTCTAGCTTTTTCCCCCCCTCTATCCTGAATGGAAGCCTACAAGTTCCAGCATGAAAAGTAATGAGAACTTTAAAACAAAATCTCCTAAAGACACAAAGTGAAAAATGCATGGACGGGTCATTGTTTCACACAACCCACAACTTGTTCCTTGCTCCCACAATTACTAACCACCCAGCAATCGCACTTCAAAAAGTGTATTAAAACCTTATACAACAGTAAGAATAAAAATGTGCTGCCGGCAATGGTCACTGTCAATTATGTGTTCCATTGTAAATAGTCTGCTGAGAATTTAAAAAAAGACTTCATTGGGAGGCCTTGTGCAGCCCTGCCTGCCTTTGGGGTGAGAGAGCCAGAGCAGCGAGGCCACTCTGCATTTGCCCTTTGGCAGTCTGGTGAATCTGCATCTGCCTACTATATTGATCCCAAAAGGTTTTGCTTGCTCTCACCCTGCATAGTTTAACATTGAGCTGATTAGGTATCCTAACTCTGAAGGCTCTCTCTTCATCTGCATCTGTGCGTGAGCCTTGGTTTTTGCCTATTCAGGACTTCTGCTTAGATGGCTAATGACTACGGGTCTTGGTTTTATTTTTTCAACATTTCTATCTGTATTGCTCCATATTTAATTGTTGATCTTTTATTTATATCTGTCCACATTGATGTTTGATCTGTAAAAAAAAAAATAATTTGAAAGGAGTTCTTTTCCACATATATTCAAATTAAACGAGTAGTGCTTGGATGCCTCTAATTGGAATCTCAGAGTTGAGTTTTTGCATCACCCTATAAACGAACAGCTGCTTCTTATGCTGATGTGATAAACATCTCTAAAGCCCTTTAAACAAATTCCAAGGGAAATTCATCATTTTTTGTAGCCTCTGGATTATGACACTTTGCACAGCCATTAGACTTCAGGGCATAGTTGACAACCTGAAGAGCTAATCAAGACACGTGAATTTCTGCCTTTTTCCGATTTTTACAAATACATTGTGAAAGATATCCAAGTGATTTCCATCAGCATTCCATCGGGATTTGATTATCACAGACTTAAAGGTGGCCATGTAGGCATTTTTTGAAAAGATGAAAATATGTAAATGGAGACTGATACTCTCTTAGTCCAACAAAGATGGAGGTTTACATCGTGGTAGGAATAGAGCATCGGAAATATACAATCGGTCCCCCCCACCGCCCCCTAAAGAGAATAATTGCCTTCAAGTTGCCCACCCCTGAAACGAGTCCCATCAGCAAAACCATCTTGATTTAGAAACGACATAGTAGGAAAATGGATCAGAGTTTGGGATAAATGTGAACTGCTCCCTTGTATAAAAGGGTTGTTTTAAGAAAGACTGGCCCAACCAAATAGTAGAGACCATGACTGCCGAAACTTGTCATCCCTTTTCCATGCAAAATGGGAACAGCAAAATTAAACGTATTCAAAGGATATAGCTAAGCCATATTAGGCTATCATGGAATTGTAGAAATACAAATTGTCTGTTTTGTTGATATTAAAGTGTCAGAATTCCCACTTTAAGATGTATGGATGTTTGGCCCTAGGAGTGCTGTGAATGTCTCGGGAGGATAGCACAGCGGCAGCGTGCGCGTCTTGGAAGCAAGACGACACAGAGCAACAACAGGTTCGATCCCCGGGTCCGCGCTTAGAAACCTCTGAGTGTTTAAGCGCGTTATAAATACGTAACTAAGACAAAAAAAACACAATTACGCAACTAAGAAAAATAAACAATTCCTGTAACAGCGCCTCGATGCCTGCGGGCTGTGTGAGCGCTTTATAAATGTAAAATAAAAAATAAAAAAATGTGTGAGTCAAGTTGAATTGATTTATACTTTTGTGATCCGTTACAAATGATTGGGTGCGCATATGATCAGACTTGTATAACTGTGAATTGAATTCATACTTTTCTCTAATATTAGTTTTGGAAAAGTTATTGATGATGGAGTCTGATTATTTACATTATTGTTTCATGGCATGTGTACAAGTTGAAAGAATTTGTTATTTGACAATTTTGTCATAATAGAGGGGAGATTTATTTTAAATAGATAACTTGGGGAACATATTCCAGGTCCCTCATATAAGGCAATCGTGTTATATGGGGGTTTCTTTCCCTCTTTTCTGGTTAGCTAAAATTTCTATTTCTTCAAGGTTCTGCACCGAGTAATACAGAAAGTCCAGCAGAGCTCTTCTACTGATAATCCCCGTACTCGATTCAAGCCCTGCTCGAAAACACATTCACAAATGTGTTCTAGTTAATGTCAAAGGCTATTAAAACTCTCTACATGATAATATTCTGATTCACGTGGCTTTGCTCCGGATAAAACCCAGACTCACTCTATGCTCTCCTTACGCTCCGATCACACAGGCTCCTCCCAGACACATGCCCCTGCTAAGGCTCTAATTCACGCAGCCACCACTCATGATCATGCACAAACTCACAACACAGGAGTTTTCTTTAAATACCCAGACTCTGGCAGGTGTATTCATACCCAAAAGCTACTTAGTGCTGTACTCATAACATCCAGATTGATAATACCCAGACCTATTGAACTGCGACAGTATCAGCCAACTTGGAGAGGGCGAAATTGTCAAGTGCGTGATGTGTGTGTGTGTTCAGTGCTCACCATAACGGTGTGTGCTCCACACCTTCTCTAGTGTGTTAGAGATGGATTTCTGATTCCATTACCATTCGATTCTTGGCTTTCTGTGCTGTCTACTCTAGAAAGTAAGGCACCTCTACCTGGACTACCTGGCGTGGCCCAAGGAAAGTAGGTCAATGATATCAGTGCACGTGCCAGCGTAAGTCATTATCTTTTTCGAGTTGTGTGTGGTGTCAGGAAGCAGTCTCCATTGCTTTCATTTTGTGAAAGCTTAGTGTTTTATTTATTTTACTGTTTGCTGGAAACTTACAATAAAGCTTTTATGTTTGACAGCCAACCAGACCAGGTATGTGCTGTTTAAATCGGTTTTAATTCAATATGTGCGTTTATTGACAATTGCGTTTATACATTTTTTTGCAAAGCTTTCTTCTTCTTCGATCTCCATTCTAGTTAACCCTTTCCGATACACATCTATTAGCCTCGAGAGTGTGCATGTTCTGTCTGCTTTTTGTGTTTTCATTTAAAATTGATATTTGTGTTGCTGTGTACAAAATAAGTACATTGTTCGTCAATTCGACCTCCTGGTCTGGCGCGCTATAAATTAAATAAAATAAACAATAAAAAAAAAAATTCACAGTGCAGTCTTCATGTTATTACTATGAATGAATTCAAGTTGGTTATACCACACAAGACTAAAAACAGAGACCAGTTCCCCACAGACAGCACAGGACAAGCACCCCAAACTAGATTAATATATTAGACTGAGGGAGGGATCGTTATGGTGGGATAATGCCCGGCCACCAAGTTATGGCTCGAGGGCGAAGCCGAGGGTAATAAGTTGGGGGAAGGGTCATTATCCCAAGCGATAATGACACCTCCTTAGATCTATAAAGCAATTAGCACAGGTGGTAGTAACAACACATGTTTTCGTGGTGAAGTAAAAAAATGTTAGTGAGTAAACTAAATGGATAAACGGAGATAGTAAATTAAATGTGGTTTTATTTTGTAGTACTTAAATGACACAGTTGTCTTCATAAATCAAGCATTTTAACTGCAACTTGGTTGAACTGGAACAGGATTCATACATCAGCATGCACTGGGTGTATCATAAAAGTGAATCGTCGGATTTTACATCGGCAGAAACCCCGTTTTTTTTATTTTTTATTTTGGGTGGTGTTTTGTTGGGGTATTATTATAATAGTAACAGCGGAGTCTCGGGGGGATAACCCCCTCCCCCCCCCCCGAGGGTTTCTGAAAGTGAACGCATTGCCCAATGATTTAGCCTTCTCTTTTGTGTTACATAGCATGTTGCAGCCAAAAAAAAGGTCCTGCCAGAGAAGAGGTTTCTTGTTGAAAGAAATCGTGTCTGGAAAACGTATTGCGGTTTCCCTGTCGGCTTCTGCCTAGGGAAAGGCATAGCAGCCCTGGCCATGTGCTTTAATGGGGTATTGGCAGACTTGATGGTGGTGGCCCACTTGACCTTTTCCAAACTGGCCGAAATATTTTGTTCGAATTGTTTCGGAATGTTGGTGAATTTTAATTAAATGTAGATGTGGGGTAAGGGAATAGGTTATGGTGTGGGGGAGGGTGGCGGGGCAGGGGGCAAGGGGTTACCCCCACATTTTCGGACAAGAAAACGAACAAATGAAATTTGATCAAATCGGAAAGGGTCAATTCTTTTTCGAACAAATAGACCTAAACACTTTAATGGTACCAGTAAAACTATGTAATCACTGAACATCTGCCCGCAGTTCAGTGATGGGCCTTGCCCAATAAAAGGATAACGATCTTGTTGAAAACATGCAGAGCTTTCTTCAGGGGCTCACTCTACCCAATTAGGAGTGCAGCAGCATCACCGCTTAATAGTGCTGCTCCGACCTGTAGTCCAGGCTTGAGCCTGTCTGTTTAGTCCCATGGAGTGGAACAGCGAAAGAGGTGTGCCGCCACCCTGGAGAATAATGGATACAAAGGAATGACATGAGGCTGTTTAATCGCTGCAGGTTTTCATGGGGCAGGCAGCCAGCGGGCAGCTGAAGCACTAGATGTCCAATGAAAGGCTAGTAAATGCTCTTTACCAGCACAGCAGGGTGCTAATGCAGACGAAACGAGTAAAAGGCAACAGGGTGATACCAACGCTGCTGGATGCTGGGTGCCAGCAAAGGCAGCCTGCAACCTTTCCTCCAAAGCACACATTGGACATCGTGAATCAAAGAAATATGATTCTGGGTAGAAAGGCTGCCAACATGGGGGGGCTTATTTAATTCTAATAACACGCCACACACCCGTAGGCCTCCTTGCACACACATAACGCAACGTACAAACTTGCATAAAAAACTATGATGAACCAAAAAGTACCAGAAAACCGGGAGATTCGGGCCAAAGAACAGAGGTTAAGGGTAGAAAGCAAGAGCGAATCCCTCTGGTTAAACAAGTGCCTTTTTGTGGCTCTTTTAATGTCAATCAGACAGGAGATAACCCCGAGATGAACCCGTAGCCCATTCCAGACACAAGGACCCCATGTATCGACCATCGCGCCCCCATACTTCTGAAGTTTGATGCGTGGCTGAAAGAGTTTGTCTCCATTGGAATTAACTAATATTTTGCTAGCGGCACACTGGTACTGGGGTGCATTCCCAGACCTACATGTGTGGGTCAGGGTAAGAATCTTATGGGTAATTCACTGTTTGACTTGTAATTAGTGGGGTGCCACTCTAGCAGGAGTGATATGATCTCTCCTAGCAATACCATGAATGGCCCTTACAGCACCATTTTGGATGGTCTGGAGCTTTTTTAAATAGGCAGCAGACGTGCCTGAGCAGACTATTACAGTAGTCCAATTTGGAATTTACTAGAGCACAGAGACTAGGTCTCTATTTTTAAGAGACAAATAAGGTCTGATTTGTCACAGCAATTTAAGTACATACACGCAGGTGGACCTCAGGTGGAGGGTATGCGTCTTGCGAGTCCAGATATACGCCTAGCGCCTTAACATAGAGTGCCACAGGAATGACAGACAGCAATTACAAACTGCTTGTAGCAAAGATCACGTTTTTTCAAATGAGGGCCTGACCCCAGAATCAAGAGCTCAGTCTTGCTGTCATTAAGGACAAGTGAATAAGCAGCCATCCATGACTGTATAGTAGCATAGATCTAATTAATAGCCCTTAGATTCAGTGGCATCGCCAGGAATCCAATTTAGGAAGGGCACATAGGGGGCCAAAGACAAAAGTAGGGGTGGTACAGACAAAAGTAGGGGGAGAACATGGTCACTGCTTGTCTTAGGTAAGGGGGGCACAAGGGGGTACACAGGGTTTCAGAGGGGCCCGGCCTCCCCAGCCCCCCTACCGTCTCCACTGCTTAGAATCCCTAGCATAGTCACCCCTAAGTTTGAGGATGACCTGAGGGATCTTACGGATTGCGCAGTAAAAGCCAGGCGCATCCAGAAATAGCAGACAAGTTTTCAGAAGGGATTGGGAACCGATTTGAATGGTTTGGTACTCTATTGGCTTGGGGAAGGGTCGTTCAGGCCAGGTAACTTGCTACTCTACCTGACAACAGTAGACTACAGCCAAGCCTTTGACTGTGTCAACTGTAATTTATTGTGGAGCCTGTTGAAAGAATGGGGAATACCAGACCCGTTATTAGTTCTTTTGGTAGAGTTACACAAACAGACCACTCTGCAGATGAGGGTGGATGGGAGAGGGTCCCTGACAGAGCTTATCCCAGTTATGAGGGGATTCCATCAGGGATGCATGTTAGCCCCATGTTTGTTTAATCTTTATTTATCCTACATAGGTGTCTTTCTTGGAAAGGCCTCATTTGCTCCTCTGAGACTGTCAACCTTAAGAAGCCTGTAGTTCACTTATGCAGATGATGTAATCCTCCTAGACAGAACTCGGGTTGGTCTGCAGAGACCCCTCAATGTGATAAGGGAGTATTCAGCTATGAAAGAACTAAGCATAAACAGACATAAAATGGTTCACAAGTAAGGCAAGATCAAAAGTGGGGCATAGTTGGTCCATGGGTGATGGAAAGCTGATTCCTTGTCCTACCTTGGGTTCAACTTGGATGCAAAAGAAAGTGTCAGGGCCTTTTTGGGCCGTTTGATGTGTAGAGCGACTCAAATGGCAGCCCAGAAGAAAAAATAAAAAAAGAATAATGTAGATTCTCGCTCAGCCCTCTTTTTTCCTTTTATAGAATGAAGGTTGTGCCATGTCTTTTTGTATGATAACGAGATAAGCCAAGGCTAGCGATCTGTGCCATACGAAAGGGTTGAGTCGAGGGTATGGAAACATGCGTTGGGCTTACCAGACTGCATGCCCATCACAGCATTAAGGTTCAAATTAGATCTGAGTTCTCCAAGTAGCCTTATGGACTTGGGGATTCTCCTATTATACAGACGACTACTCGTGCCATTGAGGGGCTCGCTCTATGAGGAACTGGCTGGGGTTGGCGTTGTCAGGAACTGTGAAATTGGTTGAGAATTTCAGGGCCAGAGTTGTACAAGTACTGAGTGATATAGGAACTACCCCTAGGGTGTTAATCGCAAATCCGAAGAATGTTAAAAAGTACCTTCTTAGATGGGACTGGGTAAGCACAATCCAAAAGATGAGAGTACAGTCTCTCTCCTCTTGATAAGCCACTGGGTGTTTTGCCAAAGTTCCCGAATGGCTTTTGGGCCAGCCAGTTCCTCCGATTTAGATTAAATCTGCTCCCGACAGGAGAAATATGTAATATTAGAAGTCGGGGAGATGGAGTGGGAAAGGGTTGTTCTTTGTGGTGATGGGGAGATGGTCCAAAACCTGAGCATATAACCATGTTTTGTCAAGATTTACGAATAATAACTCGGTTACTGAAGCAGTTGACACATGATTTTGACCTATTGGACTCTGAACTGTTCTTCTCAAGCATCTCGAGTGGGGAGGATACTGTGACCACAATTGCTGTTTTAAAATTCGAGTCCGGTTTAATTAAGCTAAGATGGTCAAATTGGGGATGAATAGTAGCAAATGCTCTTGTGTAAATCTATCTGTGTATGGTGAGCTTTTTTTAAAGTAAATGTTGAGTGTGAACTGGATTTTTTAAAACCTTTGTATGTGATATATGAATTTGTTGAAGATCTGTCCAAGGTTGAGTATAGATTTATATAAAGGGCGCCTGGCGGAGTCCTGATATGTCCAGGAGGGTACCTGTATGCAAAATGCTAGAAATCAGGGTGAAAGATCCGTAGACAGCTGTCTAGTTTTGAAGCTATATTATTTTGCCTCCAAAACGATTTTGTACAGATGAATAAAATTAAACATTTACAAGACTTTTGATAAGCACGAAAGTTTTTGGACAGACGTTTGTTTTTCAAGGGAAATATAGGTGAGTATCATCCTCTTCAATTGTCGAGAGACAATTTCCACAGTGATGCACGAGTATGCAATACAGGTAAGTAGTGACATAGAATTTTTACAGGGTGCGACCTAGGACTGAAATAGTGTACACAACACTATCTATAAACAAATATATACATGGGTTGTGCCACAGAACATCGACACGGAAATGTTTCGGCCAAGCTGGGCTGGGTAAGAGCCCATGGTGGTGGTGGCCTTCATCAGGATAATCACTGGTAGTGGTGCTGTCCGTAAAGGTAATCGTCTGCTGTGGTGCAGTGGGGGCGCTGTGATGAGAGTCCTGTTATGGGTTCCAGACTCTGAGAACCATGTCAGCGGGTAACATGGGGAGACTCATACAAATCGGGTCTACTAGGCAAATAAATACGGCCTTGGGCCTCTAGGAGCGATGCAAATCAATGCGACTACACTCCTTGCAGCAATGGAGTGTAGTCGCCATTGATTTGCATCGCTCCTAGAGGCACCCTGTAAAAATTCTATGTCACTACTTACCTGTATTGTATACTCGTGCATCACTGTGGAAATTGTCTCTCGACAATTGAAGAGGACGATACTCACCTGTATTTCCCTTGGAAAAACAAACGTCTGTCCAAAAACTTTTGTGCTTATCGAAAGTTTTGTAAATGTTTAATTTTATTCATCTGTGCAAAATCGTTTTGGAGGCAAAATAAAATGGCTTCAAAACTAGACAGCTGTCTACGGATCTTTCACCCTGTTTTCTAAGGTTGAGTATATACAACCAATGTCACACTAAAGGCACACAAAAAAAGATGACCGGAGTGTCGTCAGCGTAGTTGGTATAACCGGCACCCAGTTCATCCAGGAGATTAAACAGGGGGTGGGTACACATGTTCTATAATGTTGGAGAAAGGCAGGAGTCCTGAGGCACACCACATGGCAATGGGACAGGAGTAGCCTTAAAATCACCTGCAAAAACCCAAGCAGCGCGATTACAGAGGAAAGAGGACAGTCCAGACCAATGCATTACCAGACAGATTGGCCACCTTGGCAAGCCTACTGCCGAGAATGGAATGATCCACTAAGTCAAAGGCCGCCGAGAGGTCCAATATGAGACGGCCAGTATGTCCACTCTCAATAATTCCAGAAATGCTGGCTTTGAGGTGTAGAAGTGCTGTCTCACGAAAGCCGAATTGACGCCGACCAAATAAGTTGTTGGCTTCAAGGAATTAGAGTTGAGTGTAAGCTATTCGATCCGAAAATGTTAATACAATTTGAATTCATAATTGGGTGATAATTACTTGCAACAGCAGTATCCAAGGAGTCTTTTTCAGTATCGTAATCCATGCCTCTTTTAGAGACATCAGTACAAAAGAGGCTTGAAAGGAGGAATGAATTATTTTTGTGATCAACAGAGTTCGAGTGTCTAAGGATTCCTTGATGATGATTGCAAGACAGACATCCCCTTTACCTGATGTTGGCTTCATTTCTTTAACAATATTAAAGGCCTCGGTTTCAGAAACTTGCTTGAAGGAGAACCTGGGAGAAACCTTACTAGAAAAGGACAGTACAGATTTAACAGAAGTGGTTGTAGAAACAAGATGTTGTCCTACAGAGGGTGGAAAATATTGCCTAAGACAACTATGTAGGTTCCTATGACCGCTGTCTTCTGTAAGGGGAAATAAAAGATTGGGAGAAATGTTCTTGCCACGCCAGATCGACCAACTCACTTGACTATGAAACCGTCCTATTGATGGCATACCTGACTGAGGAATCCGCCACCCTTCTGCTATTTCTGGAAATCAACGTCTGAATGAAGAACGGCAGATGGGAAATGTTTTGGTAGATACTGAAGTTGTTTCCAGAAATTACGTTCACAAATACCAACTCTGGTAATAGACTTGTCTAAGCCCCATAGCCCAGCACCATAGGCAACAGTCCCTCCAAACTACCCTTGATGTACCGCATCTACTTATGAGGCAAAATTATCCCTGTTTGAGTACAAAGTTAATGATGCCTCTCCCAGGCTATTGATGCTTTTCTGTTTGCTACTTGGGCTTTCCAGGAGATATTTGAAGCAATAACGACACCCAGATACAAGAAACGTTCCACCACCTCAAGAGATTCGCCATCCAACTTGAAACAGGACTTTGATTACCCACTATGAAGATTGTTAATGACCATAACTTTGGACTACGATCTGTTCAAGGTTAGATGGTTTAGGGTTCAATAAGATGTTGCTGCTTCTAGGTGTGCTCTAAGAGCATTTGGCGTCCTGGCAAGGAGAACCGAGTCATCTGCATTGAGCAACATTGGCACAGGCTTCCCTTCAATGCTGGGAATACCTTGTGTGGCGTCTTCAGCTAATTTGGGTATGTCATCAATGCACAGGCAGAAGAGAAACCAGGGCAATCAATCTGCCCTGCTAAATCACTCTCGCTGTCTGATTTTTTTCCATGTAAATTGACCCCGAGGGCTCAACCGAATCTGTGCTGAGGTCCTAGAATAGAAAGCCCTGATAATGTCGAGCAGGCCTCTCTCTATTCTCATGCTTGCCAGCTTCACCCAGAGGCTCTCCATGACCACCAGGTCACACTCAAAGAATCATGGCCAGAGCAAGGTAAAGTTGAAATCAGTGCTTTAAGTGGGCAGGGGCTAGTGGAACTCGGGCGAGAGAAGGTGCACAAATTGACCTTGGACTGGGGCTCTGCTGGGCCTCTCTGCCCTGATTTCCCCACATTGAAAGTCAATTAAAATCTGAGGAGTGACAATGCTGCCCGTCCCGAGTCGATGTCCCCAACACCCCATGTTCAGAATCACATCACCAGCTTCAGATATTTAGAGTTGGATTGTTTTGTAGTTCCCTGAAGAGAAAACACAATATAGAGAATACATGGTTTGATCTTACCCAACATAGTAGTATATTGAAATCTTGTAATTGGAATGATTTAATACAATGAGTTAATACATACGAATCATGGATTTCCTTCAAAATATCAAGAGCAGAACCTTCGTTGAACTGATTTGTTTCTTAGATTTGAATATTGTATTCATCAACTTTTTTGACTGCAGTTCAATTATATAACATTGAACACATCTTTTAACATAGATTGTACTACTTTTTTTTGTTAATGCCAGGTGTGAAACCGTGACTGCGGCTGTTGGGCCACACCTTTTAGTTGCACAAGTCACGCATCTTTTAAAGGATCCTTATGCTACTTCAGCATCTTGGCGAGTGCCACACTTCCTAGGCCCCGCCCCCAAACATGTTTTCATGACTCATTGGAGGAGGACTCGATTGATTATCCCACTGAAAGCATTGATTGTAATACGATTTTACGGCTGGATCTTTGTCAAGCTGGAAATACACCGAAAAGTTAAGCCCATTCTGTTTGTGGGTGTGGAGGGGAGTTCTCGGGACCCAATTATGTGGTTGAACGGGGAAGTTTCCCTGTCCGATATGGGTATACATGTATTGGGGCGTCACACTCATCGAAGTTGCTCCATCAATTCCTAACACAAAGACCCAGCTGAGCTTCCATGGCTCTGGAGTTCTGGTAGCAGGCTCCTTGCCTCACCCGAGTGAACTATACAAGCCGGTCAGATAGCACAACGAGCTGAGCGCCTGTTTCTGACATCTGTGTGCAGCCGGCTGATGCAGGTTTGAATCCCCATAGGGATAAGGGCCAACTCAACCTTTCATCCTTCCGACCGAGGTTGATAAATTGAGTACCACGCAATACCACGCTTGGGGATAATATCAGCTGTTATGCCAGAGCTCAGATGCCTGCAGGCTTGTAGCGCTATATAAAACTAGATATATAAGGGCCTGTATACCACAGGGGTTTGGCACATCAACCAGTTATGTTGCTCAGTGGGTTAACATTCCTGCAACAGAGACTCGTGGGAAACCTTCAAGACAGAGGTTTAAAGCCCCAGTGGATTCTATCCATCTTCCTGATATCAATACCCAAAATAAAACTTTGAGCAACTTGGAGGAGGAAGCGTTCTGGGATGTGCTGGACTTCTGCGAAACAGTCTGGTTACTCTGGGAGGGCAATAGTGCTAGGGAAGTCAGATATATGTCAAGGAGTGCCTTTCCCAGCCCGCTTCACCTATCAGAGGTACTGATCTGGAAGCCTGACATGTAACTCACTCTGTCCCAGCCCTGCTGACCTTTGTAAGGAGAGTTTGATATGTGACCAGTTCTGCCCCAGTTTTTGACATGTCATGTGAATATCTCGGCCACTGTGGATATGTTGAAGGACACACGCCAGTCTTGCCCCACCTGGGGTCTCTATAATGTTTCTGTCTGGGCCTCCCGTTTTATCCTCACTTTATTTTTCACGCCTTACCTTCTGGGCTGAGATTTTGCGGAAACAGTCCAGGGTGTTTTTGTAGAGAGGGGGTTGCCCAGGCAGGGGCTTTGCCTGCGTCTGCATGTTCACCTGTTGGAATAGAGGCAGAGAAAGTGCAAACGTTTAAAAGGCTGAGTAAAGATTTTCCTGATTGGTGATGTTCAAAGTCAAGAGCCAGTCTGCAGTTTTGTGGCTGGCCCTCTGGTGTCCCTGCTGGACTGCTGTCTACAAATGCCAGAATACCAGCCATTGATGCTATCCAGTGATGAAGTCACCCAGGAAAAGGTCACCAGGGGGGCGACATATCCCAACATTTGCACTACCACCAAAATCAAGCACTTTCCCCAAATATTCAAGGAGTGGAGTTAGAATAATAATTAATCATTGTGTAGAATATATACGGGGAAGGCTTTTATGGGTGCAGGCAACAAAATCCCCTTCCTGGCAAATTTTTCCTAGGACATTTTCCACATAGAACCCAGAACGGGACTGTGCACTGGCAGCCTGAATTGTCAAACTAAAACAATAAGCATGCAAATGATTGCGCCTCCCCATGGATGTAATTTAGGGGTCGCCAGAGGTCGCAACTGCAACCTCTGTGGTCTCCCTTGCGACCTCTTAAAAAAAAAAAAAATAAGAAAAAAGGGTTTTTTTTTTTTTGTTTTGTTTTTTATAATGCAACCTCCTGGGCTGTGGCTCTTTACTTCTGCAGTGGCTGTGGCTTTCTTGTTCAGCCCCTTACAAAAAAGAGGAACAATAAGAACAGGAGGGCCACAAGTCTAACACTTTCAGCACTGACCCTAAATACGAAAGAATAGGAATACCAAATAATGTGTCTTTCTGGAATTCTATACAATAATTTCTAGACTCATTAAAGGTTTTATTTCAGGCACACTTCAAGGGGTAAGTCACTGATTTAGTCTGTTCTTAAACGCCTCAACTCAGCCTTTAATCCTTCTGAGGTCGATAAATGAGTACCAACACAGGTTGGGTGATATTGGGTGTATATTTTTTCTATATAAAGCGCTTAAGCGTAAGTACTATATAATAACACATCATTATCATTTGGTCATGGACGTCTGCTTGCATTCACAGTAATTTGGTAATATGGGCCTATACACACTGATCTTAGCGATACATATGGTGTTCTTGTATGAAATGTACATCACATTATAGTGATATCGTAACCATATTTTTCGTAGTGTACAATGCTATGTGATGCCACTTCCTGTTTTGTCAACGGGTGAAAGGTCGTGTTCCATTGCTTCACGCGATATCATTTAGGGGTGGGGTCAAATAACATCACTTCCTGTGATGTCATCAGGAGTCAAGGGTCATGTGATGACACTTCCGCGACCCCTGGCATTTTGGTGAAATGACCTCCCTGGCCACCCCCCCACAATGCCCAGATTTTTTACTGGTAATCTTCATTACTTCAAATCCTACTCGTTCTCGCCACACTCGGCCTACTCTCCTTCCTCTCCCTTGTTGGTGTGCTGGAAAATTCCAGAATGAGGTTCCTGACAGCTCGTGTATTTATAGCAAAGTGGACAGACCAATAGCACCCGAGAACTAGAAGAATATGGTAAGAGTTGCTCTTTTTTCTCTGTTGTTCGAGGTGCAGTAGGTGCCATGTCCAGTGCGGATGTAGTTCATTTCGCAAGGATGCCGGATGAGGAGGTATTAGCTAAAGATGCGTGCAAAGAATGCCGATGATTCATAAAAAGCAGATGCAATATGAGAAACATTCACAAAACTTGCGCACAGGCCTCTGTGTGGACACATTGCCAGGTAGTACAAGTTACTTTCCGTTTCAGTAGTTGTTCCTGACAGAGGAACTTGTTCCCCCACGACCCTCTGCTGTGATTGTGCATCTTTTGTTGAGTGGTTTTTGTAAAGCACTCTGCTGCAATTTTTCTAGGGCCTCGGAGCACTCGGGAGAAGATTGGTGATTCTGGAGGACGTGGTCTGACACACAGCATTACACAATGACGCAGTGACTGCATAACCGAGACCTCTGCTTAGCAGACAAGACAAGACACGTTTGCTATTCGTGGAACGAGGAATGCAACTTCTTTGAAGTGGCGTAGAGTGAAAAACAACTCCCAGTGCCACAGTCCATTGGACGGAGGAGGGGTGCGTCAAGACTCCAGGCAGACCCGGCTCACGGGGCGGTCTAGTTGTGCAGTGGCACATGGGCACTGCAGATAAAGGGCGCCTCCAGCTCAAACAATGTGTGAGCTGGCGTTGCCCTTTATCTGCAGTGCCCCATGTAAAGTGTCAGTCAGTGACTTTCTATTAGTGATTGACTCACTAATAGAAAGTCATTCATTGGCACTTAACATCACGCTGCGCCTTTGCATTCGACAATACCAAAATGCCAAGGCCCGGTGTGATGGCTCCTCACTCAGATTGTAGTGGGACACCAAAAGTCGGCACAGGGCACTGGTAGACCTGTGTCCGGCACTTATCCAGGGCTGACATGGGGGTTTTACCTCTGCTTTCACAAGCGCCCTGTCTCGCGTGCTTCCTCCGCACCGCTGTGAAAGGCAGCCGGAGCCGAGGAGGTGGGTGCAAGCTCCAGCATCTCATGTCCCGCTATGAAACCTAGCCGGATAAGGGAGGTGTTCGGTTCTGTTGGAATGCATGTTCTCTCCAGTCCTCCAATCCACCCATGTCCCTGTCTCTACACCTGGGACTAAGGTGGCAACCTGCAGCAATAACCCAAACAGGTGGCTTTGCCAGTGCTTGTTTTGTGACTCAGTAGCTGTTAGGAAGTTTCCCATTTATGTGTTATTTTTTTCCTCCAGTTGTGTGCCCCCCAACTTTGTGCTGTTGTCTGACAAGCCTAGCCTGACTTTTTCCAGTGGAGCACAGCCTTCTGCTGCACTCCGCTGGGTTTTCGCTCAGTTTGTTATAGGGAAACTGACATTCCCTTAAAGACAGTCAGCACTTTGTTTCCCTTAATCCTTTCCAATGTTGCAACATGTTACAAGTGCGCAAAGTACCTTACAGTTCAGTACACTTGGGTCTACCTTTCGTTTCCAAAGGCCCTAGACTCCCTCCAAGGATGTGCCTTGGACAGGGCTGGTGGCAGCTTATCTTTTCACATATTATTAACCCTTTCCTGCCATGCAAACCACATTTACCACGGTTGGCACAGGAAGGTGGCCTGGCTCCAAAATGGCCATGTCACGAGGAATTTGTCCTTTCCTTTGGCCATCTTGTCCCATTGACTTCCCCAGGTCGAGCAGACCCGGGTCAGTCCTTATTTGGTCATGCATTCTCCCACGAAATGCCAAGCTTTCGCTGCCTTCTGCATGCCTTGTGTGTGTGTGTGCCTCCAGGATGTAGGCTGGACTGTCTAGTTCCAATACACATCCTGGGTACCAGAGAGTCTGGTGTGCTGGCAATGACTGGGACTACCGTGGTCCACAATTGGTCCTCGTCTGGTGTGCCTGTGTGTGAGCAGATCTCCCATTGGGTCCTCTCAATTTTGGCGTGAAGGAGATTCTGAATAAAAGAAGACTCCAAACACCCATACCAAGTCGCTCTCCTGATTTCTCACTGAACCAGGATAGGATCCAAGCATCCTGAAACTAAGAAGCTGATTCGAGGAACCGCTGGTAACCTGCTGGGAGGTTTGGCACCCTGAGCCCACTGTTGTCCCGTCGGACGCCTCTACATCTGAACTTAGGTCTGCAAAGGCACTTCGACCCATTTGAATAGTGGGAACAACTATTCACAGTACCTTCATCTTAACCTGCAAGCGAGCCTCTTTGGCCAACCAGGGAACTGACAAGCCTGCGCAGGATTTTCGCACTAAAACCACAGCCGTTTCGAGTTGACGCTTGCAACATGGTAAATGGTAAGCACTGGGTCCAAGGCACTCTCCTGCCGAGTTTCGTAAACCTAGGCATTCTAGGTCTGGAATTAGGAGAGTACGCCTGACCCGAGTACACGCGTTCACTGTCGCCCAGCCGTGGTGACGAACTTTGCAGGTGCCTTGCTGCTGTGCCCCTCTGTGCTGCATTGAAACTGGCTTGATCCCTTCATCAGGAGTGGAGCAATCGCCACTGTCCTGCCACGGAATCATCGCTGTAACTCAGCCGCTGAAAGCCGCAGAGCTGCACAATTGCCACATTTGAACCTGCAACCAAAGTGAGCTTGACTGCCGAAGTTTAGTTTGGAGTGCACCTAGGGTCGGTGAGTACTTGCAACCCTTACCGGTGGCTCCTAGCGCATCCATCAATTTTTACAAGTGCCCTCGCAGGGCCACTCACCTTTCCACAGGTAGCCCATGCTACCCTCCTATTCCCAATTCCTGGAACCTGTTCTGCCCTCTTGGGGAGACCCTCCTTGAATAGTGGGAACTTATTCTTGATAGCCTCATCCACCTTCCTGAGTCGGTACAGCCCCTGCAAGAGACTCCGTTTTTGCTCTACAGCATCATCGCATGCACCTGCATCAGAAAGTAATTTTGAGCGTTAGGCTCCACTCTTTTGAGGGACTGGACTGCCTCTTAGTTAGGAATTGATTGGTGAAGAACTGCCTAAAGTCTTTTTGCACTGTTTGCTCCCTTTCCTTTTAGGTTGTGGATTAATTCTGTGCACTATTCCTTTAGGTCGCTTGGTAACTGTATATCTGTTTCATGATAGTGTTGTGTTGGTTTGAAGTATTACTGTTGATTTGCTTTGCGTTTGATGTCAAAGGCCTTGAATAAATGTATATATTTTTTATATACACACCTGACAGGGAGTGATTAGTAGTGTCCTTAACTGTGTGTGCTCATTGTGGGCTTTCAGTCACCCTCACCCGGCCCGAGACCTAGTCTTGACCGCTGCCAACGCTACCTTGATTGTTATGGCTTGTCCCGAAGGTTACCCTTTTCCAAGAAACTAGGCTGGCGTTCTGAACCTCTGCCCACAAAGTTGGAGGTTCTTGATAAATTGGTCTACAGCGGTGGGATAGGACTGAAGGTACCAAGTATTGCAAACCAGTGAAGGCATTTCAGATTTTCTCTGCCCAGGACACATAGTGACCTTAGTAGTAAAGTAACTGTAAAAACCATAGACCTATCTCTAAGTATGGAAACAATTACCAACATAACCTTGAATGCTTCAAAATCTGAAACATTGAGAATGTGTACTGAGAGGCTTGCCTGCTCAAGGTACAAAGGGTGAAATGATACAAAGGATCATGGATTGGCAAGTGTTGCAACTCGATGCCATTAGCACAGATGAAAGTGCAGAAGGTGGTGGGGCTGCTCTCACTGACAGATCTGTCGCTGCACTTATCCATGGTACCCAAGGAAGCCAGGGATGATGTGTTGTCCCAAGTTTCCTCTGCCAGCTCTGATGCTGAGGCCTTGCTTGAATTCAAGAAACAAGAAATGCTGTTTAGGAACAAGGAGCTTGAATTTAATATGGCTAAGATGATCGTAGAGCAGGTGGAACAACAGAAGGACAGGGATCACCATTTGGATCTGGCCAAGCTTGCAGTTTTAAATGGCTTCAAGGGACCTGGGCATGGGTCTGGGTCCTCCTCTCATCCAAGATTTCCTAAATATCTCTGCACTGTGTATGATGAGAAGAATGCTTTTATGGACTGTCGAATGCATTTCAGTATGAATGTGAAGTCCAAGAGGTTGTGAATGCTGACAAGATTGCATGGTTGCTCAGCAGACTACCTCATTCTTGCTACAGTGCTATTATGGCGATGTCAAAGGTTGCAAGAGTAGACTTTGCAAAATTGAAGCATACTCTCATCTGAAAGTGTGGGAAGGCTCCTGCCCAATATTTGAAGAGGTTTAGAGAGTATAAAAAGAAAGAAGGTAACACTTGTGTGTCTTGTGTTACTGATTCCTTGAAGAACTTGACTGGTTGGGTTGAAGGCTATAAGGTATCGACCTTTTATTTATTATTATTTTTTATTTGTTACACGCACAGACCCAGGGGCATCACAGCATGGTTAGACAGCTCGGGTTATAGTCATACATTTGTACAGCGTACAGCAAATATTAACAGGAAACAGTAGATCATACAATACACTCATGAACATGAATTACAAATTCAAGATTATTTGCAATTTCAACTTTTTCAACCTTTGAGGGTATAATATGTCTTGTCTTGCTTGAACATATGTTTGCATCTTGTTCCCCTGAGCTTAAGCAGCACTTAGCAGATTCAAAGGAGATAGATCCTGAGAAACTGGCCATAGCAGCAGCTTTATGGCTGTCATAGAGTGTCCCATAAGGACAAGACTCATCCTGGCAAGCAGAAGGAGGGGGGAAAGTCCAAAGGTAAAGAGGGTGGGGGGGGATCTGATAAAACTTCCTCCCAAAAGGCCCATAAAATGAAATTCAAGGGTATGTTCTAAGAGAATGTAAACGGTAGTGGAAATGATCCTTACAAGTAGAACTCTGGTTACAGTAAGCCTCCCTATATCCCAAGACCCAGTGGATGTTGTGTGGCTTGTGGAGCAAATGGCAATATGAAGAGGGACCCCAGATGTAAGGTCAAAACCTTGGGGGTCCACCCCTGTGAGTCTGGCCTTCCCCCTCCTATGAGGATGAAGAGATCACAGGGGCATCCTTCTCCTCGGACTCCTTCCCCAGTGGGATAGAATCTGAGGTAGCCCTAGTTTCCCTGGGTTCCTGGGAGCCTGAAGTCTCGGAGGCTTATGCTAGCATTCCAGATAACCCCAAGCACTACTTTAAGGACAGTGTGCTGAGCATGGGGTTGATACACCTGCGCTTAGCGATAGTGGGGCCAGCAGAACAGTAGTGGATTCTACTTTGGTCGACCCAGAGGAACTTGCCAGAGCTCCTTTGATGCCCACCAAGTTAGCTGATGGCCCCTCTCTCAAGTTCCCAGTAAAGCCTGTAAATCTTACCATCAATGGTACTATGGTCAGGATTCCAGTGAGCATTCAGAGGCAAGTCCCAGGTAAGGTCCTGCTGGGGAATGATATCAGAAACGTAGGCCTTGGGGTGACACAGCAGAGAGGCCATGCACAAGGTCACAAGCAAGGGCTGCATTGGCCAAGTCCAATGCAAAGCCCAAGCCAAAGGGGAAACCCAAAGCTAAAGGAGTCAAAAAAGACAGAAGAGGGTAAAAGAATATTCCCCCTAACTCGCCTACCACTGAGGTGGAGTTAGTTGGTCAAATACCTGAACCTGACGAGGAAGAGGTTTTGCTGGATATTCTCAATCTACATGGCCATCCAGAACTCCAGAGTTTGTTCTTGGAAGGTGGTCCTGATCGGGTTGACTTCAGCAAGGGCCAACGCGAGTGCCCATCTTTGGAAGGCCTAAGGAGATGGGCTTCTCCCAGCTTGAGGGCGAACCTCCTGGGAAGTAGAGGATTTATTGGGAAGGTGGGTGCCTCTACAGTGAGCCCAGAGTCTACAGATGGGGACCATAGGAGGTTGGTAGTTCCCCTTGCTGTAAGGCCTTTCCTCTTGCAGTTGGCACGTAAAGTCCCCCTTGCTGGTCACCTTGGTATCAAGAGAACCAAACAAAGGTTATCCATGCACGTATACTGGCCCAAGATGGGGGTGCAAGTAGAAGGTCACTGCAGGAGCTGTGCTACATGCCAGTTATCTGTAAAGTGGCACAGCAATCCAGGCTCCATTGGTATCACTCCCAGTTGTGGGAGTACCATTTGAGAGGGTAGGGATTGACATTGTTGGTCCCCTCGACCCCCAACCATCCTCAGGCAATAGGTTTTATCCTGGTGCTGGTCGACCATGCCACAAGGACGTCATTTCACCAAAATGCCAGGGGTAGCGGAAGTGACATCACATGACCCTTGACGTCTGACATCACAGGAAGTGATGTTGTTTGACCCCACCCCCAAGTGACACCATGGAAAGTGATGTAATTTAACCCCACCCCAAGTGTCATCACAGGAAGTGGCACGACCTTTCACCCCTTGACAAAACAGTGTCATCACATAGCATTGTTCCTCAGTACACTAAGAAAAATATGGTTACGATATCACTGTAATATGATATACATTTGACACAAGAATTGATTACCATATGTAGCATTAATATCAGTGTGTATAGGCCCATTTTACCAAATTACAAAACAAGCTGCTCCTGCTTGGTGTTGGTGTGCTTCCCATTTGCCTCAAACTCCAGTGCCTAAAATCCAATGATCACAGTGTGTCAAAATGTTAAGGTTACATCAGGCAGGCACCCGATATAAATGGTGCAAAGTCCTTCCTGCTTTTACTCATCCCTAGCCCCCCCAGCCCTCCCTTTACACGGCCAACCAATGCTCACTTCTCTCCTCCAGCTTCCCTGAGCTCTTCATTAGATGGATTCAAACACGTAATAATATGTACTGCGTCCCATCGACCTTGGAGACTTGGAAGCATAGCGTTTTCATTTATCTCGCCTGCCGGTGTTAAGGAGTGCCGACGCGGTCCCTGTTCTGCCACAGGTTGCAAATTCCATACACGCACATTTGTTGTGTTAATACCTACACAGAGGGACAAACATCATGCATCTCCTACACACTGACAAATCACTTGCTATGCGGAGACACAGCACCATCTATGCACAAACATATATCACCTCACATTCACAACCACATATTAAACATAAACACTGAAGCAAATACACTGAGTGTCCCATCTTCACAGCCACAGATCACCTCACACAAAGAGGACAGAATTATATGTGCAATTTACTACTGTCTATTGTGGATAGCGCTAGCCATTTTTGGCAGTGTATGCCCTTTCCCATCATATGTGAAGGAGAGGTACACAGGCTTGCGCTGTTCTTGGATTTTACACTCACAGCACGGCGCTGTACTTGAATTTACCTACCTGTAACTACCAAATGCGAACATGCATTTTCTGTAACTAGCGCCTAGATGCCTCTGGGCTTTGTGCGCTGAAATAAATGAAACAAATAAATAAATAAATATGCTGAGATTAAGGTCAGCATATTGACTACTAACCTATCTCTTTACAGACAGTTTGCTTCAGCGGTTGTGAGCATTTTTAAGGGTTCTGCTTTGTGTTATTGGGTCCATTGCTAGTGTGCTCACTTCTGAAGAGCAGAGCAGCACTAGCTCTGAGTGACTCCATCTCTTCGCCTGTTCAAAGATGTGTGACTACTTCCGGGTCTGAGTTTGTGCGATGGGCAACATCACCTCTAGCGCCTGGCGAGGGTTCCAGCGCCTTTAAGCAACAGTTACCCAACTCTGTACAGCATGTTGCGTAAGGTTCTCTGGCAAGAAAGAAAACTCAGGAGATGGAGAGCTGTTGAAAAGCCAGACAAACGTAAAAGTATGACTAACAGTGTCAGTAACCAATAAGCAGAAGTCTGTCCCTGTGTTCAGACCAGAGAAATGAACAGCACACGCCACACTCAGAAGCTCTAGTAATGTGTTATCTGAAGTGAAGAGAGCCAATACGGTTAAAGAATGCCAGTTATGCTGACTACTGGGTACAAGAAGTATGCATACAACAAAAAATACCTATGGTTTGAAAATTAAAATGGATTTTTACTTGCATAAAAACACTGCATGATAAAATTTGAATCCCTGAAAAATCCTTTCAATCCCAACTTCCAAATGTAGGGAGAAAACTATTCACACCCCCATAATCTTATCTGGATCACTATATCCAGCTTCGGGCTCCTTTCTGTCCCCATCCATAGTTCCCTTCATAAGCTTCGGTTTGCACGTTTTTGTAGTTGAAATTATTTTTTTATTTTTGACAACTCATCCCACGTAGTCTACCACAGCACACCCTACAGCCCATGACTCTACCAAGGGTTAGTCTACAACACGTAAAAAGTGCAAGTGTTTTATGAAACCCCTCAGTTTTTTCAGACTCTCAGTGCTCCAAACAAGGTCCTGCAATTAAGTAATGTTTCTTGTTATGCTCGCTTAATTGGACAATAAGGTGTATTTAGACTGGTCAATATTGTCCATATGATGGTCACTCTCCTTAGCGTTGAGTTCCAAGTATCAACCATTACAAACATAGCTTGCTGGTAGTTTCCGTTTGATCTGCCTGTCAGCTCACATGCGTTACAGTATGTTTCACGTGTACATGGCATATAGTTTAGGTGCGACATTAACATAAAAGACTCCGCATTGCTAATAGTCCTCGATACAAGGGAACTCCTCTAGCCTGCCGGAGAGAGCTTTGTTGCTAGGCCCTGTTGATGCTCGCACAAGCAGGCTGCGTCCAAAATTTTAGGAAATGCTCTCCTGCAGTAGCACCCATGAACAAAAGTGTCCAAAATGGCAGAACATTGGTTTACAACCTTAATGGACCAAGAGTTATATGAAATTCTAAAACAAAAAGTTGCAAATAACACCATTTGTCAGTAAAACTGCTTTTTAAATTGTTATTGCATACCTAGCTAACAAAGCAACTGCAACTCGAAGATGTTGAAACCAATTTACATCCAAACATCAACAATTTACTGTCCAACATCTGTGAAGCAGGTATAAATGTGACGGGGAAACGTAATTAAAAAAAGACCTATCAATTGCAGTTTTGGTACATAATGGATATTATACTGAGTCAACAAAACACAACCACATACTCCGACGATCACCACCATGCTCGACGTTTGTCCAGATACCATTGTTCTCTGGCGAGGCTTTTAACCATCCTTCCCTGTGCCTGAGCCTAACCAGGGCTCTGTCTCTGATTCATTGTGTGGAATTCTAGTGATATGGCAGTGTAATGTTGAGTTTGTCTGGCATACCTTCTCCTGTGAGGTGGTGTTAGTTCCACGAGGGGTGGTTTGTCATTCGAACGCTGGAGGAAAGAAATTGTGTTGTATACACAAATGACAGTTTTGCTGATAAACTGGTATTGTTGCTGAGTGCACAAACACTTGCACTGAAGACATAACAGGATAAGTGGCCACAGATATGCATCCTAGAAGCTCCATATAACCTCTCGTACTTCCTCGGATAAATCGAAAATACCTCTCAATTGTGAAACGTGTTTCTAAGGTGCTTTGAGACCCAAGTTACAATGTGCTGTATAAACAGCATACTAGTATTTATTATTATTGTTATATTTTTCTTGTTATAGTGATTTATATTTTGTTACTTTCTCCTATCCTAGGCCCATAACGTGCTTGGTCCACAGTGTGAATCAGTCAGCATTAGAATGTATGCAATGAACTGTAATGCTGCACGATTTTATTGCATTTATTTAAGCCGTTGCAAAATGTGTTCTAGGCTGTTTCAGACTTGTGAATGGTGGAGGAGGGCAGGCAAGGCTGACAACCTTCAAACTCTCCCCTTTGCCTCCCATGCCAGGGTTCCTAGATATAAACGTTCATCCTCCCTACCTTTCAATTTTGTGTCCAGTTTAGTCCTCCTTCCTAAATTCCGAGCGCACTGTGCCACTCTTCACACACAGCAACTGTTAGCTAGTGCCCCCACTTACCCGTGAAAGGTGCTATGACGGCTGATACATTGGAGTGGGGAGGCCATGGGGAAGTCACCCTGCTGGGAAGCACTGTCAGGAAGCGGCGGCTGCTCCCAAAGGCTCCTTTCTCTCCATCTGACCTCGCAGACAGTCTCTCACTCTCACTCACTTGTTTGCTTCCAGAAAGGAAAGCATTAGCATGGTACCCGAAGATAGATCTGTACTCTCAAAGGCCAGTGCCTCTGCCTCAGAAGCAAATAGCAATACCTGTGAATCTGCTGTCTGGGCGCAGGTCAGGTCTGTTGCTTTCCTGGTGGAACCCCTCCCCCCACTACACTAGTGCTGGGTGCAGGAAAAAACTGACTCGTGCCTTAGAGTTCTTTAACTTTTTGTGGTTGCTAAGCAACTACTGAAAAGTTACAGAACTCTGAAAGCACGAGCCCCAGAGTGGCGTCTTAGCCCAGGCAGCAGCCATGTAGGGGAGACAGTCATGGAGCTTCGGTTCCGTTTTTTTGTTTTTCGTTTCTTTTTCCCTGTTTTATTTTTTGTTCCTTTTTCGAAAAAAATGGGGGTCGCAGACAAGCCACAGAGGTCACGGCCGAGATCAGAGGTCGCGGCTGCGACCTCTGGCGACCCCCAAATGACGTCCAGGCCATGCCACCAGTTATCCTGAGGCCATCCCATTGAAGACTGTGACGGCCAAATCGGTTGCAAAGCTTTACTTGGCATATTTACTAGGGTTGGCTTCCCTAATGCAGTTGTGTCTGATCGGGGCAGCAAATTTATGTCAAAGTATATGCAGGCCATGTGGAAGTAATGTGGGGTTACCTATAAGTTTTCCTTTGCATACCACCCACAAACCAATGGTTTAGTTGAGCGGTTTAACAGAACCCTTAAAAGCATGATTGGGAAGGAGAAATTGGATCTCATGTTGCCATGCTTACTGTTTGCCTTAGGGGGGTGTTGGCATCTGCCCCTTTGAGCTTCTTTGTGGTAACCCTGGGAGGGAACCAATATAGGCAAGTAGGGGTGGGAAATGCCTACTCCCCTATCACTACCAATGTAGTGGACTATGTCTCAGGGACTCAGAAAAAGAATAGTACTCCTGAATGGTCAGGCTAGCGAAAAGTTGAAGGCTGGGCAGGCTCTGGTGAATCATTGGTCTGACCAGAAAGCTTCCCTGATCCACTTCCCACCAGGCCAACAATTCCTGATCATGAATCCTGTAAGGCCTAGAGCTTTGCAGGACAAATGGCCAGGCCCTTACATAGTGGTGGAGTCACTGGGTGAGGTTAACTATTTAGTGGACCTTGGAAGGGCTGCACAGGCTCCAAGTGTTCCATGTAAATAGGCTAAATGATGTCATCCCAAGAGTTGAAATAGCTGCACTGCTGTTGGCTTGAGATGTTGAGGAGGAGGAGTCTGAACCCCTTCCTGACCTGTTCCAGGGCAGTCCTTCAGATAGCTCCATTGAGGGTGTCAAAGTGCCCCCTGACCTGACTTCTGTTCAGCAAGATGAGGTGAGAAGTTTGCTGAGGCAATTCTCCCCCTTGTTTTCCCTAGCACCTGGTTTCACACCTTGGTGCAAACATGACATTGGCACAGGCGATAGCCTACCTACCAAAGGTAGGGGATACAGAATGCCAGACAAAGTAAGGTCTTACATCAAGACAGAGGTCAACAAGATGTTAGATCTTGGGGTGATTGAAACCCTGTGGTTCTGGTTCCAAAAGCAGGTTCCTCTGAGCTGAGGTTCTGTGTGGATTACAGGGTTTGGAATGCTGTCACCAAGACAGATGCACAACCCTTGCCTGGAACAGATGAGCTGGTGGATACTTTGGGTGCCTCCAAACACCTCAGCACATTTAATCTCACTGCAGGCTATTAGGAAATAGCCTTCGCAGAACATGCCAAGGAGAAGACCGCATTCTCAACTCCAGAGGGCTTTTACCCGTTCAGGGTAATGCCTTTTGGGTTAAAGAATGCACCTGCCACTTTTCGGAGGCTTGTCCATCATGTCCGTAATGGGTTGGATGAATTCTGTCTAGCATATCTGGATGATATAGCAGTTTGAGTGCCACCTGGGAGGATCATGTGAAACACATTAGAAGTGTGTTGCAGGTTCTTCAGAAGGCCCACTTGACTACAAAGGCCAGTAAGTGCCAGATTGATCTAGATTCAGCGGCCTACCTTGGGCATGAAGGAGGTGGAGGGAGGATACAGCCTCTACCCAGTAAAGTACAAGCAGTACAAGACTGGCCTACTCCCACTACACAAACTCAAGTGCAAACCTTTTTAGGACTCACAGGGTACTACAGAAATTTCATGTCAGACTATGGCATCATAGCTGCCCCTCCGATTGCTCACACCTCCAAAGAAACCCATGAAGGTACCTTGGTCTGAGGATTGTGAAAAGGCCTTGTACCATGCCACTGTTCTCAGGGCCTCTGATTACCAAAGACCTTTTATTGTGCAGACAGATGCCTCTGACACTCAGATAGGAACTGTACTATCACAAGTAGACGAGAAGAGTAAGGAACACCCTATTGGATTCTTTAGTCGCCAGCTTAAAGACAGAGAGCTCAGGTGGTCCACAGTATAGAAAGAATGTTTCTCTGTTGTGTGGGCCCTAAGGAAGCTGAGGCCCTACCTCTATGGGACCCACTTCACTGTGCAAACTGACCATAAACCCTGGATCCTGAACATGAAGGGAGAGAATACAAAGTTGCTCAGGTGGTCCATAAACCTGCAAGGGTTTGACTTCACTATGAAGCATAGGCCAGGTGTCCAACATTGCAATTTTGATGGGTTGGTCAGAATGTTTAACCAACCTGAACATGAGACTCCTCCAGTGGTGGATTAACTCCCCCTATCCTTGGTCTGGGAGAGGCGAGTGTTAGGAAAGATTCCCATTTATCTGCAATTTTCTCTCCAGTTGTGTACCCCCCAACCTTTTGCCGTTGTCTGAAAAGCCTAGCCTGACTTTTGCCAGTGCATCACAGCTTCTGCTGCACTCTGCTGGGTTTTCCCTCACTTTGTTATGGGGAAACTGACATGTCCTTAAAGACAGTCAGTACTGTGAGACTTTGTTTCTCTTAGTCCTTTCCAATGTTGCAGCTTTTCTGCAACATGTTACAAGTGCACGAAGTACCTTACAGAGCGCTTGGGTCTACCTTTCGTTTCCAAAGGCCCTAGACTCCCTCAAAGGATTTTGGGGTAGAAGTGCAGATGTGCCTTGGACAGGGATGGTGGCGGCTTTTCTTTTCGCATATTTTCTAACCCTTTCTTGCCATGCAAACCGCGATTACCGCGGCTGGCACAGGAAGGTGGCCTGGATCCAAAATGGCCATGCCACAAGGTTCTTTGTCCTGTCCTTTGGCCATCATGTCCCTTTGCCTTCCCCAAGTCAAGCAGACCTAGGTCAGTCCTTATTTGGCCATGCATTCTCCCACAAAACGCCAAGCTTTTGCGGGCTTCTGAATGCCTTGTGTGTGCCTCCAGGACGTGGGCTGAACAGTTTAGTTCAATACACATCCTGGGTGCCAGAGAGTCTGGTGTGCTGGGAATGACTGGGACCACCATGGTCTGCGATTGGTCCATGTCTGGTGTACCTGAATGTGAACAGATCTCCCATTGGGTCCTCTTTGTTTTTGCGCAAAGGAGATCCAGGATAAGAGAAGGCTCAAAACACCCATACAACATCGATCTCTTGGGTTCTCACTGAACCAGGATAGGATCCAAGCATCCTGAAACTAAGAAGCCGAGTCAAGGAACCGTTACCCCGCTGGAAGGTTTGGCACCCTGACCCTGCTGTTGTCCTGCAGGACCCCTCTGCATCTGATTGAACTTAAAAGGTCTGCAAAGGAACTTCAACTCATTTGAATAGTGGGAACAACTACTCACAGCACCTTCATCTTAACCTGCAAGCGAGCCTCTTCGGAAGTGTTCCTGGGCTAACCAGTAAACTGACCAGCTTGCTCGGGACTTTTGCTCTGAATCCGCCACCGTTTCGATTTGACACTTGAAACTTGGTAGATCATAACCACTGGTTCCAAGACACTCTCCTGCCACGTTTTGTGCACCTGCGCATCCTATGTCCGGAATTAGGGGAGTACGCCTGCCCTGAGCGCACACGGTCACCATGTCGCCCAGCCGTGGTGACTAACTTCACAGGTGCCTTGCTGCTGTGCCCCTCTGTGCCCTGCCTGATCCCTTCATCAGGAGCGGAGAAATCACCATTGTCCTGCCATGGAATCATCGCTGTAACTCAGCCGCTGAAAGCTGCAGAGCTGCACAATTGCCGCATTTGTACCTGCAACCGAAGTGGGCTCGACTGCCGAAGTTTGGTCTGGAGTGCACCTGGGGTCGGTGAGTACTTGCAACTGAACACCTGCAAAATAACCCAGCAGAGGGGCGGGCGTTTCCCATACAGTTGCTGCTAAAGTGCAAAAGGTGCACGCCTTAAGTTTTAAAAGCATTTATTTCTCACCGGTCAGAATCTCAGGATCTTTAACTATCGCAATGTGATACTCCAAATGCTCAAATTGATATTTCCTGGGGGGGGTGGGAGGGGTGGGGGCAGTGGTGAAATCACGGTTGTGTAGCAGCGAGTTGGGCACTAAAAACATCAATCATTACAGCACCTGGAAGCAGAAAGAATCCGGCATGTACCGCCATATAAAAAGTGTTATTATTATTGCTATCATTAATATTAACAATGGTCACATTTCATTTCCTTGTCTCTCCCGGGACTCTACAGCCCCCCCCCCCCCCCGTGGAAGGTACAGTTTGCAGTTTTTATTTTTTTTGCCTGTATATTCCTGTGACACGGAAACTTGCCAATCGAAGAACACACTTCAATTATTGAGCTCGAGTTGTCTTCTGCATTTATTCATCTCCATCAAATTCGCCATTTTAGTTAGTTCCGGTGCAAGTTGAACCATTATCACAGAGCTGCAGAGCAATAGATGCAAATACTCTGGATTTTGATGAAAATAGTGAAATCATTTATATATGAACCCCAGCCCCTTCTGGGCAACTCGGTTTAGGGGTACATATGCTTCCTTTTAGTGCTTACCAATGTGGTGTGGGGGTCCTCAAGACTGGGCGGGGAGGAGGCTCATGTGCTAAAAAACGTTTTTTGTTTCTGCCCATCCCCCAATGTACAGTTAAGGGCAACAACAAAAATAATACTGTTTTAGGGCGGAGGCTGAATGCATCCTTGGGCCTCTCAAATGTCGGGGTTCCCCTGGAGCAGCACCTTAATATTCTCTCAGAATTGAAGAATGATTTAAAATTGCAAATGCACAGAAGAGGGTAACTTTCCAGTGAGCCTCGTGGCATGGGGGCGGTGGTGCGGGGCGGTAATGGGGGAAACATTTTGTTAAACAAAACATTGTGTGATGAGGTAATTTCGTAAATGAAAATAGTGTCCTTTTCCACATGCTTCAATTTCCCTTTATTGAAACTTTCGATTGGATTGTTTCTTGTTGTAGACTATCCCTTCAAATCCCTTTCTCCCATCTCACTTCCCAGCCATTGCCACCTCGTCCACTCTTATTCGTCCCACTCCGAACACAGTGACTGAGAAAATCAACGAATGTGCATTTAAAACAAAAAATCCAATTGCTTGACTGTCCTCTGCAAGGAGCTGCGCAGAAATAAACCAACCAGCCCCTTTTCCCCTCCTTCTAGTTCTGTCTCTGCATGAAATCCCCATGTGGGAGCGGGGGCTCTCCACGAATTCCCTTTTGCCATCAGCCTGGGAGTCTGAGCTGGGGAGACCGAGGGTACACCTACTGCAGGGCAGATGAGCCCAGCAGCCCAGCATTGGCCTTGCAAAATGGCATCCTTGAAGATTTTGGGAGGAATGTTCACTGGGCACTTCCACTTCCTCTTTTGGGTCCTTTCGTTAGTTTAATTTTATCCAAGACTTGGCACTTTTTCTTTTGGTCCAAGCCCTTCGGGCCAGGTTTAAAGGGTGTTTTTCAATGGGATTGTGCCATTGTAAAATGCTTTTGTAAATCCGGCTCTTTTTGTCTCCTGAGAATCAGTCCTCAGGCAATTGACATTCAAGGCCACACTACCAGCGAGATGCTGCGTCCTCTGTTTGGACAGCCGTATTTCTCTTCCTGAGATTAATAGTATGTTTGTGCTTCTCTATACTTTGACGGTAATGCGTGCTTTGAAAACTGTGTGGCAGGTCCTAGGTCTGTTCCTGTGCAAGTTGCCTTTTGTATTGACGGCACACTTTGCCCATGTGTCCTTCTAAGATGGGTAGGCGATTCTACGGCTTGCTATGTCATCACTATTTAGTTCATTTTTTTTATTTTTATAACACGCTTAATACCTGAGTTTGGTTTTTCAAAGCGCAGATCCATGATTCAAAACCTATGTTGCTCTTTGTGGACTTGCTTCCAAGACCAGCGCGTTGCCCTTGTGCTATCCTCCGATGTCTGGCCTGTAATGAAGACTAGGACAAGCGGACAAGGAGTCTGGTACTGCCTGCATTCCTCCCAGGTAATCCTCATTACACATAGCCTGTCTTTATTTCTCTTTGCAGAACTTGTTCCCTCCGTCTCCCAGTTTTTTGTTGATGTTTTCTGCACCTCCTCATTACTTCTATGGATCTCTACAGGGGGGTGGGGGGTTCAAGGAGTTGTGGTTAGGTGAGTGTCTATTTGGGCACTCCTTCTAGGAACGGACCTTAGCTCTTATACATTTATATAAAAAAAATATCTATCTCGAGGAGGGATCATCTTAGTATGTCCAAAATGGGATGAGAAGGTAATGGAATACATATAATGAGGATAATATGCAAGGAATGCAGGCATTCCCCCCATCTGTCGCCTTCCATTGCCTGCTGGAGTCGCCGTGGTCCCTTACACCTTCCCTATAGCGCTCAATCTTTAAAAACTGCATGGCGTGTACTGTGGCTTTGAAATGCTATTCCAACTCGAAGATCTATTTAAAAGCCATTGGTCTGGAGGATTTGGGTGGATCTGGGGAAAACTCCGATTTTATATACTAATTTAAGAACAGTTAAAATGCTGGCTGGCTCCTCCAAAGAATGGCCATTGCTCTCCCCTGGTTCTGCTCCTCTGGGTATTGAATCTGAAGCACTGAGCAAGGGGAGGGTGAGCTAGTGAGTGCATGAAGGTGCAAGGGAAGGCTGCTCACTCACGGGATTGAGTACCTTGCTTTTTGGAAATAAAGGAAGGACACCAAGGGGAATGGGTTCAGCAATACCCTAAGCTTGTCTTTAGGTATTGTTCCTCTATGCTGTACAACAGTTCCCACTGCCGCTGGATTCGGAGAGTGTATAGTTGCGTGAGAAGGTGCTGCTGCATGCCTTAGATGGGCATCGCAGGAGCTCTCAAGTTGGCACTCATGAGTAGGTCATGCAGTCTGGTTTGCTATTTGCATTCTGGTACTTATAGTTTTGCTTTTTCCATTATAATTCAAAGGAAAAACTAGGAAGGGATGACTTGCTCACACATGACATGGGTTCATTTGAGAGATCTGCAAGGCAGTGACTGTGGTGGTCATGCTAGTATGTCGGGGCAGGGGGCGCCACGGGACTGAAATTCATCGAGGTTCAATAGAAATGATGTTGCATCCTTGCTTTCACTGCACGCTCCTTCTGTTTCTTCCCTCTACTTACTTTATCCTTTTCACCTTCTGTGCTTTGGAATGACCTTAAAGCAATAACAAAGATACAAGCAACCAACATATAGCTATGAGTGAAATGATGGCATCTCACATCAGGGAAGCCTGTACTCCACATGTTCAAATGACAGCAGGACTTATTAGACCCTTCTTCCTTACAAGATCACTAGTGTACCGGCAAACTGGATAATAACTGCTAATGTTGCAGTGGGAGAAATCTGGCAAAAGGTGCTTTATGAAAACCTGATATCCTAGTTGGGTAGTTTCCTGCATCCTGCTAACGGCTTCCTCCCCGTGCCTCATGTGTCCCCTCCACTGGCAGAATCACCCCAGCCACATTATCAACCAACTGCTCTCCTTAAATATAGTTTGAGATGAAGGTCATATTGGCAGACGGAGGGATAGTCCTCCTCATGTTTGACTGCTTTCTCCTGAAAGTTTCTAGGGAGATTCTCTGGAGATTTCAGCCTGTCTGCTGTCAAACAGAGGTAGCCTGTCCAGGCCTGTTCCTTTTTTTTTTTTTGCCTTCGTGCACTGGTATTTTGCTTTTCCATTACAAATTGTTATGTTATTGGGCATTTGTATAGCACCTCTTACCATTTATGATTCCAAAGCGCTGTGGGTTGAACGCCCTCGAGGATCGAAGTCCAGGTCAGTGGGGATAGTAGTGTATTAAATAGTGCTTGGGTGCACTTAGTATATTGGAGGGAGATCCTGTTCCTGATGACCTTCCAGTGCCTTTCGATGTGGCAGTATTTCCCTTTGGAGTTTGGGGCTGCTAGGCTACGGTCCTCCCTGTGTCTTTTTGGGTCTGCAATTGCTTATTCGAGTACTGTTGCATCCAGTTCAGTTATATTGGTCCTAACACTACATCCAAGAAATTATGGCTTGTGCTTGTGAGCCCGGTCCAATATCCACGTCTATGTGTCTTGTTGTGTCTGCAATTGCTTTTTGGTGGCACCTTCTTAGTTGCATCAAGTTCTGTATTAACGGATATACAAGTACATCCTAGATATAATGGCTGGTACTCAGTGAACCCTAAGGTCCAGCATCTGACGCAACCTTGTTTGCGCTCTGTCTAACAATCTCACCAGTTGTGGTCTCCCTAGATTGGGAACCTGAGCAGCGGGAGAGTGGCACAGAGGGATGGGCGAGTAATTTACAATAGTCTGTGGGTGAGGGGGGAGGCAAATTTATTACCTAGATTTGGGATTCTTGGATAGAGGGATAAACGTCCAAAATGGGGGCACAACAGCAAATTCAGAAACACCTAGATTTGGGACACCTGGATACAGTGAGAAATGCCTACAATGAGGGTGCAACAGTAAATGCAGTAACATCTAGATTTGAGATTGCTCGCTAGAGGGAGAAACGTCTAAAATGGTGGCACAACCGTAAATGCAGAAACGCCTACATTTGTGAAGAGCGCCTAATGTGGGGGCCAAGGAGTTAATGAAACGGTACTTAATGGTTGGAGTGCAGCAGTGATAGTACTATGACATATCTAGCAGTCCTTGGCAAACTATGTTAAGAAGCTGAGAGGGGCGAACATGGGCAAAGACGACTGGAGCTGCTTCTTCAGGAGCTGCCCTTTGCCTCGGGACCCTTAGCTGATGGGGCTGCCTGGGAAGACGCTGCCCTAGAGGCTTCATTAAAAATGCAGCTGAGCCCAATCAAGGTTAAGGGGCGGGGTAGGAGGTGGGTGGGAATATGGGAGTAAGGAGGGCGGGTTCCGGGGCTACAGGGACATGCAGCAAGTCAATGAGAGGAGGATTGTTCCTTTAAATAAAATACGATGTACTAAAAGTGCACACGATCCAAATGGAAAGGGTCACAGACCCACAGGACAGTTACCTGAGCATAGGCCAAGCTAAAATGGCTACAAACAGGTGCAGAGTAGGGAAGACCCTCATTAGGTGCTGCAAAGGGCAAAGTGGGCCAATTGCGCATTAGGAGGGTGGGAGAGGGGCGCAGACAGGGTTGAACAGGTAATCAGGCAACAGGGGTAATACAAGAGGTCTCAAAGCAAAATTAGATGCACACAAAAAAATTGAGAAAAAAAAGCACACAATACAAATTGAAAGGGTCACAGTGTATCTAGCAAGGGTAAAATTTGGGCTTTGGTGAGGTTAC
Source organism: Ambystoma mexicanum (assembly GCF_040938575.1). Lineage (NCBI taxonomy): Eukaryota > Metazoa > Chordata > Amphibia > Caudata > Ambystomatidae > Ambystoma > Ambystoma mexicanum. The sequence continues at coordinate 1,209,745,642 of NC_090923.1, read as the reverse complement.
ATGCACTGTGGGCCATGTTCCGCAGTCTGCAATAGCAAATTGAAGATTGAAAGAGTTCCACACAGGCAGTCCTGGAAAAGTAGTACAACACTGGTTCTGTTAATTTTGGCGCTTGGGCCTCCGCAGAGACAATATTATGTTGTTACTAAGCTTTGACTATGATGGTAGGAACATCATGTAAGGGTGTTTCAGCTGGCAGATGGCGATTGTAGAAGAAGAGGTTGTGGGTGCCGGGTGAGCAGTAGGTGAGAAGAATAGTGAGAGGGGTTGGCACGAGGCGTTGGATCGAGATGTTTTTTTTTAATGAGGGAGTGAGGTGAGAAGGGGGAGCTGGGCCAAATTCTATCTTTGCTTATCATAAAACGAAACCTGTTTCACTTTTATTTTTACTGTAAGGTGCATAAGAACATGGCAAAGTCATTGTGGAGGACAGCAAAGGTGAAGGGAGAAGGTGGTCTGGGTTTCGTTCACAACCATTATAAATAGTTTTGGGGAAATGGGAGGGAGTTGTTAGTGAGAAAAGAGGTTTACTTATTCATCCATTTACTTTATTGGGTATTTATAAGGCGCCTATACAGCAAAAGGTGTTTCAAGACACAACAAGGCGGGGTGGTGGGACAGGGATGAAGATGTAGAGGAGGTCCCAAATAAAGCCTGCACTCCAGTCACCCATTTTGAAGTACCAGGAACGTTCACACCAAAATATGTGACGTATAATGAGCAGATAAATCAGCAGAGAGCCGCAGTAGGGCTCTGCCCAGTACCTATTACGAGAACAACACCTATTGAAGTCCCAATACCCAGAAAACCCTGGACAGTAAGGTATCCATTAAGAAAACCTTACCAGCAAATGAGACGAAATGGAGGTTGCCTCAGTACTGTCCCGGAAGAAACCAAAAAGGCCTTAATGGAAGACGAATGGTGACGTCACAAGGACCCGGACAGACTCACAGATAGAAGAAATGACAACCCAAGAATGACACACAAAGACGAAATGCCACGAGTAAGGATATCGTGAACATAAGATAAAAGATGATGTCCAAATGTAAGAGAATGAAGCTGTACACAGGATGAAGATATTCGACCAGCTAACACCTGTACAAATGCTTGGAACCGCAAGAAAGCTAAGAAAGCAGTGCGGCTTGATATGCTAAGTAGAAGAATAGTGCGGCATGCGCCATTATACATAATCTACCTCAAAACAAAGCACAGTATTATGAGTGCGATTCCACTTTGCACGAAAAGCAGAAACAACTCGGGTTACTAGAGGCCAAACAAGACAAGATTCATATTCTAGCAAAGCGAGAAGAGACGGCTGAATCGAAACTTGGCAGATGCAACTCGTGCCAGGATAGCCAAGGTCATACCAATAGAAGGAACGAACAGTAGCTACATATAATTGAAACTTAAGAACAGAATATCCTGTCTCTGAAAGGTCAAGATAAGGAGACGTAGGCAGGTGGCAAGCTAAATAAGAATCAAATGAACAAATTGAGAGAAACCAGACAAATTCACGGTGTGGGAAGCACGTGACCAGTCGAGCAAGGAGAAGCACGTTTTCACACCTACGCTTGGCAGCCTCCCAAGCAGAGATATCAGAACTTTTCCAGACAGAAGATGCAGTTTTGAGGCCAACCACAGTAAAATAATTGATACATAGTTGCTAAAGCGATGATTGATTGTAACCTTAATTGGAGGAAGGCCCGGTAACTGAGGGGCACCCAACACCTGGCTGACCATTTAGCCTGCTGCTAAGCAAAGTGGAAATTTATGCATGGGGTTGGTGCCAACCCAATCACGATGGACCAAATAATCTAGGGTCCTATAGTTGGTAGAACCAATGGGACGTCATACTTTTAGTGACGTCTGCAGTAATCATTTTGAAGGAAGGGCTTAGATGCCCACCTGACAGTGTTTTACCCAATCCCCTCACTCCGTTACCATATACGGATATAGCACCTATATTAAAGTTACCTTTTCCTAACCAATAGAATTGCATGTTAACTTTTGAGTGTTACACATCAATTATGACGAGTTTTGAGTATAAATGTTGCAACTTGTATGAAGTTTGTTGGAGTTGAAGCGAGAAGGACGATCGCATCACTGCTGATTTCCATGACTCCCCGTTTTTTGAACTTGTCATTAAACGGACTCCCTTTGCCAAACCATTGAGTTGTCCTTATTGATTGGTGTTGGAGTAATAAATCTGCAACCCCATCCATCTCAAGGGTGCAGCTATCTCGTCTTAAAGTACTTTGGAGCAAACCTCGGTTCTATGGGCCGGCCGGAGGTCTACGCAGTACAAAGAAAAACAAAAAATGATCCTACTAGGCCTTGTGTTATTTGGATTGTGCAAGTGCAGTAACAAGAAGTGTGGGGATAGGGGCAGGCCCAGACAGGCTAGTGCAAGGTGAGTGAGCCCAGAAGCGCAAGTGCAGGTTAGGTGGGTGTTATTTTCTTTGTATTCTGGGACTTGTAGTCCTGTATTTATAACGGGAAAAGTGGATCTACATGGGCCAGATGGCAACTAACTAGTACCGGAGAAGCATATGCAGAATGGTTTCAGACATCATGCATGCATGTTTTCACTTTTGCTTCCTTTCCCTCTATCTTCCGGGTCTTTCTTGTAACCTCATGCCGATGCACTAGGTTCTCCAGCTGTGAGGGGCGCCTAGATGCGATTCGGTTTGCATTGTGGGCGCCTCCGAGTGACGCGCCCATTGTTCCTGACAGACCTTGCATATCCCAACAGACAAAAGCGGACTCAAAAGACGCTTGCACAGCCACGAACAGACTGTCCAGTGCCAGATAAAGACCCTCAGTGGCCTGCAAGAACTCCTTGTTTAGGAGGGCCAGGAGACTGCAATTGCTGAGAACGTGTCTGGCGGTTTCAATGTCCCATTTACCCAATCTACACAGGCGATCCTCCCTTGGCATCCCAGTACAAGTCCCTGTATTGACGTAGATGCGTAAAAGCTCAAGTCTCAGGTAAACTATACATTGTAGCAAATCGCTCCTGCCCCTCCAGACTGGTCTTCTGCTGGCGACTCCAATGTTTGACTGATATTTTTATGCTATTAGTAATATTTGTTGTCAATTGATTTAAGCTTTGTTGTCGCGTCTCCCCGGAGTGGGTGTGGGGATAGGCATGAAACACCCAGCATGCACAAAGGTGAAAACAAAAATACAATTTGCCCTGATTTGAGAAAGGTGAACCAGCCGAAACACGTGTCATCAGAAAGGGCAGCTAGTTGCATGTGACAATTAAACATTTGACAAGCGACCTACAATATGGCACAAGTCTCCGGGAGTTTATTTTTGTTTAACCTATACATTGTATTCTCGTGGGAGAATAGCACTTGGTTAGATAACTACGAGGTTTGTCAGTGAACCCGCCAACACTCTTTAGCACTCTTTCTTTGTATTTTGCAATATTTTAATATTAAAAACAAAAATAGTGTGACACATTCATTTAAATATTACAACACGTTTTTATATAAAACAGGGTTTGTGTTCTTTGGCTTTACACACCAGTAACTTCAACTTACAAACATTCCCAACAAGCACATCTTCTGTGTCTTCTGCCAGTTAGTCTCCCCAAGCCTATTTTCTTTGGAATGCCCTTGGCTGCTGACAGTAAAGGGTACTCTTTGTAAGGATTGTGACCGTTTGTTGTGTTGCCTTGTCGCAGCAATTTTGCGGTCTCATGCTCACTTCCGTGCCCACGCCCCGATGATGGATGGCGCCCCTCTGCAGATAGGGACTCTGCTGCAGCAATGTTAAACATCGTTAGGCCTGGAACATAAGCCCCCTCCCTCCCCTCCTAATCTAGGGTGCAACTGTGCACGTGCTTAGTGTGCTAATTGGGAAATCGGCACCTGCTCACATTGCTATCAATTTACTGACCCTCGGATATTCCACAGCATACCACTACAAGTCATCCAAGAGATCCTCACACCCCCGACCGGTCCTCAATGAACCCCCAAACAAACGCCTCGTGTGCCTGGCTTATTGCTTCTCTTCTAATACATGCCTGCTTCCTGTTCCTCCTCAGCGCATTGAAGCCCCTTTGGAGTGACATAGGAACTATCAAAACACCCAGCGTAACATAACACCGCATTCTCTCCTTCTCGCTCCTTTTCCCACGCTCCCTGTCCCATGCTCTCCTGTTTTCCCTGTCAGCGCCTTGAAGCAAGTTAAGGGAGGCACGCAAGCACTATACAATTACACAACTACAACACAGCACCATTCTAAACTTACTCGCACAGCATCATATAACCCCTCCCCTCCCCATTCCCCACTGGATATAAGCAAAGGAAGGTCCGCTCACTAGGTTCACGGCACGGGGCCTACCTTGATGGTGTCCAGGGGCTGCCCTGCCAAGATGAGGCAGATCCCTCCTGCACCCCCCGCAAAGAAGTTCTTCACCGGGGAGACTGCCTCGGCCTTCCCCTTCTGTGCCATCTCCTGGCGCAGGTGGCGGGGCTGCAGCGGCGGCAGCACACCGGGCTGGGAGGACTAGTTGCTGACCCCGCTGACCGGGTCACAGGGAGGTCATCCTCGGGCTGCTGGTGGCAACATCTGATGGGGATGAGGGTCGTTTACCGCCTATCCTCTGCACTGGGCAGCAAGTGGCATGCGAGGCCTCCCCGTGCCAGTTAATCATTACAGCCAGCACCGTTAGACTCTGACCTCCTTGGCATCTGACATATATTTCACTGAATTCTTTCATCACGTCTTTGCCCGAGTCTTATCTCGTGGGGCAGAGCGGGCAAGCCCATTGTAGCTGTCTCCATGTCACCGCGAGGGCTGAGGGAGGCGGGCACACCCTGATAGGAGGCAAGTGTCTATCAAGGGGTCATCAGCTGGCAGAGTGCCCCTCTCAGCCCCCTGCCTCAGATGGGTCCCAGAGGTGGACTGGGAACCAAAAGAAGCCCTGGAAATAGTATTCAAAGTGGCCCCGTATTACACATGTTCAGCACACCCAACCCTTTCCCTAAGAGAACATTTGGAAATAAAATAGGCTACCGCACAAATACTGGGTGCCAGCCTTCTAGCACTATCCTCGAGTGTCAAAGCTAGCCTGCAAAGGGAAGGCCCACACGCAGCCGTTCTCCTGCCATGACCTGCCCATCTGGAACTCAGTGGTAGAGGCCCGAAATGCCCCAACCACCATCCAGTTCCGCAAAACACAAAAAAAAATGTCTTTCAACAATACCAGCCGGAGGATTAGAAATCTCCACCCGCACCCCCTTCCACCAACAGTCCTGCGCTGCTGGATACAATGCCAAGCCCAGTTCTGGCACCCTCCTGTTGGAAAGCTCTTTATATCAATGTCAAAGACTGTGCACCAGCCTTCTATCTCCATCGTTATTGGGCACACACCTTCCATTGCTGTCAAATGCTGGGTGCCAGCCTTCTATCTCCCTCGTTATTGGGCACACACCTTCTGCTGTGAAATGCTAAGTTTGAGCATTCTATTTCTATCATTATTGGACATACTCGTGATATCGCTGTCAAATATCGTGAGACAGCCTTATATTTTATGCTATGTTAAAGGTTCTTGTACCGCGCACTGTTGCCACCTGTGTGGCCTCTTGGTGCTCTGGCGGATCTGCTGGTGGTGTTTGAGAAAAGCAAGAGCTGTGATGTGCTGTTGGCAGCCTCAGTTTGGAGAAACCGGTCACTGGGTGTAGGTGCTTTTACGGTTGGTAGGCGTCATGTGGTGTTGAGGTGAGATTGTGTATGGTTTGTTTCCTTGTCAAAGGTTAGGGGGTTGTGAAGTGCATGCAGTTTGTGGTGCTGTAGAGGCCTGGTTCTGTTTAGTTCTGAGTTTGAGAAGGCGTATGCAGAAGGGTGAGTTTTTAGTACGGTTGGTGGCAATCCATTTCTTAACACCGACATTCTGGCTAAATGCAGCCCATATCCATCCCCATGTCGTTCATTCTAGTGCGATGCAATTACCACCCCCACAAATTCCTCCAGGAGAGATGCGTTCCCCGCCCCCTGAACTCAAAACATGTGTGGTACCAAGGTTTCTGCCCCCAAGCCCATTCCTTTATGGGTGATGCATTGTACACCCGTGGCGGTCTATTGAAGAGTGATACAGCTCCCTCCCCTGCTCGTTCATCCCAGTGAGGGACGCTTCCCACCTTCAGCACTCTGTCGAGGTAAGTTACACTTCTGGTCTCCAACTGCCCTTCCAAGTGAGATACCTCTCCCATCCGCCACCCTCCACCCCAGTGCAACACACTCCCTACTCTTAAGAAATATATCTGGTTCTGTAACAATAACAATTCCTACTCCCATCAGTCTTTTGGGCTTGCATTTCCCACCCCAATTAATCCATCTCGATTAGCCCAGCATGATGCAGAAGTTTTATATAGTGTCTGTTTCAGGGCACAGCAAGGGGCACACGGCTTAGCTATACAATTAGACTGGATGTTGAATGCGGCTGACCTGCACATACGTGCTAAGTGTGAGAGTGGCTGATCTACACAAATGGTGTGCATGCTGGATGAGGCCGCCCCATGCAGGTAGGTTAAATGCCGGTAGGATTCTGGTATCCGGTTATATACCTATCATTATTGAGCACGCCCCGTATATTGCTGTCAAATATTGCATTTCAGCCATGAGTGTCGATCATTATTGGGAATGCACCTTATATTGCTGTTAAATACTGGGTCCCAGCCTTATATCTCTATCATAGTTGGGCATACACCATATATTGCTGTCAAGTACTGGCCACCTGCCTTAGAGCTCCATCATTATTGGGCATACACCTTATATTGCTGTCAAGTACTGGCCACCTGCCTTCGAGCTCCATCATTATTGGGCATACACCTTATATTGCTGTCAAGTACTGGCCACCTGCCTTAGAGCTCCATCATTATTGGGCATACACCTTATATTGCTGTCAAGTACTGGCCACCTGCCTTAGAGCTCCATCATTATTGGGCATACACCTTATATTGCTGTCAAGTACTGGCCACCTGCCTTAGAGCTCCATCATTACTGGGCATACACTTTATATTGCTGTCAAGTACTGGCCACCTGCCTTAGAGCTCCATCATTACTGGGCATACACTTTATATTGCTGTCAAGTACTGGCCACCTGCCTTAGAGCTCCATCATTACTGGGCATACACTTTATATTGCTGTCAAGTACTGGCCACCTGCCTTAGAGCTCCATCATTACTGGGCATACACTTTATATTGCTGTCAAGTACTGGCCACCTGCCTTAGAGCTCCATCATTACTGGGCATACACCGTATATTGCTGTCAAGTACTGGCCACCTGCCTTAGAGCTCCATCATTACTGGGCATACACCGTATATTGCTGTCAAGTACTGGCCACCTGCCTTCGAGCTCCATCATTACTGGGCATACACTTTATATTGCTGTCAAGTACTGGCCACCTGCCTTAGAGCTCCATCATTATTGGGCATACACTTTATATTGCTGTCAAGTACTGGCCACCTGCCTTAGAGCTCCATCATTACTGGGCATACACCGTATATTGCTGTCAAGTACTGGCCACCTGCCTTAGAGCTCCATCATTACTGGGCATACACCGTATATTGCTGTCAAGTACTGGCCACCTGCCTTCGAGCTCCATCATTACTGGGCATACACTTTATATTGCTGTCAAGTACTGGCCACCTGCCTTAGAGCTCCATCATTATTGGGCATACACTTTATATTGCTGTCAAGTACTGGCCACCTGCCTTAGAGCTCCATCATTACTGGGCATACACATTATGTTGCTGTCAGACACAAGGCTGAAAGCCAGTTTTTATCATTAATGGGCATGCATCTTGAATTGCTGTCAAGTGCTGAGTGCCAGCCTTAGATCGCTATCCTAACTGGGCATACACCATATATTGCTGTCAGAAACTGGGTGTTGGCCATATATTGCTTTGAAATACTTGGCGCCTTACATGTCAGTCAAACAGCAGGTGGCATCTTATTGCTATCAAATATAGGGTGACCGCCAAAGGTCTGTCACCATTGGGGTCGGGCATTTTTTTTGTCAAATACTTGGTGACATCCGTTTGATTTTCAAATACAGGGCCCAAGACATATTCTTAATTATTGGACATCTCCCGCTCTGATTATTGGCATCGGCTTCTACCCCTGTCAACCACTGCCGCGTTGAGTTTGAGACGTATATTTCTTTTAGGTACCGAGTGTCAACATTGTATTGAGGACACGTGCAAGTAATTTTACTTGCAGTGTATCATTGACTGCTGGTTGTGTTCGCCTGTATAGTAATGCTGAATGCCAGTGTCTGGCTTGTGCACCTGTATGGTCTCCCACCACCCCCACTCTTTTGCTCCCTCATTTCTGATCACTTGAGTAATCCTGCCTTGAGCCCGGTTTTAGTTTTTCCCAGCCCCCTATTCCTCTCCAACCCTGCAGCCATAGAGCCTCCTGCCTAGCAGACAATTAGAGGCCCAGGAGAGGAGATGGGGGGGGAGGTCTCTGTGAACTGATATTAGAGCCTTATAGACTGAGGGAGGGGGGGTTATCATGGCATAATGGTCTATCCCTGAATAATGGCCGGGGCTAAACAGAAGGCCATATATTTGGGAAGGGTCATTCATTATCTGAAGGGATAATGACTGCTCCCACAGCATTGAAGAGAGGGTCCCGGGAATGGCCCTTATGACCCCCAAGTGACTGTTGACTCGCAGAATGAAAGGTGTAACTTGCTGTTTGGCCAGTCACCGACTGCACCAATGTATCACAGATATGACAAGAGACATTCTCTCAGACAGCCATTCGAACCGTATCGAGTTGATGGTTTCGAGGAGACCGAGGTCTCATCAATGGATCAGATCGACTGACAATAAAGCCAGGCATCGATGATGTCATTAGGGACATCATGACATAGACGTGTTAGCCATGAAGCGAATATATGCATCCATGCATGAGGCTACACAGACATGCACTAGTTTATTGCTTGTAGTCATGAAAAATATGCTTAACACCTGTAGGTAGAGGACAAATACATGTATATACTGCCAAGAACCTTTCTTTTCTTTTGCCGAAGTGGAACCGCAAGATGTAGATTATACGTGGGCCTAGTTTGCATATGCTTTATTGCAACAAAATATAAGAAGCCATGAAAACACATAGGTGGAAAGACCGGCCTCATACGTGGAAGGGGAGAAATGATCTCTGAGGCACGAGGCGCACAGCTGGTGTTCACAGCCAAGGACAGGGGCGGGCGGAAAATTCCAGGTTCCCGAGGCCGCAAGCCGCCTGCAAGAATTCAGAATGAAATCCTCATAATTGCAGACAGAAGGGCCTGGTTTTCCGGTCCTCTCGCACCTGACCCAGCAGAACAGGACAATGCCCATTTACTCGTGGTGGGAAGAGAAGCTGTTCCCAGTGAGACATGGTGGAATGATGTGTTGCCCACCAAAACTGCAACGTACAGGCACTCCCCCATGCTTAGGTGGCCGGACGATGGTAACAATATGGAACACACATCCCTCCATGCTTCTTTCCATCACCTTGAAAGGTTGCAATGAGCCCTGTGACCAGACAGGGTCCCAGGCTGGGGAGGACCCGCTCTAGCCAATACAGAAGCTCCATTTGTAAGGTAGTATAAAACATTGGATGGGCCAATAGTCTTCCTGCGACCCTGCAGCAGGGTAGTTTGTAAATTTTAGGGGTAGTCTCAGGCGGAGTCGCCTGATATGAGGAACCAATAGACTCAATAATGTATAGTTCTTCTATACATAGTTAGCCCAATCTGACCTATGAGGACACCCCATAGGTTTTTGGGGTGGATCCGAATTTTGTGACGTCATACGTGCATAAAAACGTGTGACATAGGCCCAGGAGCTGAGAATGCTGGAGAATTGTCTTTTCCTGTGTGATCCCTGTCTGTGTTGGATAATAAAGACAGTATACTTTGCCCCATGGCTGAGTCTCCCGTTCTTACGGTGGGCAGTTTTTGATGGGCCCAAGTGTCTCTATTAAAATTCTGGAGGAATGCTGTCGGGTCCCATTTGCAAGTCCTTAACAGCATAGAAGTCTGTAAGCACATAGTGGTAATGGCAATGTAGGTTTTGGAGTTGGAGCGATTAAGTACAAAATGTTAGTTTAATAGTGAGTTAAGTAAATGGGCAAAACCTGTTAGTAAATTAAATATTCTTTTTTAAATAGTATTTAAATAACAAGGTTGTCTTTATAAGGTAAGCTTTTTAATTGTAAAAGCTTGGTTGAAATGTAACGGTTTTCACGTGAGTATGCACTTGGTCTAATGTAAAAATAAACGGTTTCTCCCTAGACGAAAGTGAAATCTTTTTCCATGTTTTATCTTTTGACTTGGTGTTAAATCGTATACTTATTTTGAAGGGCAGTAATAAAAGATACTTACAGAGAGGGAGAACTTTCTTGAAAAATGTTGCGAGGAGGTTAAATGTATGTTTCATGAAAGCAGAGAAATGCTTTCTGCTGTTCTCTCTCTGCTTATGAAATTCGATTGATCAGAACTGATCTAATTGCATTCAGAGCCGCTGATTGGATCAGATGAGGTCAATAATGGCTTCCATGTGCTAATATGTATTGTCACTTGGTCCAGCACGCAGACCCAGTTAGCAAGGGTGCTCTGCTGCCCAGGGTGCAAGGGTAGCACCAGCTGGGCTTTGCTGAGATCCTTCCCAGAGTAGCGGGTATGACCAAAGGTGGGCCTAGTCTCTGCTGCACCACGGTTTTGGTGGAGGGTGCTAAAATACACCTGCGACTTTCATATTACATGTGTTTATACCCCATCTGCCCATCATTTTAAGAGGTCCTGTCCTGATTTCCAGATCTACAATTGGCTACTTTCTATGTCTCTCTTAAAAATGAATTGCAGTCTCCCCTACCTACACCCCACTCCCAAGGACAACTCATGGGCACTATATAAACCATACAATCTAGATGTCAGATATCAGATACTCACGTTACAACCACAGAAAGGGCAGTTTCAACTCTTTCAGTGGAAATGGCCTCGAGCCTCAGGAGGGCCCGGAGCCTCTGGCTCCTTGTTGGATGTCTTACAAAGCAAATGCTTCCTTAACTCCTTTCAAGTGCTCACTTTATAGGCTGCCTTGGCTGACACCATCAGGCTGTCCACTCCCTCCTGCCTTGCACTATTCAGAAGCCCACACCTCGACTGCATTAGCACCTTGCAGACAAATCTTAATCACGTTTTCAAGTGGTCATGTTGTGGTTCAGATCCCTGTGGGCTGGTTTTCTTTATTCTGCCATGCAGTGGTCAATAAACCTGTCCAGTGATAATCCTCCCTCCTTTGCTTTATCTAAGATTGTGCCATGAAGTTCGGGCTGATGTTCTGCCCATATTCCCGAAGGAAGCATTCATTAGTCTGTCACTTTAAATGTGTTATTGCAGCCAAAGACAGACCTCTTTGTAAGGTGTTAAGTTATCAGAAATGTGCTTCCCTGCCTTCAGTTGTTTGCCCTGCCTTCGCCTTTTGGGGGCGCTATTCCCGCCCCCTAATTGATCTGTGAATCTAACCTGGGCATTCCGGGGCAGTTCTAATGAGCGGGTCGGTTCGTGGCCTCTAAGCGGACACTTGTCTTCATGCCACTTGCTCTAATGTGACTCTTTAAATCCTACTTTGGTTTGGACACAGCTGTACTCTTAGGGCCTAATTTAAAGAAGCGTTTTATAATGACCACACCCTGTTGGAAATCGCTCTTTGAATCAGGGCCTTCATGTCCAAGTGCTCTGACGTGCCTAGAGGGCGGCCTGTTGGCACTATATAAACCATACAATATAGATGTCAGATATCGGATACTCACGTTGCAGCCACAGAAAGGGCCTTTTTGCTGCAGTTGGGACACTCTTGTCATAGAGGGGTTTTGAGGGGGGCTATCTTCTGTTTGGTACTTGCTTTTTATTAAGGCCAAACCTGCACCATAGAGTATCTTGGCACTATTGATTGAGGCACAAAAATAAGCAATCCAGGCCAGTCTGAAGGAGTAAGGTCTAGTCTAGAAAAGGGAGACTGAGTAGGTACCGTCTACCAATTAGGAAGAACCTCAGAAGATTAGTCTCTTTCCGAATGGTCAGAGGTGTCGCATGCCACAGGTTAGTGGACTGTACTGAAGAAGGCTCTGAAACGGTAGCCTGTGAGGCGCCAATCCCTCAGTATACATCTGGACTTGCATCTGAATTCAAAAACTGTAACAAGGTATTTGGCTTGTGTGCCCATTTAGCTTTGTTTGCTCAGATGCACACTTGTTGACAGGTGGTTCCTAAATTACCTACCCTTTCTTTCCTTTGTTTTAATTTCAACTTTACTTTGTACTTGACATTGCTGTATGATTATGGTTTTCTTTTGTCCATCTTAATATGCTTCTCTCATTAACTGTCCAACAACCCAACGGTTTGCTTAATATTTGCTAACTTTTCTACACATGGGTATCTTGGTCTTTATTGGGTGATTGGTTCGAATATACTTTTGTGACTTCAAAATATTGTAAAAAATGGTTGTGGTTAATAACACTAGTCCAGTTTTGAAAAAGACCCAAGCACGGTCGAAACACGTGTCAAAACATGGGCACCTGAGAAAATAAGGCTAAAAGGGCACACGAGCCACATATTTTGCTGCGGTTTCTGAATTCAGATACAAGTCCAGATATAGACCGAGGGTTTGGCGCCTCACAGGGGTATTGTTTCCGTTTCAGAATCTTTAGTCCTTTTGAGGTATGGGTATCACTTATGGTGCCTGCAGGGAGTGACAGACCATGACAATATTTGGCAATTGGCCCAGAATGTCGAGGCACACCCGACATCGTATACTGTATTGAAAGAGCACAACCTCACTGACTCCTTTTTAAAATGGTGAGGGTCTTGCATTATTCTGTCATTGCCGGATTTTAGGGCACGCCTAGGCGTGTACCAATTGAATCTGGACAACAATGGAGATTAAGACGCAGAATTTAAACTTTTAAACACCATACACAGGCTTTTGCACATAACTCCCTTTTTATCAGGGAGCCAGCGGAGGCAAGTCTGTTGGGGTTATGGTCTTTCCATCAAATTTTTTGCATCGAGGGACATTTCCATCAAATGTTTTGCATCGAAAAAATGTGCATCAAATGCATTTTGTTGTTTTTTTTAATGGGGGAGGTCCACCCAACCCCCTGTTTTTTACCCTTTAAACCCCCCAAATAATTAACCTTTTACCCTTTAAAAACATGCATTTGATGCATAATTTTACGATGCAAATGAATTTGATGGAAAGTCCATCGATGGATTTACTAGATACCAGTCTGTTGTGGCCTGATCTCTTGAGCCTCATAAGTGTTCTGGCTGCTGTTTTCTGGATTCTCTGCAGCCTTTTCAAAGATGATGGAAGACCCAAATAAGCATTGTTATTATAATCCAGTCTTGAAGCCATGAAGGCATTCATCACCATAACCTGGTATGCAAAGGTGAGATGTGGTAGCACATTTTTGATTCTCCTATCAGGGAAGAAACCGGATTTGGTTACAGCTCCTAGCTGTTTGTCGAGAGTTAGCTTGCTGTCAATGAGAATGCCACGTTTTTTTTTAAAAGTTTAATGATTTTTATTTATTGAGCATAAAATCAATTCATAGCCGCACCCATATGTTACAAACACTGTATGAGATTGATGCAATACAAATAATATATATAAGGTAATAATATATGAAGAACAATGAAAATTGTAAGATCAAAATGATCGAGCTAGTCTAACCAACAGCTATATGGTATATAACGGTCACTAATAAACTACTGTTATATATGTAAAAGAATTTTTGAGACGAACAGGGGATACAAACAAGAGACAACACGAAACAGAAGGGGAGAGACGAGAGGAAGGGGGTGGAAACGTGCAAAGTAAATGACCAATAAGCTTTTAGGTGCATCATTTTACAAATCTAGAAATACAAAAGGCGAGATATACAGGATCATAATATTATGAGACCTTTCCTATGAACCATGGGCCGACATGTTGTGATAGTCTAAGAAATGCCAAGGTTGTTGGTCTCTTGTTTTGGTGCTGAAATTGGCAGTCCAGACTGATGGATTTGTCAGACTCTTCTACTCCGTAGTCCATATCGTCCGCATAGTGGCAGCACTGCTGATATGGCTATTGAGTTAGAGTATATGCATCTGTAGCTACGGAGTTGTGCAGTTGGTAAATGTGCGCATTTAGCCAGGGTACAAGGCTATACTCGGGCCTACAGGGAGAAAAACAGCAGCATGGGCTGAATCGGGCTTCCGCCCAGTTCAAGACTCTGCGCTATTGATCCCTGTGAACGCCTCTATGCACAGAAGCGATGACACAAAAAAAGATTTTCTCTTTGCTCTGAAACAGTGTGCGAAGGCAGTGCGCACAGACCATGGTAAAAATGAACACAACTGTTAATGGTCTGTTTTATGCAGTGCTTCAGACCATACTTCACACCCCTGGTGTTAATACACGCTTCCTAGATATCCACAGTGCAAGCACTGGCCTCAGCAGCAAGCTCCTAGCGCAGTGAGCTGTCTCTCGGGTAACTGGGAGATGTGGCTAACTAGTGACCAGTCCCCTGTTTACACTCACTGTAGGAAGAAGTTGCTCTAGCAGGTCTCACAGGCCCCTTAGTCATGTGTGTGTGTGTGTGTGTTTTCTTCTTCTTACTGTTGACTCCACCCTGGGCTAGAAAGGTAAGGGGAAGGGTGGTGATCGCATCCAATACCATCAATGGACCAGCTCTGGAGACTTTGATTCTGCTGGCCCGCAGGGCGAGTGCCTGACCTGCTCAACGGCCAGACTTCCCCCTGGCCTATGATAGAGTAGCAGCTTTCATGTGTTTACATCAGGGGCGCAATGAAACCTACATTTCGGAGGGAGAGGGATAACCGGTGATGGCAGGAGCCACTTTAAAAATGGGTGTGGCAAACGTGGAGACTCTGTTCCCCCCCCTGTTTTACACCAAGGGTTGTCTGACATGGGGCCCAAGTGTCAAATGTTATCAGCCCAGCATTACACCTAGGCGCACACACAATTACACATTCACTCATTCATTTAACCATCTCATTTACCATACACTCACTCATTTACATGAACTCCTTGCACACATGCATGCACACACAATAGTTTCAGAAAAGGCTTTCCTCACGTGTCTGCCTAACAAAAAGCAAGTGTGCACATCAGCCCCTTCCCCTCAGATGTGAAAGAACATATGTTCGCACACATCCGTGGGGATGGGGCTGATCTGTCCATTTGATTTCTGTTAGGCAGAGAGGTGAGCAGTGCTGGCTAATGGGCCGGCTCTCGCCGGATCCGAGATCCGGCATTGGTTCTCTAGCCGGATCTCGGGATACGGCTTGCCTCTCCCCTGTCAGAGTGCACAGTGCGCTTGCATGTGATCGTATGTGCTCTGTGCGAGCGCGCTGTGCAGACCAAGCCTGTGAGCACAGTGTACTTGCACATTAGATCAGAGGCCAAGTGGCATATGGAGCAGGGTGGAGCGGGGAGCTGTGGGGAGCAGCTGCCGGACATTTTTCAGCGGAACACCTCTCCAGTTCGGCACCTCAATGAGGGTGCCCAGCGGGAAAGCTGTCTTGCTGGCAGGGCAATTCCTGCTCAGCACGTTCATTGTCTTGCCAGAAGGAGACCTTACCTTTTCTGAACGGGAGCGGTGCCCCGCTGCCAGGACAATGCCCCAAACAATTCCGGACCTCAGAGGGGCTCAGAGCATTAGAATGCCAGTAGGCACTGATGCGAGGGAGGGGGTCTATTAGCAGGGAGTTTTGTCCCTTCAGAAATGGGAATGGGAGGGAGTTATAATGTT
Source organism: Ambystoma mexicanum (assembly GCF_040938575.1). Classification (NCBI taxonomy): domain Eukaryota; kingdom Metazoa; phylum Chordata; class Amphibia; order Caudata; family Ambystomatidae; genus Ambystoma; species Ambystoma mexicanum. Next base: position 1,209,729,810 of record NC_090923.1, on the reverse strand, counting down.
GCTGGCTTTAGAAAATAAAGACTATGGCTTTAAAACCCAAGGGTGATTTGTTATTCTCACTTTGCAGGAATGGGAAATGCCGGGGGCGGGGGTAAAACTAAAGCCATAATCTTGCTATGACAATGTATGTAGTGTATAATTAGTTTACTATGAAAGATATTATGTAATGTTGTTTGCTTCCAAGGCATTGCCATAAATAAAGTATTATTTAGGCACATGAAATGCGAAGCAAAACCTTAATAAATCTGTATATCGGCTAAATCTGCCCAGTTGCTTCAATTGTCCACATCCCAGTTTCACCATTTAACCAAAGTGTGATCCTGGGCAAATCATTTAATCGCATTGGGTCTTATCTGCAGCTCTGTAAGTGATTCTGATTCACTTCATAGATTATGTTGATATATCATGCTATCATTATTAAAAGAAATCCCAGTGACTATACAGTTGCTCAACTGGCAGCTCTGCCCCCTCTGAACTCCGCCTCCTTGGAACTCCGCCCCTCATCCAAACTCCGCCCCAACCCAGCCCTTGTGGGATCCCCTTCACATTTTTTCCATTTCCACCGATGGAGGTGAGAGAAGCCTTTCTTCGAACTAGCAGCTTTAAAGTTTTGCTACATTTTTCTGCACAAACACAGTAAAACTTTAAAGTCGCCGGTTTCAGGAAAGGCTTCTTTCCCCTCTGACTAACAGAAAAGTACGGCATGTAGCACCATTGAGCTAATCGTGCTTCGGTCCGGCCCCCCAGCTCACATTTCCAGGGTTGGGGGAGGGAGGGGGTGAAGCTGGATTAGCTCCATGGTTTTGCGCGCCTGTGTTACATAGTTTTGCGACATTAATCTGATTCACATGCTGTGCGCTGCACTGCCACCAAGCGGTTTCATCACGGAATTGCGTGTAGCAAGTACATTTTGAAAAAATAGTGGCGGTTGTTGGGCATTGGCGGCCTGGAATCAACCGCCCCGATGATATCGACGTTCTATGCCCCCTTCTTGCGGCCAACTTCATAAACGTTTTTCTTGCACCATTGCGTTCATTTTGAAGAAGCACTGGTAATGAAGGGGGAAAAAACACAAAAGAAAGCAACGCGAAAGAGGGGGGTCGAATGCTTGCAACCGTTTGAGAATAATTTTTCCAAATCGGAGTAGGAGTGACTTTTTTGCCAGTTTAAAAAAAACAAAACTTTAAGGTTCTCTCCATTGTGCGTGATGATAAGAAAACACGCAGGTTGAGTTTGCCCCAGACTGAGACGGACGTGCCTCTGCACAAATGGAGCAAAGAGAGTTAAACGGGGCTTGCCTCGGGACCAAGGCAACCCTGCATTACCAGTGTGCCAAGGTTTGAAATTGAGGGGCGCTGGGAGCTATGTAGCTCCTGCTTGTAGTCTAGAAGAGCCTGGTTGGTCAGTCACCAGCAGCTCCCAGGACCAGTCGAGCACATGTATGAGTGTTTATGCCTGATGACTGAGTCTTACATGATGGAGAAAATGATATGTTTGCATTTTATGTGAAAGTTACACTTGCGAAAAGCTGTCTACTAGCTCCTCGTTCAAGTGGTAGCTCCTGATCACTGGTTAATGCGGGGTACCCAGGAGCTGCTTTTAGTGCTTTTTAATTCATTTTTTCATTTCGATCCCTGGGGTACTGTAGATTTATGCCTCTGAAAACAAGTAAGGAGACATGAACTAAAACGTAACCACTTTTTTTAAGTGTACATTTTGATCGACTTAATTTTGTCACCCTATTTTTTACTTTTTATTTTTTTTTCGTTATGGGTTGGTCCAGCTTACACCTCCATCCCCACCCCAAGCTCCTTCCCTCCCTACATGCACCACCTCTTTACTTTATACCAAACTGTAAACTTTTAATTTTAAAGAGGTCGCTGAAACAATGACTCAGAGCACATCGTTTTGAAATCTGTACAAACAGCGCCTGAAATAAGGCTCACCAACCCCCTCCCGCACAATACTGGACACAGGTGGCTTGACTAATGACTGTCCTATTTCTAGCTTAAGCCCCTCAAACAGGGCTGGACTAACCCGTAGGGAACTCTGGAGATTTCCCAGAGCGCCTTTGCACCCTGGGCATATTTTGTGTGGTAACTTATTTTATTTCCAAATGTTCCCATAGGAAAAAGGTTGGCCTTGCTGAAAATGTGTGATATGGGTTCACTTTGATAATTATGTTCAGGGCCTCTTTAGGTTCCCAATCCACAACTGCCTTCAAACACTGCTCCTAATGCCCCGGGCTTATAAAAACGGGCCTTGAGGGTGTAAGGACCCTGAGAACTCTGGTGCTTTTGGGATCAAATGGAGAAGAAAACCTGGGAAAGATGAATGTGTTTCTTCCAGAGCCAGAGCCACTAACCAATCGGCTTCCAGAAGCCCCTCCCAGCCTTTGAGGGATCTAAATCCACAACCACTGGGAAACGCAAGGTGCCCGGCGCGTGACAATGATCCTCAAACCCAGGATGGTGCGGACAGAGTGTCTGGTGGGATTTCATTAAGAGAGGATACCTGCCGGTGGGCGTGTTTCCGCCAGCCTTTTGATTACATATAAAAGTGAGAAGCTGATGCTTATGGCAAAGAGATGGAGGTGCTTCCAACTGCATCCAATTTAGGACTAAAAAGCCAGGAGCCACATGAGGTAACGTAACCTCCACGTTCCTCTTCCTCATCCCATTACTTGGGCAACCGACTCCTCATCAGGAACAAATAGCCCTCTTTTTATTTACTCCTGGACCGCCAAACCTTTTCCACATTGGTGGGCCATTCATACCCTCCGTGCTCATACGTCCTTACTTGGGAGTGTCCTTGGTCCCTATCTTTAGATAGGCCAATTTTTATCAGGAGCAGGACTCTGGGGGCAACTTGGACAAGGTCACCTGCCCCCGGCCACCTCTGCAGGGTTGGGTCAATTACTGGGGTAGGCAGTCCTGCTGCAGGCCAGTCAGACATGTAGGTGGAGCAGAAAGCCACGGGGTGATGTGGTAGGGTATCGGAACAGCCGGGAAAGATCTTCATTGCGCACAGACCCCCTCTAGGCTCCTGGGATGAGGCGTGCACTGGGAGCAGGAAACTAATCTGGGCTGTTGCCAAAGTAAGGAGTAGGAGCAGGTGGGCTGTGAGCAGGGTTGGGGTCCCGCCACGGCATGAAAAGGAGGTGTCCAAGACCTGGGTTGGGGGGGGGCGGGGAGTAAAAGAACAGGGAGTAAAAGAAGAAAAAAGTGAGCTCCTCCCCGGGTGTTTAGATCATGCTGGCTAAAGGTTATGAACATAGAAAAAGGGCTGGGACGGTCTGCATTCTGAATCTGACATGTTCATTTGGGTACGGGCTGTATAACCGTTTGTCATGGGATAGCGACCCCCTATATAAGGGCCTAATGCTGCAGGGCTCAGTGGGCAGAAGTTCTCAGCATTGACTATAGCGGCATCTGAAAAAGTAGGCAGAAAGCACAGACGTATAGCGATGAGGGCTGTAGCCTCATCACCCGCTGTGTAGTAGTCTGCTCGGCCCGGAAGCATGGAGAAAAAAGAACACCTTTGAGCTTTCTGAAGCCCAGGTAAAGAAATTGGCGAGGCAGACCACGAGGGGAGAAAAAAGTGTGAGGGGGAGAATCAGAGACCTTTCCTCCTAATCTTCCTCAGAGACCTGCACCTCTACGCATTCCTCATCAGAAGACAAGCAGGCGGAAATATTCATACTCAGGAATGAGGTGTTAGTTAGTAGAAGTCGCAAATACTGTGCAATTCCGATCCCTGGAGGTCTACAGACACAGAAGGAGATCCTGATATTTGCTAGTCTAAACACGCAGCAAAAGATGTTTGCCTTTGATCAAGTTTATCAAACGGAAAATCCTGAGAGCGGACTGAGCCAGAGAAGATCGCTGTGCCTAGGATCATATGTCAAATCTCTACCCTCAAAGGAGAGAAGTCCCTTCCTCATGCGGCAGCCAAGGATGAGATCCTACCTGGCCTCATAGGAAGGTCCTCCACGGTGGAGAAGGAAGCCACCAGGGGCCAAGTAGACCGAGAGATGGATGGCACCTGAAACTGTATACAGGGGTGCATGCATCATTCAGGGCAGGCACGTGTACCTGCTACACAGCAAAGACAGTCCTGAAGAGTTTACAGGGCTTATGTCACATGAGAGAGGAAGGGTCAGCCTGTGCTCTTATTCTGGGGGCTTCACAGCAAGTGGAGTGTCTAACAACATGCCAGGGAAGGCTGATCACTCGAAAATGCCCAAGAGGGATCGAGAATAGATACCATGTAGCAAAGGAAATCCCTCCAGTATCCCAGAGTTTGGAGTGGACGGAATCCCATGTACATATATTTGATTCTGAAAGGTGAATGTCTTGGCCAAGAGAAGATGGGAGAACATTCATTTGCTGAAAACACTCTGAGGAATAACTTTCCATATAATGAATTGTTAATAACACAACATTGACTAAATCGTCTAAGAAATAAGCTGAACAACCAGAAATCCATATATAGTCATGTAATCAATAGAATATAATGTGATGCAAAGTCTAAAAAGCTCCCATGAATCCCAGATAATAATACTGAAAGAACATATTGAATCACATATTTTTGCATGATATTAAATCCAAAAATTGAATGGCTACAATTTTTACACTGAAATTGCGGGTGACTCCCCCGGGATAATGAGCAAGGGAACTATAAATTGCACTTAGGCAATGGCTAGTAGAAGTTCTATGGTTATAAGGTCGTCCACTCAAACGGCTTGAGTTTCAGCTTGGGGGTTAATGCAATTAACCTAAAGATCTGCCTTCTTCAGGACATAAAGAGAATCTCGTGGCGATCCACGTTGCTCGGGATGATCAACTGACAGAATTGATACTATATATTGTGATCTGTTAAACAGATTGACCAATGATCACCAAGTGACAGTGTACGCTAATTGAGAAGCGGTTGAGTTTAATTTTGGTTATGTTTACCTTAGAATTGTTCGAAAAAGGGAACTTCTTTTCACATTAATTCCAGTCAGGTGCTTACAGCTGGGTACACGACAGAAACAAGAATGTTTGAGCTATGCTCTACAATTTTGGATGGTTGGAGAGAGTTGATATTAATTTTCGGCCATTACATTTCTTACTGCAGGCGATCGGGTTTACTGCATCAGTGGGTGTTCAAAATGGCACACATTGTTTGCCTAAATAAGGTGTAGAAGCCATGTGAGAGCTGGTTAATGGGTGTGTCAATAGAGCTGACATATCTGTTCTAAGCATTTATATATTATATATAATTATATTTAATTTATAATTATATAAGTAAAAACCAATGCCTAACGTGACCATTTACCGTAAGTTGCAGATTCATATATTCCGAGCGTTCGGGCAGCAGAAAGACTTGAACTGCTGCTGTGGCTGTGTTTGGAGCTAGTAAATATGTTCAGGTCGCCGCTATGTTGCTTATTACCTTTGAATGGGATGTAAGGACGACTGGCCCCTAAGTGTTGAAACACAGCAGCTCAGTGACCCCGGATGTAGGACTCCGTCAGGAATGATGATGTGCAAAAAGACCAAATGAGAGTGTACATGAAAAACATGCTTGATATTTAAATCTGAGAAGTATCCGAGAATATGGATAAGTTCAATTAGCCAGGGTGACGATCTCTGAGGAAATGCACATCATGGCGGCACTTAGTGCATCATATTTGTTGCCCATGAGTTGCTATTAAGTAGGGCACTGGCGGTAGTGGCACGAAAGTACATTGCCAAAGATGTCACATTATAAGATTAAACAATGAGTCGACCATTGTAGATCATCGTTTAGTCCTCATTTGCGTGTATTGAGTCTGTGCATCCAATGCTGTTCCTGCTAGATTAGACGGTTTACAACTGTGTAGTTATTCATGTCTGTAGGATCCAATCACTGATGAACCGTTGCAGATCATGTTCTGTGTGAAGGAAATCCTCCAAATGTTTAACTAAAGGTGCTGTTAAATATTTGTTATGTATTCTAGACCTATGGTCAAGAATACGGGTAGAATCTGTGCATGTGGCCATACCTATATACCACAGGGATCAAAGGCAAATAATTACACGGATGACATTTCCTCCTCTGGCATGTTATACCAGTCTTTTACAGCTGCTGGAAATTGCCCTTGGTGAATTCTATCTTAGCTGTGAAGTTGCTAACTGAACTGTGAGCGCATGCACAGTGTCCAATGGGAGGTTAAAGACCCAAAATATGCTCAGTAGTTTAGGGGGAAGGATGTCCCTCATGGACTGCGTGTGCTAGTTTGTCCTTGATATTGTGCCTTTTTTTATTGGGCAAAAAAACAGTTTGGAGCCAATGATGGATGAGATGGACAAGGAGCTCCAGTAATGTTTGATCAGTGACCCGAGTTTGGAAGTATGTCTTGGACATGTCGCACAATGGAAAATTGTTTCATCAGAGCTTTTTTTCACCGATGTTAGTAAAAGATCTTGGTTTGTATACAATACTCGTTTGGTAGTTTTTTTGAGAAGGCGTGGGAGGTCTGAGTTTTTGTCATACCTAGCATTTGATGGGGTCAGGGCAACTACCGTGACCCTGGGGGTTGGAGTGTCTGGCAGATGTCACGTTCACTGGCATCCGGAGGGATTCTAGATATAGCATCCTTTTGCCGACACCCGTTTTTCCGATTGGTGTTTTGCTGCGGGAGTTTGGCAGAAAATTCCATCAAAATTTTTTAGGGGGTGAGAAGGGGTAAATAAAAGGTTGGGGTAAGGGAAATTAAAATAAGAGAGGTTTGGGGGGGCAACCCCCCATAAAATAATGGAAACATTTCGATTACGTTTTTCAGCACAACTCTCGCGGCAAAATACCTTAGAGGGTCTGCGAAATGACATGGAACCATTTGAAGGGTATCATCTGTTTGGTGACCAGCTGAAGGAAATGGTACATTGGGTTCCTAGTGATGGCACGGAATGCAAAAACATCGAGAAAAATGCATTTTTTTCCCCATTTCTTTTAATGGGCCCCCCCCCCTAATCCCTGTTTTGATGCATTTTTTTCGAGGCTTTTGCATTCGATGCTTTGTTTTAGATGCAATGACCGGATACCGGTACATTGGGTTTTCTGCAACACATTTGCAGATAAACTGTAAAAATCCCGCAAGCGGCCATCTGGACCTGGTTCCTAGAACGGATACTCTGCTAGATACAAGAGACCATTTGCATCACCCTTTGCGGCGGGCCGCAGCACAGAGCAGTGGGGGGACTTCGCCTTCCACAGGGGAAAAGATCCTCCCAAAATAAGCACAGCAGCCTTTTCACCGACAGCAAGCCAATGGGTGCTGTTGCCCTTTCCAGAAGCATGAAAAAGGGTAACGCAGGACCAAGGGTCCCCAGAGTGGTCAGATGGAGTGACGATTAACATTTCAGGCTCCTCCATCATCCGGAGTTATGTGTACACACCCTGACACCCAACACATCACTCTAACCACTAACCAAGAGGAAGACCAGGAAGGTCTATGAACTCCTCAGAAGGGAGGAATACCGACAGCTACCCAAGGAAGGGAAATAGAATAATTAGTGAGCGGCTTCCTGGACCTCATTTTGAACCCCCAGGAAAATCCTGTGATCAGAACACCTCCATTTCCTTCCAGGTAGACATGCGGCCACTGGGGATGTTTGTCCTCCGCTCCTCCCATTAAGTCAACGTCCAAAGGGATCTTCGGGCGTGTGCTCTGGTGTCCCCTACTACTGTGCAGTTCCCCGCTGACTCCAGCGGCGCCACTGCTGCTGCACTGTTCCCTGGTAGCAAGTCTGGGCACCCTTTTGGCAGCTGTTGCGTCTCCTTTTCAGTTTGTGGGTGCGTTAGAAAAGTCAATTTCCATCAGGGAAACCCTTGCTCCCCTTCCGGTTGGGTTTTGGCCGTGGGACCCAAGTGCATTATTGTACTGGTAGTTGTTAATCCCTCCAAGGTGCTCCTCGCCAGGGTTCAGAAGTCCTTCCCATGGTGTTTGGTGGATGCTGGTAGATGTAGTCTCTGGGTCTTGTGTCAATACACCAGGCTGCTCTGCTCCCCATGGCTCTGTGGTACTATCTGCAAGATTAGAAAAAGGGACCTGGCCAGTACAGAGGCTGCTAGGTGTTCAGATACCAAAGGAGGCACCACTGCACACATATCGGGGGCGGGGTCACTCTTCTCCCTCAGACCATCTCTGGGGTAGGTATGACGGTGCCAGTTCCAATCAATGCAACCCATTCAATGATGCAGCCCTCCAGTGAGAGGAATACTTACTCGTCTAGCGCGTACTCTGCAAGGTACACGGGCGGCCCGCAGAATCCCTCCGAGTAAAAGCAAAGTTTCAGGACTCTGGCTGTGAGATTAGTGGCTTTTCGGATTGCTGATCAGTGCATCAAAACTGATGAAGCGCCATATCCATGTTCCTCATTACCAGTGCAATGCACCCTGAAAGAAGGCTCTGACATATGTGAGCTGAAAGTAGGCGGGCTGGGCACATTCCTTAGAAGCAATAGATCTAGTAATCGGGTTTTAAGTAGGGGTTCTGGGGTTAATGTTACAACACACACGGTGTGGGGATGGTAGCATTTGCTTATTAAGATTGTTTACTTTAACAATAGTGAGTGTGGATTTATAAGCATATGTCTATGAAGTGTTCATGAATATTTTTCTATACAGGATTTCTCATGTTAAAAAAATAAAATCAAGTTTACAAAAATTTTGAATGCATAATCGTTTGATAGATTTGGAAATGTAACACGACTAATGGGTTTCACTGGGATTTCTAATTTATGTAGGTGTGGCTCTGACCTTGCCCTGGTAGGCCATCTACCCCAGGTTATTAAGAGGGCTGTTCGGCCCCCTCTGACAGTCATATCCATGAACCGGTCACAGTAAGCACTTTTACTTCTATACAGGTGACACGAAGGTGTTTTTTTTAAATGTATGTCTGAGGTCTGCAGCTGGGTTTAATCCCAGGCAGACGATGATTCTTCGATCTGGTCAAAACAAAGGTCTCTGGAATACATCCGACAGGCCGTCATCCCTAGACTGCGACTAGCACCGCTCTAAAAAGGTGAGGAATCTGTGTATTCTGGTGGACGATTAACTTGCCCCAAGATCCCAGATAGGGCCAGTGTCCAAGTGTTTCCACTCAAATACTCGGGAGAATACTTCATCACTTTGGCTTCACTTACCACATTACCTTAGTATGACAAAATTACTACTACCCTGCAAGAGTACAGGTCTGAGCAGTGGCTAAACCGCCTACTCAGTCCCACACTACTACTCCTACTGCTAAACTGGCAGTAAACACAATCATAAAGGTGAAACGGGCACAGACCGACGGGTATAATCGCCTTCTCTTTTGGTAACGTGGAACGAGGGCAGTTTTTATCTCCTGCGGGGGTGTGAGCTGATACAGTTAAACCACCAACAATAGTACAGTGGCACCAAAATAAAAGAATACCCAATCAAGCTTCTACACAATGCAGGACTTTTAAAAACACAAAAGCAGTTAATCTATTAAAAACACTTTATTTATATTTGTATATTTGTCTGGCACTTCCAGGGGCTCCTTTACGTCCAGTGAACGTAATCCTGATACCAGTGCCCAGTCAGCACAGAGCCCTTGGGCGAAAAGCAGTATCCCATCACTGTTCCCTGGGTATGGTTAGGGAGCAGAGCTCTCCCCCTTCCTTGGAAGCTTGTGTATTCACCTCCGCGGCAGAGGACTTTGGAGTAAAGTCTATCCCCAACGGAGTTCCAGAAAAATCCTTCTTGTGTCTCTGAGTCCAAAGATGAACCGCCGAAGGACAGTAGTTCCTGCCCATGTAAAGGTAAACTGCTACAGCAAACAGGTCCAAAGCAAGCCTGTTGATGGGGGTCAATTCCAAGCTTCTGTAACAAGTGTCCCTTGACATCTGACATCCTCCCAGAGTCCTGTCTGCAGGAAATGAGCGGGTAACGGAGGTGGTAGAGCGCCCTAGCAGAAACCAAGATGGCGGAACTCCTATCTCAGCCTATCTTTCTCGTCTGGCTATTCTAGCTCCACCCTCTTCCCATATCTGAAGCCTGTGCCCTGGGAGTAAGATGTTGCTCTCCCTGTAGGAGCCTTAAAAGGCAGCTACGCGGACATTATCCCACATTACTATTTTGGAGACACCCAGACCAGACACCTAATACACATTCCTGTCATAGCAAAGCACTGCTGACCAAACGGACACTAGTATGATATCAAATTGCTTCTGCGTTATAATTGTGTGACCCCAACAGCCACCAGGCCACAATCAGGCATGTTACAGTTTAACATGCCACCAGGCTGACTAGGACACACAACTATTATGTTTTGAATCAGAGGTGCAATGGGTTAAAAAGCCACCACTGCCTGTCAGAATGTTGGGTTCCAGCAGCTGTCAGGTATGCACATGTGACCTTTGAACCTGCCCTGCTGCCATTGCAGAGCAGTTGCTGGAGGTGCCAGGTGACTGGTCACTGCAAAGCTACATGGGTGCACTACGTTTTTGGTATTGGACACCTATGGAAGGGGGTCCGATTAGCAAAACTCCCTTTCAGTGACAGAAATACCTGCATCACATTTTATTAATACAAATCCAAAACACTAAGGATTTTATACCCTTGCAGATGGCATCCCATCACACTTAGTCAATACATGTATTTCATCCCAGCTGCACTATTACAATGCTGTTTACCTACAGTTCACAATTAAGATAGTAAGTACCTCCATTTAGTGTGGAATGTGGTGGCGAGGTTGTTAATGGACTTCATTGAAAAAAACATGTAACACCTGACCTGAAACATTTACATTTGTGGCTGGTGGAAAATAACATTCATTTTATGACTGTGTGTGAGCTGTAAGGCCCTGGGCAGTATAGGTGCCCTGCTTCTACAACAGCAGTTCCTCCCCTATACTCCCAGCAGGTATCTCAGATTCTCTACTCGCAACCTCCCGGTGCAGCCTTCATTTCGGAAAGAGAGAATGGGTGCCAGGATGTTTGCCGGAACATCCTTCCAGGCTTCTTGTGTCAATGTTCGGATCATCTTGGATTTAGGAACTATCGTCAAACCTCTTTATTCTATACCTGGCTTCCGTGGAGCACTAGTATTGCTGTGTTTTCTTTCTCACTCCTGGGATCTACTTCTTCTTGAGCTAGCGCCACGATGCCTCGGTGAGGCACGCAAGCTCCCCTGCGAACAGGAAATCGACGCATTCATGCAACGCAAGAACATGCCACATGCCTGTAAGGGAGTTTTGCAGCTTGGTAACCGCTATAGCCTTGCAGGTGACACAGCCGAACTGTCCATGGGTTTGTACGTTATATTATAGATATGCTCGTAATAAAATGTATTATTTAACAGACTCGCCGTGGAAAAAACAATGTGCATGTGACACCGTGGGGGTATTGTGGGTTTCAGGGCAACATGATAGGGGGCTTCTCAATACAGAAGTGACTGGGTTCACATGCACCGTTTTTCCAAAATATCAAGTTCTTCCGCTCAATTGAGACCTGACCACTGTATGTCAGGATATTCCGTCCGCTGCAAGCAACTGTAGAATAGATCACAAGGTGCTAATCTTTTGTTACTGGCTGATGACATATTCTTCAGTTAGTCTGACATTCTGAATGTACAGTTCTGGCTAGTTAGTCACCTGGCTACTTTAATTGCTCAGTTATTACAGTCCAAAGAAAACTCTTGTAGTTTAAGAAGTACTTTGACCCCCATAAAACAGTGACCTACTAGAGCAGGGGTGCACAACTGATTTTGACAGAGGGCCGAAAGTACCTTACATGAGGGCTATAGTGGGCTGAAAAGTAAATGTGGGCGGGGCGGTAGGCGGGGCGTGGCAGGAGGCTTTTTCAACCCCCAATTTGTATTAAACACATGGAAAAAGAATGTTTTTGAGGCAAGCACCCATACAGACCCAAACACCCCACCCCCCAACTCTGAACCCCCATCCCCCAAATCAGCACACTCTCAAACAAGCACCCATACAGACCCGAACTCCCCACCCCCCAACTCAGCACACACACTCAAGCATGCACCCATACAGACCCGAACCCCCACCCCGCAAATCAGCACACTCTCAAACAAGCACCCATACAGACCCAAACCCCCCACCCCCAACCCCCAACTCAGCACACCCACTCGAGCATGCACCCATACAGATCCGAACCCCCCACCCCCAACTCAGCACACTCTCAAACAAGCACCCATACAGAGCCGAACACCCCAAATAAGCACACTCTTAAACAAGCACCCATACAGACCCGAACCCCAACTCCGCACACACAAACATGCACCCATACAGACCCAAACCCCCCACCCCAACTCTGAACCCCCACCCCCCAAATCAGCACACTCTCAAACAAGCACCCATACAGAGCCGAACACCCCAACTCAGCACACACACTCGAGCATGCACCCATACAGATCCGAACCCCCCACCCCCAACTCAGCACACTCTCAAACAAGCACCCATACAGACCCAAACCCCCACCCCCCAACTCTGCACACACACAAACATGCACCCATACAGATCCGAACCCCCCACCCCCAACTCAGCACACTCTCAAACAAGCACCCATACAGAGCCGAACACCCCAACTCAGCACACACACTCGAGCATGCACCCATACAGATCCGAACCCCCCACCCCCAACTCAGCACACTCTCAAACAAGCACCCATACAGAGCCGAACACCCCAACTCAGCACACACACTCGAGCATGCACCCATACAGATCCGAACCCCCCACCCCCAACTCAGCACACTCTCAACAAGCACCCATACAGACCCAAACCCCCACCCCCCAACTCTGCACACAAACATGCACCCATACAGACACAAAGACCCAAACCCCCCAACTCCGAACCCCCAACTCAGCACACACACTCAAGCATGCACCCATACAGAGCCGAACACCCCAAATAAGCACACTCTTAAACAAGCACCCATACAGACCCGAACCCCCACCTCCCAACTCTGCACACACAAACATGCACCCATACAGACACAGACCCAAACCCCCCCAACTCCGAACCCCCACCCCCAACTCAGCACACACACATGCACCCATACAGACCAGAATCCCCACCCTCCAAATCAGCACACTCAAACAAGCACCCATACAGACCCGAACCCCCCACCTCTGAACCCCCCCACACCCAAAATAAGCACACTCTCAAACATGCAAACATACAGACCCAAAAACATTCAAAACCAAACATTCATACACATCCGGCACCCCTCACCCCCGCATCTCAACATACACAACACAAACATCCAAACATTCAAACACATCTGACACCCCCCGCCCCCGCATCTCAACATACACAAAAAACACATTTAGAACAAAACATTCATACACACCCGACACCCCCCACCCCCGCATCTCAACATACACAAAAAACACATTCAGAACCAAACATTCATACGCATCCGACACCCTCCTACCCCTGCATCTCAACCTACACAAAACAAACATTAAAAACCAAACATTCATACACACCCGACACCCCCCCCCAACAAACACAACACAAACATGCAGAGAAACAGACCTGACACACAAACAGACCACTTACCGGAGACGTGCTGGAAGGCAGCTAAGCGGCAGGTAAGCAGGAAAGCTGGAATCGTGCTACGGCTGGCGTGGTCCAAGGCTGAAATGCCTTCCGGCATCAAGCCTTATGGACCACGCCAGCCGTAGTGCTGGCCCTCCATTGGTGCAGCACACACGCACTACGTGGCTCGTAGGAGCGAAGTGGTGCGTGTGTGCTGAGCCAATGAGGGCCAGTGTTTTGTCCAGCCCGGAAGACAACAAAGACTTTCCTAATGGAGGGCGGCCGATGCTGCTTGCGGGCCGCCCTCCATTAGGAAAGTCTTTGTGCCTCGCGGGCCGGACAAAACAGCATGGCGGGCCACAACTGGCCCGCGGGCCGTATGTTGTGCACCCATGTACTAGAGGCATAATACAGTTCCCCCTTTCTTCCACACCAATACTTTTCTTTCCACCCTCTGACTGCGCTATCCCACACATCCAAGGGGAAACCAGTGTTCCCCCATCTTCTTGTTTTACCCATTGATCTTCCTGTGCAGCCACCTGTTCCTCCTTTGAACACCCCCCACCCTATATCTCCCCATTTTCTATCCACTTCTAGGGGATCAGTTCTGGGGAACCCAGAAGTGGGCCCGATGCAAACCAGGGAGCCAGAAGACCACTACAGCGGCAGCAAGCGCTTTAGACACTGCTCTTGTATTTACAAGCCCTACCCTGTTTAATATTCTGTCACTCGCCAGAATCCTGACCTTTATCGCTTGGAAATCAAACAGGACGTTGGAAAATTCTTGATTTCAACCATTGTTAACGGTTTCAAAAATACGTTCCTGAAGACGAGCATTTACTGCAAAAACGCAGTCCACCAAAGCAGTGTCGCTCTAAGAGGTTTTGCATCCTGACGCCATTGCACTGATGGCTACTGATGTGAAGGGAGCCTAGTCCTCAGTGCAATGGTTCACACTGTGAAAACAATCCTTCCACGTCACCAGGGGGTACTATTGTACGGGTGTGTATCCCACCCACTCTCTGCATGAACCTGTGCATGGGGCAGTCACGACCAGGCTTTCTAACAGTTGGGTTGTCTCTCTGGACCAGTGGTATTCAAACCCTTTCATGCGGAGCTCCCCCTTGATTAATAATATTGTTGTCGAGCCACAATTCAGTACAAATAGTGTTGCTGGCCCCTCTAGATGCCGTATCTACTTATATTTTCTATTGAAAGCAGTCACTGCACTCCCTTTTTGAAGAGCCTCACACCCCCATCCCCATCCTTCGGGGCCCCACAGACCTCTTGAGAGCTACGAGACCCAATTGCACAGATCGTGTCTCTCGACCTGCCGCTACGCCAGTGTGTCCCAGTCCTCTGAACCCCTTTCCTCCAGACAAAAGGCTCATTGTGATGTCGTCGGTGTTCCCCTCTGATTTCTACATGCAGTAATCCGGGGGTCTCCGCACCATTATGGCTTTGCATCGCCCCCTGCGGTGATGGAGGCCGATCTTCAGAAATACATACGGCCTGTGACGTCAGACTAATCTTGAACAACTCTAGTCCCATAACTGTTTGGTCTACGGAAAAGGTTTAGCTACACAAAGTATCACACCATGACCCTCCCCTTTCAGGACCTCTCTGTGGATTCTCGTCCCTTAAGTTAGAGGTGGCAAGGTTTTTTTGTTCTTGCCAATTTGTTCGCAAGCCCATTTGCCGAGGCCCACTTGTTTGTTCTTTAAAATTCATTTCAACGCAAGTATGTATGTGGGTTGGGTTTAGGTATTTAATTATGGTAGGGGGTTTGGAGAGATTATGGGGGACTCACCCCCCCCTGCATATTACTGGCGAGGAAATGTGGCATTTCACCCCCATTCACATTTATTGCTTAGCAAAAAGTAGCCACTGCAGGGACACATATACTTGAAATAAAATAAGTGCATCTAACATTAAATATGAAACCTTTCCAATGAAATAGGGTAAAAACACATCAACAGATGTTGTGATCCATTGCAAGAATAAGAATCAAGTTGAAATGACCTCAACCAGGGCTGGCTGGCGTTAAATGGGGGGTACAGACTAGCTCCTGGCCTTCCTACTTTCTCAAGCATAGTTTGCTGTGGCAAATTAACTACGTGAGAATCAGCGCTAAGGACTCGCAACAAGGCCAGCCACACGTTTCTTACCGCCCCGGCCAACGAGAGGGGCTTGAGTCAGCTGTTCCTCAAAGCCTTATGTTTGGGGCGGAAAAATTATTTGACATAGTTTCCAGTGATATTCCAGCACAACTTCAAACCATGGCAAATAGAGCCCTCTTCTCCCCTTACAGCATGCCTGATGGAATTCAGGGGCAAAGTCCCAAGCCCCCGCTTGAGGTACCGTGCACTCCTCCATGTACTAGCCAAGTGATCCAAATACTTCCTAGATCCCTCATATTTTAAAGAATTGTACAAAATATGGCTGGGATCACACACGGCATGAGGATCACTTTGGATTTGTTCCATGAAACCCCACAGAATGTTTCTGCAAATTTCTTGCTGGCTATGGTCAGGCAAGTCCCAAAGATCAAGCCGTCCAAGCTTTGTGATGAAGTCCAAAAGAAATGCATGTGTGAGTATGATCTAACGTGGGAACACTCCAGAGGGGAGCGATACTATAAAGGGAATTAGATTAAATCCTGGATTTGTTATTCTTAAGTACTGAGGGCTGGGGTTTAGAAACTGAGATTTTTGGAAATATGTAACTATCTCGTACGTTTATGTGCTTCTGGAATTATAGATCAATTAAATAGTAGCTATTCTCTGTATATTGTGAGATCCCCAGACTCCATCGCTGTGCATTGCGCAAGCACAGAAGAGCAAAGGGTATCTCACAGTGTGCATACATAGAAAAATAATCCAGTCACTTCCTGGATATACGCCATTGAGCAGAATACTGTTGTGAAAGCTACGTGTTCCAGACCAAAGGTAGAGGGTGAATACTCGCTACCCATTCTCTCGCTGTTTAAAGTTTCCTATTTTAAGGGTGCAGAAGAAGACGTGGGACACAAAGGTGGCATGCAAGTTGGTATACACTTTTATTGAACTAAAAATAATGAAAAGTATCCTACCTGACTCTATAACAAAGAGGGATTTCCCTGCCTCAAACAAAACTAAGGATAATGTCAGAATGCCAGTCAAAAGTAAATAGTCCACTGTCCTGTGTCCCAAACCTATTTCCATCCCTTACACTTCAACAGAAAACCTATAACTAGATTGTACCCCGCTTACAGCAGGATGACTCCCTTCTTCAGGATATTTCAGGCAGTTCATGAAGGGTGGAGGAATATTATTCCCCCCCCAGCCATCCCTAGGTTTTAATGTGTTGTTCCCCTTGATCTGGGAGGACGACATTCTCTCTCTGCAGACTTTCTCAGCAAGTTCCAAGTTCCAAAACAATATTGGGAAGGCTTCTTACTTCCCCAAGCCTTTCTCAGGCTCTCTTTTCCAATAGATTATTTGTCAAAGTTCTGTCTTGTGCCAAGGGTATATGTCCCTCCTTCTGGTCTTCTCGTAACTGCCAACGGATGTCTTCCACCTGGACATCACGTAACTTGTTCCAAGGGATCTCTTCCCCTGGACTTCACGTGCCGTTGTGAGGGTCCTAGACCCCTCTCTCAAGTCTGAAAAATGTATTTCTTAAGCCTGGTTCACTAACCTGCCAGGCATCATCTCATATGCATAACTCTCTTGGTTTCTCCATGTTCAGGTCCCGGACCCCTCTTTCAACTTTGTAATGTTTCTTAACTAGGCTCGGTTCACTATCCTGCCAGGACTCACTTTAAGTCTCATTGGGATGTTCTTTCACCCACTTCATTCTCAACTGGTCTCTCTCTTTGGTCCCACTGGGATGAGCAAGATTACTCTGCACTTCCTCCCAACCATAGCCTCTGGGGTCCCTCTGTGCCTTCCCTGTCCCCCTCCTCATACCTTTCCACTTGGTCCACAAGTGTTCCAGTCCTCTGCAACACCAGTAAGCTTCTGCGTCTTCCCCATGGCTATCGTGGTCTTCTTTCGGCGGTTCCACCGTGCTGGTTTCTCACTGTGCGTTGGGTCTCACCTGGACCACTCGGCTGGCCTGGTTTCTGTCACCGGATGAAGGGATCCCCAACAATCTGGTAGACTGTGGCTCTTCTCCACCTTTGCAGTACCCCGCCTTCTTGCTCCAGGCGTTCGGGTCTGCAGCACGTCCAATCTGTGTTGCTGTGCTCCCCAGCGTGAAGCTGCTCTGGGGCAGGACTGACTCTGAGGAGAGTCCTTTCTCAGTTTGTATGTCGGATTGTCTTTCTAGCTTCCAATAGCTAGTATGTTTGTGTTGGTTCCGCATAGGGCTCTTCATTGCCCTGGTCTTCCTCGTGGCAGCCCTTTTGGAGTCATCCATATTCACTCTCCCCTCACTCTTCCTCGTCACAGTATTATCTGCCTGATATACATAATCGCTATGTATAAGGAAATCAGTAGAGGAAAGAGGAGGCAGAGAGGATGGGGGAGTCTGAGCCCTATTTGTACGGTTGGGTGAAATATGTCTGGCATCATGATGGTGTGGATGCTGGCTTCTCCCTTGACAATCCTCACTTCTCCCATAGAGGGGGTTCCCAGCCATGGGATCCTTCCACTGAGTACCACCCCCAGGGGGACTATCGGGTAGCGGCCTCACCTTCCTGGCCCCATGGGAAGGGTCCCCCTCCCGAGGAGAAGTCATGACATTGTGGGATTCGTCACACCATTGAAAGTGAGAAAGGTACTCTTTTACACGATAATTAAACAGAAACTGCACTGAATTAAATCTAGCCTGCATGCATGTTGAACATACATTTTCTTTTTTACAGGCCACCTACATACATGAAGTTCTAGAAGTCTGTCGCAATTGAGCCCAATAGGCTGTTGACAAAAGGGGAAATAGCTTTAATTGGATAGGAAGGGATACTTAACTAATTTGTTGTTTTTTCACAAATGAAGGATCCCTCCTGACTCTCATGCATTCAATCCATGGTGCCTGCGTCCTCAGGGTGAATTAAATGCATAGGTACCTGTGATGATGAGTGTGTTGCAAATGTTTCTAGTTCTATTACTGTAGCCTAGGAAAGGGAGGTGAATAGGGTCTTGATTATTTCTGATCATTGGCCTTTTATGGAGAAACAATTTGTTTATCTTTTAATCAGATTCAAGTATTTCTATTTTGTTAATAAATAGACCTTCTGTGCAACTCTGTGTGCTTCTAGTCCCGAAAGGGAAGGGAAGCTGTAAGGAATCAATGTTATTAAATTGGGGGTCCCCGATTCATAGAAAAAACTTGATTAAATAAAGGAAAATTGTGTATGCCTGGTTTAGGGTGGGTGGAAAGTTCCCCTGAATTAGATGTCACCTGATCAAAACATCCTACATTCACGACTACCGACTCGATCCGCTAGAAGCCACCTCACCTCGAATAGTCTTAAAACCAATTTGCCATTGGTTAACGCCAACTCGCCATTGGTAAGCGCAAATCGGCCGTCCCGATTCTCTCAACTGCAGCAAATCGTTCAGAAGCCTAGCCTGATGCTGTTGAGCCCAAAGACCATCGTTAAGAGGTTTTTGTCCTGTCCTGTCCCCCTGGCCTGCCTTGAAGGGCCCTAGTGACTTGCAAGCCCTACTCTTTATATTTTGAAAGACATTTGCACATGTCTCTTCAACCCAGTGTGCTCGTCTATTCCTAAATCTACAATCTGTTTCCTTTACAAGTGGTTTGGGGCGGGGGAGCTTATAGCTTTTTTGATTTATTTGTTTTGTCCGTTTAATGAGAATACCCTGTTTTTATAGAGCCTTGGCTGGACATTCTTTTCTTCTGGTACCTCAGTTCCATTGTTTGGTTTCCTACTGCACCAGCTCGCATCCCTCCTGAAGAGTATATGGCCTGCGCTACCCTACGAGGCAAAGGAGATATACCTGTCGGGCTGTGCCTGTTACATCATAATGACCAGGGTCACTGCCTGTTTAGTATTAGTGTGGAACCGAGCAGGGGTTTTATGTCCTACTCATTTTTGTACTCTCACAGAGCAGTTGTTATTCCGTCACAAATGTGTATTTGCAACACATTTTTACCAAAAATGATTCTTCTTTGGGTAGTACTCAGACAGCTGTTATGAAAAGTAATGAGTTGCCTTTGAATGCAAGTCACATTTTCAGTGGTGCCCAAGCCATCATTTGTCCCAGTCCGACCCTGCGCATCCTCCTTCATACAGGCAAACAGTACTTTCCATTCGGTAGACGCTAATACATTCCTGGTGTATGTTGCATTCTGGAGCTCGTACTGATTGGGTTATAATGGGAAAACCCAAGATTACAAGTCGCAGCATGTAAAGTTAAAACCCTCAACTGGACACGAATCTCCCAAATGGAATGGATAAAGTTGGTGTGAATGCTCAGAGCCGGGCCAAGGCATGGGAAGTCTGTGCCGTCGCTCAGGGCCCCGCGCTCTTGGGGGCACAGCAGCTATCTGCTGATGTGAGTATAAGAAGTGACAAGGGCTGGGCTGGGCTGCTACCAGCCATAGGGCTTTTCTTTGTCTCCCAACCCACTGTAACACACTTCTAGTCGAACGACTAATACCTCTGCCCAGCAGCCCATCAGGCCTGTGGGGCCTCACAGTTGGAGCTTATCATGCTCTTTGTTTTAAGTAATGGTCCATTGAAGAACCTTGGTTTTGGACAAGGGGTTGTAAAGCAGCATTATATTCTGAAAGCACATACAGAAAAACTAGTTGCCGCCCAAATCTGACTTCTAAAGAAAATTGTTCACTTTCTTGATAGTATTCATATGTCCGCATTTGGTGTGTTCACTTACATCATGTAAGCATGCCTTTTGTCAAACGATGCAAAAGGTTACCATTTCACATCATCTTTTGTTACAATTAAGTCTTGAAAGACAGCCTACAAGCTGTTTTTTAAATCATTTTGTGGAATTGCATTCTGGTATTTGTAGTCTTCATGATGGGGTGAAAATAATGCAACATTGGTGTCTTTTTTTGTTTAACATATTTCTATAAGTATTCCCATATTGCTTGAGTACTTTAATTCTGATGTGTGTACTTTCCAAGTCCCATTTATAAAACAGGGTATTGTTGAAAGCCAAATGCTGTGGTGAGGAGGGTAAAGGATAAGAGGGCAAATTACTTGTGGTGATTTACCAGGTCCATGGATGTGAGAAGAGAGGTTACTGGCTGGAAGATGTTCGACCTGGCCCTGTGCTGATTTTCAGGGTACAAGTTCAGATTAGATGTGGGTTGACAGCATCCACCCACTTTTCTCACAGTGCTGGCTCCATTCCCCTTGGGTGTTTTTGGGGCGAGCAGACCAAAAAACTTGTTTTCTCAAGTTTTTGCCCACTAGGATATGAACGCACTAACCCACAAAACCACATGAAAGCGTCTTCAAAGCACACATCTTGTATTGGTGTTTTGCTTTCCATAGAATATCTCAATATAGATTTTTGGGTTAAAAAGTGCACACCTTTTATACTTTGCCAGCTGTGTTTTAGGAAAATCTCCTCTGGCTGTTTTATTTTTCTCCAGGTACTGATGATTCATTTTGTAAAAGACAATTCTCTTTATCTATTTTGAATGTTCTTCTATTAGGAAAGGCCAGTTGAATTACATTTGCATATTTCACTTTAGCATACGTTCAGTCCCTGTGCGTATGTTAATGATCCCCCACGCTTTTTTCTGGACTTGAGCCCTATTGATGACATTTGAAGACCTGCGGAACTGCTTACTCTGACTGCCTCAGTACCTTTCTGGTAAACGGGCTTTGTTATGATTGCACTATCCTGCAGAAAAGGCACTTTGCCCCGTCTGGCCCAGGGCCAATCCCTGCCCTTACACCCTTGGAATGTGCAGTCACATTAGGTATGTTTGGATTACTTACTGGTGATCTTCATTACTCTTTGTCCTGCTCTTCCTCGCCACGGTTTGGAGGTACCCATCTCTACAAATGATTCAGCTCATTCGGTCGGCTGCTCCAAAATAATCCTCACTTCTGATATTGCTACAACCGTAATATTAACAGTTAAAATTTAGATATTGAACGTCAGTTTATTTGATGCCCACGGATATTAATAACTAATTTTTTGACATAATTTTCTGCAAAGCAAATAAAGGTGCCCAACACATCTTTTGCTGCTTGGGGCCACGCAAATCCAAGGGCTGGCCCTATCAGCCGCTGCACCATTATCCCCCCCCCCCCCCGCCATGCGAGCTCGGGGGAGTCTTTCAAGGTCTTCCCCCAAGCTGGCGTGATGGGAGAAGGCACAGCAGGCGCCATATTGAAATTGAATGCACCCTCTCTTTCGCTGGCGCCGGCCTTTCCAATGTGGGAGCGGGGTGCATTTAATAACAATAGGGCGCCGATGCTTTTGCATCAGCGTCCTATTGAAGTGATTACCTCACCGTTTCTGGCACGGGAGCGAGCTGTTTTCGTTAGAATTGGGGGCTGATGCATTAGTATCAGCGCCCTATTCCAGTGATTATCTCCTGGTGTGGCGCGGAGAGGTAAAAAAACAATCTGGGGTGGTTCTGCTACAAAGGCCGGCCCTGCCCAAGTGTGCGCATCCTCGAGCTTTGCTCGATGGGTGCAGGGATCGCTTGTGTGTGCTGTGATCTGTTTCTCCATGCCAGAAAATCAAGAAGGAGCAAGAAGGAAGGAACTGTGGAGGAGGTGGTGGGGGGGCTATCAATGGGTGGGACAGACTGGCGCAAATTGGATGCAGCCTACTTGGGTCTTCCATTCATGAGGGCTTGGGGCTGGATAAATGGGCCCACAATAAAGACAAGTGGCCCTGCGTGTCCTCGCCACAGGTCGCGGCAGATCCGTCCACTTTTCGTTTCGTGAAGTTGGGCATTCGGTATTAACAGAGGGTGTCACCTGGGTGTCTGGAGGCCTGGAGCCAGGCAGCGGCAGATAAGGGCAGGCGGCACGGGTGGCCCCGCCCGCCTCGGGCTGGAGATTAGACCACGAGGAGAGACCTCGCACTCTCCAGGGGACCGGCAGAGAAGGGCGAACTGTGAGTGGACTTCGATTTTATTTTGCTGCTCAGAAATATCCGCGTGTTTCAGGGGGACGGGGCGTAACTAAACGCTCGCTAGCTTTGTGTATCGCTATAGGTAGGGCGGGGTCAGGCAGGGGGGGGGGGCAGCGCAGACAGGTTCCTGACGGAGCGGGGACACTCGGCAGGGCAGACACCCCACCTCTCTCTGCCTGTACAGCTGCGCCCAGCCTTTGCAACAAGCCCAGACCCCAAGCTTTGAAGCGCCAAGAACAGTCCCACTGACGCATTTGCCTGGTCTTTGCTGACCCAACATCACGGTGTGATCAGCCGTCTTGTGCCAGGGTGGGCGCCTTGGGCAGTTACCGGAACCGTCTACGTAGCACACGCTCTAAACTGAGCTGCGCGTGCTCACTGAAACACGACGCCATTCTTCCGCGCTTCAGTTGCACTCGTGTTATCAACATTGTACATTTGAAAGGCTGAGTCGGCTCTGCGTTGTTTTGACCCTGCAAATGACGCACAGATCTCTACGCAGGCGGATAAGCTCACTGAGCTGCTTCGGAGGTACTTAAGGATGGCGAAAGTGGGTATAAATCAGAGGCGTATCCAGGATTGTCTGGCAAATGGAACCTGAATCTAATGTAGTTGGACCCACTGCACTGACAAAAATATCTGTAAATGCCCGCACAGCGCTGCTGAGTGGGCATTTACAGATTTTGGGTGGGCCTTGCCCCTCAGGCCCTACCCTGCCTACGCCGCTGGTATAAATCCAGATTATTATACCAACGTAAGTGTGGTGATATATCCTGCTGGCGGGTACCCCTCACGCCCACGGGCTGGTACGTTGAATAAGAGTGCCAGTATCCACCCCCCCCCCCCCAGCCAAGCCTCCATCAGTTAATCCCAGCTGAGCAAGGATGGGGTGGGTGCCCAATGTAAGAACATCTACCCTTCCCTACTTCAGAGCGGCTGCCACTGGAGGGCACGTGTGTTAAAACATCTCATCCAAACGCCCTGAATCCACCTATGTATCTTAATGATGGGTGCACTTCTCCATGTGTGCTGATGGAAGGTAAGAAAGGGGCTCTTTTTAAGAACTTGGCCAATCCTAAACGCAGGGCAGGCCTTGGGGCTAGGCGGACCGGGCGACTGCCCTGGGGCGCCATTAGCTCCATGCCACGCAAGCTCGGAGAAGGCGCGGCAGGCGCCCTTTTGTCATTAAATGCGCCCACGGCAGCGGGACACATTTAATAACACTAGGGTGCTGATGCACATGGTTACCTCCTCGCCACTCCTGCACTGGAGTTCGAGGTGCGCAGTCTGTCTGCACCCGGAATCGCAGGGGTTAATTCCCCGGATGCGAGGACATTACCATTTTCCTACAGAATGCGTCGAATGGAAAGAATGGCTGGGTATGTGTGCTTCGTTCAGCAGGTATAACACATTAATTTCTCATGATTTGTTTCCAGAAAAGTGGAATTATTTATCATCAACACAATTAAAGATTCATGTGCGTACTGTGGAAGCTAAAAGTAAACGCGCAATTGCCCACGGACTCGCTTCTTGTCAACCAAGCTTTTGCCTTTTCTATTCGTCTTATTAGCGCGCACCGGCTTTCATTAGTCTCAAAAAAGGTGGGCCGGTGCCAAGCTATTTACCTTCCTACTGCAAATGATAGGCATGTCCTGCTGCACTCATTCAAATGTACTCGAACTTGCGCGAGTCCATTTGCCAGGGACCAGCCTGCTGGATCCCCCCCCCCCCTCACCCTCCTGTTGACCAGGGGCCGGGGGGCGCCAATTCGCCCAGGGCCCTGCTACCGCTAAAGCCTGCCCTGCCTAAATGTCCAACACGTTTCAACCTCTAAAAGGTTATGGCTTTGCAGGGAAGTTATAGAGCACTAGGGTCCATTCTCAGTATGGGGGACGGCACTCGTTTCAACCTTCCCAGATCTTCCTCTACCTAGTGTCCCCGTGCTGGGCATCTCCCCGTGCAAAATCACTCTTTAAAATCCTACCACGCCTCTATAAATCCATCCATGGTCCTGCCCCCCGCACCTCTGCCGCTTTGCTGACTGCATCTCACTGTATTCTCCCTCTCGAACACTGCACTCCTTGTCTCTTCACAGCCTGCCCCCGCACCTCCTCCTGCTTGCGCTCTGTTTCTATTTGCAACACTCCATTCGCATGCTCTTCCCCCAACCATTGAAGCCATCTCTTCAGTGGAACTCTTGAAAATGCGACTCAAACGCTGCCGCGATGGAAGGAGCACCCAAACCCGTCCACCTTCCTTTCTAGACTGACCTCTCGAGCAGTTTGTAATGGTGTACATTAGACTCAGACTGTCAAAAATATGCTTATGTCCTCCGGTCCCTGACCCCTGTATGTGTCTCACCACTTTGCACAAATACAGGGTTTTGTTTCTTCTTAATGCCTACTTACGGTTCATCCGATGGGTGTAGCAGGCGGGATGGCTCTCCCTGCAAAGTGCTCCTCTCGCCTGATGCGGGCCTGCTACCAGCATGCCTGTGTTACCCTGTGCGGCAATGGGCCTACTACACCATGACCTTGAGGGATACCCGCGAGCACCATACATCATCCCAGTAACCAAGATACAAGCTTCTGGTCTTGAGCCCCTGTTTCCCACTGCAGTCCTGTAGTAGACATATACCAAGCTGTTCATGGGTTGTCTTGGTGTCTCCTCATTTAGTGTAGAGGCTTTACAGGATTCCTAAAGGAAACGAACACTGCAGGACAAGGTAAATACTCCACTGGCATGTACTGCAGGACATACATGCTTGGGGGACAGTGCTGAAGAGTTTTGGTTATGCCCTTTGAAATTCTGGGAGCGTGGCAACCAATCCAATGATGGACCGCTTTGTCTTCCGTCTACACTAACAACAATAATAATCATAATGATCCTAAGAATTGCACACTTGCAGGGATCAATGTTAAGATGGGATGAGCAGGAGCTAAAAGCATCTCCTGGGTGTCGGGAATCACCCAATAGGCAGGGGCAACCTCTGAGAAAGCAGGAACTAGTGCATAGAGTAGTGTGCCACTTCTGCACAAGATGCAAACGTTGCTTGTTGTCCATTGTGCATAACCCGTTAAGTTTTAAACATGCTAGGGGCGTGGTTTGGGGTTTTACCCGCCCACTGACCGCCCAGGTCCATGTTAATCCCTATGGCCATTCCTACCCACTGCCTATCCGACCCCACCCTCTAGGCTTGCCATTTATTTAAGCAATATGCCCCGAGCGGCGGAGGCATTACCGAGTCAGGTAATGTCCCGGGGTCCATAGTTACAAAGGCCCTAGGGCATTACCGGACTCGGTAATGCCCCCGCTGCGGGGGGCATATTGCTATTAGTACCGCAGCCCGAGACCGGGGTACTAAAAGCTTTCTTTCTGTCCCGAAACGCAGTAGCGTTTCGGGATAGAAAAAAAATGACACCGAAAATTGCCGCCAGGAAGGGAAAACAGAGTCCGTTTTCCCTTTCCATGGCGGCCATCGGGAGCGGACGCACTGGGAACAGAAGTTCCCAACTCCCCTGCGCACCTGCTAGAGCGCTACTCCAGGACATTCACTTTCATGGGGAACTCCCCAGCGCTCCTGTTAGAGCCCTACTCCAGGACATTCACTTTCCTTGGGAGCTCCCCTGCGCTCCTGCTAGACAACTTCTCCAGAACATTCACTTTCATGGGGAACTCCCTTGCGTTCCTGCTAGAGCGCTACTCCAGGACATTCACTTTCATGGGGAACTCTCCTGCGTTCCTGCAAGAGCACAACTGCAGGACATTCACTTTCATGGGGAACTCTCCTGCGTTCCTGCTAGACATAATCTCCAGAACATTCACTTTCATGGGCAACTCCCCTGCGTTCCTGCTAAAGCGCAACTTCTGGACATTCACTTTCATGGGGAACTCCCCTGCGCTCCTGCTTGAGCGCAACTTCCGACATTCACTTTCATGGGGAACTCCCCTGCACTCCTGCTTGAGCTCTACTCCAGGACATTCACTTTCATGGGGAACTCTCCTGCGTTCCTGCAAGAGCACAACTGCAGGACATTCACTTTCATGGGGAACTCTCCTGCGTTCCTGCAAGAGCACAACTGCAGGACATTCACTTTCATGGGGAACTCTCCTGCGTTCCTGCAAGACATCTTCTCCAGAACATTCACTTTTACCGGGAACTCCTGAATCCTTTTCTTTTTTATACAGTGACGTAATCGCCAGCCTCAGCGGATGGGCACATCTTCCCTTCATGGTTTTGGGGCTGGGTAGTTTCTCTTCAATATACCACCAACCCTCTGCCTGAAAACCGAGGATTGAAATATTGCTGGGAAGTTTGGGGAAAAAACTCCAAAATCCGGTCTGTGGGTTGCATCGTCTGCATGTGTAAAGTGGGAAAAATGAAAGCTCCAATTGTTCAAAGCCCCTCCCCCATCACCATTTAACACTCGACAAAAGACGAATGGAACAATGCACCATCTGGCTCACAAGCTGGTGTATTAGTGATACATTATATGACGCACACCATAAACTACATATCCCTTGATGCTAAGTAAAGAGTAAGCGAGCGAAAGAGCCAGAATGAAAGTGTGAGCCAAGGATCCGGCAAGGGATCTAGAATCGCAAAAAAAGAGTGAAAGAAAAAAGAGGGAATTCTAGACCCAGCGAAAGAGTAAATGAAAACAAAAGATTGACAGAGAAAAATAGCGATAGAAAATAAGAGATTGAAAGCAGAGCAAAAGCAATGGGAGGAGAAAATGAAATCAAGAGAAAACAAAGGAGCCAAAGTGTGCCAGTGAAAGCAAATGAAAGAAACAAATCAAAAGAATAAAGTGAGGAAAGAAAATGGCAAATAAAGAGCAACAGAGAGAAAGAGAGGGTTAAAGGAAGAGCCACCGGAAAAGTACGAGTGAATGAAAGAGAGAACAAAAGAAAGAGCAAAAGACTGAAATGTCTGTACAAATAGGATTGTACATGTGAGTATTTATCAGTTCTGCTGCGTGGATGGGAGACGGGCATATATGTCAGATATTAAAAAAAAGAAGGTAGCACGGGCCGCTCTCTCGAAAGAACACGGCATGATGACCTGCTCAGTGATTACTGACCACGTTGAGAGTTCGCAGTCATCTACTTTTTGTTGGTCATCCTGAGTTACTTGGGGCCAACCAGACGTGGGCTCCCTGCTCACTGTGCTCAGAGAGGCACAGCTTCACCTCACTGATGAGGCCCAACAAGGCTGAAACACGTGTATGGGGTTGCTGGTGGTACTCTTGCTCAGAGAGGAATTGCCATAGCATTTCAGTGCTGGGCTGCCCATGTGGGCGGGACAAAGACTGATATGCAAATGGATATTTCCCATCTGTGAAAGGTACGGTGAGCAAAAGGCGTGTGCTGCAAACTCTCATCTCAGAACAGGTTGTCATGCCATGTTCTTTCTGGAAAGGAGCGCCTGCTACCTTTTTTGAAATATTTGCAAGGAACTTGGGGTTGGTCACCCTGAGTTACCGGACGTGCACTCCCTGCTCACTGTGCTCAGAGAGGCACAGCTTCACCTCACTGATGAGGCCCAACAAGGCTGAAACACGTGTATGGGGTTGCTGTTGGTACTCGCTCAGAGAGGAATTGCCATAGCATTCCGGTGCTGGACTGCCCATGTGGGCGGGACAAAGACTGATATGCAAATGGATATTTCCCATCTGTGAAAGGTACGGTGAGCAAAAGGTGTGTGCTGCAAACTCTCATCTCAGAACAGGTTGTCATGCCATGTTCTTTCTGGAAAGGAGCGCCTGCTACCTTTTTTGAAATATAGCTCAGATCGGTGGCCTCTTCGTGTATCTTTCACCCTCTGGCACGGTGTTTCAGGATAATGTAAGCAAAACCAACTTCATTGGACCAAATCTCGCTCATGTATTGTCCATGTGCAAGCTTTTCTTATGGGTGGTTTAATGTACTACTGATTTCTTTACTTTTTGCGTTAAACAGAAAGAAATGCACGTGAATCCCCTTTGTGTTGTTTTTGGAGAGTGCCCACATTAATGTTGTGGTCACACAGGCTTTGTTATTCCATGGCAAAGCATAAGCCAAGACCTCCATCGCTCGCTGGGTGCTGACGTGCATTCTGGAATTCTACTCCACCTCCACCAGTATGGCATGGGGGTGGGCAGGGCCTGGGCATGCCAATGCCATGTACCCCGGAGGTCCACTGCATGGCAGCCTGGTGGCATAGCCCTGCATGCAGTCTGAAAACATTGTCAGTTGTATGTGAGGTCCAGAGCAGAGGTGGATGCTGGTCAGGGCGCAGCAGGCCCACAACTGGTTGTTTTTGCACGTCACTTGACGCCTCCTCTCTCGCCCCAGGGGGTTCTAGCTATTCTGTCCTATGCATCTGGACTAGGAGGTGTGACTGGGCGTAGGGGTAACATTAGTTAATCATAATTATGGCGCTGTAACCACTAGTCCTTGATCCCACCCCCCCCATACTTCCAAAGAAAGGCCTATGCCCCAAGATTTCCCGGCACAGGAACATGAAGGAGGGAACCGAACCCGGGCCTGTTCTGAGCTTGTCTTCGAGTTTAAGTGATGCTGCTGCAGAGAAGTTCTCCAGCCCCCATACCTATATTGGCCCTTCCCCAGGCCTGGGGGGGAGGGGAGGAGAACCAAGTTTCGCGATACAGGTGTCACTGGAGGGAGTCATCTGTACTGTTTCCACTTTTTCTTTCTTTATTGCTTCCTTTCGCCGATTTTCTTTCGTTCTATCTCCGCCTCTCTCTCTGTCACATACACATCTTTCTTTAGTCTCCTTTCTTTCATTGTCCCTTTTTCTCTTTTACTCACTGTCATCTGCTGTGTGGAGATTGTGCTTCGCCCCATGACACGCCCCACTTGGCCACTTCCAACCCCTTTCATATACGACGCTTTGTCCAAGGCAGGTGTTTCCAACCTTTGGGTTTGCAGATGTTTTAGACCACATCTGAAACCGGCCCTAGTCGGCATGAACAATGGTGAGGTCACAGGATTCGTAGTCCAAAACATCTGGAGAGGTGCCGTTCTCAGACCACGGTTTAAAGGCTTGCGGCCCTTGGATCAAAGTTGAGGCAGTTTATTATGAGAAAGAGGTCCTGAACCCCTCCCAAAGCATTGCAGCAGGTTGCCAGTGGCGCAGGCGCAGAGTAATGCACAGCTCGTGCTGCACCCCTGCAGGTGTGCAGCATTACAGAAAGATTTATTTTGTCCACACTTAGGAGGTCACATGCCACTTCAGTAAGGCACAGCGGGTTCTTGTTCAGAGCAGGGCACAGAATGTGAAGTCTTGCAAAGAACAGGATTTTGTGTACCTGGGGGTGGCGGCTACTTTCCTACACACCTGCAGGCGCACACTGCTTCACTCTAAAGAGCAGCACACAAGGTACAGCGCCCCCCCACCCTCCTTCATCTCCACCATGCTCAGTAGGGAGTTGCAAGGGGGTGGGTCCACTTGGCACGCCCTGTGTCCTTCACTTCCACCGTTCACACCCAAATAAATTAATAATGAATTGATAATATAAGTATAGAGAGTGGTTATTAAAAAGGGCGTGTCTCGGTGTGCACACATTTGATGTCCCGCAATGATTGAGTCATTGGTGTCAACCGTGCTCTTATCCCAGGCACCAGTAAAGACAGTGTGGTGGGCCTGAAGAAGGGCAGTGTTTAAAAGTCAAGGCGTGGGGCAGAAACGTATCGGGCACGTTTTAGATGTCAGCAGTTTTCTAAACGGGTGTGCTGCCCCAGCATGCATAACTATGCTCAGTCAATTGTCCAGGGCATTCGAGACTGGCATTGGACACTTTACCCTCCAAACACAATCACATATGTACATTATCATGGTAGAACCAGATGGAAAATCCAGGCACTGACCCCCAAACAGCAGTGGGATGCGGGCGGGGGGGCCAGCGCACATGCAGGGTAGCTGAAGTATGGGGTGAATGAAGGGGGGGGCAATTAAAACAAGCATTGGCAAAGCTAAGAGTGTTCTCTTTTGTGTAAAGCATGGGATAGGCCTTTGCCTAGCACTGCCATAAGGGTACTATCTGCCATAAAATGGCAGCAGCTGGAAAGAGTGTGAGCAACTGGGCATATAATGGCAGAGTCTGGCAAGCGCAAATCATCTAATAGATAGACATAAGCCAAAACTGGTGCTGTTGCTAATGCTGTGTTTTTTTTTTTTTAACCAGGCTTTATTACAAGGAACAGATGCAAGGACACAAACACTTATTGCTCATAAATGAAGTGGCTGAAGGCACACTTGGTCCAGACTTTTTCGATCTATTAAAGTTTCCCAACTGTTTTTGCAGAATGGCATGTCGCCAAATGTGTTTTGCTGATTTTACCACTTTTTTTAACTGCAAAATGCAGGCAGAGCCCCCCCCCCCCCGCAGTTCCCCATCGCATACCACCCTTCGATATACCATACCCAATCTTACCATATTTCTTTTTGTGGCAAAACACTGATAAAAAAATTGTGGCAAAAAAATATTTTGAAAAAGTAGGTAATACCAACCTTTTTTTTACCACAGGAACTTACCTACAGTGGCAGTTAAGCCATTAACTCTCTGAAGACTAGTTAAAGATAACATTGGCAGTCCCTATGCAGCACAAAGTTTGATGTTACTGCATGCTAGATCTAGCCCAATGAGATCCCCAAAGGGTGTGTTTTGGGTTGGGCAGAGCAGGTAGTGTGTGGTAATTGCCATGGGTGGTCACTGGGTGAATAAAACCCCAAACACCCCTATGCTGTGTCCCTCTCACACCCTAACTACTCCAGTGGAATCGTTTCTTCTTGGAGTTGGCGCTAAGGGGCCACCTCATAGAGACAGCTAAGAAACTGAAAAGTCATGATTGAGCATGTTGGGATTGTACAGGTTATGGTTGGTACACGGGCACAGATCAGGGATTCTGGCATCCACTCATTCTACCTTTTCAGTGTATGATATTACAAAACTATCCATATCTGTGCATTATCACTGTTGTTTGTCTTGTGGTTAATTATTGAATACGACTAACAATGAAACATAGATTGATTTCAAATGGCATGCTTCAGTCTCGCTTCCTGGGCACTGAGTTGCTTGTTCCTCTTGCTCTTTAATTGTGAGGAACAGGCTTGACGCAACATTTTCCCGCCAGGATCGATTTCTGACTTGGGCTCCTCTTCCTCTGGTCCGCAACCTGCTGCTCCCCAGATGTCATGAACTGCAAAACCCACGATGCCTTACCATTGACTATGCTGGAGAGGGCTGATGAGAGTTGTAGTCTAAAGCATCTGTGGAGCCAATTGTTGCATACTAACCCCCACCCCACCCAATATTCCAGTTGGCCCTTTCGGTTACACCTTTGTCCCTTATACATAGTGAGGGGTGTCTTCTAGCAAGGCACATGCTGCACAGTGTTAGAACAGAGTACTAGTTGTGTGATCTTATGGTGGGGAACAGGGTACACACACACACAGATTGTTTCATGTGGTCCTTATTGTCATGAACGTCTGTTCTATAGCATAAGCACATCTGTATCTGGCCCACTTGATGTCCGATTGCTATTAAAATGGCTGCTGCATTTTATCGTAAATGTTTCAGTGATCCCGTCCCCGTTTCTTCCTCAGGGAAGACAGGGCAATCTGAATCGGACAGCGACTGGCCGAGCTCAAGGCCCAGTGTGGAGGTGGCAGTGGCTGTGACTCTGACAAAGTGGCCATTACGGGTTTCAGCTCCCACCTGCTGCCTTTCTTTGTGATACTATGAGAGTCCAATAAACCTGCCCCATGACAATTGGCAGCATCTGACAGCTCCCCCGCACTCCCCATCGTCTAGGGGTTCGCCACAGAAGGACGCTGCAAGGTGGGGCTATCTGTATGCTCCTATTCCTTAGGGAAGCATCAGTCTTCAGAAGCTAAAGGCTGTGTCATTTGAAATCTGTACATGCTGGCCAAAGACAGACTTCCTTAAAAGCTTTTTACTTATCACAGATATACACATTAACTCAACACCAGTGAACTCCCCGCCACTTCCTAAGGAGAAAACTCATGGCGAAACACCCCCTTCAGATATTCGTCAGAACATATCCCAGTAAAATCCCAGCTCCATCTATTGAATTGCTCACCACGTCCATATGGCCTTCATTCTTTTCATCTAAAAGAGAAATGGACTCTTCCAGACAGCCACCTCCCTACGGCATCGGCACCTAGTGGGCCCAGCCCAGCACTCCTCCCTCAGCCAGACAACCCCCGGAAATCTGACAATTGTCCGTCCGTCTTCATCTACTTCTCCTTCTTCAAACCCCCTAATCTCGATACCCTTCAGCACCCCTTGACACGACCCACCCCCATACTTCTTTCACTGCTTAACTCATTCGAGGCCAGAAACCCCTGCCCGCTAAAGCCCTCTTCCCTTCCTCCCCGCTCGCGCCACCTCACTCATCACATACTAGATTCCCCGTTACCCACTTCTCCACCATCAAACATCCAATCAGGCACTTCAAATGCATTCGCCTCAAGGCCAGATCTGTATCCAAGGCTCGGCACCACGTGCACTGTCTTATCAATGCTGAGTGCCCAGATGTCATGTTGTTCACAGAAATTGTCCCAGGATTTCCTGCCAGTTTACAGACTCCTAGTCCAGAATCGTGCTAGCCGAGCAGATGGCATTGCCATTCTCCGCAAGGATTCTCTCTGCTTCCCCTAACGACTCCCATCTCCATATCCAGACTGTGAACCCTTACTGGTTAGGTTCATGCTCTCGCCCAACCCATTCCACGTATTCCTGGCAGTCTACAGACCCCCCCCCCCTCCTGGGCCAGGATGGATCCTTTGCTGCAAACTCTCTCAGGGACTCCATGCGACCCTGCGGTCTGGGGCTGCTGCATGAGGCTCTGCAGAATACAGAGTGAGGGAATAGAAAGGGTGAGACGTGCAGAACGAAAGCACAAAGGCAAGAGGGGCCGAGAGCACAGCGAGGGGGGAGAATATGTAAAGTACGTCAAATAGTCTGTTTGATTCTGTACTCGTCGCCCCATTCTTTCAAAGACCATAGAGGGAGCAGAGTAAAGAGAGAAAGAAGGAAAGAGGTCGAAAAACGTGACGGATTGGGTGGTTAAGCAATAGAGAGACCGGTCGCGCACCGGGAGGGCTGCTCAGAGCATTACATACATTCACTGGCTCACACCTCTTGCGGCATAGCTTTCAGCTGTAGGGATATATTCCACTGAGTTGTTCCCAGTGACATCTGATGGACAACGAGAGCCAGGCTCGAGCGGATGGACAACGGGAGCCAGGCTCGAGCGGATGGACAACGGGAGCCAGGCTCGAGCGGATGGACAACGGGAGCCAGGCTCGAGCGGATGGACCACGAGAGCCAGGCTCGAGGGGATGGACCACGAGAGCCAGGCTCGAGGGGATGGACCACGAGAGCCAGGCTCGAGGGGATGGACCACGAGAGCCAGGCTCGAGGGGATGGACCACGAGAGCCAGGCTCGAGCTGATGACCACGAGAGCCAGGCTCGAGCTGATGACCACGAGAGCCAGGCTCGAGCTGATGACCACGAGAGCCAGGCTCGAGCGGATGGACCACGAGAGCCAGGCTGGAGCGGATGGACTACGAGAGCCAGGCTGGAGCGGATGGACTACGAGAGCCAGGCTGGAGCGGATGGACTACGAGAGCCAGGCTCGAGCGGATGGACCACGAGAGCCAGGCTCGAGCTGATGGACCACGAGAGCCAAGCGCAAGGTGTCCATAATACCAGTCGGAATTCTTCGGTAGAATATATTGTATAGTTGACAGCTATATATTTTCATTATTTCATATTGTGTATGCCGCCAGACACCCAGCCTTGCACTGCCTGCATCGATTAGCTTTGCAGGGGATGTACAGGGGAGGAATGCATGAACGATATGCATTGGAATATCGCATCCCTTCTCATCACCACACAGCAGTGGAAAAAGGAGGAAAGAATACCTGGCAGAGAAAATGGATCCCTCTGCTGTGAAGTCACAGCAGTTGCTTATGAATTCCATACCCTTTACCATGACGTCACAGTGGGAGTATATTGCACCCAGAAAGGGAAATACTTGCACAGCAAAGGATTACGTCCCAACCAGGCTTCCATCAATGAAGACCATGACAATATTATTACCTCATATTAAACTGAAATGCAAGCTTTTCAGCGAACGTGCCTACCCATAGTACGTGTTTATGTGGCTCGGAACTGGAGGTGAACTTTCCGGGATGACCCCCTGCTGGCGCTATGGCGTCTGTGGCTCGCTAACTGAAATGGCCTTTTCTACTCACGTTACAGGTGGAAGGGTCAGTATAATAACTATAATACAGGGCCAGTATAATATAATAATGACGATGGTATTTTCCTCGTGATGGTAGAGCCGTTACAGTGCACCTACCACGCGCAAATAATTGGATGTTTTAAGAAATCAAACGAAACCTATTCAGTCACTTCAAACTGCACGTCAAATGTGCAATTTAGGAATTGCTTATTTATAACGCGCTTAACATCCAGAGGGTTAAAAGCGCGGACCCAGGGATCGAACCTGTGTTGCCTCGCATAGTCTTGCTTCCAAGGCGAGCGCATGGCCCCTGAGCTTTCCTCCTCACAAATTCACATGTATTCTGATATGCACTGTCATGCAGGCGCACTTCTCAGTGCTTCCCGGAGACATGTTGATGTGTCAAAAAGAATTCATTTTAATTGTCTTTGCTCTTTCTTCTCAGCAGCTTCACTGTCAACTGTTATATTCCGTCTACTTTTTTTTTTTTTTTAACACACTTTTAAACTAATACCACAGCTCCTCCCCAGATTTCAAAACCACCAATGTAAAAAGATAATACACTTTGGGAATAAGAAACGCACTCTGCCCTTCCCCGCTAAATCAAAAACTCTAACCATGGGACTTTTGGGGGTGAAAATAGGCAGATCACTTATGTAAAGGAGGCCCCGTTTTTATTTCCATTCTAAAATGTGATTTATATGAACAGTACAAAGCAAGTGGGGGGGAAAAACATTTTGTCCACCACCTGCGCGGTGAGCCGCATTTCTAATTATCCACCTGTGCCATTCAAAGTTGATTGGTTGCAGTTTTTACTACTCCTAAGCAAAGTGAACACTTACCCCCAGAAACTCTGAACCTGAGGGACAGCTTGCAGTCCTACATGACACTGCAGTCGGCAAGGCTTGGCGAGGAGACCGTGCTACTGCCATCCAGAGGCTGAGGCCACTCCTCTCACCACAGACCTCCGATAGAAAAAAAGACAACACAAAGCGTGACCACTACAAGTCACCATTGCCGTATCTAAGAACGCTCTAATCTCTACCCAGCCGGAGCCACCCCCTAAAATCCACCCACTCCATGGTCCTCAGAATCCAGCTTGCCTACGGGGCCCTGTGCCTTCAATCTGCTACTTGCCTCCCCTGGATGAATGCTGCTGTGTAAAAGAAGAAACACGCTACGGACCACTTTTTAGGCTCTGCTCCTTTATCTCATTTTAGGAGGTGGTGCTGCCCTCCTATTGGTGTGGCGTGATTCAAAGCTGCATGTGATTGGTGCACACTGCGGCGGTAAGACATGATACTGTATCCTATTGTAAACTGTGCTGTAATTGGGCAGGATTTTCCTGGAACTGGCCAAAAATGTCTACCCGGATCTCGGATCCCTCAAAACACCAAAGCCCATCTCCTAGCTTTCAGTAAATATTGCACTCAGAGACCTAGAAGCACCGGAGTCTCACATTTCAGAACCACGATATGTGCACTGTCTGCGTCCTCATGACTCTCAAACTGACTTCCTGGATCCAGCCCCACGTGGTCTTGTGCATGCGGAAACTTGATGTGGCTGGAGTAGTAGTGGGGACTGTGCCCAAAGAGGGGTATGTTAAAAACTGTATGTGGCAATGTGCATGTCTGTGAGCCTAAGGGTGCGGGTGTTTGCGAGCGTGTGTAATGGTGAGAGATGCAGGTAGGGGTCTGTGGATAGAGGAGCAGGTGACTGCTGGTATGGTTAGGTGTGTGTGTCGGCTGGTGTGTGCGTGTGTGTTTGCCGGAGAGGTGGAGGTAGAGGTACAGGAATCTGCATGTGTGTGTGGTTATGTTGACTTGCGCCAGGGAGGTAAATCTGGGCGAGTCCCAAGGCAAGGCCAATGTATTCGTTTTTCAACGTCCTGAGAAAATGATGGGGGCTGGAGTCCACCGCCATCGCTGGTGGGATCCCACCGTAAAAAATGTACATTTGCAGCACTCATTTTAGGCCTTAGTCATATTAAATGATATGCTTTTGTAGGTACTCATGCTACATATACTACCATTGCTTGGCGTTGAAAAAGTTACAGTTTAAGTTGAGAAGAGACCAGGGTTGGAATAGCAGCGATGAAAGTGCATTAATATGGGCCAGAGCTCGGCAAGCTGCAGCACGCTGTTTGTTTTAGACTACTTCTCCCATTACCCCTCACCATTGATTATGCTGGCTAGGGCTGATGTGAGTTGTAGTCTGACAAATCAGGAGACCCAAATGTTGGAGATCCTTGATGTAGATAATACAAAGTGCCTTGGAAGGCCTGCACAAAAGGGATATGTCTTCATGCCACCAAAGTATATTTAAAAGTGAAAGTTACCATCATTGGAATGTGGAGGTGTGATAGGGTGACCAGACGTCCTGGTTTGCCGCAACAGTCCTGGTATTTTGCCCTTGGTCCCAGTGTTCCTATTGTTTTTTTAACGTTTTGAGAGCCTGGCCCAGGATTTGGGGCTGGCTGGCTATTGTCCCGGTTTTTGCAGGTTACCCTAAAAGGAATGCTGAAATCGGGCCGGGCACGACTCTTCATGCTTCTGTCTCGCTTGCTTTTCATGCCCTCCCCCTTCCACCATGCCTTCTCTCCTCCAATGAGAGTGGTGAGCTTTCCAGAAATGCATACATTGTGCGGGAAAGGCCGCCGATATAGAAGTAGGACTACAGTTTAATTGGAGTCCTATATGTGTTTTAGTCCTTCTTTTGTGTTTGTCTGCCAAAACTGTGGTCCTACTTCTATGTGCGTGACCCGCCCTGTTTTTTATTTTAAAAATCTGGTCACCCTAAGTTGTGAGGATGTGAAATCTGCATCTTGTCTGCAAGAGCAATGGATCTGTGCAAAAAAGGTGCTGCATGCTCTGGTGGTGGATGGGAAATGCATGGGTGTGAGCTCACCACTTAAATGCTCGTCTCTGACATGGGCCAACCAGCACTTCAACAGTTCATATTCCAAAGCAGCACTCATCCCTTTGACGTTGATAAATTCGCTGCCGTTCATTAATAATACCTCATACAAAAAATTGTGCAGAAGCAGGAGGAATCGGGCATGAAGGGCTATATAAAGGCACACGTCATTATTATTTACAGGCGACAGTATAAGCACACCCTCAGTCCGCAGGAAGGAAGTGGCAGCTCTTACTTACATTTAAAGAATTTCTTAAACTCGCATCTACAAAACCTTTACCGGCGCCATTAGAGTAAAGATGCACAGTCTATGGAATTTGTAGGTGTAAGGTAAGATATGTGGATTGCTATAGTCCTTTATGTTAATAATGTTGGCATCGCTACACATGGCACTTAAAAGGAAAGGGGTTGGTGGGTCGTTGGTGGCACGGAGGATAGCAGAGTGGTAACTTGCTGGTCTGTGAAGCAAGATCACGCAGAGCAACATAGGTTCTAATCCCAGATCTGCACTTAGAAACTGAACTCGTATTGGTATTAAGCGCGTTATAAAAAAGCAATAAATAAATAGAGTAGGCAGGTACGGAAATCTGTGCTGGTCATAAGCACCTGTTACGTATCTGCTGGTATGGATACCTCTGCGTCTCCGCATTGAGAGGGGAGCAATGGGTGTATTGGAGTGAATATGTCACTAGCAAATGAACAGAGGTAGAGTCTGGGTTTGGAATGCTGGCCCTCGTAGGTTTTCTGATGGTGAATGGATGAGGTGCAAGGTTGAAAGATTTTAGTAGCGAGGAGTTGGTGAGAGTGGTCAGGTATGGCTAGAGGGTCCTTCCTGTGTTTTTGACATTGTGATTTGGTATTGAGTATCATTGGAGATGAGCATCTGGACGAGTTATGCCTGGCTGACGCATTGACCAAGGATAAGAACACAGGTGGCCATTTCAGATGCTTTGTGGTGGTTTTGTATCAATTAGGAGGGCGCAGAAACTTCTGGAGGTATCGAGTAGGTCTTGTAGGGAGAAGAGGCAGAATGAGGTTAACAAGGGGGAGCATGGTGCCAGGGGTGGTGTCTCCTTGGTAGTGTATGGGGGTGCTGGTGCTTTACTATCTAGGTGTTCTTGGATTAGTAGGATCTTTTTGCTGAAGTGCATCGCAATCTGGTCACATAGCTCTTGAGGCAGGATTGGGGTTGTGTTGCAGGCGGCTTGGGTCTTTGATTTCTTGAGTGATCTTAAACATTTCATTTTGGCTGTGTTGTGCCAATCCTGTGTATAGTGAACTCTTTTAGCTTTGACTTCTGCTCTCTAGAAATGTAGCTGTTGGTGGTAGCCAAATTTGTCTGATTTCAGATTCTTTCCTCCTGTTTTTGATTTTCTCTATGCATGAGCTTTAGTTTGGGAGTAAACCATTTAGCAAGTTTCTTGTTCTGTACGTTTTTTAAAAAGTGTCTTTGGTGCAATGCCGTCCAAGGCAGAGTTAATCGAGTCATGAAGGTTGCACAGTTGCTTATCCTGTGTAGCTTTTGGCAGATCCAGTGCAGTGATCGTTTTGTTTGCTTGAAGTCTTTCCAATAAAGTGCTGATTCGTACCCTTTTCCAGGGTCTGTCATGGTTGCAGGATCTATCGAGGATTCCACCACTGGTGGTGCCTCTGCGAAGACCGTAAAATAATGGATAGGTGGTCTCCCTAGAGAAGGTGGGCTGGAGATCACATCGTGATTATGCTCTATTTGCAGAATATGGCATCTAGTGTGTGGCCATCTATTTGGGTGGCACACGTAATCATTTGTTTGAGATGTAGCGCAGTGAGATTAGCGGCAAGGGATCTTTTGATGGGATGATCTTCTTTCTTGAACCAGATGCTGAAATATCCAAGTATTGCGAGATCTCGGCGATCCATGGATAGTTTGCTGGCCGCATCTGCAAGTTTGTCAGCGAATACTGGACTGTAGGATGATGATCTATTTATGAGGTGGGAACTTGGAGATGTGTGAAATGGAGCAAATAAGTGCACGTGTTTCATGTCAACAGAGGGTCTTGAGACTTAGACTTTGATATAGTCTCTCTCACCCGCTGCTATTCCTCAACCTCTCCTTTAAGCAATGCTTGTGCTTTTGACTCTTTGTGGGATACTTTCATGGATGACTGGTGACTGATCATCAGAGAGCCAGGTTTCCATGATGAAAAGGAGACTTATTTGGTCTTAGGTTTGTTTGGCAAATGACAATGCATTGATCAAGCTGCATCTGTTGCCCACCATTCCACAGTGGGTATTGGCAGTGAGGGAAGGGTCTGTGGGTCAGTTGTTGTATCCCCCCAGGATAAGTCTTTAAGATTTGAAGAGGCTGAGTAGGTCCTTCCTGGGGTCAGGGTCATCATCCTGTTGACCTTGTGGGGGTTGTTGGGACTGTTAGTTATCTAGTGAAGATGCGTTTAGTAGGCAGGCAGTGGTTCTTGCAGTTGTGGTTTTATAGCAGGTTGGTTCCTTGGTGGAGTGGGTCAAGTAGCGATTGCTGGGTTTGAGGTATGGCCTGTTCTCAGTTTACTTCTTCTGTCTGTGGTCTGGTGGGTTGCTTATAGTAGCTGGGTTCGTATAGACGCTTCGGAGTTTATCTGGATATGAAGGTTGTTGGTCACCTTCTGAGGTGTGGAAGTGGGATTTCTATAGTGTCTCTGGTTGACTGCCTGACCTGAAGGTGTTTTAGGGTAGTTTTCATCAGTTTCCTTTATTTCCTTATGATTTTACTGTCTGCAGTATTTTGGCATGTTGTGGCAAATCTTATTAGTCTGCATGATTTGATTGCGTGATTGTAGGCAGGGGGAGAAAGAGGGAGGATGGAGCAGGGCAAGGGAAGTCATGCGTACCTTGCTTTATAGATTAAACTGGCTATGTACTGAATTCAACTGGTATTATGAGTGTAGTGATGGATTAAACTAGCCATGCAGTGGACTCACTGGTAGCCTAATGACAGGAAATATTAATTAATCTAGCTATATAATGGTCTCACTGGTAGCACAATGAAAGGTACAAGGGGGTTATGAATGATGTTATCTAATATGCAATGGGTTCATGGACAGCTGTCACAGATGGCACAAGAATTATGCCCAGTCTTAGAGACAGGTGAGGGTTTTTTGTAGATTTTGAGGTCCTTAGGGCCGCCCCTCTCTCGTTTCATGTAGCACCTCCACCCTAAACTAAGCGTTGCTGACCCCAGGTTAATAGCTACCGAAGATTAACCTCTACTGTCTAGTTTAATCTTCTGCTAGTGGTGAGGACCACAAGGCAGAATGCCTTGACTTGCTAAACTTCCTCAGGGACTTCCTACCTCTCCATACACTATTGAGAGTGTAGTGTTCTAACAGGACGTGGATCATGTTTGATGCAGGCTCCCTCTAACACACCCACTCTCACTTCTCCCTTTCCTACTCTTTTCTTATCCACTCCGCCTTGCTCCTACAACCAATCTTCTGTTCATTGAATCTACTCACTCCTCCTAGTTCTTGCATCCACCCATTGAAGTTACTCCTCCTTCCACTACTCTTCTACTTCTTTCTCCAAACACCTACACTCTCCTGCACACTACTACTCATTCCTTCACTCTCCCCCTTCCTGCTCCACACCACTACTCCCTCCAAACTACTCAGACACCCTTCTTTCCCTCAGTACCATTCGTTCCACAACCAATCCTTGCACCAATCCTTTTAAATACTCACCAATCAAAAATAAACACTCACCCCACAGTACCACTTCCCCTCTCTAGCCAATTCCTCACCCGCTGCACAAATCTACTCAAACATTCACTGCTCCTTCCACCCTCCTAGCTGGTCTCTTGGTTGTCCTCACCCTAATAATCCCCACTTCCTGTTTCCTGTTCCCCTTTATTCTCCCCTCTCTCTTGATGTGGTCTCTCACCTTAGCCAATCTGACCCTGTATCCCCCACCTGGGTAGTGTGTAAAGTAAAAAAAAAAGCATAAGTAGCGGGCTAATCCCTGCCCGCTTTCCCCACGCAGGTCTGTCGTATTATGGCAATGGCGGCCTGGCAAGGTAGCGGTTTGTGTTCGTAGGGCCAGATTTGGTTGACCCTGCGGTAAGTCTCATGGGGCAGGGCTTGTGAGTCTCCCCGCTTGGTCCCTGGTGGTCTAGAGAGTCTATGGGTAGTTGCACAGGCTTGCCAGTATCTCGCGGCAGCCCAGCGAGGTCATCCGGTTTGCTGCATATGGACACGGCTGCTCCCTGCTGTTGTCTCCCTTTTTGTCACGGATCCCCAAAACTTGCAGTACATGTCTGTATGGATGCTGCAGTTTTCCTTCTTCGCTGGGTATCTCCCTTTCTCTGTGGCTTTTACTCGTTGTTTTTTTCCTCATAACTGCATGGTGCTAGATCGAGATCCACGCTCAGATGCTTCTTCTTGGATTCAGGATGGGATGCAGGGTCTTCTAAAGATACTGAGAAATACTAGCAAGTATCTTGCATTGAAGGCCTGACAAAAGCTACAGGTGGACTGTGCAGAAGCATACTGGCACAAGGACGACAAGCCGGTATATGGTTCCTTTCAGCTGCCACCGTCCCCAGACTTGGTGGACTAACTCTATTCTTCTTTCCATATCTCCACACACCGGCTGAGAGGTTCCCCAGCTGCCTCTTGGCAAGGGTGCGTACTGGCCTTGTCACATAGCACCATAAAGGAAACCATTAATTCATCTAACTATGCAGTGGCTTCCCCGGTAAGCGTGATTAATCAATCCAGCTATGCAGTGGGTTCACTGATAACACAATGAATGGAGCAGTGAAACTAATCTAGCAATGGGGGGGCGTGGCTACGAGAGCCATGTAAGAGGACGCGTTCTGGAGGAGCTCCCGAGATCCTGCAACGATCCGGGCAAATAAGTGCGTTAAGACGGACCGCCGACCACTGACAAAACACATGCCGGTGTGTGAATGATTGGGCTACGCATGGTGAACTTCTGGATGGTGCAGGAGTGACGGCGGCGGAGATCGGTGCGGATGAGATAAAGAACACCGGAGACGAAGGACGACACAAAATGGCCGACCAGGGTCCGGAACAAAGGAAGAAGTGAGCCGCACGGTGACCCAGCGGAGGCGGCGCACTGCGTGCACATTTGTCACTTGAGCAAACTACAGGTTCCCTGGGTCATGTCGAATAGGACGGTGAGCCCGAAGGCGAGACAGCCCACCCTGGACGACTTCACTAAGACGTCCCCAGGTCAGGACATCACCAAGAGCAGGGACAAGCTGGCTGCGAGCGGCACGATGACTTCGGGTGCCAACCAAGAAATCCTGGCGGCGATTGCGGACCTAAGGGCGGCCTGGGAATCTAAGCTCGAACTGGCCGTCACCGAACTAAAAACGGCGCTGGACCTCAAGGTCGGAGAGGTTCAAGAGGACGTTAACCTACTCTGACAGGATGTCAGGGCCTTGGCGGAGCGCACGGAGTCCCTTGAGAAGGAAGTCGGCCCGAATACTGCGGATTGCGCCTCCCATAAAGCCGAATTGCACGCCCTGATACAAAGAGTGAGCAACCTGGAGAGCAGAGCGGAGGAGGCGGAAGGACGAGCCCGTCGCAATAACATCCGCATCGTGGGCCTGCCGGAGGGGATGGAGGGCCGTGATCCTACGGAATTCATTGAATCCATGTTATTACAAGAGATACCCGGAGGAGCCCTATCCCAAGGATTTGCAGTAGAAAGGGCACACAGAGCCCTAACGAGGAGGCCGCTGCCGGGGAACCCGCCTAGGCCTATGATCGCCAAAATTCTCAACTACCACGACCGGGAGAGGATACTGGAACACTTTCGTAAGGGAGGAACGATCACACGAGGAGCGGCAAACATCACGGCTTACCCGGATTATACCCGGACTGTACAGCGTAGCCGCATGAATTTTGGGTCAGTAAAGCGGAGATTGAGGGAGGCGGGCCACAAATATATGTTACTTTATCCCGCAAAATTGAAAGTCATTCATGAACATAAAACTCTGTTTTTTGAGACCCCGGAGGATGCCATGGGATGGCTCGATGCACAAGGATGCCCCCAGGAGTCAGAAGTTCGGACGAGAAAGAGATCGGAAGAGATACGGGAGGCATGAAGATGGCGTCGCAAGATGGCGTGGCACGTGGGACTTGAATATAGTTGTTTGCGCAGCCTTCGGTAGAGAAGGTCAGATGATTGCACTATTTGTCATAAGCACTGTGGTTAATGTTGACTTAACGGGAGCCTTACGGAACGATTCTATTTACCCCACGATAGTTTTAGTTGGGTGGCCATTAGGGCGACCTCGCCCTACTGAGCTCTGCATCGGTCGGTGCTTGCAGGGCTAGATGTGGGGGTGCCTGAGCTCCGAGGCTGGAGCTGAGCAGCAGTTGGGGTGTGTGATGTTGGGGAAGGGACGGGGGGGGAGGGAAGTTGGGGTTTTGCTGTGTACATAGTTAAAGGGGGTTTGACATGGTACGAGAAGCTACTAGAACGAGATGCTATCTGTATCACGTGGGCAAAGGGGAGTCGCTACATGGGAAGCAAGAAGATACTCATGAGCCATGGGAGACCTTAAGATCGTAACATGGAATGTCAGGGGACTTAACAGCTATTTAAAAAGGAACAAGGTCATGATGTACCTTAAAAGACAGAGGATTGATATTGCGCTGCTGCAGGAAATATTGGAACTGGTGGGGAAAAAGTGGAGAGGCACAGTAGTGGGCTCTCCGTACTCTGCCTATGCTAGGGGAGTGCTGATCTGGGTGGCACCGCATGTTCCGCTCCGACTCATACAGGAGGTGGTGGACACGGAGGGCAGGCTGGTCATGCTGAGGGCCTTGGTAGAGAATAGAGAGGTGTGTATTATAACTACATATGCCCCCAATCAAAACACGGCCACGTATTTCAGAACCCTATGTACTCACCTGGGCGCGTGTGTGGGTGGAGCGGTTATTTGGGGAGGGGACTTTAACTGCGTGCTCGACCCAAAGGCA
The DNA here is from genome assembly GCF_040938575.1 of Ambystoma mexicanum. Classification (NCBI taxonomy): domain Eukaryota; kingdom Metazoa; phylum Chordata; class Amphibia; order Caudata; family Ambystomatidae; genus Ambystoma; species Ambystoma mexicanum. Next base: position 1,209,684,995 of record NC_090923.1, on the reverse strand, counting down.
GATGGGTCTGATGAGAAGATTGATCGGCCCACCCCGGCGGCCAGGGTATTACAGGCATTACTAGAGGACTTTGGGCTGCCGGATGTTTGGAGACTGAAACACCCTAATGACAAGCAGTACTCTCACTACTCTGCTCCGCAGCACTTACATACGAGGTTGGATTATTTTTTTGCCATGCCAGATGTGGTTATAGAGACCTCCCAAATAGAATATAGAGCAAGGGTCCTGTCAGACCACTCGCCCCTGGTGCTGACCTGGCAGTACTGTCGCCCAAGGGCGCGGATACCGACGTGGCGCCTCCGCGCGGAGGCACTTAGAGACTCAGTTTTCAGGGAAGACATCAGGGATGCGATCTTGCAGTACTTTGAGGTGAACACGGGCAGTGTGGATTCAGTGAGTACACTCTGGGAGGCTTTTAAGGTTGTGTTGCGGGGTACTGCCATTTCTAAGTCAAAAGGCCTGCAGGGTGGGGTCCTAATGGAACTAGAGAAGGCGGAGAAGCAACTGAAGCGCGAAAGCGACAGGGCAGGAGGGGACGCGGAACTTGTACTCGAGCTGCAGCAGAGGTGTGCGGAGCTTTGGGAAAGGCTTTGCAACCTTAACTACAAAAAATATGTCGAGAGGCAACATGCAGGTGGGGACAAAACTGGCCGCTTGTTGGCGTGATTATATAAGAGCGAAACCCCCAGGCCCCCGATTAGGATAATAACTAGAGAGGACGGGGAGGTGGTTGACACCCAGGAAGGAGTCAATGGGGCATTGTTTGACTATTATAGAATACTATGAGGACAGAGGAGGGGAAAACCAGGAGGAGATTAGAGAAACATTGAAAGACATGGAACTACCTAAGATTAGTGATGAAGAAAGGGAGGAACTAGACGCACCTATTACCCTGGATGAACTAGAGGAGGTGGTGAAACAGCATTACTAGAGGACTTTGGGCTGCCGGATGTTTGGAGACTGAAACACCCTAATGACAAGCAGTACTCTCACTACTCTGCTCCGCAGCACTTACATACGAGGTTGGATTATTTTTTTGCCATGCCAGATGTGGTTATAGAGACCTCCCAAATAGAATATAGAGCAAGGGTCCTGTCAGACCACTCGCCCCTGGTGCTGACCTGGCAGTACTGTCGCCCAAGGGCGCGGATACCGACGTGGCGCCTCCGCGCGGAGGCACTTAGAGACTCAGTTTTCAGGGAAGACATCAGGGATGCGATCTTGCAGTACTTTGAGGTGAACACGGGCAGTGTGGATTCAGTGAGTACACTCTGGGAGGCTTTTAAGGTTGTGTTGCGGGGTACTGCCATTTCTAAGTCAAAAGGCCTGCAGGGTGGGGTCCTAATGGAACTAGAGAAGGCGGAGAAGCAACTGAAGCGCGAAAGCGACAGGGCAGGAGGGGACGCGGAACTTGTACTCGAGCTGCAGCAGAGGTGTGCGGAGCTTTGGGAAAGGCTTTGCAACCTTAACTACAAAAAATATGTCGAGAGGCAACATGCAGGTGGGGACAAAACTGGCCGCTTGTTGGCGTGATTATATAAGAGCGAAACCCCCAGGCCCCCGATTAGGATAATAACTAGAGAGGACGGGGAGGTGGTTGACACCCAGGAAGGAGTCAATGGGGCATTTTTTGACTATTATAGAATACTATGAGGACAGAGGAGGGGAAAACCAGGAGGAGATTAGAGAAACATTGAAAGACATGGAACTACCTAAGATTAGTGATGAAGAAAGGGAGGAACTAGACGCACCTATTACCCTGGATGAACTAGAGGAGGTGGTGAAACAGCTGCCCACCTGCAAGACCCCGGGCACGGACGTATTCCCGGGCGAGTTTTATAAAGTATATAGGGCAGAGGTACTCCCCCCTATGCTAGAGATGTTTAATGAGTCTTTTGAGAAGGGTCGGCTACCGGATACGCTTGGAGAAGCACTAATCGTACGGCTCCCCAAGGCCAACAAGCCGGGGCATTGCTGCGGCTCGTATAGGCCGCTGTCGATGTTGAACCAGGACAGCAAGATCCTGACGGCGGTCCTGGCTAATAGGCTATGAAGGGTCATCAGTAAATTGATACACCCAGATCAGACAGGCTATGTCCCCAATAGAAATATAACTCACAACCACAGGCGACTCCACCGGGTGATTGAAGAGGGGAACAGAAGCGATGAGGAGATGGTGGTGGTGTCCCTAGATGCAGTCAAGGCTTTTGATTCGGTGAGGTGGCCATGGTTGCTGGCGGCCCTGGAAGAATACGGGATGGGGCCGAGTTATGTTAGGTGGGTGGAATTGTTGTACAGCGAACCACTGGCCAGAGTACGCACGGGATCGGTGATATCTAAGAGGTGGCAACTCAGTAGAGGCACTAGACAAGGGTGCCCCTGGTCCCCGATGTTATATATTCTAGCCCTGGAGCCCTTAGCAGTGTACCTCAGACAACAATATGACTTGGTTGGCATTGAAGTGGGGGGAGAGAAACACCTAATATCCTTATATGCTGACGATTTGTTACTGTATTTGAAATATCCGGAGGAAAATCTCCAGTATATTTTAGAGGTCATGGAAAAGTATGCGGAACTGTCCGGCATAGCGGTAAACCCCCAAAAATCGAGCATGTTTCCATTGGGGAGCTACACAGGAGTCCCTCTGGAACGATTGCCAGTGTTGTCCATACCTTGGGCAGCTGATTCTTTCCGCTACCTCGGAATAGATGTATATCATACTGTGGAGGGGGAACACTTGCACAATACAGAGGTGGCTGTGAAGAAAATCCGCACGAAAATGAAGTTTTGGGAGAAGCTGCCGCTGGCGATGATGGGGCGGGGGGCGATGCTCAAGATGGTGGTCCTGCCTAGGCTGTTGCATTTCTTCAGTAATATACCACACCTGATACCCAAGAAGTTCTTTGCCAAACTAAACAGCATGTGTAGGGACTTCCTGTGGCACGGCACCCGCAATAGAGTTGCGCTATGGAAGCTACAGAACTTCCATGATAGAGGGGGCATCAAGCTGCCGAACTTTGAGGCCTATTATGTAGCCAGCCAATTGCAATATGTAACCAAATGGCTTTCTGACGAAGAAACTCCTGAATCTAGGCTGTTTGGGCAGGACTGCGCCCCGTTTTACCTAAAAGAGATCATCTGGGTTCCTAGACTTGAACTGAATGAAAGCCCGAGTATGCTGTTGCTTGGGTGTTAGATGTGGCACAGAGCATGCCAATTGATGGAGAGCCCGTGCCCGTGTTCCCCACAGGTGCTGCTAGTTGCCTTAACCAAGGGAGACAGCCAGCTTAGGATGATAATCAGGACCTATTGGGAATCGTTTGGGCTGGCCACATTGGGAGATATATGGCAAGAAGGGGCTATTAAAGAATTCGAAGACCTGGGAGAAGAGACAGGGTTGCATGGGGGCCAATATGTTACATATCTTAGGCTGGTGCAGACTATCCGTAAAACCTGGCCGGAGACTGTGCTGGTGGAAGAACCAGACGCTCTAATTGGAACGATATATGACATATCGGAGGGAGGGCACGAGATCTCTAGATTATACGAGGTGGTGATGACCCGGGTGGGGAAGGACTTGATGGAATTGAGGCTGGACTGGGAAGCGGAGGTGGGGGCGCAGCTGACCGATGGGATGTGGGAACGGGCCATGGGATACCATAAGAAAGTGTCCAGAAATGCTAGATTGCAGCAAATACAGCTATACATAATGCATAGAGCCTATATGACCCCGAAAAGAATATCTAAGTTTGCGAACGCAGGAAGACAAGCATGTCCGAAATGCGATGAGGAAGACGCAGATATGACACACATGTTCTGTTCTTGCCCAGTGATCGAAGCTTTTTGGGGGGGAAGTGGCACGGAAACTAGCAGACAAAGGGGTCCCGCTACACATAGATACGGCCTGGGCCTGCCTGCTGGGAGGGTTTCCCAGACCACGGAATACTAAACACCTTGGGAAACTGAGGGACCTGGCATATGTGCTTGCTAAAAGAAGGATAGCCATGAGCTGGAAGCAATGCCACAAGCCACGGATAGAGGTATGGTGGCGGGACTTGCAAAAATGGGCGGAGGCTGAAACGGTGGCATGGCAGGAGGCATGTAGCAATTGCGGGGAGGAAGATGTAGGTAACCTGACGGCTTGGAGGATGTTAATTACAGGACTGTTTGGCACAGTAGTGGACCCTGCAGCTTCGGAAGGAAGCGATACCCAGCCACACGCAGTGGATACAGAACCGAAATGTTGATAAGCTCTTGAGCGGGGGGGGAATTGGGGTGCAGTAACGAGTGTTAATTGATGTTTACGAGTCTATTGTAATTAATGCTGCAAGTTTGATTTGTATTGTTTATTCTCAAAATAAAAAATTTAAAAAAAAAACAACTAATCTAGCAATGTATTATCTTGTGGCACAATCTACACAATCTACACAACAGTGGAACTGAACAAACCAGGCAAATGGATTTGCTGGTAGCCCAATGATTTGATGATGCAACTTTGGAATCTATTTCCCAGTACCAAAATGGATTGATCTAGCTATGCAATGGATTCACTGGCAGCACAATTGAATCAGTCTAACTGTGCCCCTTTTTCACTCTACCTCAGTGAATGGCACAATGGATTAATCTAACTATGCAATACAGTCACGGGTAGCACAACGAATGGACTAATTACTTAAACTTGCGGCACAATGTATTCACTGGTAGAACAATGAGATTAATATAGCTAGTGTGGTGAGTTGGCTGAACTCTCCATCTTTGTATCCATGAATAGTAGACCATTAGGGATGGGGGTGGTCTGGCTGCAACCCAATGAGCCTCCCTGGGTGTGATTGGGTGGGATCCCTTGGGCCTGCTACTCCCCAGGAGATGTGGCAATCCTGCCAGGAATTCCAGAAGCAGGGATGAGAGCTGGAGAAACAAGGAGTCCTGGGACACCCTGTTTCCCCTGATTTCCCAATCCGAGCAGGGAACTGTCGTTACCCCTGAGGTGTGAGCTACAAGTTAATAGTCGGATCACTCATGGACCTTCCCAGACTGGGGACACATTTGTTGCGGAACGGGTGAAGGCACAACACCCTACCCACCCGCACCCCAGATTTTGAGAAGGAGATTGTATTAAACCAGCCAAAGCACGTCTTATCAGTGCTCACAGATGACTGTGAAATCCAAGTGGAAAATTACCAGAAAGGGAATGAAGAAGTCAAGGTTTACTTGCAAAGAGCATCATCAGAGCTAAAGGGATGCTGTGACCGGTTTGTCCAGAGAGACTCGGCACCTCGTGGCCCACTACATGGTGAAAGCCTATATGATGCGGCACAGTGCCACACTTCCTCGAGGCTTAATTAAAATCAATCTAAAACATCAGGTAACTGACCATTGCAAGCCTGAGGCTGGGAATAGGCCAAGGAGAGGAGGTTACCACTTGGATGCAATGTGCAAGAGTGAATGAAATAGCCTGAGCTTTTTTGTTTTTTAGCAATACAATCATGCAGGCAATTCTATTTCTGAATTTGAGCCCCGCCAATCAGACCTAACTTTTATAATCTCCATGCCAAAAAGCAAAGCACAATTGGAATGAGGATTCAACAAAGGAACCCTCCCGTCCCCTGCACACTTTAGGATGTTTGGACTAGGTCCACTACTGTTTTCTCATATCAATACAAAAAACATATAAACCAACAAATTCAGTTGTGTGTTTTTATAGCAAACGTTTATATCTAAAGTGTCAAATACACAATATTTCAAAAGGAGAAACATATACAAATTCAAGAAGCAAAGAAGTGCAATAGTAGGTCACAATAAATTTTAAACAATGGTGGAATCCAATTCATGTGGCGACGCGTTTCGAGGATACTTTCCTCTTCTTCATATGGCCAAAATTGAATTCTTCATACAAAAGGAGAGAAACAAAGGGGAGAACGTTTGTACAAGTTTTTTATACCTTGAGGTAATTCATTAAACTCATGCTGTGTATTTCAGTCTCATCTGTGAGCCAGAACAGACTACATTGTCAGAGTAATTGTAATTAATCTAGTACCACAAGGGCACATTCATACCCAGTTAAATTCAGGGTGAGGGGAGGAGAAGAGGTTCAGAGAGACGTTTCTAGTCCAGTTCAAGAGAAATCATTGTTCAAAAGTGTTTAGAAAGAATGTAGGTAGGTAAAGGAGCCATATAGGACAAGATATAAGGGAGTTCAATTACCAGTAAGCAAAGTGTTCAAGGGCATCGGGTGCAGATAGAGATCCTTGGTGGTGAATCAGACAATGTGTAGATCCTCCACGGGAAATATAGTTTGCTGTAGTCAAGAGGAAAACACAGCTGCAACAAAAGTGAGGAGCACCGCCCACTGAAGAAAGCGCATTACCAGCACGCTGTGCCTGACAGCTCGCGCACCATAACTACTAAGCGTATACCACAAGGTATTTCTTTCATCAGCTAACACTTTAGTTGTGGATAGTATTGTATCAATATGTTGTTTTAGTATTCCTCTCAAGCTCACACTTATATCATATTCTCTAGAGTACTTTGCTGACTCTTGATGAACGTTGAACAGAAGTTACACAGTGTTTAACGGGAATGAACCCCGAATATATCAGGCGTCCACGCCGTACGAATATTTTCTCCAGCACTTACCACTCCTCTTGTACACTCCACAGGTACTACATTTCGTCTAGTGCCTAGGGTTGAATTTACCTCTCATCATAGTTTGATTTCTACTCGCGTGCTCCTCACTTTTGTTGCAGCTGTGTTTTCCTCTTGACTACAGCAAACTATATTTCCCGTGGAGGATCTACACATTGTCTGATTCACCACCAAGGATCTCTATCTGCACCCGATGCCCTTGAACACTTTGCTTACTGGTAATTGAACTCTCTTATATCTTGTCCTATATGGCTCCTTTACCTACCTACATTCTTTCTAAACACTTTTGAACAATGATTTCTCTTGAACTGGACTAGAAACGTCTCTCTGAACCTCTTCTCCTCCCCTCACCCTGAATTTAACTGGGTATGAATGTGCCCTTGTGGTACTAGATTAATTACAATTACTCTGACAATGTAGTCTGTTCTGGCTCACAGATGAGACTGAAATACACAGCATGAGTTTAATGAATTACCTCAAGGTATAAAAAAACTTGTACAAACGTTCTCCCCTTTGTTTCTCTCCTTTTGTATGAAGAATTCAATTTTGGCCATATGAAGAAGAGGAAAGTATCCTCCAAACGCGTCGCCACATGAATTGGATTCCACCATTGTTTCAAATTTATTGTGACCTACTATTGCACTTCTTTGCTTCTTGAATTTGTAAATGTTTCTCCTTTTGAAATATTGTGTATTTGACACTTTATATCTAAACTTTTGCTATAAAAACACACAACTGAACTCTTTGGTTTATGTTTTTTGTATTAATATGAGAAAACAGTAGTGGACCTAGTCCAAACATCCTAAAGTGTGCAGGGGACGGGAGGGTTCCTTTGTTGAATCCTCATTCCAAGTGTTTCTTGTTTGTAGGGGTCTTGTGCCATGGCCTCAGTTCCTCCCCCGCACCTAAAATTTATCTACAGCATCTCTTAAATGTATGTTTCATTGACATTTAATTTGAGGTGTGCATCAATAATCAACCTTTTTCCAAAAAGCAAAGCACACTCGTGTACCTTTGCTGTGGCTGTCTACTGACATCCCACGCAGCTGCCCTGCTGTGGCAGTTGAGCAGGTTCAAAGGCCACATGTACATTCCTGAACACAGCTGCTGGAACCTTAAGTTCCAAAAGGCAGAGATGGCCTTTTAACTGTATGCCCCTATGGATCAAATATTGTCTCCCCCAACTGCATGGGGGCAGTTGAAAAAAACGAAATAGAAGACATGTATGGTTTTTACATGGCGGCTTCGGGGATTACACAATTACGCAGTGACTATCAATTAATGTCATTGTATTGTCAGCCGTGTGAACACTGACTCATTGATGATGGAACATGCTATGTATTATGTTTTATGGGCTGGCTGTATCCACAACCATTTGCGCCTCTCCCCGAACGCCCTCCATTTGATTCCCCTGGAAAAGGCTAGCCGCATCCCCCAGGGAACAGTAACACTCCCTAGAAGTTAAGCTGTGAACTGGTACTTCCTTGGCAAGTCTCACATTACAATGAGCATGTCTCACTAGAGCGCTGATTACTGGAGTCCTTTTGATTTAGGCAGACGGGAAGGGGATGGAGTTGTAGTCCAGCAGAGAGCTTCAATCCAGATGGGTCCCCCATCTTGGGGTTTGCTAGAGATCCCAAACATCATGTCCTCCTTACCACTTACTACACATGAGGCACTTTCAGGATGACATCAGAATGCAAAGGATACTTGTTACAGCAGCCTGGATTGGACCCTTAAAAACAGACATGCTATGGACCAATCCATTGTGGCATTTTGCCTATATTGGGGTGGGGGGGGACCCACTCCTTAATCGATTAATCTGTTTGGGGTTCAGTCTGCTCCAAAGCCCTCTACCATAGAGGGGAAGACGGACAGCTCCAAGGACGAGGCAAGCTCTTCTCCCTAACCACCCAAAAAAATCGGGACATTGCTTACTTCAACCAAGACCACTAGTACTCAGGACCCCGTTCAGTGACGGTGACTAAACTTTGCAAGGGCTCTCTACACACCGTCCTGGTTGGGAAGGGCTGAAGAAAGGAGTTTCCTTGACCTGTAGATACTAGTCTTGGTCTCCCAGAAGCATGCAAGACCTATTTTCTGCCTTGAGATGCTTTTCGAGCCGACTCTGCCATGGTCGACTAACTGTCTTTGGCGCGCTAAGCACTTTTAACTGCTTACCTGCTTTTTTTTTTAGCCTTCTTGACGCCGATTTGGTCAGTTGAAGCCAATCATCTTGCGTGGGCTCCATAATCACCTAGACTCTGTAGAATTAACCTACTAGCCCGCCTCTATCCCCAACTTGATCCAAAGGAGGCATCATCTCGACTCAATTCAAATGCTAACTCAACTTGCAGGTAGCCATCAATTCACCTGATCCAATGCAGACTCAACCCAGCAGAAGCATCGTCTCGACCGTGTGCGCCATTGGGAAGCAAGACTGGACCGTCTCGACACCAGCTCGATTACACTAAAGAGCTCCAAGACAAGAAACAATCTGTGTTTGAAGCTGTACTGGCCCCCCAGCCAGCCTTAAAGGGCCCTAGCGACTTGGAAGCCTACCTGCTATACCTCTTTAAAGACAGTTTCATTAACTTTGACATGTAGTGCTGTAATCTTGCCTAAGCACTCCTGTCTACAATCCCAGAGTGCCCCTTTATTCTAAAGCTGCTTTTCCCTTACAGCAGTGGCGTTGTATTCCCTACCCAGTCCTCTATTTCTGCAGAGCAGTAGTCATGTAGTCACAACCACTACTAATGGAAAGACCAGTGAGACTTGCAGTTTCAAAAGCAAGTTGGGAACGACCTGTGGCGAGAGGCCCAAGCCCAGGTGGAGAAATATAAAAGGGGCCACAAATGCCCAGAGTGGGTGAAGTTCCTGAGGGACACAGACAGGTCTGTTCCTACTCCCTTCACCCAGGGGAGAGCCAGGAGGCTGAAACTTGTGACAAACATCTCATTGGCGGAGCCTGACGAGACACACTGAGAAGCAGCTGAATCTTACTGACCTACTGGGAAGGGAGTCTGGCTCAAACAAACTGCCTGGAAAGTTGGCAGTGTTTCCATTTGCCCATGGAGAATTTTAGGTGCATAGCATAGGACCTCCATCAGCAACCCCAAGGTGGACACCAATGCATAGGAGAAAGGCCTGAGGTATATATTTGGAAGCCATGGGCTAGGCATAAGGCCAATTAAGAACTCTGAAACCTAGACTTGAAGGAATTCCTGAGAGAGACCATCTTGGGAAGCCTGGAAAAGAGGTCCATGCAGAGACCTATTGTGAATCCTGACAAAGCCAAGCGCCAGAAGAGTGCCAGGGTCCACGATGGACCTGATGAGAGTACTAATAAAGTTCTGGTGTAGGAGAGACCATATCTATCATGAAGGATGAACAGACACATATGTGAAAGACTGGGTGAGGAAAGACCCTGCCCATTCCCCACCCGGTGGAGGAACACTCAAACTTAATGTCCCGTTAGGCCTGTCCTGCCGATAGATACAGAGCAGAGGGAGCATCCATAGAGGGACATCTGGCGTAGCCACAAAGGACAGTGATGGTCGAAGACTGTGAATAGCATGAATAAGGAACTGATACTATAACACTGTTTTCAGATTAGGGATGGACTCCTAAAGCATGGATTTTGAACTTTTAGTTGTTTAACCTTTTTTGGACTTCTGTTGTTAGACTAGGGTAGCCGAGAGGCTAAAGGACATCTTAAGACTAGGTTTATTGTTTTTCTGAATTTTTTTTACCACCATTAGAGATTCCTTTTGTTAACTAGATTAGGGTGTCTCTAAGGAGTAGAGAGGTACTTCATAAGAATAGGCATCCTGATACCAGAGTGGGGGAGAGGGCAACCCTTTGAAGAAATACCACTTCTCTTTTAACTTGACCCGAACACTTGTATTCAAGAAATTGTATTTTACCACAGGGATGGGTAGGTGCTACATCACCCCTTATGCAGTGCATAAATAAAGTAAGGTTTGATAAGATCTGCAAGCTCCTTGTGTCCCACTGCTCAGCTACCACACTCTGAAATGTATTCACTGACAGCACAACGAAAGTAGTTTTGCTATGCAATATATTCACTGGCCGCACAATCAAGTTAGTCTAGTTATGCATTGGACTAACATGTAGCACAATGCCATTAGTCTAGCTATGCAATGGATTCACTGGTAGCATAATAGAATTAGTCTTCCAATGCAGTGGATTGCCCAGTAACACAATGAATTAGTCTAGCTATGCAATGGACTCTCTGGTAGTGCAATGAATTTAATCTAGCTATTTAATGTGTTCACCGGTAGCACAGGGAATCCAACAATGACTTGGTCTAAGTATGCAATGGATTCACTGATGGCACAATTAGTTAATCTAGCTTGATTTCCTGATTGCACAATGAATTACTCTAGCTCACTGATTGCACGCTGGGTATTTCCCTGGCTGTGTCCCAGAGCTTCAAAGACTAAGGGCTGGGGTGAAGCAGACTAGCAGATCCCATAGCCCAAAGGACATGCCTGTGAATGGCACTTCCCAATTCCTTTGGCCTTTGTGAGTTTGACAAGTGGTTGACTCTTCCCCAGCCTTCCCGACCTTCTATACTGATAATGCAGCTGTCTACTCTGGTGGCTTTCAGAGGTATGGGTCAAACATGCGACTTTTGTAGCAACATCTGGAGCTGAAGAATTCCAAGCGCACCCCCTCTACATGCTAGACAGCAGCTCGCCAGCCTGTCCCAATCCATTGTGTAAGGCATTCTCTATGTTGTAAGACAGATACATGCATGTTTCATATGTGTTTTCTCCCCACTTGTACCCATAGGTCCTTGGCAGAGGGCGACAGCGCTGAGCCCATGGCATACAGTCTCTGAAATCAAGGTTACTCTCTGAAGAAAGGTGATTGGCCATGAGGGCCCCCGGTATCCTGGATCTGGCGCTATTCTGGTTCATCTGCCCTCTGGCTGCCCCGGTCAGGATCTGCGCATTCAATGCCCAACGCTTCGGGGAGACAAAGATGGCCAAAATCACCATCCGCAACACCATAGTCCAGGTAAGAGGGATTGGCAAGACCATGCAGTCTCCCAGACCTTGCACCCTAGCTCCATCGCCAAGGGTGGTCATCTTACAGTGTGTGACTGTGCGTATAGGGATATTATGGGGAATGGTGAAGGTATGGGAGGGGACCCCTCAATTTACAAAAAAACAAGAAAAAAGTAAACTTACAAACTAACTGCGGCCGATATAATCACATGGAACCCTTATAGACTTCGAGCAGCAGAGCTGCCGAAAATGCTGTGCAAATCTTACAGGCCAAAGAGTACATCTCTACCTCGGGTTACGCATCTGATGGCCCAAACCTCTGGCAGCAGTGCTACCCCTCAGGTTCTACATGCCGCAGGGTCGGTTCTCTCAGGGAGCCGGGCAGTCCCTTAGGGTGCACTTCACACGAGCTGAGACAGCAGTGCTATGCATAAGTTTGCACGTCTCGCAGGTTAGACCTCAGGCAGCAGATCTTGTGCTCTGGTTATGCGTATTGTGCAGGCTAAGGTCCCTGGCACTGCCAAGGCTCCGGTCAAACTGTCATCCAGCGGATTCTGCCAGGGGATGGGAGGAGTCTATCACAAGGCCTTCCCTGGAGAACGTGTCCCTTGGTCCCTTGTCATTGCCGCCTGCATCCCTTCCAACACTTGATTCTGCTGACAGGTTGGCAGTAGTGCTTTATACGACCCACGTGGCAAGACCTAACACATGGGATTGCTCAGGATCCCGGGGGCTGCTTGTCCTCTGTACTACTGGTTTCCACCTGGAGGGCCCCTTTGTTGGCTGCTAGATGTTCTATTGGACCTCCATCTTGGCACTGTGGTATAAAGCCTTCCACTCATGCATACTTGCCAGCATGACCCATTCCAATCTGTAGGTGCTTATCTAGACCTGTTTTTTCTTTGCATTCTGGGACTTGTAGTTCCACTTTTCCCATTATAAAACTCAGACTACGAGTCCAAGAATGCAAAGGAAAAACCAGAACTGGATAAGCACCTACAGACTGGAATGGGTCATGTTGGCAAGTATGCTCCTGGGGTGCTGGAGCTGGCTTCCTACTCTGTATAAATCTGGGACCTATTCAGCTTAAAAACAGCTGCTTCTGACTGTTCCATGTGTTAATATCCCCTCAAATATATCGTCATAAAAAATTGTGCCTTTTTTTGCGACGATATTAAGCCATGGAACCTGCAGGGGACACCCCCACAACCCCCATCATTTTTTTAATGGAGCGCGGGTCACCCCCGCAACCCCTGGTCCTAATAACCCCATAAATTATCCTCACTAATATCGCCTATGGCCTTACTCCACGACCATCTATATGGTGATACTATTGGTGGGGATAACATTACCTGATACCCTTCTGACATGCACCCAAATGTGAATCATCATTGAGCATTTTCCACCGAACATCAACCGACAGACGCACATTTTAAAAACGCCTAAAACATTAGGACTTCTAGACACTTCTAACGTCAAGCAGTCAATACCCAAATGCCCCACGGAAAGATGCCTTGTACGGCTTATACACCCCCTTCTTACACCCACTCATTATCAAATCAGGATCTTAGGTAAAAGCAAATTATCGGGGCAAAATGCAATGCAAACCCGAATTTCTGTGCACAAAAGACATTTGGACACCATGTACCTCCATCTTGGAATACTTCATTTACACAAAGCACTGCGTGTCATAAACCATTCAGAAAATACAGCCAGGGGAGACACAAACAGGCACACTGGATGTCTGGATAACCTTTCAAGAGCTGACCCTTTACCGCGTCATATCAAAAAGATTACACATTTGCCAATGGACACAATCAATAGTTTTGTAAAATGTTAGCTCTCACTGCCTTGTTTAGCCCCATCACCCATATTGGCAAATAATGGCATTACCTCACAAAAATAAAGGCTGTATGGGAAAGTCCTATAGCCATGGATTTAAGTGAGCCAGGGCTAGCTGCAGAAGACCCTCAGCAGTCTAATAAAACTGCTTTTTAATAGGGGCTCTGGCCCCCACTAACGATTTCCAAAGATATTGTTATGCAAAGTCATTCATTGCCATCTTGTGGCTAAAATGTGAAGTGCATTTAGGCATCCTTCTTTAGACTGCAACATTCAACCGTGAATTACAGTGGATGGGCTGCTTCTTAGTTTGCTCTGGCCCAAGCCTTCAGAGATTAAATGGGACCAGCAACAGACACAGCAGAGTCTTAAGTGACGTGATAAGTAACCATTAATGAACACGTTGTAAGTAACATGCCCACTGCTGTCACATTGTATTGTATTTGTCAGTTATAGAGCGCCCTTTCCCCATGTGTATGGCCTCAATGCGCTTTGTGGTTGTAAATCTCTCTGTGACCGCAGTCCATGTGTAGGAGGTTCTAATTGTTTAAATGAAAAGATGCATGTGTGCAATATGCTGGGTTAGGACTTTGGTGAGCTGGCTAGGCTCCAGTAAGCAGCCCGGAGTTCAGGCACGTGGGTGGGTGCTGTTGGTGGGTTCGGATAGATTGCTAGTGCTGAAAGATTCAATGTGTGCCAGCTAGACTGATTATTCTTTCCATTGGTTGTCGCTGTATAGTAATGGCAGAGGTGTTGAGGCACGTCAAGGGTTTCAGTGTGGATGGCTACATGTGCTGCTAGACCCGAATAGCATAGCCAAAGCTGCATTCTAGGGTGCAAGGGTGGGGGGCCGTGGCCTGGCCTGCTGTTAGGCCCTGTCACACTATTGATGACACTGCTTTGTCTTCTGCGGGCCACAATCGGTTTAAGAAAGGTTATTTACAAATTATTATTTCTTTTTTAAAGAGTCTGGAGTACCGTGCTATGAAGATGAACAGTGCAGATTGTTCTTTGCATTATCCAAAAAGTTTCTTCAGAGTTAATACCTTTTATACAGTTATGTATAAAATGTATAATTTCTGTACATTTTATGCAATTATGAATAAAAGGTATTAGCTCTGAGAATCCTATGTAGTTTTTCCTATAAAAAATATCTGCACTGTTTGCCTTGATAGCACGGTATGCATTCCAGCTCCTGTAAAAAAAACAGGATAAGCTACTATGGACTCAGTTACTGAAAACTACCAGTGGATTTCTGTATCTTGATTTATATTTGGTATTTTGTGGGAATGCCCCCCCACCACTGTTTAGGCAAGGCCTACCATTTAGGGCCCACATCCCTGATTTCTTGTCTGACCTAAAGCAGACTGTATCATATGGGTATTTCCTGTCAGCGTTGCACCTGCCACAGCACTGCAGAGGAACTACACTTAATGCTTCCTTCCTGTTTCTTCCCACACTATATGCAGATCTTGACACGGTGCGACATCTGTCTCCTGCAGGAGGTGCAAGACGCCAGGGGGCGTGCCATTCCCGCACTGATGAAGGAGCTCAACAGGTGAGTTGTTAAAGTTATGTTATGTAATATTTGTACAGTGCCTAGTGCCATTGTTATGGCTTCGAAGCGCTGCCAGGTGAAGGCCCTTCATAAGACCGCAATCTTTGCAAGCATGGAAATAAAACCGAGCATTACATTGCATGTGAATAGTAAAGAGAATTAGGTGACTATTCAATTACTAGAAGAGATGACTAGTTTAAAACATTTTAAAAATTGTTAGGGTAGATTCTGGGGTTGGCAGAGCCGGACATCCAGCTCACAGAAGGCCCTAGCTCCTTCCAATGTCCCAAAGAAGTCGAGGTCCACACAAGGAGCAAAGGTCAACTGCCGTTTATAATAGTCAAACGAGCAGGGACAACATACAAGGCATCAAGTTCCATCCGAGTACATCTTCAACAAGTTCAGCTTGCAGGACCTTTTTGTATATTCGTGACGTCACAATCGTCGTCACTCACCAAGATCTTTCCCTGAACCTAATGCCACGCTGAATTGGCTCCCACCCAGAGCGGTAGGTCCAGTATAGGGACATATGGGGTGCGTGATTATTGGCGGTTGCTGTGTCAGGTGGTGTACTTAGTTCATCCCCCAAAAATTGCTACCTAAGAAATGTTACATTAGAACTCTTGATGATTGGCTGGAGATTCCGGCTGTCATCCCCTGTCCCCCAGTGTGCTGATTGGTCAGTCTGCGGGCCTCCAAGCCTGGGATCAGCACTGTTCCCAGCCCACGAGACACCTGCTCTTGTATAACATGTATCAATAATGTGTGACTATATGACTGTGTAACAACGAGGTCTTTGCTAATGCCATGAGAACAGTCCAGTCCCATCGCATATCGTAGGTGGATTGTTGCAATTATGTTGCAAGGTTCAGCCTCAGACGTGGGATGGCTGCATCTTCCCAGCTTCCAAGTCTTGGCATCAGATCAGGTCGGCCTAGGGAAGTCTAATTACTTTGATTTGTATGTTAGCTTGAGGTATTCTGTCCTGTAGCTGGGCTCATCGTGGCATCGTGAGTGAGGAAGGTCACTTGCAACATTATGGCCTTGGCGGTAGCAGTCTTTGCCAGGGCAATTCCGCTTGCTCAGCAGCTTGCAGCTTCGAGGTCTCTGTAAAGGGAGTGTAGTGTAATGGATTGTCTGAGGCCTACCTAATTTCTGTTTATCTTTCCAATATGACTGAACAAGAGTTAAGCCTATGCAATGAGTGATCAGGTCCTTTGAATGCTCTTGTCCATCCATAGGGTAAATAGCGAGTAGCGTCTGCAAGCATATACACAAGCTGTTTCTGGCATCTTGAGTTTCTGCAGAGCAATAGTTGGCCTTTATGAAAAAATAACAAACATGCAGACAGGATGTGTGGTACTGTCCTCTAGCTCATAGAATTGTACATGTATGTTCTTCGTGTGAGTTGGTGTGTGAGTGTCCCGATGGTGCCTACTGCACGTATGCTTCCGGTCTAATGCGGCTATGTCGTCATGAAGTCTTTAACGACCTGCAACATGGCTGGCGGGAACGTAAGTCGATCTGGTCCATGTAATCGTCTCCAGCTCGGTCTTGGTTGTCATTGGTTGTGTTGGCTAGGGCTCTTGCCATCGCAGGATTGATCGCGCGGATGGCTGGATGTCTGTCTCACCCTCATCCCTCTCCCTCTCTCCCTCTCTCTCTCTCCCCCTCTCTCCCTCTCTCGCTCTAATACATTGAGTCCTATGGGCAGCAAAGTAAGCATCTGTGAGTTGGCAGATTAGGGGGAAGCGTTTGGCAGTCTGCACACTCCCTTCAATTACCATAAGCAACAGCTAAGAGTTATGGGAGGCAAGAATATTTGATTCAGAGAAAGGGCTACTTGAAATTTGGGGACGCAGTCACCCATTTTGCCTTGTTTAGAATGCTGGTTGCCGGCTTAGAGATGCCTCAAGGTCACTCTACCATGCTCCGGTCTCATGACGAGCCAATGAGAGATGAAAATATGGCCAGGGCGTGAGGGAGATTAGTCAATGACAGATGGTGACTCGGCCAGAACACAAGGGAGACGAGTCGATGAGAGTTGATGAAGACATGGCCTGCTGGGAATTCTGCCCGTCTGGGCAGGGTCTTTTTTTGGGCAGGGCAAGAAGGTGTTTGTCAGGCATTGGTCTGGGCAGGGGCTAGAATCCCTGCTCATTTCCCCCAGAGGTTTACCTTTCCGGTACCCTCAAACCCCCAACTTTTCTCGCACAGTCCAAAGTGAAACGTCCCCCTCCACCATCAACCAACAAACTCGCCAGGTTTTGACAAGGCACCAGGCCTTTGGTATCAGTGATGCTGCAACCCTGCAGGGGAATCTTTATGATGAAACACAGAGCAGAAAATATGGAGGGTGGGGTGTGGATTCCTCAAAAATGTGCATCACCATGGTGTAAAAAAAAAAGTGGGTGAGGGGTGCGGGAGCCACAGAATGGTGAAGCGGGAAAGACAGTAAAGGCACAGATCCAGCACAGGACACATGGAGGTGCATGTCAGATGGAGGCAGGACTGGGCAGCAGAATGGGCAATGAGGGTTTTTGCGCGTTGGAGTCTGGGACAGGGAGAAGAGTGAGAACATGACTGGCGGTGAGCCAGGTGAGGTGAAGGTGGGAAACAGCAGATATGGTATGAGGGAGATGAGCCAATGAGAGATGAAAACAAGTCCAGGATGTGAGGGAGACTAGTCTAGGAGAGTGGTCACATGGCCAGAACGTGAGGGAGACGAGTCAATGAGAGAATAAGACCTGGCCAGAACACAAGGGAGAAATGGCCATGAAGTGAGGGAGACCAGCCGATGATAAATGGTAACATGGCCAGGACAGGACGCAAGGAGGATGAGTCAATGAGAGCTGGAGATATTACCAGGACACGACATGAGGAAGATAAGTCAATGAGAGTTAACCATGTCTGGGGTGCCCTTCATGGTACATTGGCTGAGCGAGTTCTCTGCTAGCTCCCAGGTGGCTGCACGCCCTCCATCATGCATTGGCTGGGCAGGTTGTTTGATAGCTCCTGCTCTCGTAGCCTCACAGGTGGCTGCATGCCTTCCATTGTGCATTGCTGAGTGGGTTCCCTGCTAGTCTTGCAGGTGGCTGATGTCCATCCATCATTCATTGGCTGAGCGTGTTGTCTTCTATCTCCTCTGTCAAGCCTGTAGGTGACTGCGCACCCTTCATAGTTCATGAGCTGAGCAGGTTCTCGGTTAGCTTCTGGGAGGGAAACGAGTCAGTGAGAGATGGAAACATGAGCAGGGCGCGAGGGAGACGAGTCAATGAGAGATGGAAACATGGTCAGGGCGAGAGGGAGACAAGTCAATGAGAGATGGAAACATGAGCAGGGCGCGAGGGAGATGAGTCACAGAGATGGAAACATGGTCAGGGCGCGAGGGAGACAAGTCAATGAGAGATGGAAACGTGGCCAGGGTGCGAGGGAGACGAGTCAATGAAAGATGGAGACAGGACCAGGAAGAAGGGAGAACAAAGGGGAGCTAAAAGCCCACATGAGGCAGAGACAGGATTTTCTTGATGGTCAACACGTGTGTCCCTCTACAAGAGCTTCATCAGGGCCAGATATATAATAATATATGTGACGGCTGATTATCACTAACCTTAAAATTCTATGTTTTTATATCGCTGTATGCAGTATTTTGGTACTGTTCAAACATGACTTCGTCTGTGATTATCCTGTTTTTAGGGATGGAGTTCCAATTTCAATCTGCTTCCTTAGATGACTCTCTGTGCCTAGGACTCAAAAGCCTTTCAAATTGCATGATGGTGGACCTGCAGCCACCTGCAAGGCTGTTGAGCAGGAGCTAGCAAAGAACCTGCTTTGACAATGCATGATGGAGTGCATGCAGCCACCTGCAAGGTTGCAGGAATTGGAGCGTGCAGAGCACCGCTCAGCCAATGCATGATGGAGGGCGTGCATTCACTGCAAGGCTTCCAGAACAGGGTCTAGCAGAGAACCTGGTCAGCCAATGCACAATTGAGGGCATGCAGCCACCTGCAAAGCTGCCAGAACAGGAGGCAGCAGAGAACCTGCTCAAACAATGCATCATGGTGGACGTGCAGCCACCTGCAAGGCTGTCGGAGAAGGAGCTAGCAAAGAACCTGCTTTGGCAATGCATGATGGAATGTGTGCAGTCTCCTGCAAGAATTGGAGCGTGCAGAGCACCGCTCAGCCAATGATGGAGGGTGTGCAGCCACCCGAAAGGCTTCCAGAAAATGGTTTAGCAGAGAAGCTGGTCAGCCAATGCACAATTGAGGGCATTCAGCCACCCGCAAAGCTGCCAGAACAGGAGGTAGCAGAGAACCTGCTCAAACAATGCATCATGGTGGACGTGCAGCCGCCTGCAAGGCTGCCGGAAAAGGAGCTAGCAAAGAACCTACTTTGCCAATGCACGATGCAGCCACCTGCAAGGTTGCAGGAATTGGAGTGTGCAGAGCACCGCCCAGCCAATGCACAATGTAGGGCATGCAGCTACCTGCAAGGTTGCCAGAACAGGAGGCAGCAGAGAACCTGCTCAACCAATGCATCATGGTGAACGTGCAGCCACCTGCAAGGCTGCCAGAGCAGGGGCTAGCAAAGAACACACTCAGCCAATACACACAGGTGGTCGTGGTTTCACCTGTGAGGCTGCCAGAAGGACGGGAGCTAGCGGAGAACCCACTCAGCCAATGCATGGTGAAGGGTGTGCAGCCACCTGTAAGGCTGTCAAAACAGGAATTGGCAGTTAATCTACTCAGTCAATGCACAATGGAGGGTGTGCAGCGACCAGCAAGATTGCCAGAGCATGGGCTAACAGAGAACCTGCTCTGCATGTGCACAATGGAGGACGTGAAGCCACCTGTGAGGTTTCAAGAACTGGAGCGAACAGAACCTGCTCAGCCCACGAACTATCGAGGGGGTGCATTCACCTGCAAGCCTACCAGAAGATGTAGAAGACCTTCTCAGTCAATGCACTGTGGAGGGCGTGCAGCCACCAGTGATGCTAACCGCACAGGGGCTAGTACAGAGCGTGCTCAGCAAACGCATGATGAAGGGCGTGCAGCCACCTGCGAGGCTGCAATACCAGGAGCTAGACGAGATCCTGTTCAGCAAATGCATGATGATGGGCGTGCAGCCACCTGCAAGGCTGCCAGAATAGAAGCTATCAAAGGACCTGCTCAGCCAATGCACGATGGAGGGCATGCAGCCACCCGTGAGGCTGCAGTAGCAGGAGCTAGCAAAGAACCTGCTCAGCCAATGCGTCATGGAGGGGGCGCTGTCGCCTGCAAGACTTCCAGAACAGGAGCTAGTAGAGATCCTGCTCAGCCAATGCATCACGGAGGGCGTGCCGCCACCTTCGAGGCTGTTAGAACAGGAGGTGATAGAGAATCTAGTCAGTCAATGCACGATGGAGGCCGTGCAACCTGCAAGGCTGCCCGAAAAAACGCTAGCAGAGAACCCGCTCAGCCAATGCCCAGTGGAGGGCCTGCAGTCAACTCAAGGCTGCCAGAACAGGAGCCAGCAGATAACCTGCTCAGCCAATGCACAGTGGGGGGGCATGCAGCCATGCACAGTGGAGGGCCTGCAGTCACCTCAAGGCTCCCAGAACAGGAGCCAGCAGAGAACCTGCTCAGCCAATGCACAGTGGGGGGGCATGCAGCCTTGCACCGTGGAGGGTCTGCAGCCACCTCAAGGCTGCCAGAACAGGAGCCAGCAGAGAACCTGCTCAGCCAATGCACAGTGGAGGGCCTGCAGCCACCTCAAGGCTGCCAGAACAGGAGCCAGCAGAGAACCTGCTCAGCCAATGCACAGTGGAGGGCATGCAGCCAGGCACTGTGGAGGCCCTGCAACAACCTCAAGGCTGCCAGAACAGGAGCCCGCAGAGAACCTGCTCAGCCAATGCACAGTGGAGGGCATGCAGCCACGCACCGTGGAGGGCATGCAGCCACCTCAAGGCTGCCAGAACAGGAGCCAGCAGAGAACCTGCTCAGCCAATGCACAGTGGACGGCATGCAGCCATGCACCGTGGAGGGCCTGCAGCCACCTCATGGCTGCCAGAACAGGAGCCAGCAGAGAACCTGTGCAGTGCAATAGGCTTCTCTGCAAATGTAGTCCTTGCAGCTCAGCAGCTCTTATGAAGTCTCTCTTAGATGTGCTGTTCTTTGGTCGAACTATACAAGTAAAGAACTCTGGTCTGATTGCGATATTTGAGGGCAGGAAGAAATGTTCATCTTTAACTTCCTCCTTGAAGCAGTTCACTAATATTCCTGCAAGGATTTCTTTATCATTCCCATTAATCATTAGTAAAATAATTGCCCAGATTACTTCATTTGAAAGAAAGCAGAACTCTATGGACCCCATGCCTTAATATCTTATTTCAGCTATGCTATCTATAGACCCTGTGCCTTAATGTCTTATGCGCTAATAATGGACCTTATGCCTTAATGTCCTATTTTAAGCTATGGGAAGTATGGAATGATGTGTTCCAATAAAGCCCAGAGTTCTTCTTTGCTCACTTTGTCTCCCTATGACGTAGACACGTATGCAAGGGACCAGGCAGGGATGTCATTTGGGGGTCGCCAGAGGTCGCAACTGCGACCCCTGAGGTCTCCCGTGCTACCCCTAAAAAAAAAAAAAAAAACACATTTTTTTAAAAATGGAACTAAAAAATACTTCAATGTACGCTCCCGAGCACTGGTGAGTTCCATGTAGCTCTTTGTTTCTGGAGTGGTTGGCTTTCTTGCTCAGGCCTCTTAAAAAACAACTGGTTCCAAACGTATACCACTTTGAGCAGTGACCCTAAATACTAAAGAATAGGAATAACAAATAATGTCTTTCTGGAATTCTATACAATAATTGCTAGACTCGTTAAAGGTTTGTTTCAGGCACACTTCAGGGGGTGAGTCGCTGATTTAGTCTGTTCTTAAACACCTCAACTCAGCCTTTCATTCTGCTGGGGTCACTAAATGAGTGCCAACACAGGTTAGGTGATATTGTATGTTTGTTCTATTTAAAGCGCTTAAGCGTAAGTGCTATATAATAACACATTATCTTTTGGCCTTGAACGCCTGCTTGCATTCACAGTAATTTGGTAGTATGGGCCTATACACACTGATATTTACGATGCATTTGGTGATTCATTCTTGTATGACATGTATATCACATTATAGTGATATCGTAACCATATTTTTTTCGTAGTGTACTTGGGAACAATACTATGTGGTGCCACTTCCTTTTTTTGTCAAGGGGTGAAAGGTCGTGTTCCATCGCTTCCCGTGATGTCACTTCGGGATGGGGTCAAATGACATCACTTCTTGTGTTGTCATCAGAGGGCATGGGTCGTCTGATGTCACTTCCGATACCCGTGGCATTTTGGTGAAATGACGTCCCTGGGCCCTGGTAGGCATTCCTGAATACTTTATGTTGGGGGAAACTGGTAGGAGGTGCTTCAGATGAGGGATTCTACTGCAAGGACTCTGTGATCTACGGTAATAGACACTACAAGCCAAAAAGTAGTGGGCCCGACCCTCTTGCAGATGAGGGGAGTTGAGGCATAGATGACATAGCGCCTGACATCATAGCCATCACTGGCAAGGCCCCGTTTACTGCTTCTTGGTCGGAAAGGAAAGTTCCCAACACTTGCCGAGTTTGATTTTTGGTTTGTTGGTTTGATCCCTTTTATACAATAGGATTACGCATTTAATGAAAACCCAATATCAACTCCTAGGAAGCCATCAGAGCATGTTGCTATAAATACAGCTGGCCTTCTGAAATGGGTACTGAGAGATCGCCAGGGCCTTTCAGAGACAAGCCATGCACCAGCCGAGCCAATGGCAGCCTTTGGTGGCACTGGCATGTCCCTACAAAAGGCTGCCTCATGGGCCATGGTGGTAGCTGGGTGATGTGGCCTCTCCTAGGCCCAGGAAAGGGCATTGCCAGGGGGGACCGTGATCACTGGCAGAGTTCAAGTGCATGAAATTGGGGGGGCACCGTTGAGAAATGGGGACTTACCTCAATTCTGGTGCCCACGCTTTAAGAAAGGGGTTCCCTGGTACCGCACCCTCTTTTCTCACTACACCCACCCGATCTTATATTTGATGCCCTTGAACCATTTATGACCTTGCTGTATGAGCTACCCTGTGCTATCTGAGCTGTGGGTGAGTGGTCTTCCCCATCCAATAGGCTAGCAAGCAGGTGTGGACGGTTGGCTGGCCCCTCGGGTTACCCATCAGGGAGGAAGGCGGATCCCACGCTTTGGTCTTTGACTGTCTGCTCTGACAGTTGATATCTCCATTAACATCAACTCAGACATCTGGAACAGGCTACTGGTGGTTCCAAAGAATCTTCCAGGATAAGGTCAAGTTAACTTGCATATAAGCTGTAGCAGTCAGGTAGGGGTCCACGTCAATTATTTTCTTTTTAAAGTATGTGCAATAAAATGTGGCCTGTTTAACGAAGTTGCTTCTTGGTCTGCTTGAAGCCAATATCGCACTCGAGAGCATCCCCCATTTCACAGACCAACCAGCATTTAACCACTGCTGTTTTCCACAGGGTTCATGGCTCTGAAGTCTTCGCACACATCAGCAGTGCAGCACTGGGCAGGAAAAGTTACCAGGAGAAGTACGTCTTCGTGTACAGGTGAGCGGTCCTGCAGGGCATCCCTCTTCTACCCATGCCCCGCTTTTTTGTTTTCTTTTTCTTTCTCTCTGCCCCCGTGCCACCTAAATTGTCACTGATTTCCTGCATACTTTTGAAGCTGGTGGGAGCGTATCTGCTAACAAGGGGGGGGGGGGGGGGGGGTTGGAGGTGTGAGGGGGCACTCATGTTTGTCACGTGACCTGTAAGGATTCATCTTTAATTACACCTGGTTCCCAGCTGTAGGTGCCCGGATGGTCTTGTTCTCAGGTGTATGCAGCGGTATGCGTAGAAATGACCGAATCTCAAAACAACGAGGCAGAAATGAGCACATTTGTTCGGCTGATTTATTTCGAATTTTTGGTACATTTTAATTAAAATATATGTGTGAGGTGAGGCAAGGGTATTAGTTAAGGTAGGAGGGGTGGAGTGAGTGGGAGTCTCCCCCCCCCGCATTATTAAAAAAATAAAAGTGCAAAAAGCAAGTAGGGCATTTGGTTTTTCGACCCCCAAAAAATCGGTCATTTCTCCATTCGTTTTTTAAAATTTGGTTTATTCATGGACAACCAAATGCACCAAGGTTGCATGGTGCCAATATGGCACTGAGGCAAGTTTGTCTAAGTGTGTCGCTACGACATGAGAGGCAGGGCGCTATGCATGTGGACTCCTGCTAGATCGGCATTGCTGCTGCTGGAGCACCCTCTCCAGCAGAGATGGCCACTTTTCTCTTATTTCAGAGAACATTTTTGTGACTTTGGGAACACCATACTTTACTCGTGCTATTGCCATTTTTCTGAATAGAAGCAGAATCTATGAAGCAAGTGGACTCCCGAGCTTCTCACTTATCTAGCCAAGACTCGGGTGAACCTGATGCTGGGTGCGAGATCCAGGCTGAAGGAGGAGACTTTAAAGTATCTCCCCGGGCCACACGTTATTCTAGTGGGAAGAAATATCTCACACTCTCCCCGTCTGACTTTCTCTTGGTGTCTCTGACCATCTAAGTCACCTTTTAATCCTCCCTCCTGGAAGCTTGACAGGAGCAGGTTTACAAGGTTGAGAGGCACTGGCAAGGCTTGGGGGCTTGGGAAGAAGCCGGTGGACCTTGCATGGGCCCTAGAAGACTCACTCGATGCCAAAAGCACCTGAAGAGGCTAGAAGGCCACAGAGCTTCCATAATGCCCTGGAGGCTCAGCCTACAAGAGGTCTTGCCAACAAACATTTGGGCCCTGGCATTTACTTATTTCATAAATTAAGTACTGCGACAGGCCCTCATTTTGCCATCGTTTTCTACCCTGCCACAAAAGGAGCACCAAAAAATGTGACCAGAGACCACTAATAGGTAAGGATGCCATTTAAAAAGATTTCAGTCCATGAGGACATTTCTAGCAGAGAAAAAATGCATTGTCTGGTGCGTGCCGTGTTTTGTGACGGGGTGTCTTCATGTATCACATAGGTGGTAGGAGTTCTGCAGCGGCCCTTGGCATGCTGGGGCTTCTGGTCACTCGCAGCTGGTGAGCGTATTGTGCAGCCTGGGATTCCAATTCGCCAGTACTAGTCATGTGACCACAACACCTACATGGCTCCGTTTCTATATTGGAAAGCATCAATTGATTTCCTTGACCACATGGCAACACAACACGAAGAGCAGCCGTAGAAAGCTGCGCAAGAGCACCGCACAAATGAAAACCGGAGTCGGAGGCTTTTAACATTCTTGAAAAATACCAAAGGCTACAATTACAGACGGTAAAGTCTTATTATTTAGTTGTGTAGGAAAAAAATTGCAATGCATAAGAATGTATTTGTCATTGCTAAATTATATGACTGGTCATTTTCAGACTGAAAGAAAGCTGAGTGCTTAGCGTTATGCTGCCACCTTGAGGCGAAAATCGGAATGTCAGCTTCTCTTGCTTGTATTCCTGGTGGAAGCTGCAAACCGTCGTGGCCCACTGGACGCACCAATCACACTTCACCCCTCCCCCCGGATCTGACGAGGGCACGTGCTGTTCCCCACGCGAGTTTCTAGACAATGCGGTAACCAGACAAAACACCCTAACACGCCTCCCCTCGTGGCTCCTCTACTGCTACCCCGCACTCCCTCTACAACATCTTTAAGATGGTGAAACTTAAATAATGTTTTAATGACTTGTACTTCAAATAGTAAGACAACTTGTAAATCAATATTATAAACGGGAATATATTTTTTCGTTGTCCCATATGTATATTTTTTTTTACCAAATCAAGGGTAGTCTAAGGCCCTCATTAGGACCCTGGCGTTAAGGGGTTAACAGCACCGTAAAAGGTTGCGGCGCTGTTAACCCCTTAACGCCTTACTACGAGGTCCCTTTGCGGCTCCCGACCTTAACGGATGGTCTGGACCAGCCTTTAAAGTAGGGACCCGCAAAGGCACTTTGAAGTTAATTATGGTACCGCAATTTGCGGTACCGTAATTACCGCCTTCCCCATTCCCATTGAGTCCTATGCGGCAAAAATGGGAAGGTGGAAGGGCCAATGGTAAGTGGGGAATTACCACTCCGCCAACCTTGGAATGGGGTGGTAATTCCCCATTTAATCATGGCGGAGTCGGTAAGTTACCGGCGTTAACCATGGCGCTAATAGCGCCATTGGTTAACGCTGGGGTCCTAATGAGGGCCTAAGTCTCCTAGTTGCTGCTGCGTCATCTATTTTTCCAACAATTTCAATCGCAATTTAAAAAGTAGCAGGAAGTAATGGCTCTCCATTTGGCGAACAATGCTCTGAAGCCGGTACAAGTTCTCCAAAGGTAGGAGATTAAAGAGGAGAGTGGAAGAAGGGAAAGCGTTAGATGGTAGGGGAAAAGAGGCGGTTCCAGCTATGTGAAGTAATATTAGATTACAATGAGTGCCTTGAAGCTACTTCAAAGCGCTGTAGGAGATTGCACTGGTGGTAGATGGGCTATGATGTGAAGCTGTCAGATTGCCAAAGGATGTGAGTACCTAGACAAATTAAAGCAACGTCTCCCAAAAAGTATGAGTGCATGAGCCTGTATTGAGACAACCTGGCATGTGGGGAGAGTATCAGAATACCAGATCCCAGTATCTAGAACATGGCAGGAGTTTAGGCATATGATGACAATAGCTGTATAGTGGTGTGGGTACGTGGGCATATAATGCTAACTTTTGGCAAATAGTTGCAGGCCAGATGGAAAGCTCATGCGCAGCGCAGCATGCTTGCTTCGGGAATCGGACGATGCCATGCAGCAGATTTGAAACTCTAGTTGGGCAGATTGGGCCTTTTCTCCTTCTGAGGGCAATGACTTGAGTACCATAAGTGGGTAATAATAACATTGATTATTACAGAGGTTAGAAGCAGCCCATCTGCACAAAGCTCTATAAGAGAACGCCGCATTATAATACGATGCGAGTATAAGGCCAATATATTGAAATAGCTAGTCAATTGTGCGAGTTGCTGTTGTGTGATGGCAAAAACTGCCAATTTGTATGAGTACCCAGCAATGATGTGAGTACCTTACTGTATGATTTACAATACCTGTGATCTGTTGGGAATATGTGAACATATACTGGCTAAACTTAGCCAATGGTAGTCATTTGTGCATGAGGTTATAACACTAGGCAAATTGTGACGGTACATGGGATGTGATCTCAAAAGCTACTGTAGCAACAAAGAAAATGGTGCGCACCCGCTCGAGTACCCGACGAGTACTGACTGCAGGTCTGCAGACCACGCTGCTTTCTTCGTGCTCAATACCTTCCTGTGGATTTTGTTGTCTTCAGCTTGGACTTCCTGGGTATATTTGTATATACCATCAAACATCTTTTAAATTACTCAAACTACGTTCATTATTGTGTATCTTAAGTAGCATACACATTCTGCTTACTCTCATTTAGTTCCCTAAACCACGCCCCCTCACGTGGGCGTCTATTTCACCAGGATCCGCGTGCACCAGCGCGCGCGCGCGCGCACTTGCTTGAGTATCCGACGAGTACTGACTGCTGACCGCTGAGCCATGGTGCAGCGAGTCAGAGTGTCAGGTCGGGACTCGAATATTAGGCTCTTCCTTTGACTTATCATTCCTTGTTACAGAACTATAAGTGGTTGACTTCGAAGTCAGATGGTGCACGTTTTTTTAATTTACAATTTCAAGAACTTTCAAACCGGACCAGTTTACAGCCCACTGAGATTTTTCTACAACCCATTCCAAAAATGAACCGTCTTACTGCAGGCATGCCTCGCATCCCAAACCACGCAATGCAACGACAATTCTTCTTGAAATCCCCGAAGAATTCCAATCCGAGTAAGGTTGCCTTTCCTTCCCCAAAAAATTTTATTTTCTCTCCCGACATCCGTACCTTTCTCAGGAATAGCGAACCTGTTCGGACTTCCGCTTCAGATTTGCAATCCGTGAACAATGAATGCACTCCTTTAGCTCCTTATCAACCTCCCTCTAAACGTAATACAAACCTGCTATCGGATGCAACCATGCAAGGCTGCTCTTTGTCCGCTAACAGTCCCATTGCCATTGCCACCTTCCACACACCGACCTACTTGCCAGAGTTTTCCATGGACACCCAGATCCCTAATCCAGTGCCCTCTGCTCAAACATTTTTGCCAATTCCTTTATATTCTCAAATATTGGCTCCTTCAAATCAAAACAGTGAAGCAAGTAATCGCCTAAATCATCCCATGTCCAATCCCCACAACCTAATCCTTCCTCTACCAACTCACTCTTCTCACTCCACTCAAACTTCTGCAAGCTCATCTCCTCTAGGTGCTATTCCTGACATCAACCTTCCCCGACCTACTGCTGAGCATTCAGCCCTTTCAATCTCCCCTGAGCTATATCCCACTGATGCACCAGAAGATATAATCTCATCAGGAGAATCTGAATCGTCCTTAGTAGCCTCATTTTCCAAACCAGTTCCACGGCCCTCGTTTGGATTTCCTTGAAATTCGAATCCTGTTTTAGAATCGGCCTTGGCAGCCATAAATACTATTATTTTTTCCTTAACTAAACTATTTGAAGTACTTGATCTTAGGTCCGCCTCTCAAAATGAATTGTTGATTTTGCTGCATAACAAACTGGATTGGCTTGCCACAAACAAACCGATTTGAAGTGGTTCTTCCTTGTGCTCCATCTGTGTTATTGGATCATCGAAATGTGATGCCTCTGGAGATGCCACAGATCGAGAGTGAAGGTGACAACACTCCAATCCTATCCGAATCCAACAAGTCATCCCAAATTCAGCCCATTGGGCCAGAATCTTCTGATATTCAAATCATAGAAAGACTGTTATATGATCTATTTTCTAGACCTTCTCAAAACAAAAGAAGAAGACAGGAAATAGGAAACACACATCTCAGCGATTCGATGACACTAATCCTAATCCGAATATTCAACAAAGACAAAATAAAAAATCCCAAAACTCATCTTCTCCTTTAACTAAAAACTCTAAATCTAAGACTAAAAGATTTGTAGCAAATCTATCCTCTCCCCAACAGTTGCCTGATAACGCTGTTGAAGATTTGACTCCTCAAATACCAACTCATCAGGAAGAAGTTGCAAAAGTCGCAAATCCGCTCGATCTGGTCATTGGCATCTCTAAAGGTAAGACTTCTGATAAATCAAAACCTTCATGTAACGTCTTTCAATCAAATTGTGGAACTTCCAACCAGATAAGCATGACCACTACACATGAAGAACTTATGACTTTATCAGTATATTCACATAGTAATAAATCCATTGTGGAAGACGTTCATCATGGTCTTCATGATAACCTTTAATCCAAACAACATGTAACACCAACCTTCCATGTAAATTTTGACATCCAACCACCCTCTTTTAGGATTATGGATCAATGTTGTAATGACTCAGCCTCAAGTGCTTCTAGATCTCAGGAGAGAACTACCAATCCAACTCTATCGACCTTAGTTGATTCTCCTATAAAATTTGTCCAATTTCAGTCTAAACATATTTTGCCGAGAATCGATGTTACACATCCAATCTCATCATCAAGTCTAGGTCAGTCTTCTAGGTTGCCTTCCCAAAAGACCTTAGACATTATCCATGAAGAAATCAGACCAACTATTTATTATCCATATCCTCTGGTCCTCAAAGATGAGGACATTCCCCTTACAATGCTTGACAGATTATGTTCTGATCCCTTTCCGAATCGAACCACAATTCTCACGGTGTTTAACTCAATCCCTTCCTTAAAACAATTAAAATCTAGCGATATTGAGCCCGTGAGATATCCAATCCCTGCACAACAAGAAATCTTGGTGATTATTATTCCCTCGCAAATTGTTAAAAAATTAGTGTGGGGCGAAAGACAACCATTATTCATCAAAGGGATGCGTCTTGAAGCTATTATACCTCCCCCTCCAACCAATCAAACTTTGCTTCATAACCAGATGCAATCAATCATAAATACAAAAGATATAACTTCCTCCTGTCCCAACGACATGCCCACCTGTAGATGCATGAACAATGCTCGTCTAACGTCTAAACCCCCTCCTTCCAAATGGGATTGGGTTAGAAATGTCAATCAAAATGACCAACATCGAGCAGATCATTAGGATAATCTCTCAGGCATTAGACATGCTTGCTCCTTAGAATCCTGGAATACCAGGTGATTTTCCCATCTACTTTTCACTCAATCCTCAAATTTGATATAGTTGTTTTACAAGAAACTTGGATGCTAACAGCTCCAACATGGGCAAACCATCAAATTGAAACTGTACAAGCCTCTAAACCTGTGAGAGGTCGCCCTGCTGCTGGCCTTTTAGTGGCAATCCGCAATGACTCTCAACTTGCCCTGGCGGCTTGGTCATCTCCGGATCTTGCCATTCAAGCTGTAAAATTGACCACTACTAATACAAAACATCCTTTTTTTTTTCCGAGTTGTGTTCTAATAAAAATTTATTGGAACCCTGCTTCCCCTTCTGAACTGCAGTTCATTGATAAAATTGAAAATATTTTGAATAAAATGTTACTTGAACCTGCCATTAAAACCACAATATTAGCAGGTGACTTTAATCTAAATTGTCTTTTAACCTCCAACATTCGTCCTAATTTAAGAGCCTCAAAATGGTCGAACCTAATGAACTTGAGAAAATTCACTGTGCTCAACGGCTCCACTCCGGAAGACTCACCTCCAAGACCAACATTGACTAGAAACTCTAGTCAGTCTTTCTTAGATTACATCTATATCTCTTCTGAGTCAAATAAGCTAATAGCCTCTTTTCAAGTTCTACCTTCCACACCCAGTGACCTTAACATCCTACAGGTTCGCTGGATTCCCCATTCATTCTCAAATCCATCCTATTTCAACCATAAACTTGAAATTAATAATGCTGGTAATGGCATTAAATGGTATCCTAGCCAGATTAACAAATTACATCAGAGACTCATAAAGGCTGATTCTGAAATATCTGCTTTCACGCAAATCTTCTATAATGATTGCATCATGATATTGAATTAAGAGAGTCGTGGCTCAACTCGTCTGAAATATGTTCATAAATATGCACGAATACCAGCTATTTTTAATCTTAAACAAGAGCTTAAGTTCGCACTAAGAACACCTTCCGTTAAACTATCCAAAAGTTTAAAGACTCGGCTTAAGTCAAGATATAGAAACAAGATTAAACGACGACTATTAATCCATAACCAAGAACAGGCAGAACAAATGTTGAAAGCGCTTATCTCAAGATCATCTGGAGAAATATGGAAAGTAATTAACAAACTACCTTCCAACACTCAGCAATCTGTTCTCCTAAATACAACATGAGTCGTCATGGACCTTCCATTTTCAATCACCTTTGTTAAAGTCTTCCTCACAGTCAAGTATATATTTTGCATCTCAGCTTGATTTAAAACAACTCAAAT
This sequence comes from Ambystoma mexicanum, assembly GCF_040938575.1. NCBI lineage: Eukaryota > Metazoa > Chordata > Amphibia > Caudata > Ambystomatidae > Ambystoma > Ambystoma mexicanum. The sequence goes on along the minus strand of NC_090923.1, from coordinate 1,209,653,407 downwards.
TCAACAACCTAGATATTCAGATTATAATAAAGAAACTGAGTTCTTAAAGAGCCACGGGTCCCGATAAATTAACCAATGCAATATTAAAATCAAATCCTGAAACCTGGGCCTTGCTACATGAAACTGTTTTTACAAGAGTGTTAGACAAGCTATCATCATACCTATTTTTAAAAAAGCATACTGGTCCAATCCCGACAACTATAGATCTATAGCCCTACTAGACGCTCCTGGCAAAATCTTCGTCGTACTTGTTTTATGCGATTTTACAAAATGGCTTACTCAAAACCAATTCATGGATCAAAAACAATCTGGCTTTGTAGCAGGTGTTGGTACAGCCCTGAATCTTTTAATATTGTCAATCATAAAACAACAAGCGATTCAAGACAAATATCCTGTTTTTGTAGTGCTTATAGATTTTAAGCAGGCATTTGATTCTGTTTCAAGACAATTATGGACCAAACTTTTTAAAGCAAATTGTCCTGTGTGTATTATTTTTTTAATCTATCAATTTTATTCGAATACTTCAATCAGGGTAAAAATGACAACCGAAGGGCTTTTATTTCAGCCAATGGAGACGGACACTGGCTTAAAACAAGGATGTCCATTTGCCTCAATCCTTTTTAACTATTATTTTAATGATCTTAACATCATATTTCACTCAATATGTTAATTTCCACCAAAATTGGGCAAGCATGAAATATCTTACCTGTTATATGCTGACAACCTCATTCTGTTAGACGGAACACCAATTGGCTTACAGAGAAAGCTTTCTGCTCCCTCTGATTTTGCCTTGAAAAATGATCAGGTAATCAATCAATCTAAATCGAACATACTTACCATCACCCCTCATCAAACTTTAAATTTAATTGGAAATTAGGCAAATGCTCGCTACTCCAGATACATGAAATATCTTGGTGTAAACATTAACTCGCATCCTTTAGACCAACCCTACAAAGGAGGACTGACTTCCACAATGAGACTTCTAGCAATACAAGGGAAAGCACTCCAATCGATTTACGTAAATTCTCTCTCTCACCGGCTAGAATATTTTATGTTCAAAAAGTTGTACCTATTATTACGTATGGGAGTCGAACCAAGGCTACTCCTAAATCTGTGATTGGGATATTTTAGAGGGTATTTATTGGAAGTACATTCTTCCTGTACCTGCAAGTATCCCAATTGGATTTATCAGGTACGAACTTGGTCTTGTGTCTCTTCATGCCTCTGTATCTTAGCTAATGTTAGGTACTTATAGGAAATGTCTAATATCTGCAGACACATCAACAACTTTGTTCTCTGTCCTGAAAGAAATCATTCAGACTCCAATTTCTAGACCGTCGTTTGAGTGGAAACAAGCATGTTGTGCAATATTACACCAAGCTGACATCTCTGAATCTTTGCTACTAGAATTTCCAGATAAAGCAAAAACTTTGTGGAGACAAGACTGGATTGCTACTTATGATAAAATCAATACATATGAAGCTGTTAAGATTGGTTCATTTCAATTGAAATCTCTCAATATACTTCCTCAATATCTAACAAAATGTCCAGATCGAACATATGCAGATTTGTTTCTGAGATTTCGTTTCGATCTACTTCACATTAAAAACAAGCTTGCAATTTATAACAATTTACCACACTCAGCCAAGGCATGTCGTTACTGCAACCTACCGATTCCATTGAGACCTCTAGACATCTCATGATAGATTTTGTACATCTAGTCGACATGAGAACTCAATTCCTCTACAAACATTTTCATCATTGTACTTTATTAACTAACAATGAATTATGGTCAGCAATGTTTAATAATTAAAAAAACTCACTCATTATTGATAATTGATATTGTGCAATTTTTTAAGAGAACTGAACCTGTTTCCGTTATATTAGAAGTCTCTAGAAACAACAACCTATGTTCACATGTCTCTTATTACCAAATAACAGCAGCCTATTTTATGTTCTCCCTGCTCACTTTAAATTGTGGACTATGACACCTATTACTGTTCTAGAAATCATGTAACGTATGTAAAGCAACAACAATTGCATGTAATGATTCGTATGACCACATCAACAATCTACTAACAGTGCTATTGTCGTCTATACTAACCATATACATTGTCTAGATGCTAGATGTGCTCAATGTTTAAAAAAGACGAAAAAAAAGTTATGTAACGTGAATGAATAATGTGATAAAAATTGAAAAAGTTGATAACTCAACTAAACCAATATCTTAATACATTTAAAAAAAAAAAAAAGAAAATATGTTCACAACACGTAAGGCAAAACTGTTGGCTTTCTTGATGCTTGTTTTCTATTCTACCTTTGCAAATAGGGGGGGTTTCACTGTAAATAACAAACACGTGTGCACACACGTGCACAAAGTTGCTTCAATACCAAGGCAGATATCCAAGTGCAATTTCCTCAGCCTTCAAACCTTCCTCTGCTGTAACCCATTGTCCTCCCGTTTTTTCCAACTCCTGGCCTCTCTGCCTCAAACTTAAAGGACAGCAGCAAACCTAATTGGTAACAATATTGCTTTTTTCCTTACTCACTCAAACTTTTTTTTTTCCTAGTGAATAGCATAGTTTTTCAAGATGACTCTGTCTCCAGAACATGTGTTCTCCATGCCTGGGCTTGCTTTATTTGTGTATTTTAAAAATTTATTTGATCTTTTCATCGGCGCTGGCCCTACCCACAAGGCCACGGAGCACCTTAGAAAGGTTAAGGCCACGGAGCACCTTAGAAAGGTTAAAACGTTTGAGGTGAAAAAGAAGTTAGAAAATGTTTTCAGGACAAGATAGAAAGATTATGATAGACAAATTGTGTCAGAAAATAGGTATGTTTTGAGGCTCTTTATGAAAGTGGTGATGGAGGATGTAGGGCAGACTGGTAGAAGCAGGGCGTTCAATGCCCTGGGTGCCCAGTGGGTCAAAGCTTGTGTTTGTGTGCATGTTAGTTTGCAAAGTGGCATGTGTAGGGGATGCTGGCTTGCGTGTCTGGTGTTTGTGTGGGTGATGGGTTTGAGTTTGTCATGTAGTTAAGATGGGGTCTTGTGGTGAATGACTTAGGAAACAATGTACAGCCTTTTGAATGCAATTCCTTGTGGTACAGGGAGCCAGTGGAGCTGGGCAAGAGCTGGTCTGCATTGTGAAAATTTGGGTACGTGGACGATAAGTATGGCTCCTGTGTTTTGTAATTCTTTAAGGTGGGGTGCTGCTGGGGAGTGCACGGAGGAGAGCATTGCGGTAGTCCACATATGAGAGAACCAGTGCTTGGCCTGAGGTGCAGAAGTCATCAGGAGGAAGGGTGTGTTTGATCTTATGAAGGAGGTGTAATTGTAGAGTGCATGTTTTGGTGGCAACAGCTATGTGGTTTGTGAAGAAAATGTGGGGGCAGATGGTGAAGCTAAGGGATTTGACCAGTGTGGAGAGGGATTTGTGTGGGTTGTCCGTGGCTAGCTCTTTGATCCAGGAGGTGAGTTTGCGTTTGTGTCTTGTGGGCAGATGAGGAAGCATTCCATTTGGAAGGGTTGAGGAAGTGGGTGGCCATCCAGGTGGTGATGGTGAGATACTTTTGAGGGTGTGGAGTTGTGAGGGGGATGCGATTTGGAAGTATATTTGTGAGTGTCATCTGTGTATTGGTGGAAATGGATGTTGTGTTTGCTAAGGGTCTGTCCAAGGGATTCAACATGTAGGTTGAAGAGTGGAGAGAGGGAGGAGCTTTGCGGGACCCCATACTTAACCAAGATGGGGGTCAGATTGAAAAGGGGGCATGGAGGCAAAGTGTATCCTGTTGGTAAGGAAGGAGGTGAACCAGTTGAGGACGGTGCCTGAGAGTTTCATCCTGTGGGATAGGATGCTGAGGAGAATGTTGCGGTCGATGGCGCTGAAGGCTGCAGAAAGGTTGGGGAGAAAGAGCAGTGTTGTGTGTACTTTGTCTGTGATGTTGAGGAAGTCATTGAGGCTGTGAAGTGTAGCGGTCTCAGTGCCGTGCCCAGGTGAAAAGCCTGATTGGAAGGGCTTTAGTAGGTTGTTTGTGGTGACGTTGTGGCAATTGGGTAGTGACGAAGTGCTCAATAATTCGTTCATGCACAGGCCAGTGCACTCTGGGAGTTGTAGTATTTTTTTGATTTGAAATTAATTAACATGCCAGAAAACAAAAGCAAATGGTCTCCAGATGATGTGGATTCACCCATTTGATCACCCTAAAACATCACACAGTCTCGCACCTGCTACAGGAGCATGTACGAGGAACGGGCCTTCATTTTTGATGTCTTCCTTTGGCCATTTACTTCCGTCTTCGACCCCCGTCCTCCAAAACCTCGTACTCCTGCAGGCAGTCTCCGGCCCTTTTGATTAAGCCAGCATCAACAACAAAAGCCCTTCTTAGTGCACCATTCTGGCATGCCATTGCCCTGTGTAGCAATTATCATACTGCCCAAGATATTGGGGACAGTTCAAGAATTCTTAGTTTCACAAAGAGATGCTAATTCATGGGAGGTGTGGGCCTTCTAAAAAAAAAAAAAAAACTCTACGCAGAGTGTTTAGCCATTGCCTGCACTATGGGGGTCTTGATAGTTGTATATGGGCATGCTTGTGTCCTCTGCCTGTCGATCTTTTCTCTACTGCTTGTTAATGATTGTTGCGCTTTGAAACACAATTTCTTGATGTATAAGCGCCATACACATGTACAATAAATGCATTGTCAAAATGCCACGGCTCGCTGATCTCCAAGGTGAGAGATTTAACAGGCTGGTCCTGCTGTGCCCCCAGCCCCATCGGTGCCCTGCGGTTCACCTACACCTAGAACCTAGAAATTGCCTTGGTGCCCCACCACACCATGCATTGGTGGAACATAAGTTATGAGTCAGGGAGGCACGGTCACGCTGTGATATTAAATGTGAGGGCATATGAGTATTTCAGGTAGTTAAGTATATCGAGCATATACTCCAAATATTGATTATATGATTAAATCCACATATTCTTACAAGACTGACCATGTCTTTGTGTCCAGAGAGGAGACCTTATGTGCCCATGGTGCCATGATGCATGGGCAGAGGGCGGGGCACACAGTGTTCTATTTGCCGTCTGGTGGGAGGGTTATTGCGAAGCCCTGTGCAAATGGCTTGGTTGATATACGTGTAGTGTGTTGAACTTGAATAATAAGTGGATAGATGGGGTCAGAATAATGCAGCGGGGTGGCAAAATTAGTTAACCTAGCAATAAAAATGAAATCCTCTAACCACACAATGAAGTTATCTGGCAGCCAAATGGAAAAATCTAGCTTAAATTAATAAGGCAATCTAGTTACTTGAAGAATGTGCCTAGCAGCACAATCAATTAATTTAGCAGCAGAAGGAATTAATCTGGTTTAAAAAACGAATTAAACTAGCTACACAATGAGTGTATTGTATCTAGCATGTAACATTAATTAATCTAGCAGCAAAATGAAAGAAACTAGCAGCAAGATTAATTAATCTATCAGCAAAATGGAAGAGTGGAGCTACACATTGAATTGGTCCAATAGCACCTGCGGCCGGATTACCTGCCCACTGACACACTTTCTTCAACTTTATCTTACTAAATACTCTCCCTCTAGACCAATACGTTCCTCTGGCACACATTCTCTGTGTAAAGCGTTTTGCTAAACGGGCAGGTGGTCTATGGCTTTTCTCAGATGGCTCCCTCCTATGGAACAGCCTCCCCCTGCCTCTGCGCCTTGAGCAAGACTTTCCTAAATTTCGAAAGCTGCGCAAGACTTTCCTCTTTACCTCCTCCTTGCCTTCTACTCTCCTATGCTAATCCCACAGAGGCTGTGATTGCTGTCCAGGGCCCTTGTGCATCCTCGGGGCCCTTGACCTCTCACACCCAATCGGCCCAGCTCCTGTCTACCCGCTGCACTTGCCTTGGCACACCCTCCGCCCTGGAGGTTCACACTTACTCCCAAAATGGCCCAAGGCTGTTTAGCACTCAACAACCCAAGCACTTCCTCTTGGCTCACCTATGAGCTCAGACTACCCAGCACTTACGCCCTCTGCCCTCTTCCATGCTGCACTTGCATGATCTGAATACTCACAAGGCATAGTAGGTTCGTCCGTTCTTCCTTTTCCCTCAACTGCTCCTATTAAATATTATGTTGTAATGTATTTCACCCCCTTGTTCCCTAGCCTCGCCCTGTGGGTGCTTTGAAACAGTATTGCACTTGCTGTATAAGCGCTTAACAAGCAAACAATAATTAAATAAATAAAGTAGACTGCCCCAAGTCTACTGCTCCATCCTTGCTTTCACACTTTCAACCTTTCCAAGGGGTAAACTCTTTTGGTACAAAATTGATGCAAATCATGCTTTGCAATCAGTCCGGGTGGAGCTACAATGTCAGCCATAGAAATAGTTCATACACCTCATCACTTCATGCCTCTACGGTGTCACGGCACATTGTTGTAACACACCAGACTAACACTGATATCTAGGCCTTGCAGAAATCCTCAGACAGGCCTCCCCCGAGTCAGACATACATCATCTCCAAAGGTGTGGGTGAAGTAGTGCATCTGCTCGCTCTGCCCAATCTCCTGAGCCAAGAAAATATTCCCAAAGGGCAGCCCCCAACCCTTGGGAAAATACCAGAGTCTTTCCAGATCCAGTGGTCTCGAAAGGAATGTGTTGGGCAGAGCTGATGGTGAAGCTTCTCAGGACCAGCGTCCATAGAGTCATCAATATGTCTGTGCCCCAAATACACACAAGTGTTTGCCGTAAAGCCAATGGCACCCTAATGCCATCTTTGACTTGGCAGATCTGACAGGGCCGAAGTGACCGACTCCTACCAGTATGAAGACAACCATCCAGAGAAGCCCGACGTCTTTGCCCGGGAGCCCTTCATCGTCCGTTTCCATTTGCCAACCACAGGTAAGGGAACAAGTGTCTAGAGAATTCAGTTTGTGGCATTCGCAAGCTAAATAGTTCATCTTATTATTATTTATTTTTTAGCCTGATCAGAAAGCAATGGTGAATATAGTCTATAACGAAATGAGCATTTTTCCAGACAAGCATGATGGATTTGACCCCTGCCATAATGGCCCTTCTGAGGCAATGGCCTGCCTTGGAATAGCCCACTTTACCCATGTGCTTCTGTGCAGGTGGCCAGTAGTTTCATGCATTTTCGGGTGAAGCTGCTCTTTAATCTAAAGAGAAAGTTGAAGTGAACGCCAGGCTACTACAGGACAATTGGAGGGTCACGGGTACTAAGCGTGTGGGCAGCAATCCAAGGCGTTGCTAGTGGGGGGTCTGAGTGGGCTAAAGCCCTTGATGTTTTGGTTGTAGCTCTGGATAGAAGCTCAGGGGCTACACCAAAAGGCTAGTTATCCCCGAGTCCTGACAGTCCCGACATTAGCGGAGCCCCGGATCTTTTACAAACCTAGCAACACCCCTGGCAGCAATCCATGAGAGCACTCGTGTGTCTGGTTAAACATGCAATGAGTGCAGGTGTAGGAGTGAACGGGCAGATCACGGTGCATCTTTGGTGCACGTTTACCGTACATTTGTCTAGAGCTCTTCGACCCATGAGAGAAAAATAATGCCAGCCACGAAAAGTGGAGTTTCTGTCTTTCCTCTGTGTCTTTGCGTATAGAAGCACTGCCTGCCCAAGCCTCCAATTATATTGGAGGTGAGGGTCGGCTGCCACGGGTGTGGAGGCACAAGGGAACACACATGGGGCTTGGCAAGGTTTGCCCACATGAGTGTCTGTTTATAAATGTCTGCTTCGGAACAGTTGCTTATATCCTCTTGCCTCGCCGGAGCATGCCAGTCTGTCCCACTTATTGCATGATGCTCTTCCTATCCCTTGCATGTGATAGGATCATGCTTCCTGTCACACGCTGGTGCAGTGAGCTGAATTACCCACTATATCACCACCTTTCCTAAAGGAAAGCGAAAATCCCTTGGCTTTTGTCCATTGCAATCTGTCTACAAGTGCTTGGTGTTATCCGGTTTCGTGCGGATCCACCTGGATCTTGCTATATCGTTCCCTGGTTAGTTTCCACTAGTCCCTGACCCGCTGGGCAGTGTAATGAGAGAGTCCTTTCCTTGCTCTGCCCTCCTTCTCAACCGGTCCCCTGTCTTCCAAGGCTAGTTCCTCCAGAAGTCATTCTTCTCTGGCTTCTGCCCCTTCGTCAGGAGTTTGGTGATGCTTCCGATACATGGCAGCTCTCTTTACATTCCAGTCCGTTGCTTACATGGCAGGCTGAAGAGGTTTCCACCACTGGTCGGGTGGACTGCTGCTGGACATTGTGACTTTGTGGTTTAGCCAGGCTTCTTCTGTGGTAATGGGCCTCTTCTGGGGTCATGCATTTCTCCACCCACTTTCCCAGATACTTTTTTTTTTTAAACAGCTTCTCAGATCCTTTCTTCCTCATGATCCACACAGGTGTCAATATGGTGATTCCTGATCTCCCATCCCCCGACTTGAAATGGGGATCCTACCATTAAACTTTTGGGCGAGACCATGAACGTAGTCCCCGCTGTAGACCATGCATATGGTGAATGCTGCTTGGATCCCTCCTTTTACGGGGAGATTCACCCTCGCCACCGGAACGCTTCCGTGTGAAGGAAACGGCTGTTTTTTCATGGAGAATCCCAGTTTCAGATGGGAATGTCCTGCTCTTTGTTGAAACAAACTTAACCTATTGCCAGTCACCAATAGGGAAGAGCACCCTTTGCGTCAGAATTCTAGATCTTGCCCTCGATGTGATCTCCTACAAGAACTGGATTCCCATCCATTAAGATGTGTGGTCCCCCATCATGACCGCATATCTCTGAACAGGTTTTGTACAGTACATAAGCCCAATGAAGTCGACCGCCCTTTCCTCCCACATTCCACCATACTCCTGCTAGCCAATCCAGGGATGGACAGCAGGTCGGGTGCTCAGTCTTTTGCCACAGATGTGGCATCTGTTTAGCAGTCTCTGCATGCCGGTGTCCGTCCATGTGTTCACGGCTACTAACAGTGCTCTCTCGCCCTCTTATTGGTGGGAGTGGCTCCTTAGTGCCCCTCATTACCCACCTTCATTAGAGGGACTGCGTGTCCATTGCTGAAATGGGAGTGTTGTTTCTCCTTGGTAACTTTGTTTCTGGTGTAGTTCTGGGAATGTTTCTCTCTAATGCTTCGTTTCTGTGGTGGTTTCTTCTTCTGAAGCCACGCGTGGCACCTGTACCAGATGAGCTGCTGCAGGACTTTGTCACCATTGCCACCTGGATGAGCGTTTGTCACTTAAGCTGCTATGCATTGGTCTTGGAGGTTTTTACTCTTGTTGTGATGACTGGTATCCCTGACAGACAGCTGGGCAGCTCTTGCATTCTGGTGAAGGTATCGGGTAATAATGTTGCCTTGAAAAAAGTCGTCTGGTTGCACCCTCCAGGCTATCAAGCACTTTCCCCAAATATTCTAGGACTAGAGCTATTAATATATAATTCTACCCCTCCCAGAATATTTGGGGAAAGTATTTTTGTAGCCAGGAATAAGTCACCAGAACCTGATTTACTTTTTCACGACGACATTATTACATGGATCCCTGGTGAATGGGCTATTCTGTAGTTAGATTTCCAGGACAGCCGCACTAGCCTTGGGTTTTGGGTTCTTGTGGTGGTCTGCCTAAGAAGTCTCAGCGAGGGCTCATGGACCATTTGAAGTATGGGTCCCATGAAGATGAGCTGAATTGGAAGGATGTTTAGGTGCAGGCCAACTTCTCCTCGTCAGTTACCGAGCGGTGCTGTTCAGCCAATTGTGCTTTGGAGGGAAAGGCAGCGGTGTTGACTCTTCACTCTCGCTTGTGCTGATACAGAGTTGAGTGTATAGGGTATCTTACTTGATCTTTTCAAGTGCGTGGTTGCATTGGTAAGTTCACATGAATTCTTCTTCCATGCCTGGCAGCACTCGCACATGTTCTGTTTTTGAGGAGAAATCCATTTGAAATTCGACATAATGTCATGCTGTGCCCAGGAATGACGGCAATGGGCCCTTGTCTTCGGAGTTCAGAGTGTCGAGAATCCATTTCATCTAGCTATGCGTCTGGGCTATACAACTACTGCCGATATCGAGTTCCCTAGAAAGGCACGTCTTCCTATGTAGAAACTGGAGTATCTTCCGCAGGTGGCACCCGCAGTCTCTCAGACTCGTGAGGACTTTCTCCTGCGTCGTGTTAGTCTTCTACTGTCTTTCCTTGCAGGGGAAAATTCCCTTGGAATCATTTCACTACTGGGATATATTTCAGTGGGTTCTATGTCATTTTGTTTTCTGAAGGTTGCATATCAAAAAGACCAATTTTTTTATGGTGGATTTCGTGCTGTCCTGACAAAACGGGAAAGGTGACACACTGCTGTTTTTTTCCAATTCGGGATGGTTCCACCCCACCTTTGCTCCTTGCCACCCCCACCCCTCTGCATACACACACGTTTTGACACACTCACGCGTACACAGACACACACACACACACTTACTTCTGACATCCGCAGCTCTGCATCTTGGTCTTGCTGTGCCTTTCAGCCCCTGCGCACACTCGTGTGCGGCTCAGGAGTTGAAGGTTCGATTTAGAAAGACTGCTCTCTGCGGTCAGAGCAGCCTCTCTAAATCTTTTTCAGTTTAGCTTTTTTTGACCTAATACCATTTCCGGGTCCTTGCTGTTATTCTGTGGAAGACTGTGGTTTCCAGACAAAGGCCTAATACCTTGCTCGTGTTATGTCAAAGGGCATCATGAACGGTGTTGGATGCTTCAGCTGCTGACCTGGTGATATGCGCTGATCATTTCCAGCTTAGAGAAAATCTTTGCACCAGGTAGCAAATAAACCAATTCTGTGCTGAGCCGTAGAGAGAAATTAGCACACGCAACCTCGTGGTTGAAGCAATGCTGCTGCGCAGATGGACGGTAGAGCTTTGCCATTTGGTTGCATCAGCTGCTTGTGTTTGTTGCTGTCCGTCGGGTCTTGTGGAAATGTGTTTCACCTCCTAGCTGCCAGTCACCAGTACTGGTCTGGTCCCATGTTGTGATTTACCGGTGTAGGCCTTTCCTTGAGCCTTATCTCATGCTCAGAAACCCTTAAACTTACTCTTGAGGGCTGAACTGCGTCCTGTACTCTCACTACTACGCTGATGCTCCTCCAATGGTATTTTTCTCAGATGTTGGGCTCCTGTTTGATGTGCAAGTCCCTTCAGGGTATCAACAATGGATGTGTCTTTTTTACTGTTATTCACACCTGTCCCTTTGTTCTGATTTTAAATCATACTTCGCGCATCATGAATCTTTTGATGGGTCTTTTTCCTTCTTCATAGTCATGTGGGGGGCGGGGAGGGCTGTTCTCTGGAGGACCTTTGCTTAGCTTCTCCAGTGCGTCTTTGCAATGGCTTGGGGTCTGCTGGTTGGGCTTGAGTCTGCTAACAGCTGGAGCCTCCTTCCTCTGTTTATTGCTCACACTAAAGCCTTGGTTTACAGCGATCTTGCAGGATCCTGTTTTTCTGAACTTGGTAGTCGACTTACCTTGGGTGAGGCAACTTTTTTCACTGGCCATTTGAGTGGCACCCACACAGGGGTAGGTTTGCCTCTGTTGGGGTGTCCTGTAACTCAAGCCTTTCCCTCTTCCCTAGTGAGGGGTTCTGTGGTTTCAGGCCCTAATTTCTTGTGAGACCTCTGTCGCACTTCAATTATGGCATAGTGTGTTGAATCGTTTGGGGTCTAGCTCTTCGTCGCTTTGAGCCAGACTCATGGCTTCCTCTGAATAAGCGACCTTCTGCTGTGGTAACCTCTCTGGTCCCTCAGTCATTGCTGTAGAATGGCCTCCTTGATGTCCAAGTTCTTGCCTAGTCTCTTCACTGATTCCTTGTATTTGTCCGGTATGTTGGTGCCATCTGGGTTCTTCTCAGAGCTGCAACTAGTGGAACACCTTGTGTCCTCCTAGTTCTACTGCTTTTACCACCAATGCAGCTTTGCTGTTGCTGGGCAACTGGAGTCTCTGCTGTTTCTGGGTAAACCATACATATCTTACTCTACTGCTGCATGGGATACTAGGGTTTTGGGTGGGTGCAGAACTGCAAACAGTGCAGTTCCATGATGCACGATCCTAGTGCAGAAGGTTCCTCTCCCTGTGTGTTTGTCTGTTCCAGCGCACTAGACTGTTGCGCTCAGATGTTTCACCTGCCTCTTATTCATTGATCCCATCCTTATCGCCATTGTGGTGGCGCAAGCGATCAGACATGGAACTTAAGGTGTATCTAGACAAGTGGTTGTTTATTCATTTCAGCTTCACGGAATGTGCTTGCATCCTCTTGCTTCCCCTGAACATGGCAGTCCGTGTCAGGCTTCCCAAGCACCGCTTTTGTTGTCGCTGTCCCTCCCCCCTCGTCATGATGTGCTCCATGTGACATGCTGGTTCTGCAAACTGGAAGAAAGACTAATTTCTTTAACTGTCTTGTGCAGCTTCTTCTAGAGAATTCCTCCTCGGATACCTCATGCATGAAGTTCCATCTTAATAAAGATGGTGGCAGAGACCTTTTGGTCCTTGAGCTTTTTCAAATATTGATATCTTTTCCCAGAATTCAAGTATTGTCTGGAGTTCACGTTTAATGGACTCCATCATGCCAAGATCTACCTTAATTGCTTCCTCTTCCTCTGGCACCACCAAATAAAATAGTTCTCTGAAGGCACTTGAGCTTGCAGGGCTCCAGCACTGATTGGTTTTCCCTTCCCGCAGCCGTGAAGGACCTGGTGCTGGTGCCGCAGCACACCTCGCCCCAGGATGCCGTCAAGGAGATTGACGCCCTCTATGATGTCTTCCAAGCGGTCAAGGAGCGTTGGAAGCCAAAGGTAAGGACTAGCCTCGTGTCGCTTTGCTGAGTGGATGTCAACCCCTCTTTAGTTGTGGCTAATATGTGGCACTTTAGCACCATCCAGTAGCCAAAGTTATTGCATTGGAGTACAGGTAGGAGGGAGATGACACGTGAAGATGGATACACATTCTGTGGGTGCTGTTTAGTTTTTACCCACCTATTGACTTCCCATGACCATGCCAATACCTATGTCCATTCCCACCCACTACCTGCCCCTGCCCGCCCAAAACACATCCTCCTGGGATCTCTGGACTAGCTCTATCAAGCAGTAAAATCAAACTGTGGCCTGCCTGTGTTATTTCGTAGCAGTCTGCTGAAAGTTAATGGCTTATTTGCGGTGTCTAGTCAAAGGATCGAATCAAAAGGGTCGATGGGTCAAAGGATCGACACCAAAGGGTCGACAGGTCAAAGGATCGAATTTTTTTTTTTTTATTATATATATTTTTTTAGGTTTTCATTTAGGGAAAAAAAGTGGTTTTTAGCAAAAAAAAGGGGTTTGGGGGGGACCCTGTTGTTGTATAATGGTTAAATGCATTTTGTTTTGTTTGTTGCTATGGTGTCTCTGCTGCAGCTATGTTTATGCTAGGCATGCCACTTGTGATTCCAGAATGGGTCCCTGCCTATTGTACCATTCTGGAATGATGTTACTTCAATATGTTTACATTCAAGTTTAGTCAGTTGTACCCTGGATGCTGCTTGTGTTGGGGGTCTTATGGTATGCTGCTGAAGATAAGACAAATAAACTGTCTACCACATACCTGGTCTGGTGGCTTCTTTACAATGGCGACGAGGATGGGATGTCTGACGTGAGCTCTGCTGAAGCCAAGACCCCCCAACCGTGTCTGGAAGCGGTGTTTGTGAGGAGCGGTCAATGAGAGCCGACATCCAGGAGGAGTCCGCTCGGAGCCTGCAGTTTGGCGCAAGCGAAATGTCTCCCCATCCACTTTTCCGCCTGTCTCGAGGTTGGTGCCTGGAGGGTGCCCCGCGGAAGCGCACTTGTTTTTTTTGGAGTAGCGCCGCTGGCTCCGGGGTCAATCCACGGCCGTCGCTGGAACTGGGCTGGAGGCTGAAGGGTGAAGCTGCGGTGCTACAGGGAGGACATCCTCTTTCCCCGTCAGCGTCCCAGCTGGTTTGCGTGCGAGCTGCAGTGTTTCGGCAAGTCCTGCCCTGTCACCAGCGGTCCTGCCGGTTCGCCGGTGTCGGACAGCGGATGGTTGTCTGCAGGTGGAGCTGCAGTTCCCTGGCATCAACGACGGAGATTTGGGCCGTACGTGGCCATCGGGGACCTGCTACGCAGCGCTGTCAGCTGCAAGCAACGCAGAAGCGAAGATCCGTGTTCACGTGATACGCAGCCAGCCTGAATGCGGATGTGGCGCCAACGATTGATAGCGCTGTAATAAGGGAAAGTAACTGACGTCTCACCCGGGGCCCCGTGTGGGAAGGCGAGCTAGGGGAGCATTGTGAAGGAGCATCACAGGTGAGGGAGTGTGGGTTTTCCCCAGCCCACGTGGAGAAAAAAAAATAATTCCTTATGGTTGCTGGAACAGATGGTCCATAAGGAGATTGACTGGAGAGAGCATTCCTAATTGGGAGTGTTTACATTCAAGGTGACGTTTGACTGTGTTCTGTGTTCTAGAAGTTGCCATCTGACACAATTGGAAGATTTTGTTTTTCTTGTGTTCTGCACGGTGGACACACCTCAATTGCTGTTTTAGTACTGCATTTTAGTTCTGGTGAAAGTTACTGTTGCTGCACAGCCTATCAAGGGTAGAAAACATGGCTCTGTCTGGAGTTCCCGGTCCACAAGTATTTATGCCCACACCAGGTCCGCCAAAAATTAAGTGGGCCCCTTGGAGGCAGGGTTTCCTGCATTATGTCAAAGCCACATGTGGAAATGGGATGTCTGTAGAACGTAAAGTAGCAATGTTAATGCATTTATTGGGTTATGAAGGTCAGAGGATTTATGGCACGCTTCCTGATATTACTGAATTGGATTTGGAAGAGGGAACAAATGATTTTGACCTGGCATTAATCAAACTTGATAAGTATTTTCAGTCAAAACTAGCACGGTATTGGAGCGATATCACTTTGGCATGAGATGTCAACGTGAAGGAGAATCTGTTGAAGACTATATAACTGCTTTGAGACATTTATCTCTAAATTGTAAATTTGGTGGTGGATTAGAGGAACACATAAGGGATCAATTTATGATTCATTGTTCTAATGATAAAATACGAGAGGAGATTTGGTTGAAGGACGATCCCAATTTGGAGGAGGTTATTAGTATAGCAGAGGATCGAGCACACCTTACAGTGTGTAGCGAAATTGTCGATCAAGGAAAATAAATCCGTACCAGGTGTTGAGGTACTAAGGGTTGGAGACAAGAAGCAAGGTTGCCCGAAGGACAAGAAGAAACAAAAAACCAAGCCCAATAAGCGTTATGAGAATACCCAAACTAAGGGTTGGTGCGGTGAGCAGGGTAATATGCGTTTTCAAAAGGGCACTGCCCAAATTAATGTAAAAAGGGAAGATAGACTGTGTTTTCTTTGTGGGAGTTCACAACATTTGTCCACATCTCCCATTTGTCCTGGGAGGCGTGTGAATTGTAGTTTGTGTAAGAAATGGGGGCCTTTTGAGAATTGCTGTAAAAACTATCGAATTGGAGGTGGAAAGGGAACACTTCTTATTGAAGAGTATGATGGTGCGTCATCTGAAGAGGCTGATATTTCAGAGAATGAAATGGTTACTGTTCATATGGTAAAGTGCTCGGGGTCCGATGAGTGTGAGCATCCCTCAGCATGGATAGAAGTAAATGGTCATTCGGTTAAAATGCTTGCCGATTCGTGCTCCAAAATCACATTAATGTCCAAAACTGTCTTTGAAAATGTAATTGGAGGCGATATCAGAGGTCTGGTTCCTTCAGATAAAATGTCTGGGGGATATAATGGAGACAAAATAGACATTTTGGGGTGTTGTGAGGCGGAGTTCAAGTTCAAAGGGAGAATAGCACATGGGAAAATATATATTACTAAAAGAGGTGAAACATTGTTAGTTTGGAAAGAGTAAAGGGGATTGGGAATTAAGTTAGATCCCAATAGCGAAGAACAAGTTGTCAATGTGGTTAACTCTTCTGAGCCTAATAGCAACAAAGCCAAATGTAAAATGGTAGCTGGATATCCCGAGGTATTCTGTAACAAAGTGGGATGTTTCAAAGGGATGGTACACAAAATAGACATAAAAGAAGGGAGCAGTCCAGTTGCGTCAAAGCTCAGACCGTTGCCCTTATCTATGTGGAAGGCTGTGCGTGATGAATTGGTAAAATTGGAGAAAGAGGGAATTATTGAGCCAGCTAGGGCAGTAGAGTGGATATCTCCCATGGTGGTGGTGAAGAAAAGTAATGGGGATTTGAGGGTATGCATCGATTTAAGGGAACTCAATCGATGTGTTGTAGCGGATCGCCATCCTCTTCCAAATATGGGGGAATTGTTAAGCAGGATAGGGAGTGCGAAATACTTCGCAAAACTTGACATGGCGAGTGCGTATCATCAGATAAGCTTAGATGATGAATCGCGCAAATTAACTGCTTTCATTACTTATGAGGGAATATATCAATTTAAGCGTATGCCATTTCGATTGGTATCAGCGTCTTCCGTATTCCAAAAGGTTATGGACAAATTATTGAAGGATGTCGGTGGAGTGTGATGCTTTCAGGGCGATGTTCTGATATGTGGGAAGGATGAGAGAGAGTTAAAAACAAGACTGGATCTGGTTCTTAAGATCTTTAAGGCAAGAGGGATAACCTTGCGTGGTGAAAAATGTGTTTTTATGACTCAAGTAGTTGATTATCTAGGTCATGAGATATCTGAGCAAGGACTCAAACCAAAAAGGAATTTAGTTGAGTCTATTTTGAAAACACAATCACCAAAGAATAAGGCTGAATTGAGATCATTTCTAGGTACTATTGAATTTTATCATCGGTTTGTTGATAATTATGCTGATTCCATAACCAGTTTGAGAGCGTTGTTAAGGAAAGTTGTTGAGTTTGAATGGAGCAATGAATGTGAAAAAGAATTTGAAGCAATGAAAAGAAAGATTGATATGGCAAAACCCCTATCGATGTTTGATACGGGAAAGAAAACCATGCTGGCTGTGGATGCTAGTGACACAGGAATAGGAGTAGTAATGTTGCAGCCAGATGTTGATGGTACGGAGATGATTGTAATGCATGTTAAGAGGCGCAGAATTGAACTATTCTGTGTTGGAAAAAGAAGCTTTGGTGTGCCATTGGGGCATAGAAAAAATGAAAAATTTTGTCTGGGGTCAAGATTTTATCTTGAGAACAGACCACAGGCCACTTAAGGCAATTTTTTAAAGTAAAGGCCTCGACAAGGTTTCAAGGAGAGTGGCAGGTTGGGTAACCAGGATACAATGTCATAAATTTGAAATGGAAGTAGTTGCTGGTAAAGAGAATGTACATGCTGACCATGCCTCGAGGGTGAAGTTGGAAGATAATGATAGTGTTAGAGGAGGTAATGTGTGTGGTGAGAATGAAATGGTTTTTGCAACCGTGGAAGGAATTATGCAGAAACAAAAGTGGATTCAAGTCCCAAGTCAAATGAAATGTGGAAGCGGATCATGGCTTTTGTGGTGGGTAGATGGCCAGAGAAAAGGCTCTTATCCGGTGAAGAAAGGGCAATGTGGGAGGTGAGGAATGAATTGTCAGTAAAAGGAGAGTTGTTGTATAGATGGGACAAGTTGGTGGTTCCAGGTTGTCTGAGAAGGAAATTAATAAACTGTGCTCACCAGGGACATATTGGCGTTTGTAAAACAAATAAGTTGTAAAAGCTGATTACTGGTGGCCAGGGATTGATCGTGAGATTGAGAAAGTGGTTGGTGCATGCAATGATTGTACCAAATCAGGAAAAAATGTGATAGCGGTGTCCCAACCTATGGGAAAAACAAGCATTCCGGAGGGAGTGTGGCAAGATTTGTCCATGGATGTTCTTGGTCCAGTAGAAATGGGTGCGGGTAGAGGAAGGTTCATTTTGGTCATGGTTGATATTTTTTCAAGATGGACAGAATTTAAGATCTTGCGGGAAGACACATGTCGGTGTATAATTGAATTCATGGAGGATGTGTTTGAGAGGGAGGGTTTACCTAGGCGCATACTCACTGATAATGGTCCACAATTCATGGTAAAATTATTCTTAGAGTATCTTCATAAATGCAGAATTAAACACAAAAGGACCCCTTTGTATTATCCCCAAGCAAACAATATGGTCGAGAGAGTAAATCAATGTATTATGGATGCTATTCATGGAGCGAATGCGTGTGGTCTTGACAGAAGAGTTGCAGTGAGAGACAGGTTGTATGCGTTGAGGATGGCTCCGCGAATAGAATAGAAACAGGGATTAGTTCATTTGAACTTATGAGAGGGCGAAAAGCAAACACTTGTGTGGCGCCAGCTTGGTTGGGCAGGGCGAGAGCAACAGATGTGGTTGTGGATGTTGTAAAGAAAAAGATGGATGCCCGAAAAAACAAATGGGTGGAAAAAGTAAATGGGAAACATCCAAGAAAAGTTACTGTGGTCGAGGTTGGAGATTGGGTGCAGATAAGGAAAGCGGTTATTTCTAAGAAAGGGGAGCCGCTCTACACAGAACCTGTTAGAGTCACACGAGTTTTCAAAAATGCTGTGTGTGTAGAAAGTCATCAAATTTGGTGTTTGTCCAGAATTGCAAAGGTAAAAAGATAGAAGTTTTAGTATCTTTTCAGTTGGTATATTTCACACAATAAAGAAATGTATTCCTTAGGGGAGGGGTGTGTGTTGTATAATGGTTAAATGCATTTTGTTTTGTTTGTTGCTATGGTGTCTCTGCTGCAGCTATGTTTATGCTAGGCATGCCACTTGTGATTCCAGAATGGGTCCCTGCCTATTGTACCATTCTGGAATGATGTTACTTCAATATGTTTACATTCGAGTTTAGTCAGTTGTACCCTGGATGCTGCTTGTGTTGGGGGGTCTTATGGTATGCTGCTGAAGATAAGACAAATAAACTGTCTACCACATACCTGGTCTGGTGGCTCCTTTACAGACCCCCCCCAAAAAAAAATATGTGAAAAGAAATCAAAAGAATTCGATCCTTTGACCTGTCGACCCTTTGGTGTCGATCCTCTGACCTGTCGACCCTTTAGATTCGATCCTTTAGGTGCTACAAAGTGTCCTGCTCGCAGACGGTGCCTTGCATAGCACCATTAAATAATCAAATAAGTGCAATCCCACCTTTTCAACGTATTGGTGCATCCCTTGTTTTCAGGTCAAGGATAAGCACTTCCTTGTCAATGACTGGGCACAACTCCCATTTCACAGCATTGGTACGTTCTAGGCTGCAGCTGGCCTTGTGGTGCCTTGTGGTAGATGTATACAGCTTGAATGTTGGCCAGTGAAGCAAAAACCAACAATAACCGCTTTCATCAAGAAGGCACTTCCTTTCATACTTTAACTCCAGTACTAAAAATAAGCTTATGTTGGCTGTACGTTTCTTACTGATATTCTAAGGGCTATCTGGACCATGAAGAACCAACGGCCTTACTGTTGGAATGCTAGATGGACGATGCAAAATGCCTTGAAAGCGGCCCACTGGCACATGGCTGGTGCAATATGATCTTTGGTGTTTAAGTGGACTAGAAAACCTTCGGTCACATTTGAAGACAGTGAATTGAATAATTTGCCAGGCCAAAGTATGACGCGTTTGCATATTCCCGTCTACAGCGTAACAACGCCATAGTTGTTTAAATTCGAAGTCAATCTATGGAAGAAGGTAAGGAGAGGTGCAATTTCTTTGAGAGTTCTGGGGTGGAAGAAGCCCAGTTTGATCCCACTCCCAGGCTGCGAGCCTAGCGTCCACCGTGAATTCACAAGCACTACCAGTGATGGAAAATTGCAGGTGTTTAGCGCAAGATATTTACTACTGTGAGGTCCTTTTACACCCTTACCATCATTATCGCGTGGTGTCTTGGACTCTTTTTGAGATTCTGTGACATCTAAAACGCTGTTGCCAGAAGAGGGTGTGAGCCTGTTGCATGAACTCTCAGAGCGTATCCTCGGCATAGTTCTAGAAGCTCAGTCTAAGGGCCTGGATGAGTGTCGTTCAGGGAATCCGATATCACTTAAATAACAAGGAGGATGGTGCTGAGCCCTGGGGGACACCACATAATCATATATCCTATGAGTAGAGCAGTAGGTATGCTATTTGTTCGGAGTCTTTGAGAATGAGCACACCTGCTTGTATCTGGCCTCCGATGCCGGTAACTTGTGCTGGAGGATTGCTTGGCCAAGATTGTTGAAGACCACTGACAGATGAAATCCGGGCTCTTACATGGGCCCCCTCCCAACTCAAATTGTCATCACGCCCACTGGACTCCGTTCCACCTGTAGGCTGGGAAGCCGCTGCAGAGGGATCCTGAGTATGTGTGGTTGCAATGTGGGTGTGTCGCCAGTCTAATCTATTCCATTGGCGGATAGAAAAAGCTGCAGGTTGCCCATTGGTTTGGTGGAATTCGCTTTAGCTTCTTTAGCAAGGAGTGGGTGGGGTGTCATGTAAACTCATTTCAATTGTCAGGCGGAGGATCGTTTTCCAATAATAAAAGATATATATGGTAATCGTCCCAGTTCTTTCGGAATCCCCGGATGTGTTGCTAAAGTTTGGTAAAATGAAGCCAGAATCCATCTTTCAGGCACACGGTGGAGTTATGCTGACTTGCTAAAGGGGAATTGCCCCAATAAAAATGGTGCGTAATGATGAAAAGTCAGAGAGGAAGGACCGTTTAGGTGGATTTTATGTGCCTGGTGTCGGGGATGCTAAGGCTGCACCCCTATATTCCCTGGAGGCCTACAGGCATATTGCTGTTCTCTGGGGGGGGGGGCAGCAGTTGGATGGAGTAGAGGTCTGGTGGCAACAGAGATGAATCGGCAATGAGGGATATTTAGGCGGCACATCATAAAAAATGATCTAGCACCCTCGTTGAGAGAGAGCGCGAGATATATATTTGTCAGGAGTTTGGTGGCATGCGAGGGAAAGTGGGGAGGGTACATGAAAAGACATGCAAGGGTCTGTTATCTAGGGAGAGGCATGTTCTGTGCTCAGACCATCTGGTGCCCTATGCTGTCTGGGGTAGAGGCTGCACTGAACAGGCAGAGCCAGGCCTGGGTTATCAATGGACTCCTGCCCTGTCGAGCCAGGCATCAAGTCCTTATGTATCTTGTGAAATGTAGATGGTGCACTGTACAGAGAGAGGGAGCTGGGTGTTGGGTCTGTATCGCTTATAAGAAATAAGATCCCTTGGAGGAGTCGATGGAGCCCCTCGGGGCTCTGGGAGTGAAATTGCATCTATGGAGTGTGTGGGACCACAGAAGGTCACCTTCATGGGATAAAGGGCAGCATCACTGGAACAGGAAAGCCCATGGGCGAAGTGGTACCATTTATGAGACTCTGGTCTTCTGCCAGCAGACATTCCCTCCTGCCCAGCCCCGCAGCTGCAGGACACTGAGCCGGTGAAGGTGTTGAGTGCTGGGAAGGTGGCTCATGTGATGGGGCTTCCCGTGCCTCGGGCCGCCCTGTACTAGAATCAAAGCATGCGCATGCAATAAGACTCGGACATGCACGTCTGATCGTTCCAAGGTCCCGGCGGCAACTGCCTCGCGGGCCTCCTTTATTTCTTACACACATGCGCCACCAGAACGAGGCTAGCGCACGCGCACCTGTAATACGGACATAACAGGTCAGACTGCTGGATGCTGATCAGTAGCTGAACCTGGGGAAGCACAGCCTGCAGGCGCCTGGTACCACTGCCCATCCCCCCCCCCGTAGTCCTCTTTCTTGAACAAGGCAAGAGGCCTGATGGTTTTAAGTTTTCAGCAGAACTCTTGGTAAAAGACATGTGCTGGTGGAATTCT
The DNA here is from genome assembly GCF_040938575.1 of Ambystoma mexicanum. Lineage (NCBI taxonomy): Eukaryota > Metazoa > Chordata > Amphibia > Caudata > Ambystomatidae > Ambystoma > Ambystoma mexicanum. Next base: position 1,209,631,590 of record NC_090923.1, on the reverse strand, counting down.
GTTCTGACAAATCCACGATCTTGTGGGTTTTGCGTTGTTCCATGCAAGGAGCAGCCATCCTGGATAAAGGACAGGGCCTCTGAATAGCCATAATATGTTCCACTTCAGGTACATTGTTCCCTCTTGAAAGCGATTTATTGCAGGGCTCCTGTGCAGGGGTTCTTGCTGCAAGGTAAAGCCCGCCAAACCAGAGTTAGTAGAAATGAGGCTTTAGGAAAGACACTTCTGGCCCTTACCGCTTTGTTGTGCCAGCATCTCTCGTGTTCTGCATGCCTCTCCGCCTCCTGCTTGACAAAGAAAAGCACCTCATTGTTATGAATTATATTTTTGACTTCGGCGTCTGTCTCTCTCATGGGATATTTCATCTTTTTTTTCCACATGTGCTCGCATTTATCCAGGCGACCCATCGGTTTATGGCTCTGAGACGCCTCTTTGTGCAACTAGCCTGAATCACAACTTTTCCACATGTCTTGTGCTTGGTGTACAAGGCGTATAAGTGTGAAAATCTGTGATTCTATGTGATTTCTTCTAATGTATTTTTTTGTTGGGAACATTTGTATTGCAGATGTATGTGGGGGGGGAGAGGTAGCACCCACACCACCCCATCAAATACATTTGTGATGCAATTTGTCCCAAAAACATTGGCGAATTCTCCTTCGACCAAATATGAGGCGCATGGGCGTAGGACATGGGGGCTGGGGGGGACAGGGGAGACAAATCCCCTCCACAATTTAAGTGGGGGGATACAATGGCATTTATCCCCCCCAGTTTCCCTGAGTTTGTGTCTAGTCTGCAGCATGCAGATTATGGTCTCCAGCCTGCCTGTGCAGCGATGCTTGCAAACTTGAAACTTCAGACAGCAGTAGCGGCACGGGTAATTGTAAACAAGATTCTTGTTACAAGAACTGTGCTGCTCTCAGGCTCGCACGTGCCCCCTCCCGCCCGTGCCTGCGCATTTGGATCGTGCCCAGCCAGGCACCAGGCTGGGGAACATACTGCAGCACATGCCCCTGCTTTGCAGCCTTCCAGAATGAAGGAGAAGCCAGCAGGCAGCGACGCGTGCTCCTCAGAGACAACAGTGTGACTAATGATCTTGCCATCTGTTAGGGCAGGTCAGTCCAGATAAACTTGGAAAGTTAATACATTTAATCTTCAGACCCGTGCCAGTCGCCCCTGTGGCAGAGCAGGACTTGGAATACTGCTGTGCACTGCCGGCGGCGGGCTGGTCCCTGAGAGCTGCTAGTGTCTTGGTGGCTATTGGATTAAGGTCAAGCACCGGAACAGCGTTACCAATCAGCAGTGGATGCTGGCAAGGTTTGACGGGAAGACATAACCGTTTCTTACGCTGCTTCTACCCAACGGCGGGGGTAAAGAGGGCCTAGCACAGGGTTTTGCTCCCTGATTTATGGAACCAACCAAAGACAAGTGTTGTGGACATTCAGATCAGGTACCGTCTCATTTCGCAGTATTACAAATGAACAGACTGTGAATATACGGTCTCATGTAAGTGCATGCCATGGATCATAAAAGACACTGCGGATGTAGTGATTAGGTCGTGGTAAAGGAGACGGTGAGTCACTCGATTTTGAGTACACATTTGAACCCGGTATGCATTTGAACCCGGTACACCTACAAAAAATTATGTTGTTGGTAATTATAATGACAAGATAACATGTTGATAGATGCAATTTGCATTGTTCCGGTTTGTTCGATGGAACCCCGCCCCCTTCACAACAACGAACATTATCTGTCTTTAGGAGCCTCTGTTAATGCCATCACTTTCAAGTCAAAGTTCACCTGTGTTCTTCAGACTAGCAAAGGTTTTGTACATCCCTGGTTCCTTCTCGTACAAATAATAAACAGGATTTCTTTTCACTGCAATGAGCTCCAGCTTGGGGCAATCTGTTGGAAAGGATGACATTAAGCCTAGATAATGCAATATTGGTGATGTATCTTTCAGTATACTAAGAAGCATGAGTTACATTCCGTGTAATGCTACTCTAGAGGACGTACACGGCTAGGTAGATCTACAGAGTTCAGGCTGTCACCAAGAGTGTTTGTATGCCAAGATTAAGGCACTGAATTGTGTTGAGCACAAACCCCGAGGAGAACAGCCTCTAGTAAAGACGGGGCACATTACACAATAATCATTGTGTAGTCCCTCACTTTTCGGCTGTAACCATTGCAGAGAATCCCATCGATTTTTTTTTTTTTTTTTTTTTTTTTTTTGTAAACGAAATGCATAGCGTGTTTGCTTTTCAGTGTTAAATTAATATCTCTTTGTGGAATGGCGGATAAAGTGACAATCCGTCAAAGTGGGTGTGCTGGGGTGCTATAAGGGCGTGAGTTACCCAATAAGTGTAGGAGTAGTGCACAATGCCGGAGTGTCGACGCATAATGCTCTTGCGGGTCTTTGAAGCAGTGCACTTGAAGGTGATTCCAAACTAGCTCTGTTCGTGTTTTTCGTCAGCATTGGTTAGGAACTGCCCATGGTCGGACTGGGCTATAAAACGGTCTTTGGCACCAATGGAAAAATGGGCCACAGTTGCAAATGGCAATTTATTCCTTTTTTGACACTGTTTGAATTGTGCATTTTAAAGAAGATTTCTTCAGCAACACTGGTGAACACTACTAGCCGTATAGTGAAGTAATTCATCAAACTGGCCCATATTGGCCATAAAGCTGGCCCACACCAGCATTTTGCGTCGGCCATGGGCCTATTGCCCTATAAGCCAGTCTGAGCTTGATGCTGCCCTAATGAGCGTTCCCCGGGCCCAAAAGGATTACAGCTGGTGAAGGACATTTAGCACTCCGACTCGGTCTCCTGAGAGACCTCACTCATCGGACTACCGTACTAATGTAAGTCAAGTGGCCCACTGGCTGCCCCCCCCCCCTCCCCAGGTGCAGTGCAGGCTGGGCCGGCATGGGTTGGGAGGATGACTTGCACAACTCACGAGCACGAAGAGCAGCCCATTGGCTGGCTGGCATATTTTATTGGCTTTTGACTTAATCCCCGATCACTGCTTAGGTACTTTCAAACATCACTCCGCCTCTGCCATGGCCTCATCCAAAGCAGTAGGAAAGATGATGGCCTCCAGGACCCAAGTGAGAACTGATTTTAGGGACTCTGTGACCTAATGTTACAAGTCTTGTTTTGTGTTCTCTTAGGTGCTACTGATGATGACTACTTCAATGCTCTTAAAAAAAAAAAGAAGAAAAAAAGAAGATTCATGGGCGTGTGCTTTTCGGACACCCCCAGTTTGCGACTCTGACTCACCTCGAACTGACGTTTTTTTTTTAGGACTTGACCCCTGCAAAAGCAAGGTTATTTGTTTTAATCTCACCATGTATCAAACCTGTTGTGCAGAGCGGGCTCTACTATTCCAAGCTGCCATATCTTGGAATATCAAGGGCTTATTAATGTAAAGTGGGGAGACATGATGATTTGAAAACCGTAGCTGTTGGCTTTCACACTTGCACTGGCTGTGTGACCCCAAGTTATTTACTGGCCACCGTGGGTGGGGGTGGCGGCAAAGGAAACCTTGCCAGAGAGAGGCAGGTTATTCCCCACCCCAGCACGTGTTGTGTGGTATGGTCCGGGAAGCGCGTGAAAGGTGTGTGTGTGGAAAGTAGATGTGTTTTGAGTGCATGGGCATGTGGCAGTCGCATAGCGTGCACGTGCCAGGCGCGTGGGAGTACTGTGGCAGGCATGCCGTGTTTCAGATCATTGCAGCAGGGCGTGTAGTCTGGGTTCCGGAAGGCCCGTTCACTTCCACTGCTCCTCTCTTTCAGGGCATCATGCTTCTGGGAGACTTCAACGCGGACTGCGACTACGTGGCCAAGAAAAGGTGGCCCCAGATCCGACTTCGCGTGGAGCCCAGCCTCACGTGGCTGATTGGCGATGAGGTGGACACGACGGTCCGAGCCAACACAAACTGTGCCTATGACAGGTGACGCGGGGTGGGGGGGGGAGGTCCTTATGGCTATGCTCCAAATAACTGACCATTTTCATAAGTTTGTATCAGCTCCTAGTTGCCTTGGGGCTTTGAGCGCTATATAAGTGAATAAATAAATTAAATGAATAAATAAACGTGGCACTGAAATCACTGATGGCTTCACATCCTGCACCCAAGGTGGGCATCACCAGAGTGGTCCCAAAGCGTAGTGCGGGATCTTTTCCACCTACTGGAGACCTGTCTCTGCTGACCCTTCCAGAAAGCACCTGTTCACTTGCGCCTACACCTTGTGTCTCCCTCACAGGCCCCGTGCTCCCCGCTGAAAACTCTCCCAAGTCACTCTCTGCCGTGGTGTCCCAGTGGAACTACCCCCCCCACCTCCTCCCCTGGGAAACACCTGTCCCGTTTCGCACCAAATGTGTCCCTTTCTGAAGACACCTGTTCCCTCTCACCCACGCCCCTTCTGCCCTGTTGCATTCAAGCCTGCTATGGCCCCCTGAGGAAAACTGTTCTATTTTGGTCAGACTGCATTTGGTTTGCCCTCCAGAGGACATCTGTCCAAGCGATCTCGCTGTACTTTGGGGACTCAGGCCCTGTTTTTCTTACTTTAACTGCATGTCTTCTGAGCTGTCACACTCACACCTCATAAGTAGCCTGCAGGACACCTGTCCTATTGCACGCCTTGTGCCACTCAGCCGGTGCCTGGCCTTGATGTTTGGACCAAGCCAAGCGCACAAACTCAACATCCTTTCTCCCGTCACTCTCATTGGGGGTTCTTATTAGGCTAGACATGCCCTCTGTACTTTCATGCCCCCCCCCGGCACTCCAGCACTCCAGAGTGCTGGAGTGCCGCCCAGGCGGTAACATGAGAATGTTACCGCCTGGGCGGCACTCCAGCACTCTAATTTATTTATTTATTTTTTGTGCATTTGTAAGGCGCTTATACATCAAGCAAATTGTGTTTCAATGCGCCCACAGGGCAGCAGGGAGGGGACGTGGGAAAGAAGAACAAATAGAACAATGAAAGATGGAGGCGGACCTACTAGGCCTTGTGGGCATTCAGAACGGGCAAGTGCCCTGGGGTGCACCTCTACGGGTGAGAGACACCTCCTTTGACCCGTGCTTTCACTAATGTCTTCTGCACTCTGGGTCTCTCGCCCCAAAGCGCATTGGCCAGTGGGTGGGCAGGGGGCGTATACACTGTACCCCCAGGCCATCACTAGATATGCAGTTTCCTAATTCCAAAGTGTGACTCACACAGGGTACATGAATTGGTCGTGGCACGCGGAGAACATTATTCGTGTTCACATAAGAAAGTAAATGTTCAGCATACAGCCTACAAAGAGGAACAGGGGAAATTGGTGGCGACAGATGAACAGAAAGAAAAACGAAAAAAATGAATGTGCGCAAATGATTTACATTCGTTTTCCTTCGCAGGATTGTGATTTACGGTGAAAAACTCGCCAGGGAGATCGTTCTGGGATCGGCCCGTGCTTATGACTTCCCGCAGAGTCTGGGGCTGTCTGAGGCTGAGGTAAGGCTGTGCCCTTTCTTGGGGAATGGGTGCCTTGTGGCGACAGCCCAGTGTCAGGTGGGCAATATTAGTGAAGCAGAACCTGAGGGAGCCTGGAGAAGGGGTCAATTGCCAATGCAGAGTTGGGATGCGGCCTCTCGGTTAAGTTGGATTGCCATGTTGCGTTGCACAGGAAATGGAGTCCGGTGAGACGTGTTTTGGCACGTGCATTGCAACGTTATCTGGTGGTTGAGTTCAAATGCTGTCAAGCGGTGCATTTTAAATCTGGCCGAGCAGACAGGTTTAGATGTTGTCTGATTCACTAGTTAGGTGGTGATGCCGACTGGTGGCTAGGGGGCGGGTGCTATGTGGCATTGTGGTTACCATGAAATGTCTTCTAGTGAGACGCACCTGGTGCTCAATTTGACATGCTCTCTAGTGGCAAACTTGAGATGTGGTTACATTGAGGTATGATCTAGGGGTTTTTGTTCATTGAATTTGTGATTTTGTTGTTAATTTGATACCCCATCTAGTGGTGAGGCGAGTCAAAGGCTAGTGTAGCGGCTGGATGGAGATGCGGTCAAGTGATTAAGTTGAGCTGTGGCCTGGTTGATCAAGTTGAGATGTGATCTTGTGGCTAAGCGAGCCTGTGCGCTTGTGGCTAATTGGCGATGTGTTGGTTGGAGCTGGGAGTTCGGCTGAGATTTGGTGACGTGGTTGTTGTGGATTGGTTGTGTTCTCCCGGGGAAGGTGATACTTGGCATGCGGTTAAGTTGGTGGCTGTGCAATCAGGAGATCTGATTTCTAACTCCGGCTGTCTCCTTTTCACTGAATTGGGTCATGGGATAAATCTCTTAATTTGCGTGTGCCAGTTCCCTTACCTGCAGACGTTGGAAGTGCTTATGAATAGGCTAATACACTACTGAGGATTATATGAAAATCCTGCCACCTAGGTAGCCCAGACCGCCGTTTTGAAACTTCCTAATGCCTGAGTCCTGATTGATACAGGGTGGCATGGATCTTCTCACTCATTCTGAGCCCAGACGGGAATTGCGACATGAAGCAACAGGCAGGCCTGTGTATCTGGACTTGGCCGGAGTGAGTCCCATGCCAGTCGAGGGGAAACTGAGCCATGCCGCGCGGCTTCAGGAATCCCACACCTTCTCGCCCCTGCCCTGGAGTTCCTGCTCCATGCCTTGCAACCCGTCTCCACCCTTCCACTCCTGCTAACAGACTCCTCGCCCCAGGTTATGGGGCCCAATGTTTCAAGAGTTACAATATGGCTAAGCAAAGATCAGGACCCACCGAATGCAGTGTCTATACACACTATTGTCACACAAAAGAGACATGATTCTGTGTTGTGTTAAAAAAAAAAAATCCTGTGTTGCAGCCAAATGGTGAGAAGGCTTTTGCATCCATTAAAAGATCCACACAAAACATTATGTTGAACTTCCAGGTCACGCTGCACTGGCTCTGTGTGTCAGATGAGTTGCATTTGGAGGAGGCAGCGCAAGGTGCTAGTCTTCCTTGAGTCGCGTAGGGGTGCGCCTTGCTGAACAGGCGCAGGAGACATGACAAGGCCGATGGGGGTCTTATCAGCCCGCTACCTGCCCCACATAGCTCCATTTGGGCACGGCGGTGCTCAGCACGAGTTGGGTCAGATCAGCCCGCTACCTGCCCCCACATTGCCCCATGTGGGCACGGCTGTGCTCAGCACAAGCTGGGTCAGATCAGCCCGCTACCTGCACCACATGGCCCCCTTTGGGCACGGCTGTGCTCAGCACGAGCTGGGTCAGATCAGCCCGCTACCTGCCCCACATTGCCCCATGTGGGCATGGTTACCTCCAGCACGAGCAGGGTCAGATCAGCCCGCTACCTGCCCCACATTGCCCCATGTGGGCATGGTTACCTCCAGCACGAGCTGGGTCAGATCAGCCCGCTACCTGCCCCCACATTGCCCCATGTTGGAACGGCCGTGCTCAGCACGAGCGGGGTCAGATCATCCCGCTACCTGCCCCACATGGCCCCATGTGGGCACGGCTGTGCTCAGCACGAGATATGCCAGATCAGCCCGCTACCTGCCCCACATGGCCCCAAGTGAGCACAGCTGTGCTCAGCACGAGATGTGCCAGATCAGCCCGCTACCTGCCCCACATGGCCCCATTTGGGCACGGCTGTGCTCAGCACGAGCTGGGTCAGATCAGCCCGCTACCTGCCCCACATTGCCCCATTTGGGCATGGTCACCTCCAGCACGAGCAGGGTCAGATCAGCCCGCTACCTGCCCCACATTGCCCCATGTGGGCATGGTTACCTCCAGCACGAGCTGGGTCAGATCAGCCCGCTACCTGCCCCATGTGGGCACGGCTGTGCTCGGCACGAGCTGGGTCAGATCAGCCCGCTACCTGCCCCATGTGGGCACGGCTGTGCTCGGAACGAGCTGGGTCAGATCAGCCCGCTACCTGCCCCCACATTGCCCCATTTTGGAACGGCCGTGCTCAGCACGAGCGGGGTCAGATCAGCCCGCTACCTGCCCCACATGGCCCCATGTGGGCACGGCTGTGCTCAGCACGAGATATGCCAGATCAGCCCGCTACCTGCCCCACATGGCCCCAAGTGAGCACAGCTGTGCTCAGCACGAGATGTGCCAGATCAGCCCGCTACTTGCCCCACATGGACCCAAGTGGGCACGGCTGTGCTCAGCACGAGCTATGCCAGATTAGCCCGCTACCTGCCCCACATGGCCCCATGTGGGCACGGCTGTGCTCAGCACCAGATATGCCAGATCAGCCCGCTACCTGCCCCACATGGCCCCAAGTGGGCACGGCTGTGCTCAGCACGAGCTGGGTCAGATCAGCCCGCTACTGGCCCCATGTGGACATGGGCACCTCCAGCGCGAGCATGCATTTCTATATGGTTTTAAATGTCCATGCCATCATGAGTGTTGGGAATATAAAACAAGCATTCCAGAGGACGGGCACTTTAGGGGACTGCGCCATGCAAATTGGTCCCGGCTCCAGCACCTGGGGAGGGAATGGGACCGGACTGCACCAGAACCCAGCCTTCTACAGGTGTGGATATTGCAGAGGTAAGGCATAGCTTAATATTGGCTGTGCCTCCAGTACCTAAATATGCAGGCAGGGGTGGGGTGCAGCCGCACACTGGCCCTCCCCCCCCCTATAGACATGCCCTGTGGCGCACTCTGCCATATGCACTCTGACCATCTTTAAGTGGTGGCTGTGCAATGCTTTTGCAAGTGTTCTCTGTAGCAGTCACTGGAGGAGGGTAAACATCGCCACTATATATGCACAATAATAATGTGTTACTTATGTAGCACTTTCACCAAAGAACTTTACATAGAACACTTGTATGTTCGTTATTACTGAATTGATACGGATGAGCTAATTGAACAACCTTGTAAGGATGGAAGGCTGAGTTGGCCTTGTTAAGATTCAAACCTGCAACCTGCTGATCAGACACAGATCACGACAGCGAGTGCTTAACTAGCTAAGCTACTCTACTGGCTTACACAACTGGCCTGTGAGAGCCACACCACTTTGTGGCCATTGGGACAACAAAAGTCAGTTAACCCCCATCCATTGGACAGGGTAAAGATGATAAAGGTCCAGTTTAATCCGTTGCTGCACAGATGTGATCTGCCCGGCATCACACATTTTGACCAAGTGGCGATGCTGGGATTTAAAGACCCGACTCTGGCTGCATAATCAACAATTTAGCCATTGGGTAACTTAAATAGCCTTTGTGATCATTTGCATACCAGTACTTTAGCTTTCATCAAATGCTTTTAATCCATACATCCAGGCACGTGTATAAGAAAATAGGCACACAGGAATGTCTTAGCATGTACGGTGCCTGGATATGCAATAATAGTAGGTATTTTACATGGGAGAGAAAATGGAAGTTGGAGTCAAGGTGCGGACGACCATCATGAAGCACTACCATAGTACAATGGCCCAGGTGAGGATCCACCTCAATGGTTAAGCAGCAAATTACAGGTAACAGACGGGTGACACAAGGGAGTTTGCTGTCCCCAGCACTCCAAGGCATCCACTGACTATAGCACTCCCCTGGAAGCCAGAGGGGATGCCCCCGAAGGAGGAGGCACTAGGATGCCAACCCTCTTCTATGCCTAGGACCGTATCTAGTCTAGTGAAAAAGCATTCAATTGGCTGTAATTCCAACATGGCTTCGCCGCCGCCTCCTACTACTGTGCTCTCAAATGTGCCCCCTGGGGACCTCATATAGCTTCACCCCCTGGCTACTCCCCCAGCTTTTCTAGAACTGGACTTGGAATAATAAATTATCCCCTCGTAGAACATTTAGGGGAAAGGACCAACATGTCTCCAGTGTTTTTTCTTGTAATCGCCCCGCTTCAGTTTTAGAAACATTTTAAAAATAGACATCGATATACCCTGATGAATGTGGTATCCTCCATTTATAGAGAGAGGATGGCTCTGCAACATGGACACTTTTCTCCTGTTTATTTGGGTTGGGTGGAGCGTTCAGATGCGCATTTCCTGCTCCAGTGCACATCATCCTGTTTCTCTTGCAGGTTTTATGCACCTGGAGGTGAGTTTCCGAGCGAGGGTACTGAGATATGAAGCAGGCTCTTACCTTACACGCGTGCTTCTTACAAATGGGTCCCCACTTCCTTTAAGAGATATCTGTGAGCCTTACTTGGGGAAACACCAGACAAATACTTATACATTTCTGGAACCTCTTCTCTTGTCGCATCCCGGGAGGATAGCTCAGCGGCAACGTGCTCGTCTTGGAAGAAAGACAACACGAAGGAACACAGGTTCGATTCCCCGGGTCCGCGCTTAGAACCCTCTGGGTATTAAGCGCATTATAAATAACCTCTCATATCACATCGTAAGCCAAAACCTGTTGCTATGGCTCTCCCCTACAAGGGTCAAGAACTGCACCATCCACTGCCTCTCCCTGTATGTTAGGATGTTTAAAAAAACAAAATAAACTAGGACCCGCTGTATAGGGAACAGCAAATCGAGGTGGTAGAACATGGGCACACCAAACAAAGCGCCACACCTACACGTGTGATCATGTACTGGTTAAAAAGCATCATTGGAGAAGATTTATTGGGAAAACAAATGGACAAAGGCAGTGGGAGACGCACTTATTCTGGGGCAGCTTTATAGGGTGCATTTACATTGGAGTGAAGAACCTCATCAGAGAAACCAAGATCCTCCACACCCCAAAGACACGCATCTCTCAAAGCTGCTCAACAAGCACAGAGATAGGTTCCCTTGTTTAAAGGACTGACAGTATGACAGAAGTGCTAGGCTGTGAGAGTCAATAAACTTATATCATTTGAAAGTTATCTAGTGTAAAAGAAAGTTGGAAAATGGCCTTCAGGAAAAAACAGAATACAATAATGTTTGCATTGAACGTTTCAGAGTATATCATTTTGGGAAAATGTGGTCATAGTTTAAATGTTAAGCGCAAAGTTAAATCTGGTGACAAAGATTCGTGGGTGTCGCTGCAGGCAGAGATATTGGCTGGCTAGATGACTCTGTCCGCCCACATCTGGTTATGTGTATGCATCTATGTGCACTTCAGTTCCACCTCTGGCATCCTGTCTTCCTATCTTCCCACGACAGGCACTGGAGGTCAGCGATCACTACCCAGTGGAGGTGCAACTCAACTCTGTTCAGTTGGGAAAGAATGGGCAGAATCACCTGCTTGTGCCAACAACACTCATCCTTCTTCTGACTGCAAGCCTGGGGCTGGGACTCCTCACCCAATCTTTCCTCTGAGGTACAACCTACAACTCCTGAGCAGAGTCATCACATAGAGGAAACTCCAGAGACTCCGTGCACACGCACCAGTTTCAGGGGCACTCTACAAGAGCCCACATCCCCCCTTTTCACAAGGAATCCCCTGAAGGGGCCCTGACTGCCAGAAATATTACAGCTGTGGAAGATGCTGAAAGCTACATTCTCCTAAGGACTGCAAACAATCTACACTTCTATGAAAGATAGACTACAGGCTTTGGCCAAAATTTGTCGATAGCACCGAACATTTTGTTCAACACATAAAAAAGGTAGACCTCCTGGATCTCAAAAACAGTAAGACAGAGCTGTGCATTTTCTGCAGAAAATGTGTACAAACTATGAACTTTCATTAGTAAAGATGCACAACTTCCAACTCGGAATTTTGCAATTGTCTGTTACAAATGATGAGCAAAATTATCTTCAAACTTGTGTACAGATTTACTATAAAATGTGTCCATAATTTTTTTTAACTTTGCGTTTATCTCACAAAAATGTGCAGAATTCGTTTTTAACCTTTGCATACTTAAAAAAGGTGCTGGAAATTTTATATAAGTGTACAGAATTCTTTTGAAAAATATAACAATTACAAATTGCATGAACATATTTTAAAATATTCCAAAGTACTATTTTACAAAAGCTTATTTTACTAATATTCTTTTTAAGAAATGTGACTTTAAAAAAATAGAAGAATGTATTTGAACATGTTTACATAATTGTTTGATAATGTACATAGAATCGTTGAAAAAGAATCTGAATGTTGTGAGTTTATGTACAGAATTCTTTGAAAAAAAAAGAGCTCTCAAGATTTCACTGCAAAAGTGCCCCACAAATTAGAAAATGTCTACAGAATGCATGGTACAGTTAAGAATTGTTTGAAAAAACAGGCAGACGTCTCCAGAAAAAGCATAACCTGTTTTTCTATGAAAATGTGTACAGAAAACCTTTTAAAATGTATGTTATTCTGCGATAAAAGCAAACAAACTATTTTCCAAAGATGCACAAAAATCTTTTATAAAAGGGTATTGCATTTTTAAATGTTGTCTTCTGAATTATTTGAAAGCCTCTACAAATAATTTCTATATGTGAACAGAATTCCCTGAACTATGCAGAATGTTGTTAATTTTTGAAAGTGCACAAAATGTGTTCGTTTTTATTTTATTGTGTAGTTGTACTCGAAAATGTATACCAAATTCTTTAAAAGAGATGTAGGATTCTTTCAAATAGCCAGCAGCATGTCCCAATAAGGGTGCACTGTGGCCACTGCTCCTTCTCACTAGGCACCATTCACCCCAACAAAGTCATTAGGTCATGAGGCCTTCAGAACAAGACAGACGTGTTTTCCCAATCTGTTAAAAAGCACACACATGTTTGCATGGGCAAGCACACGAATTTAAGACCGTTTTGAGAAGCTGCCTATGCTCTACAAGCTGCAGTCTGCCTGCTGGAATACACAAGGTGATCCTCTGCCCAGGAACCCTTCCTGCTAGTTCTTGTGTACTCTGGAAAATTTCTGTTATTATGGCTAGCGAATCAGTTTCAAAGGCGGGCCTTTATTTTGAACATGTGCTATAGTGTTAGCCTAATCGACAAGATACCAGAGGGCCGTACAGCAGAACATGTGTATCTCTAAAACATCACAGCCACCTTTTAAAGAAAAATGTAACGAATCAATTGACTAGAAAAACACCAGGGAAAGTGATTCAGAGATCAAAAGAACTTCATTTACTCTCCTGCTGTTAACAACTAATTGTAACACAAAAGGATGGTTATGGGCGCACCTATTTCACATCAACATAGCATTCCCATACACTCAGGCAAAAAACAGGCCAACATTCAAACTGTCCCTGCAAGAAGAACGCCCTGTTCCTGTCAGGGGTGGGGGGGGGGGTGCTTTCCTTGGGATACCGGTGGTGCGCCGCCTATCTAATGGGGATGGTGGAAGAGTATCTGTCCCTCGTCACCATTATTCGCATTCATTCAATCGTGCTTTGTACTAAAAACCTAATAGTCTACCAAAGAGAAAAGTGAGACTGGACTTGTGATTAAATCGTGTCTCTTTTATATCTGTGAGAACACAACTGACCAGGGATTTTTGGATTTTATTCACCCTCTAGCCTGAAGGTTTCAGACACACACAAATGGTACTTATGGGTATTAAAAAAAGACCCTCGATATAGGGATAACCTTTAAAAGGATTTCTCACAACCAGTGAGTGATCTGATTGTTGCCGTGTCCCAGGCCTAGTCTGCGGACATCGTAAAAATCATGAGACAAGCTCTCGATTTATGTGGTCGACCAACTTTTAGATACTGTCCTCTTCGTCAGGACCGATTTCTTCTGGATATATGGAGTTACTCCAAGAGATATCCACACACGCGGATACAGTGCACATCCCTGTCCCCTGCAAGGAGACAGAATGAAAAAAGCCATGGGTTACCCCCCAGTGCGGTTAATATTGTAGTGTTTGGCATGCTTATTTCAAATGCAAATCAATGCTTGTGACTTGTTTAACACAATCGTATGGTGCCTGTGGCATTACAGAGGTCCACACTTCTAAACAGGAATGGGGAAAGGGGTTGGTGTGGGGGAAGGCTGGGACAATCCAGTGTTCAATTGTGCGCGCATGCACTAGTGAATTCCACATTGGTGCTTCTCTGTGCCCTGACGGGGTCTTGGTGAATGGATTCCAATGAGATGGTATTTTTGAAGCACCTGCCTAACCCGCCGCTGGCAACTGCCTTCAGGCTGGAGGGTGCTAGTGGATGAGGCTGCGCGTGTGATTCGTGCTTCACATATATTGATTAGTGATTCCCACGGTCTGGAAGGGCGAAAGGGACACAGCCATGGGTGCCTTGTGGCGGACCGTATTATGCAACTCGCAATGGGTTGGCAACATGTGCCGCTGTTCTAAAGGAGTTAACGTCTGCTAGCGTCTCCCCTCCCCGGCCGCTTACCTCTGTTAAATCAGTTCACTACACAAAACTATAATAGTTTACTCTAAGGAGTTTGCAATGTCCATTGGTGCAACATCAGACATGTTCTCACACTGTTTGTACATTATATTGCGCAGAAACAATTCAAAGCACATGTATGTGTGCTATTCTTCTGTATTGATGCTTTCGGGGCAATAGATACATGAATGTGTGCGTATGTTGTTTGTCGGAATGCCCCAGGTTAAACTTTTTGATAAATTCTGTAATCGTGGGGCACATGGATCCCCAGCTGAATTCAGCTTTGACACGTCCCTGTTGCTGTATGCTACATAGCGTACAGCAACAGGGATTGTGTGTGCACAATATAATGCAAGAATAGTGGGAGACCCCTTTTTTTCCTCACTTGAAAGTGAGATTTAATTGTTCATCAGGTTTGCCTTGACAAAGACCAGAGGGTTGAAACACGTGTCAGCATTTAAGGCTTTCTACAGACAGCGATGCACAATTTCAGTAAAGCATAACCAGAATGATTTCATGGTTTACATCAAAGTATACTTTTAGCCCTTGCTTGGTTTTTAACTGTATTCAATGTTCACTGGCGCAACAGCAGCCACTCCTTAGACTTCACTTACTTACAATTTTGATGGCATAAGCTGCTTGCCACTTGTGTGTGCATGGTTGCAGTCGCATTGCTTTTTCTTTTTGTAGCTGTAATTAAGAAATTGGTGGTAGGCACAGGATTAATAGGGTGAACGTCAGCTTTCTACTTAATCCTACAAAACAATAATAGCACTAAGCAGCACAACAGTGCACCCACAGGCTTTCACAAGAAAAGCGAGTGGATGTCCCCAGCTACACTGTAGTAACTAGTTAAAGACCAGCTGAAGTTGATGTAGAATCAGATATCGGACACTATTCAGATATTCACGCCTTGAAACACCTGTGCATAGGCGCGTTGTAAATGCCATATCATATCACTAGGGCAATAGACTTGGATAGTCTAAATAAGTACACTGAGTAGATATTGTAGATTGTTTGAACCGCGCAGTGGTGTCTGCAACCGAGCACACAAGTCACTGGAGACTACAGGCAAAAGTCTTCTGCTGGAAGGACATGTCACCCTTTGCGGGGCTCGTCTTGCAAAGCAAGTGATAGCGACTACTAAAGGGGAGTATCTGCAGGCTGTTCAGACAGGTGCCTTAAGGCTATGCACCAGTGCATGTCTGGATCCGGGCGGGTGACAGCGGCAAACAAAACATCCCCTGAGATTGGCTGAAATTGAACTTCCCCTGAGATTGGCTGAAATTGAACATCCCCTGAAATTGGCTGAAATTGAAGGCACCATTGAAGACCTGCATGGTCAGTGCTGTTGTCTTCTCTGCAAAATCCTTGATCAGCAATGAAGCACTCGCTTGGCAGAGTCGGCATAAAGTGCAGACATGCAGTCATGTTGGTGCTTGAACTGAAAAACATGGTACTTGTAAATTAAATTGGATCCTGTTAACCCCATGCTCTTAGAAACTGGCTCCCTGAATTGTATTGTTCTTTGTATATTTGAATCTTCATTTGTTTTAAATAAACGTTTATTTAGTAATTGATTTAGTTTAGGTTTTCAAGGTCGAAGTGACATTGACACAGGCAGTGAGACAAAACTGTGGCATAGTAAACAGAGTATTTGTACATCTTTTCTCAATTATACAATATACTAATGCACACCAACTAATGGACACCATCTTCACAGTGTGACTTTGTCAGGCCCAAATCATCAACAACCCCTCATCATGCCTCGGAATCAAATCATATATATATATATATATATATATATATATATATATATATATATAATGTATACCTATATTAAATTCCCAATACGACAATTCACAGGTTCATGAAGTCTAGGAACATGGTTATATAAAGAGGGTCTGAATACATGTTGGGGATTATCGCTGTGATATTCTATAAACCGGGACCATAAGGGCATATGTTTGGGAAGCGATCATATAAAGTGCAATCACGTTTTCAGAAGCCAAAATGTACCACTCTTTGCTCCACCACATTTTCAACACTGGACCTTCTCGATCTTTCCAGCGTCTGATTAAGGTAATTGTATCATCTGTAAGTAAATGTGTGATGAGGGCAACAGAAGTGGTCGGCATTGGGCAAGTCCCCTCCACAGGATCACCCAGGATCATGACCAAAGGGTCATGGGCAATACAATTCCTGTAATATCCTTTACTTTGGCCAGAATCTCCTTTCAATAAATCTGGGATTTAGAGCAAAAACACCACATATGGGCCAGTCTGCCCTCCTCCACAAGCTATCCAGTATAATGGTAAGTAATTAAGTGCGATTTTATGAATTTGAGAAGGTGGTGGCTACCACAGGAAGCGTACATTATAGGAGCATTCCCTGTCTGTAATACATTTAGACGGGTTGTGTGCACTGGTCCATATGTTAATCCATCAATTAAGTCCGATCCTCATTCCAAAACCCTCTTTACGTGTAATTAGATGTTTAGTTTGTTTCAGTTTTGCTCTGTAATTTATAGAATTGTGACCTTTTTGAAGATTCCGCCCTCCAGCGTGTTGCCTAACCAGTACCCGATTCTCTAACTTGAGGGTTCCAGTGCCAGTTCTGAGCATAGCCAAACCTCTGTTTCTCGTTTAACTGAAAAGTCCTCTTGCAGTGATCAAATGTTAAGGGAACCCCCTGGCTATACAATTGGGTTAAAGTGTTCGCTCTCTCTCTTCCAGTCCAAGAAGGCATGTTGGTACAGGCTTGGAGAAAAATCAGGGTTATACATGACCAGAGATAAGGGGCGCATGCCACTGTTGCTTCTCCAATAGTCTGGCTGCCTTTTCCCATTAGAAAAGGGTGTCCTGGTCTATATGAGAGGGTTGCCCATGCAGTCTTAGCCGTCAGGTTAAGTGAATGAAAAGGGATACCAGTAACTTCCTGATCAACTTCCAGCCAATGGGGTGGTTGCCCGCATCCGTCCCAATATAAATTGGGGTCTATATGATCTGCTCAAATGTATCTCTTCGTGACTCGCACACCCAGTCCTCCTTATCAGGATCCTCCTGATCATTATTCTCGCTTGTACTCTTGAGTGCCTTTGGGCCCGAATGATGATCACTATTTCCTGCAGGAGTGAGTGTATGGATGCGTCCTGCAATCCGATAGGAAGAGATGAGCAAACACGCACAAGCCTTGCAATCGGATTCATTTTTATTAACAGTGTGCCCCCAAACAAGAGATTTCCTGGATGTACCACCTATCCATACCTTGTCAGTTCTTTAAATATGTTTGCAATACTAAAATAAAACTTTAGTTGTATGTTTGTGTTCCTTAGTTTGAACCTCTTTCTCTATTTGCAGTCTTAGGGCTTCACGTTGTCTGATGTATACTCAAGAGCGAGTGATGAACTCGCTTCCCAACACCACCTTAAATCCACCCGAGCCCCCTCCCCCCGATACACACTAAGAGAAAAAATACCTTAAGAAAATGTGCGTATACCAATGCCACCTCCTCACACTATGGTGTTCCTTATGGGATCATGTAGCCCTCAGGGAGTTAATTGAGAAGAGGAATCTAACCACCCTGAGCATGGCTGTCACAGGGGCATGATCAGTCAATACTTTGGGCCCTTAGGAGTATATGGTTGGTACAAGATTCGAAGAAACTAGTAACCAACTGATTTGGGGGAATTCCTGTGCACATTGGAAAAATGAGTGTAATCTTTCTCCCCGGGATGCAGGAAATTCCAAATCTCTATCTGCCCGAATGAACGCAAGACCTTTTATAAGAGCGATCTGATGAAGGTGAGTGAGAAACGAATGTTGCTTCTCGTGGAGGGCATAGATCGAGCCGAGGGTCATAGCACGGCCAAATAATTCGCCTTTGACCATTATCTATCTATCTCCCCTTTGTGTCTCTCAGAACCCCCCATGCTTTAAAAGGAGTATTGTATCTTTGGCGAGGAGTATGATGGTCCCACATGTCCTATTAGATGCCAAGTTTGATATTGGAAGCCCCTAAGGTGCGGCCTAAATTCATCTTGTGGATAAAGGTGGGGTTTCTTGGAGCACAGCCACTGCTGCATCAAGACCCTGAGCCGATTTAGTATAGACTTCTCTTTTACAGGTGAACTCGGGCCTTGGCCATTCAAGGTAAGTATCTTAAAGTCTGTCAATGAAACTAACTAGGCGCTTCATGCTTAGGCTGAACCTTATCCGTGAAGTCCCATAGACAACGGCTATATCAACCTTCGATGTACTGAAACCAGAATCCAATCAATACAACTTTTAAAACATAACACAATTCCCCATTCCCTGAAGCTGTGCTCCCCACCACTGCCCAAGTGGGGAGGGCTAGAGTTTAAGACACAGGCATGGCCCATTCAACCAGGCCCAGGAAACTCACCCCCATCAAAAAGGTGCAGACAATCATCAAACCATGTACGGTGAACCGTAGAAATCGGGAATGCAGCGTCAGCAAGCATTCGTGTAGAAATTGAGCTGACAACATGGTTCCCTGCAGAAATGTCGTCTGACAAAAATGCAGCTGAATAATGGCAGTGGTTTGCAGGGACATTATCACAGTGAACATGCCTTTTTTTTCAAATGGAGCGGGGGACTCCCCCGCCACCCCTGCTCCCCTTGACATATATAAAGTCGCCACAGCCTTTTCCCAGCGACTATATGTATGGTAACCATATAAATGGGGATAATATCACCGGATACCTGTAAGTGTGTACTTACAATGAACACCCTCCCACCAGATAGACACATCAATGTCCTCTGTGAAGCTCTGTGAAAATGTTCCATCCGGGTTCTCAATTAACCACTTCACTGTCCCCAACTCTAGCTTTAGGAATGCGTGTGCTGCCTCAAAGGTTAAAGCGGTTAGTAATGATGGAATACGATGCTGCTACACGTGCCTCTCCGGGGCTTGTGCGAACTCCTCTCAGGCGACATGCACCAGAGCTCTGTAAGAATAGTCACTGTAACCCCCCACTTACCGACTAAGGGCAGGCTAAAGAATTTGATATAGGTTCTGCATCCTCGTGGCTTTGCCAAGGCTGCGCTTTGGAATCCTCTTGTTTTTAGTACTTGCTAAAAGCAGGCAGAATCCATAGGAACCCACTGTAAATGCCTCCTGCAATCAATTATGGGAGGTATTTACATATGTCGACTGTTTTAACACTTTTTTCCTACTTCGTCTTGGAAGTGATGAAAATTGCATGGATGCGGCCGATTTGCACAGAAGTGGAACTGCAGCGCCCCCCTCCCCCATGAAATTAACACTTTCTGTGCAAAGGGGCCTTAGCTCTCAGCGTAAGAACGTAAAATGGGTTGCCAAATCTTAGCAGCAGGCATTGCAGTCAGGTGCTAAATGCTTGAATACCTTCTGGCGTGGGCAATACTGACACTTAATTACCCTGATCCCACATTAACGAGCCCCAATGCGCTTGGGACCTGTAACTAGGATTGCAGGCAATGAAGTGCTATTCTGCCTGCCCCCTTGGACACTGACACTAAAATAGCTTGTTGGAGATTGTGCTGAGCTTAAAGTGCTAGCCTCCAAAGGAATGGAGTGTGTCTTGCTGCGTATGTTCTTGTTTGTGTGATTAGATGAACTGTACAGTGATGTGCAGCCTTGAGGGGTCAACAAATACATTTTATTAGCTCTGAAATGGACAAACTTTGCCTCCTACGACTTTCAAACGTTGTCTAAGTTTACTCCAGCAAATGCGCAAAAACAATTTTTATATAAAGCAAACTACAAAATGATTTGTGTCTAAGTGTTTGAAAAGAGGGTATTGTATTACGTAAGAACGAAAAAATGTTTGAGTTGGCTTTCCCCAGATTCAAATCTATAACCTGCAGGTCTAAGGCAGATACATGTGCAAAGCTATCATGCTACCTTACTGATTATGAAAGAATAACCTTAAACTGTGTGCTTGGATATTAAACACTCCTAAAATAACAAAGGTTGTCATTGTTTGCTTTATACTCTGGCGTGCTTAAGGCATGATCATTGTTCCTTTCAAGGCCAGCCCTTCCAACCCTCTTCAACCACCTTGTATCGCTATCTCCAGCACACGCACTAATGCCGCGATTCCGTGTGAATTTGCAGCAAACTTTACTTTTCGATTCGAAAAAAATTCAATAGTGGAGGTCGCATAAACTTTGAGAATTTCACTACATTGAAGAGTTTCAAAATGTACAGAATTTGACTGAAGGACAAACATTCTGCCATCACCCTGAGTGTATAGAAATCCCTGATTGTGCAACAGTTAGGACGTTTGTAGAAGATATGGAGGGTGTATTGTTTCACGATGCGTGAGGTTGGCTTTTACCAGACTTTATACAGTTTTTGTACCATGACGCTTAAAGTTGAGCACATATTCCCATATAAACCCTAGATATTTAGGTGAATTAACTAAGCCCGATTAAGTGCCATTGCGTGCAAGTTCCAAAAGCAAGTACTCCAGTGGCTACTGAACAAATGGAAAACCACAGCAGCAATTCGCTTGAGTTTGAGTCAACTTTACCTGCTTACTTACTGCTAATCTTCATTATACAGACAAAATAATTGGTGCCACAATCAACATATGCCACATACCAAATTAATCCTGGCAGAGAATGATTTTACAACAAAACTTTATCGAAAAAATATTTTATTTTTTTACTTTTTTATTTCGGGGGTCCCCATTTGGGCAGTCTACCTCAAGCCCTCTGTTTCCCTGTGCTTTTAACCCCACTGCAAATCCCTCCCCACTTGTTTTAACCCCTTGTCAAACTGGAAATTATATTGTGCCTCCTATTGCTATGAATATATGTATATTGGCCTACGCCAAGCTGCTAACAAGCTACTTGTGAAGAAATGTGTGTCGCAAGGTCCTGACCCTAGAATCAATGAAAACCGCCATTTTAGTTTCTCTCTCCCTGTGAACTCGCCCTGTGAGTTAAAATGGTGGACGGTGTCATTCAGAATAGAACACGGCCGTCATGACCCCTGTGTACAGCTGATATGTAACTTGCCTGCAGGCCACTTGTTAGGGTCATGAACTGAGACCTTGTCCTTTGCTGACCTGTGTGTAATGGATTACCTGTGTCAACGAAACTGATCTATGAACATAAACTAACTGCACTGTCGTTTGAATAACTGAATGGGAACGCCTGTTTAACTACATTGTATAAACTATGTCCTAAAGCTTAATGTTAAACCTAGAGAATACACTGTTGCCATTTTGACTTGTTGATGTGTAAACCAAAGATGAACTAGATGCATATAGACGAACAAATTAGAAGCGAACCTGGAACGAACCCTAGATCAGTAATGTATTTATGGAATAGTTAACCTGCAGTAGGGCTGGACAGCAGGCTGAAAATTGTATAAACGCCTGACTGTTTCAATGAATATTCCCACTCACTGAGCACACCGAACCACGCTGGAGTTCGCTGTGTTGTACTGAGGGCCGATAGCTATCTGATTTGTCTTTGACTTTTTGTAACTGTTTAGCATAAAATAAAGACCTTTGTATGTTCCTTTGTAACCTGTGTTGGTGCATTTCCTTTTTGGGCTAACAGCCTCATATTATTTCTTTGTTTTCACAGTTGGCGCCCTCAATAGGGACCCTCAAGATTGATGCCGGATTGTTGAAGGTTGACGCACGCTATCGGACCGGGATCGGACGGTGTGACATAAGGAGCCCCACTGAACGAGACGCGACACCTCAGCAGCGCTGCACGACCCGATCCCTGGACGATTAGCTTGTGGTACGAGACGGCATCTTGACGAGGGTCCATTTCTCGAGGCAGGCAGATTTGCCGAAATCACCAAACGCAAGGTAAAATTCATTAGGTAAGTTCTTTGAAATCCGATTGGACCTCCTTAGGTTTGGTCAGGTGAGTCGTGACCCGATTCTTAATTTAACCCTGACAATTTGAATTTTGGCGCATTGTATCTACAGACACAATTATTGATCAGGTAACACCAAGAATTTGAGATATGCCTGGGAAATTGTCTACCTGCTTTAGGGCATTATTCCGCAGCTATAGACAATCTTTGGAATTTAGCCGTCCGGCACCACAGGAGGGGTCGCCGACATCTACTATGTACTGTAAGCATGGCATTGAAAGTATAGTATTTAATGATATTTGGCACAGACAAACCAGATATGCCTCTGAACTTCAGTGGCCAATCAAAGGTA
The DNA here is from genome assembly GCF_040938575.1 of Ambystoma mexicanum. Lineage (NCBI taxonomy): Eukaryota > Metazoa > Chordata > Amphibia > Caudata > Ambystomatidae > Ambystoma > Ambystoma mexicanum. The sequence goes on along the minus strand of NC_090923.1, from coordinate 1,209,609,159 downwards.
GTTTTGAGATCCCTCGTATTGAATATTTGGAGTCAATCTTGTTAAAGAAGAAGGCTAGACCTGCAGCATTTGATGTTTTGCAGAATTGGGAAAGAGAAGCATTGCGACAGCTTAAAAGTAGGGAAAAACATGCGCACCGTCACAAAACGAACACTGAAAAAGCGTTGTTATATGACCAGGACAAACAGTCTGAGTCGGTTAGGAATATGGACAGGGCTTTCTCACTCGGTATTCGGAAAATCTATCCTTCTAAAGATCTTCATGTTTCTGATGAGTTTATTGACAAATTGCTAAATGAACGAAAGCCTGGTGCCTCTGCACCACCTCCGTATGTTCCTCTTCCTGCTGCTGTACCTCTTCCTGCTGTTATTCCTGCTCTTCCTGCTCAACCTATTGTTCCTATTCCTCTGGTTGTTGTTCCTCCACCTGCTCCTCTGCCTCTTCCCATTGCACCGGTAATAGTACCTCCATTGAATTTGCCTGCACCCCCACTCCCAAGTAGTCCTGTACCGCTTGTAGTGGATGAGGGTGCGAGGTCGAGGGTTGTTACTCGTAATACTGTCCCTACAGAAAAGAAACAGGATTTGTTTGCATGGGCTAAGCATTGTATAGAGAGAGATGATCAATCTAATGTTTTTGCCACACTTTCTAATATGGATAATTTTCCTGAGAAAAATGTTTTCATTGAAGGTTTAGGGATTCATTTGTGTGTAATGTGGGGAAGATTAAATAATGTAGATCTCCCACAAGGATTAAGAGATTTAAACACTTTAGCATTTTCAAGAGACACTGTGGAGAAAGTAAATGAGCATGTTGAGAGGATATTTGAGTATAGAAAGGAGTTGGAAAGGTTACAGAATGAGTGTAACGCTCACCTGATTCTCGCAGAGGCGCCGGTCTTGACTGGGTGACTACCGTATCTTCAAAGGTGATGTGTAGCACCCGGTTGGCTCTTTGGGCTGGACCTCTGTGCACTGTATGCCTGACGTGTAGAGTAAGATGTCTTAGGTAAGTGAATGCCGAGCTCTCCATCTGCCTCGTGGCAGGGTGCTGTAACCAGTTTCTTCACTGGATAGGTAGCGCAGGCCTCTTGACTTCAGAGGACTGCTGTCCGTCGTTTACTGCACGAACGGTAAGTTTCGAGTCATTCAAATGTCTTTAGTCTTTAGTAATGATGTCTCTTGTTTTGCAGGGTTCCGGCGATGGCGGATGACAGGCTGAAGTGAGTTGAAGATGGAGCCCGTGTGATGAATAGAAGCGCCTGGAAGCACGTAAGTAAGCGCTTGTTGCCTGCTTCACGATGCGCTCTGTCTTTTTATTTTGCAGGTACGAGTTCGGAGCGGCTGCAGGGTGCCGGAATACCCACTGGATTAGATGTGGAAAGGAGTAATGGCACGTGAGTATTAAAGTTCCCCAATGTCTTTAAACGCACCTTGTTTTGTCTTTCAGATGCGGGATGCAGCGCCGAAGGCCTCCGGAGCGTGCGAAGAGTTGGTAAGCTTTTGTCTTTCAGATGCCGGAATGCAGTGTGAAGACCTCCGGAGCGCACGAAGAGTAGGTAAGATTTTGCCTTTCAGATGCCGGAATGCTAACCTGTTCTTTCTTGTCTTTATAGGTGTTGCTGAAGACTGGATTCAGGATGGTAAGCCTTTGCCTTTCAGATGCCGGAATGCTAACCTGTTCTTTCTTGTCTTTATAGGTGTTGCTGAAGACTGGATTCAGGATGGTAAGCCTTTTTCCTTAGGCCCAGGACCGGATGCAGAAGATACGATGAGCGTTCTGCTGCAGAGGTTGCAGAATAATGCAAAGCAAGATTCATCCACCGGGTGTGGTTTAAATAGCCTCCTGTAGTGCTTAGGTGTCTCCTTCCACGCCTAAGTAAGAAAAGAGTTCCTGCCTTCCAGAAGAGTTCCAGTGTTCTGAATCTAGGGAGTGGCTCCAGCCCCACCCAACAGGAAAAGTAGTTCCAAACAGAAGAGGATCAGAGGCTCAACTGGCAGGCAAGTAAGCAGCATGGTCTGCTGAAGGTAAGTCCACCCAAGCATTATGAGCCCGGCGCTTCCAGCGCTGGGACTGGGCATATTTATGAGCCTGGTGCCACTGGCGCCAGGACTGGGTCCAAAAGGTCCCAATTGGGACTGGTTGGCACTCGGAACCTGGGTTATGGATCTGCTTCCAAGGGAGTTGGGAAAACCCTGACCTTTTGGAAGCAGAGATCATGACAGTAACCCCCCTCAAGGCCCCTCCCAAACCGGGCTTCTCCGGGGGTTTTGGCTTGTCAGGAAATGTTCGGTGAAATCTTTTGATTAGGCGAGGAGCGTGGACATATTCAGCAGGTTCCCAGGATCTCTCTTGGGGGCCGTAGCCTTTCCAGTCAATTAGGTAGAATAGTTTAGATTTGGAGATCTTGGAGTCCAGAATGCTTTTGACTTCAAACTCGAGTTCTCCATCCACTAGGATAGGTTTTGGAGATTTGGTTAGTCGGGTTTGAGGTTGCACGGGTTTTAATAGAGAGACGTGGAAGACCGGATGTATCTTCATGTGCGGGGGCAAGTCCAACTTGACCGCTACTGGGTTTACTATGGTAGTGATGGAATAGGGACCAAGGTATCTTGGGTTGAATGTGCGTGGCCCTTTTAGAGATAGATATTTGGTGGATAACCAGACTTGATCCCCTACTTGATAGTGAGGGGCTTCCTTCCGATGTTGATCTGCTCCTTTCTTGTATTGTTCTTTAGCCCTTTGAAGGTGAAAAACAGCTTCCTTAAAGGCTTGGGTGATTGTAGAATGCAGGTAGTCTACTGCTGGTGTTTCAAGATCTTGGAGGGGATCCAACTCCGAGGTTCGAGGGTGACTGCTGTACAAAAGAAAAAAACGGGGTTTTCCCAGTTCCCGAATGGACAGAGTTATTGTAGACATACTCGGCTATCCAAAGGATATCTTTCCAAGTTTTTTCAGTTTGTTGCAGCATGCAGCGTAAATACTGTTCCAGAGTTTGATTGGTCCTCTCGGTTTGTCCGTCGGTCTGAGGGTGGTGACTGGTCGATAGTCTCACATCAATTTGAGCCGACCAACAGCAACTTCGCCAAAAATGAGAAATAAATTGACTACCTCGATCCGAAATTAGAACCGAAGGAAAACCGTGCAGTCGGACGATGTTTTCGAGAAATTCTCGGGCCAGAGTTGCTGCTGTTGGCAAGCCTCTGAGCGGAATGAAATGCGCCATCTTGGAGAATAAGTCCACTATTACTAGAATCGTATTGTATCTGGAGCATGGAGGTAGATCGGTGATGAAGTCCATAGAAAGCGTATGCCAAGGGCGAGGTGGGATGTCAATAGGGCGTAAGAGGCCTGCTGGTCTTTCCTTTTGACTCTTGTTTTGGGCGCATACTCCACAGGACATTATAAAGTCTCTGATATCTTTTTTCCAAGACGGCCACCAGAAGTAGCGCTTGATCTTTTCTGAGGTCTTGGCTATACCGGGATGACCTTCCATTAAAGAGTCGTGATAACAAGAGATTACTTTTTTCTGTAAATCTGTGCTGGGTAGGTATAATCGGTCTTGGAAATACAATAAGTTGTCCTTTACTGCAAAGTCCTTTCCCTGCAGATGCCAATTCTGTATGTCTGCTGGAGTTACAAGTTGCCTGGCTTTATCCTTAACTTCCTCTATGGATTCTGTGGCGATTACACCCAGAATTCTTTGTTCGGGAATGATTGGTACAGGTTTAGGGTTGACCAAGTGTTCTTCCACTCCCATCCGAGAAAGGCCATCGGCTTTACCGTTCTTTGTACCAGGTCGATAGGTAATTATGAAGTCAAACTCGGCAAAGAATAATGCCCAACGGAGTTGTCTAGAGGATTGGGCTTTTGCGGTCTTCAAATATTGCAGGTTTCGGTGATCCGTAATCACAGTAACGGTGTGTCGGGCCCCCAGCAGATAATGCCGCCAAGCCTTAAAGGCAGACTTGATAGCCAGAAGTTCCTTGTCAGTAATCGTGTAATTGATTTCAGGAGGCGAGAATTTGCGGGACCAAAATGCCACGGGATGCAACTGATTGGTTACCGGGTCCTTTTGTGATAGAACTGCCCCCATGGCAAGGCTTGAAGCATCAGTTTCCACGATGTAGGGGAGTTCGGGGCGAGGGTGTTTTAAGATTGGTGCAGAGATAAATTTAGTCTTCAAATCCTGGAAAGCTAACAAGGCAGTGATGGGCTGGACTATTCGAGAGAATTCGGGGATAAACCTGCGGTAAAAGTTAGCGAAGCCTAACATGCTTTGCACACCTTTTACGGAGGATGGTGATGGCCATTTGAGAACTGCATCGACCTTCTTTGAATCCATACGCACTCCGCCAGGTGATAATATGAATCCCAAGAATTCAACTTCAGTCACGTTGAAAACACATTTTTCCAACTTAGCGAAAAGTTTGTGTTGACGCAATCTTTCGAGGACCATTTTCACGTGTTTCCGATGTTCAGATTCCGATGAAGAATAAACGAGGATGTCGTCGATGTAAACAACAACACATACATCTATGAGCTCTCTGAGGACATCGTTCATAAAATATTGAAAGGCGGCCGGGGCATTGCAAAGTCCGAAGGGCATGACCTGATATTCAAATAGCCCATACTTGGTGCGGAAGGCCGTCTTCCATTCATCGCCCTCTTTTACTCGTACCAAGTGGTAAGCTCCTCTAAGATCCAGCTTTGTATATATGCCTGCTTTTCTGACTTGGTCCAGGAGTTCAGGGATCAAAGGTAACGGATATCTATTCTTAACGGTGATCTGGTTCAGGGAGCGATAATCGATACAAGTTCTAAGGTCTCCTTCCTTTTTGTAAAACGAAGAACAAAGCTGAAGAAGCAGGGGACTTGGAAGGACGAATAAACCCATTTGCCAGGTATTGATCCAGGGATTGTCGAAGGTGAAGGTTCTCAGGCTCGGTGAGGGCATAAATTCTACTACAAGGAGGAGTAGATCCAGGTATCAGGTCTATCTGGCAGTCATAAGACCTATGAGGAGGTAGAGAGTTAGCCTGATCCTTCCGGAAAACATCTTGGTATTCTAGGTATTCGGGAGGTAACTGGGGAGTCTCTGAAGAAATTGCGGCCAGTGCAACACCAGGTGGAGGGTGACAAGTAGAGACACATTCTGGAAACTGGACCGTTCTTGCTCGCCAATCGATCAGAGGATTGTGTTTCTCTAAGCAAGGTATTCCTAGAATAATCTGAAACTGAGGGGCCTTGATCACATCGAACACAATCTTCTCATGGTGTCCATCTTGACTTACTAGCGTCACCTCTTGAGTGGTATGCGTTACTGGCCCGGAGGCTATCTCCGTACCATCCACCGTAGTAATGACGTCCTTTACAGCCTTGGGACAAAGAGTTAGATTCATCCTCAAAACCATTTCATGATCCACATAATTGCCGATGGCACCGCTGTCGACGTAAGCTTCAATTGCATGTAATCGATCCGGATTATCAGGGCTAATGAGGACCATAGGTATCACGAAATGCGAGGTCACGGAACTGGTTTTCACGCTCGGCAAGAGGACCTCTATTCCTGTCGGGCGAGGTCGTTTCCCTGCTCAGAGTTTGTAACTTTGGTAACTGCAGCTCCTACTGCCTTCTTGGCAGGTTTCACCGGACAGTCTCGAAGAAAGTGCCCTGAGTTTCCGCAATATAGGCATAATTGCAACTGTTTCCTCCTTTCCCGCTCCCTTTGTGTTAGAGGACCTTTCAGACCCCCTATTTGCATGGGTTCCCCGGAGTCTACTCCTTTGGAAGGAGTTGGCGGTTTGGAAAATACTCGAGCATCAAACTTGGAACGATCGGCCTTCCTGTTCTGCAGCCTGTGATCTATTTGAACGACCAAGTCTATATAATCCAAACAGTCTTGTGGGGGATTCACTACTTGGGCTAAAACGTCTTTGAGCTCTCCACGTAGACCTCTATAAAACAGCGTAATCCTTTTGTCCTCAGGCCATTGAGTTTCCACTATTAGTCTATTGAAAGATGCAATATAAGCCAAAAGGTCTTGATTACCCTGTCGCAACGAAAGAAGCTCATTGTCCAAGGCCTGCCCCTGTGAATGTCTTGCGAACAGTTTTTCCATACTAAGCTGAAAGGCTTGAAAATCATGGAGAACCGGATCATCTTGATTAACTAGAGGGATCGACCAGTCTGCCGCATTGCCACTAAGGTACGAAAGTACAAAAGCTACTTTTGCTTGATCAGTTGGAAAGGCTGCTGGCCGGTATAAGAAGTGCAACCGGCACTGATTGATAAATACTGCAAACCTCTTTGGGTCACCAGAAAATCGTTCGGGCGGAGCCAGAGGTACATTCCCAGGTAGGTTGATCTGCACTGGATTCATAGAGGATGTTGAAGGAAGATTTGCCCCTGATGCGGGTAACGGGGTCTGTCCGGCTTGTGACTGTAGCACTTGTCTAGCAAGATTGTCTGTTCTCTCCTTGGAAATAATTAGTTCCCTTCTTAGAGCATTCGTTTCCTGACGAGCTGCATGCACTTCTGCCCTTAATTCCCCAAGTAACTGGGCTAGGGGGTCAGTATCCGAGGTTTCCATAGCGCCTGGGCGAGAGTTTTGCGGTAAGCTTTGCGTTCTGTAACGCTCACCTGATTCTTGCAGAGGCGCCGGTCTTGACTGGGCGACTACCGTATCTTCAAAGGTGATGTGTAGCAAACGGTTGGCTCTTTGGGCTGGACCTCTGTGCACTGTATGCCTGACGTGTAGAGTAAGATGTCTTAGGTAAGTGAATGCCGAGCTCTCCATCTGCCTCGGGGCAGGGTGCTGTAACCAGTTTCTTCACTGGATAGGTAGCGCAGGCCTCTTGACTTCAGAGGACTGCTGTCCGTCGTTTACTGCACGAACGGTAAGTTTCGAGTCATTCAAATGTCTTTAAAGTCTTTAGTAATGATGTCTCTTGTTTTGCAGGGTTCCGGCGATGGCGGATGACAGGCTGAAGTGAGTTGAAGATGGAGCCCGTGTGATGAATAGAAGTGCCTGGAAGCACGTAAGTAAGCGCTTGTTGCCTGTTTCACGATGCGCTCTAACTGTCTTTTTATTTTGCAGGTACGAGTTCGGAGCGGCTGCAGGGTGCCGGAATACCCACTGGATTAGATGTGGAAAGGAGTAATGGCACGTGAGTATTAAAGTTCCCCAATGTCTTTAAACGCACCTTGTTTTGTCTTTCAGATGCGGGATGCAGCGCCGAAGGCCTCCGAGCGTGCGAAGAGTTGGTAAGCTTTTGTCTTTCAGATGCCGGAATGCAGTGTGAAGACCTCCGGAGCGCACGAAGAGTAGGTAAGATTTTGCCTTTCAGATGCCGGAATGCTAACCTGTTCTTTCTTGTCTTTATAGGTGTTGCTGAAGACTGGATTCAGGATGGTAAGCCTTTGCCTTTCAGATGCCGGAATGCTAACCTGTTCTTTCTTGTCTTTATAGGTGTTGCTGAAGACTGGATTCAGGATGGTAAGCCTTTTTCCTTAGGCCCAGGACCGGATGCAGAAGACACGATGAGCGTTCTGCTGCAGAGGTTGCAGAATAGCGCAAAGCAAGATTCATCCACCGGGTGTGGTTTAAATAGCCTCCTGTAGTGCTTAGGTGTCTCCTTCCACAGCCACGCCTAAGTAAGAAAAGAGTTCCTGCCTTCCAGAAGAGTTCCAGTGTTCTGAATCTAGGGAGTGGCTCCAGCCCCACCCAACAGGAAAAGTAGTTCCAAACAGAAGAGGATCAGAGGCTCAACTGGCAGGCAAGTAAGCAGCATGGTCTGCTGAAGGTAAGTCCACCCAAGCATTATGTGCCCGGCGCTTCCAGCGCTGGGACTGGGCATATTTATGAGCCTGGTGCCAGGACTGGGTCCAAAAGGTCCCAATTGGGACTGGTTGGCACTCGGAACCTGGGTTATGGATCTGCTTCCAAGGGAGTTGGGAAAACCCTGACCTTTTGGAAGCAGAGATCATGACAATGAGGATGACGAAGGGGAAAGTATGTATGTACAGAAACGGTTTCTTCTGTGTTGTAAATCGATATCGGAGGAAACGCAAATTTGTAAGAAAGACGCGATTAGATGGATTTCAGACATATCGATAACTCCAGTTGAGGTATATGACATATACAGTCAATATATGCTAGAAATGCAGAGGAAAGTGATACAGGTAATGGTAGAGTTCCTGCAGGATGAGTGTGTAAAAAGGAAGATTAGTTGTCCAACCGAGTTATTGAGCATTTATAAGAGAGCTTTTTCACTTGACACTTCTTCGACTGCTTTAGCGCTCAACTTGGCTTTGTTGCTTAGTAAGCGTTCGGAGTTGCCTACATCTCAGTTACCTATGAGAAAGGTTCCTCTTACATTTGTCCCGAAGGTTGAGATTGCGGCTGATCCTGCACATAATATAGTTGCTGTGAACATCCCTGCACATTATGTATCACAGTTTGTTCACGTCCCGTTTTCACGGCAGGAAGTGAACACCATTAACAGTCTATTCCTGACATTAGGAAAAATCCGACATGGTTCTATAAAGAGATACAGTCTGTTTTGCAGTCCTCAGTGTTCACCCTAGGCGACATTGCTTTGTTTCATGTACTCCTGCCCGTAGATTTGTGGAAACAGGTTAGAACTATAGACGACGTACCTGGGTTGGGAGATACGTGGGCTAACATAGCTAGGCTTGACGGAGAAAGGCCAGCTGGAGAGAGACTGCCTCATGTGATACTAACTTTGCCTGACAGAATCGTTGCTAAATTAAAAACCATAATTCCTGAAAAGAGAATTATTTGGGACAAGCTTACGCCCTGTGTCCAAGGAAAGTCTGAGGGTGCTACTGAGTTCTTTAATAGGTTCGAACAAGTATTCTCAGATTTCAGTGGACAAGACTTAGGCACAGAGTCTGGGAAAAGATTATTTGTGGACACATTTGTACGTGGATTGCTGCCTGACATCCAGTCACAAATTATGTCTTCCGAGAGCGCTTGGCAGGCGAAATCCCAATCAGTACTGCACATGGCTCAGTACTACGAGAACCGTGTCAATAATGAAAAAGATAGAGTCGAGAAGAGAAAAGGTGATTTAATGACTAATGTATTGTTACAACAAATTGTTAGAGGCCCCAGAGGGGGTAGTTCACAGATTAGAGGTCAGTATGTTCCACAAGGGAATGTGCCCTTGGGTCCTGTGAACATTAATCAGTGTGCCTATTGTCACCAGGAGGGTCATTGGCGTGCACAATGCCCCGTCCTTCGACAGAGGTCGAATAACACATTTGGAAATATGGGTAGACGATCCAGAGGTCGCCCGGGTGTAGAGGGCCCTGGTAGAGGTCAGTTTTCACAGGATCCCCAGCAACTTTTTTCGCAGGATAATCAGACTTCGAGTGTGGATACTAGAAACATATTTGATCATCCTTCTGCTGCATATCTATCTGAAGAGCTTCCTTTTGATGATATTTTGTTTCGCTAGGATTGCCCGAAGCAGGGTTTGGAACCTACACCTATTCCCGTTAATCAGAAAAGTCCCTATGTTGAAATGGTAGTGGGAAATAGGAAACATCAGTTTTTGATAGACACTGGAGCACAGAAGTGTTCCGTTGATCATTCTCGGGTTCCAAACATTTCACTGTCAGGGCAAACCAACGTTTCTGTAGGGTTTTCTGGCACACCAGTTGTCTGTCCGGTTTCTTCGCAGGTACCTATCTCTTTGGGTCCCTTTACGGACCACTGTCCATTTCTTTTGACTTCGAATTGTGGAGAGAATTTGTTGGGGTTAAATCTGTTGAAGGAATTAAAGGCGGTAATTCATTGTTCTTCTGATGGAGTGCGTTTGACGATTTCACCACAGCAACTTTCTGTCTCTCAATTCTTGACTAGACCTTTGCCGCCTGAATTCAGTAATGTACCGGAGTGTGTGTGGGCAGTTGACGACAATGTCGGTGTTTTACAGATTGAGCCTGTTAAGATAGTCGTAAAACATGGAATTAAGCTGCCACGCATTCCACAGTATAAGATTTCAGTTGAGGGTGAGCAAGCCTTGAAATGCATTGTTTCCGATTTTGTGCATCGTGGGATGATTGAGGAGATTGCAGGTAGTTTGTGCAATAGTCCGATTTTACCCGTGTACAAGAAAGGCGATAATGCAATTCCATTCCTTTTCATAATTGATTTGTGTGCCATTAATAGAGTCGACGCTCCACAATTTCCAATTGCGCCTGATGTAACGACAATATTAACTGATTCCAGCTACAGCTACTTACTTTAGTGTTGTGGACCTGAAGAATGCTTTCTTCAGTATTCCTATACACAAGGACAGTAGATACTTGTTCGCGTTCACCTTAGGGGGACGCTCGTTCACATTTACTCGTGCACCTCAAGGTTACACTGAGAGTCCTAGTATTTATAGTAGGGCTTTGAAAGAACAGCTCGATACCCTTGAATTGCCCCCTACTTGTACATTGCTTCAGTATGTTGATGATTTGCTTTTAGCTGCAGACTCTGCGAGCGCTTGTAAGGAGGGCACTGTGTTGTTGCTTATTCATCTAGCTAAGCATGGTCAAAGCTTTGCTTAAAAAGTTTCAATATTGTTGCCAGGAGGTCGTCTATTTAGGCTATCTCCTGTCAAAGGAGGGAAGAAGATTGACACCTGAAAGGATAAACTTAATTTCTGGCTTGTCTGTCCCAAATACACAGAAGGAAGTTAGATCCTTGATAGGTATGGCTTCTTACTGTTGGTTGTGGATCCCGAATTTCTCACTAGTGATAAAACCGATGTTGGCCTTGACAAAGAAGGGCATTTCTTCGCCATTGCCATGGAACATGGAACACCAGCAATCATTTGAGTTGCTCAAGACTACATTATGCTCGGCACCAGTTTTGGGCACACCAAATTATGAAAAGGCCTTTGTGGTGTTTGTGCATGAATGTGATGAATGTGATGGATGTGCTTTGGCTGTATTAACGCAGGAACATGGAGGGAAGAATAGGCCATGCAGTTACTTTTCTTCCGCCCTTGATCATGTAGCATGCGCTTTGCCAAGATGTTTGTGAGCTGTCGCTGCTGCTGCGTCTGTAAAACGGAGTGAGGGAATGGTCCTAGGCCATGATCTAATGCTGATGGTGCCTCACTCTGTAGATGTTCTACTGAACAAAACCCAAACGCAACACCTCACTTCCGCACGGTTGACGAGATATGAATTGATCTTGTTTGCTCCTCACATTCAAATTAAGAGGTGTTGTGTTCTTAATCCGGCTGAACTCCTACCTTTCTGAAGAGTCACATGACTGTCTGTATGCTACCGAACAAGAAACAAAGGGTAGAATTGATCTAAAGGACACTCCTTTGGATAATGCACAAGGGGAGCTGTTTTGTGATGGGTCCTGCTTCAAACCTCCGGATGGTACATCCACAGCTGCTTATGCAATCACTACATTGAGCATGGTTGTGGAGACCAAGAGAATTACGCATATCTCCGCGCATGCCGCAGAGATTATAGCATTGACCCGAGCTTGTGAACTTTCCGAAGGGCTTACAGTGAACATATATACCGATAGTGAGTATGCCTTTGGGGTGGTCCACAACTTTGGAAGACTGTCAGAAAGAGGGTTTTTAACTTCGCATGGCACCAAGATTCAACATGGCTCCCTGATAGTACAACTGTTCTCCGCGCTTGCGCTCCCGACTCAGTTAGCGGTCGAGAAATGTGCAGCACATCGAAAGATTGTAGATGATATTGGAAAAGGGAATGCTTTCGCTGATCAGATAGCTAGACAAACTACCACTCATCTCTTCACGGAGATGTATGTTTCAAGGGAGACTGTAGATGCCTATGCAATGGATGAGGGTGTTGGGTCTGTATGGGATATCCAAGCTGATGCCACAATGAAATCGTGTAAGACGTGGCTGAAGGCTTGGGGAAACTTGATGATGGGTGTTGGGTGGATACGGTCGAAGGGAAATGGCTGCTACCTGACGCCTATGTCATGATGATGGTCGTCATGGCACACGGCCCTACACATGTTTGTGCCCAGCAGGTTACGAAAATGTTAGAGAAAGTTTGGGCAAATGACAAGATTTCGAAAATTGCCCAGCGCTATGTCCAGAACTGCATGATTTGCCTACAACACAATGTGAGAAAGGGGACATCAACTCCAAGGGGAGGAAGTTTTGGGCCACCCTCTGTCCCATTTGAAGTCATCCACTTTGATTTCATTGAAATGGAACGTTGTAGCAATTTAAAATACGTCCTTGTGGTCGTTTGTGCCTTTAGTAAATGGGTCGAGGCTTTCCCTGTCAAAGATGCTACAGCCATGACCACTGCGAAAACCATGTTAAAAGAGTCCTTCCCGTGGTTCGGTTTGCCGAGAGTTATCTGGTCGGACAATGGTCCACATTTTATCGCTGCTGTAATTCTACAGATGTGTGGCATTGCAAATTGACAAACTATTCCATTCTGCCAGACATGCTCAGAGAGCCGGACTAGTGGAAAGACACAACGGTATCATCAAGAACAAGCTTGCTAAGACGTGTGCCGGCACCAAACTAAAATGGCCGGATGCCTTACCGATCGTGTTATTATCCATGCATACAACCCCTCAAACTAAGACTGGGCTCTCTCCATTTGAGGTGGTAATGGGGAGACCTGCCAATATCTGGAATCTTCCTAAATGCAAAGCTTTGAAGAATGTCGAAAATGTATTACTTTCAGATTATTGTAGCCAGTTGACTAAAAACCTGTATTTGATTTATCACCAGGTACGAGAAGCTTTACCTGTGCGATACGAGGGCCCGGGCCACAGCAAACGGCCTGGGGATTGGGTGCTTGTAATGGCTTTTGAGCGATTCACTTGCCTTGCACCCCGCTGGAAGGGCCCGTTCCAAGTCCTGCTGGTCACCCAGACTGCAGCGCGGGTAGCAGCCGACGTCACTGGATACACGCGTCGCATCTGAAGAAACTTCCTCTCCCAGTGCCATACGTTACAGAAGAAACAAAACCCCTTGCTAACGCTGCAACCAACGATCCCAAAGCAGTAAAAAGCACAGAGAGTGTGTCAGAGAATCTCTCTGAGCCCGTGAGGCTTGGGGAAGCCGCAATTTTGTCTCCGCACTCTCCAAAAGTTTTGCTTCCAGAAATTGTTGCTTCAGGCTCTGCATCTGTATTTGCTCCTGATACGTTGCTTCCAACGGGAAGTGACGACACATTGTTTCCGGATCAATCAGTACCAGGAACAGCAAAGTACAATCTGTGTTCAAGAAAATAGACATATGGCACGGTTTTGCTGTGCATCTGATAGACTTACGGCATGGTTCGGCTGTGCATTCGGAGAAGGAAAAGAGTCATTGAGGGCTTGCTTTTTGCCCAAATTTGAGGAAAGGGGGATTCTGTTAGCTAGGGTTGTGGAAGGACTAAGAAGTTGCGCGACCGGGGGGGTTGCCAGCAACGAACATTGGGGTTTCCATCCGAAGACTACAATGCCTTCTACCGCCACCGCTCGTAATGGACTTGTAAATGATCGGGTGACCAGCTGGGACAATAGACAGAATGCCTGGGCCCCGAAAACGTATTGCTGTGTTTTTATGATAATATTTGGTTTTATAATAGTCACTGTTTTAGGCCTTTGGTACTTTGAACAAACTCATCCTTTAGAGTCTTTGCTGCCAACTGAAAATGTACCCACTGTTCCTACACCTTTTGTACATTTGCATACTCCGTCTCCTAGAGATTTCCAGCATAGACAAAAATATCATAATAATACTTTGCTACTTATCATGAACGCTACACATGCCATCTTTAATAGGTCCAACTGTTGGGTCTGCTCACATTTACCGCAACATGGGGATAAGGGGCTAGGTTGGGATATTCACCCTTTACCTTTGACAACTGCTTGTTAAGTTTCTCTCAGAGCACTGTTCTTTGGCCGTTTGAACGATAGCATCTCAGGGAACTTTGATGGCACTAATTTGAATAGTTTTGAGAAACGTGTTTTGACTCCCCTGGGATGCTCGCTTTTTGCAAATAGGAGTAAGCTCAACATTGCTTCTATTAGGCCTTCTGATAGACTGTCTCGTCCTTCCCAATCTTTGATTTCCTTTAAAATGGCTCTGATAGGCAATAAGAACGCCATGCCTCCTTCCTACACTGTTAGCCATACCACCCAATTCAGTTTCCTTCTGCATACAGAGGAATGACACTCGGTCAATGGGGGATTTTAAAGGTTGTGCCAACGTTGCAAATTTGACTGGGGAAGACGGACCTTTGAATGTAGGCGAACCTGTATTTCGTTTGCGGTAATGTAGCATTTCCATGCTTACCCAGGGATTGGCAGGGAACTTGTTATCTAGGAATCCTATTACCTGGGGTGTTCATAGCAAGTACTGTAGAAGTTTCAAAGGCTCGTCCACGGCGGGACAAGAATGGTGACACTCCGGAACAGGTTTTGGGAGATGTAGCAAAATCATTCCTTCCATTCTTTGGGCAGATAGCGAATTCCGAAGACATCAGGAGACTAGCGAGAGTACTGGAGAGAACCATCAACCGGACCACAGATATACTCTATAACATATTAGAGCAGAAAGCGATCAGATTAGTAGCACTTCAGAACCAAATGTCATTAGATGTCGTTCTGGCTGAACGTGGTGGAGTATGTAAATTAGTGGGGTCCGCTTGCTGTGTTTTCATACCAGATTCCTCCCCAATTATCTGCAAGGCAATACAGAATCTGCACGTCCTTAGTTCAGAAGTACATGTTCCCGAGGGAAACTGGGATCTTGGCTCTTGGTTCTGGGACTTCTTGCGATCTTGGAGTTGGAAAGTGCTTTCAGTCTTGCTGATCATTTAGGGAGTTTGGTTGTTCAATTGTTGTTGTATCCAATGTCTACCTAGTATATGTTCGATGCTAGGGGGATGTTGCGCTCAGGCGATAGGTACGATAGGACATAAAGTGTATGCCCCGGATAAAACCTCCAAAGAATATGTACTGAAAGAGATTTTAGTAAACAATCTGATGGCAATAGATATTTCCGACAGCAATTCAGGGTGTATGGACGATGATGCATGGAGTTATTTGGAAGGAGATGAGAAGTAGTTTAGCACTTGGCATAGGCCAAAAGGAGGGTTTGTGAAACTGGAAATTATATTGTGCCTCCTATTGCTTTGAATATATGTATATTGACCTACGCCGAGCTGCTAACAAGCTACTTGTGAAGAAATTTGTGTTGCAAGGTCCTGACCCTAGAATCAATGTAAACCGCCATTTTAGGTTCTCTCTCCCTGTAAAGTCACCCTGTGAGTTAAAATGGTGGACAATGTCATTCAGAATAGAACACGGCCGACATGATCCCTGTGTACAGCTAATATGTAACTTGCCTGCAGGCCACTTGTTAGCGTTATGAATTGAGACCTTGTCCTTTGCTGACCTGTGTGTAATGGATTACCTGTGTCAACGAAACTGATCTATGAACATATACTAACTGCAATGTTGTTTGAATAACTGAATGAGAACGTCTGTTTAACTACATTGTATAAACTATGTCCTAAGGCTTAATGTTAAACCTAGAGAATACACTGTTGCCATTTTGACTTGTTGATGTGTAAACCAAAGATGAACTAGATACATATAGACGAACAAATTAGAAGCAAACCTGGAGCGAACCCTAGATCAGTAATGCATTTATGGAACAGTTAACCTGCAATAGGGCTGGACAGCAGGCTGAAAATTGTATAAAAGCCTGACTGTTTCAATGAATATTCCCACTCACTGAGCACACCGAACCACGCTGGAGTTCGCTGTGTTGTACTGAGGGCCGATAGCTATCTGATTTGTCTTTGACTTTTTGTAACTGTTTAGCATAAAATTAAAGACCTTTGTATGTTCCTTTGTAACCTGTTTTGGTGTATTTCCTTTTTGGGCTACCCAGCCTCATATTATTTGTTTGTTTTCACACCCTTACCCTACCCCCTATATATATTTTAAAAATTTGATATGTTTTCGTTATTATTGTTTCGTTATTAAAGTCCTTCTCTGATTTTTATTTGTTAAAATCGCTGCATACCGATCAATAGAGACTATTAAAATCTATGATAATGAAAAGCTATGGACAGATCTTCAAAAATCAGTAGCAGTAATTCTAGAAATCAAATCAAGCCAAGCCTAGATGGAATTCTCATTGGATCTTTTATCCAAGGAAATAAGGCATCGTTCCAGCAAGAATCAGGATTGAAGGTAATTAATGCTGGTAGCCACCGTCGCTTGAGTGTCTTCTGGCTCTCCCGGCTATCCTGCCTGTAGACCACCATGTGCTAGGGTATTCGGGGACTTCGGGCAGTCGTCACACCACATCACGGAGGCTTGCTATGTTTACTGCTCTATGAAAGAAAAAATAGAGGCCTTGTTTAATAACGAACATATTTGTGTATTCAAACAATGAATTTAGCTTACCGAGAAAATGAATCTCTAGAAGCATTATCTTGATCAGATGAATATTCATCTAAACCCCATGTTACATAGTTATAATAATATGTACATATTCTGGTTAAGAAATAAATCAAAATCTGTTTTCAAAATTATTTTCCAGTAATATTCTCCTTTATATATTTATTTGATTTATGGTTCATTCATTGTTATTCTAAATGTGTGTTTGAGCAACATGTTGCATACGTTAAAACAATTCCACAATGTATACACATGAAGGTAAGATATAACTGCCAAATACAAATGAAGGAAAAAATCAATCATTCAGTGACAAGTAATGGGAAACCTCCAAGTCTGTTTGATCAATTTCCATCTGGTTAACAAAAATAGTGTCATCTTAGGTCATACATGTGCTATAACATATGATCACTTATGTTTTAGTCAAAACTGTTATTTCTTAACTCATCAGTGTGAGGGTTTTAGAAAAACAGACGGTTCCGCATTCCACGACTTTAACAGTCCATTTTGTCTGGTAAGGCAACTACAAATAAAGCAAACAAGAAAAATCCCCAAAATATTTCTAATCACATTGTTTCCTATAAAAAAAAAACTTTTGTACACAGCAGGTTAAGTCCATTATGTTGACAGATTTATGGTTCCACGCTCATGAATCACATTGGTCACCCCACCCAGCTGCTTAGAATGTATTATTAAGTTAGGCCCCCATTAACAATTTAGCAGTATACTGTCAAACTAAATTACTGTTACCACAGGTGGCAACAGTGATTTTCCATCTGATTTAAGGTAATGGTTATTCCCATTTAAGAATCCAATTGGACTCCATTTGTGCCATTGTAAGTACATCCACTTACAACCAAGCAGATTTACTGTTTATTGAAGACAAAACTCAAAATTGTGGCGCGGTAGAGCAGGCGGTTTTTTCAAACACTGACGACATTACTAAGAAATTCCACTCATTGGGCAGAGACACCTATGCCTGCACCGCGAATTGGAGGTATCAGATTTGATTGACAGATGATTTATGAAACTTTAATATATACGGTGCTGCACAGCATTCCTACTTGATGAGTGGCATCTTCACACATCATTAGATTGAATACTATAAGTGCTTGTTGTGATTAGACCTCCATGCTGGGATTCAGGGTTGGCTAGCGGGCTGACATTTAAACCATTTGCGTGACCTCTGCAGCACCCTTTCTAATAGTAAGGGGCAGTTACGTTATGGTAATAGAACTTTTTAAGCGCAACGGTCGCCCAAGGGCATCTTGGTGCAAAAAGACCAAAAGTAGCCAGCAGAGACTGGGTCAAATCTGATTTAGAGAAGAATAGTCTTCAGGGAGCTGCGAAAGGAGAGGTGATTATCCATCGTGCAAAGGGAGAATGGAAGAGAGTTCCAGGCCTTTGCTGCAGCAACAGAGAATGCGTGACTGCCTATCCGGGAATATTTTACCTGGGGGACCTGAATCGTTAGTGAAGATTGGGAGTGAAGTGCTCTGGAGGGGACATAGGCACAGAATTCTTCCTGGAGTTATTCAGCCCCCAGTTTTTAAAAAGCTCTATGGACAATAACAGATTTGAACACCACATGTTTTCCAACAGGGAGTCAGTGCAGCTGATGTAGGAAGGGAGTCATATAAGAACCAAAAGGGTGGTGGAGCGCAGCTCTTGCAGCCATATTCTGCAAGAGCTGGAGTCGATTAATCAAATAGGCAGGTTGCGCCAGATAGAGGGCGTTACAGTAGTCAATACTGCTCATGACTAGATCAGATAGAACAGGAGTGTTGAATTGAGAGGGAATAAATGACAGGACTTTATGGAGGGTTGTTAACTTAAGATGGCTAGCTTGACAGACAGCTGCCACCTGGTCAGACATAGACGCCGAAATGTTAACGTCCAGATCTTTCACAACAGTGGCCGGAACCGGACAGGGTCTGAAACTAGCAGGCCAGAAGTCAGGGGTCCAGAATAAAGAAGCAGAAACAGATCCAACCACCAGCACCTCTGTCTTATCACCATTCAATTCCAGCCAATTCCTGGTAATCCATCCAAACACAACCTCCAAGCAGTCCCTAAGCTGAGCAGCCATATCAGTGCAAGACAGATGAAGACATAGAATAAGCTATGCATCGTCGTGATAGGAATAGCAGAGGAAACCATGGGAGCGCGTGAGAGCCAAGAGTGGCTGGATGTAAATATTGAACAAGATAGGTGACACTGGTTTGGAAGGAAAGGGAGAGAGAAAGATGGATTGAATGTGGCCTGAGAGAAAAGAAGAAAACCAGCTAGGTACCTGGCCAGAAAGTCCTGCAGAATACAATCAGGCAACCAGGGTGGGGTGGTTCACGGTGTCAAACGCTGCTGAAAGATCTAATAAAATCAGCCCCCCTAAGCCACCCTGGTCAGCCAGACGGGCAAAGTCATCTACCATAGATACAAGAACAGATTCTGTACCCCGACCGGGGCGGAAGCCAGATTGAAAAGGGTCAAAAAAGAGAGAAGATTCAAGAAAATAAAGGAGACACCAAGATAGCTAAGTGCCAAGGCTATCCCTCATGCGATCCGCACACTGTGTAACCTCGTGTGCCCACTTTTTACTTTGTATATACTGTATATATTGACTGTTTTCCTCTTCTGGTTTGTATATTCTCCCTTTGCAAACATGTACATTTTATATTTTGTAACTAAGCTTTGCATATTCTTGTAAATGCTGCGCCCTGATACCCCTGGGTATAACTGCGCATTATAAATAATAAAACAAACAAACACACACCAGAGAGGGTTTTTTTAACAGAGGGATAACCAGCGCATGCCTCAGGTCATTGGGAATAAGGCCTGAGGAGAAAGAGTCATTCACTGCTGCTGTGACCCAACAATTGATATCAACCGAAATATCTTTAATAATGGAAAGAGGAATGGGATCCAGAAGGGAAGCAGATTTTAGTTTATTAGTATCGGACATAACATCTGAGGGGGGGGAAAACGTCAGAAAAGTTGACCAGGTCGAATTTGGAATGATATTTAAAGAGGGCACAGTGGGCATAGGAAGATGAGGGCAGGACGATCTTGCTCCGAATGGTGGGGAATCTTTTCAAAAGATTGACAAGGAGTCACAAAGATCCTGTGACAGAATAATATTTGAATGTGACTGAGCAGAAAAGGATAGAGACTGAACTAGACTAAATAGCACCTTAGGTTAATTAAGGGCAGCTTCAACCTTCCTGCTAAAGTAAACTTGTTTAGCAGAGAGGATGACCTTCTGATATACTCTTGCCAAAGGAGGGCTTTGTCAGCTGGGCCATAGCTAAATCTCCATGTCCTTTCTGCCTGCCTGCGAGATAGCCTAAGAGATTTAACGTCATCAGTGAACCAAGGCTCAGATGGCCAGTTGCATGGCTTACATGATAGCAACAGTTCCATATGAAAGAACCACACTCAACTAACCAGGCCCCCCCCATGGTTCTCCCATAGAGCTGGAAGTGGAGGACTACATCTTGTATAATCCCGCTGATTTCCCAGTGGAAATCCTGGACCAGGAAACCACATTAATTGTCTCATGGACAGGAGAGAACTGGGGGTGATTGGGCCAACCTTCAGAGGTCTTTTTCAAGCCTCAGGGAAGACACTACAGGGGAACCCAGAACACCTGTCAACAAAAGGGGAGAATGTGAACTCCAGCCCCTTCGGAAAAACAAAGTAAAGAAACCGATATTACAGCCTCTGTCTCCCAGACAACTTGTAATATACAGGCTGATCTGAGGAAAACAGGAAATTACCATGATCAGCACCAGGGGGAGATACCCTTCAAGCAACATATAGGGAGTGAGAGTTGCAGCTAACAAGCATGTGGGGAGAGGCAGGGCAGACCAGTAAAATCCAAAATCGCACTCTGTCCTCTTATAGCCTCTCCTTCGTTTGACACACTCCCAGTAGTGTTGTAGGCAGGAAGCTGCTACAGACAATCACAGCTGAGTTCTCCCCTTCATTCTCAGCTGCAGCCGGGTGCCTTCAAACTAACCCAAGGGAGGGGTCAGGTCCCTATGGAAGCAGTTTCAAACCCAGTCAGTTGGAGAAGAGCTAGAGGGGAGCAGGGTCGGACTGGGACAAGAAATAGGCCCACCCCTTGCCTCAAGGAAGTGTCTCACCCCTCGCCTCAAAAAGTGGCCCACCCTGCACCTCAAAAAAAGGGTCTCTCAAACCATCATCCGTGAATTGCGTCAATTCACGACTTTACAAAAAATGCTACTTATCGAGGGTTCATGTGTCTGTTACATTACAACACAACTCCTAGAGTAACATAACTTTGCATGCAGATCTGTGACAGGGTCCACAGCTGTGAGGCGCTGGAGTGGCATGAACCAACCACCCCCAATGCAGTTTTGGGACCTGCTGCAAGTCGATGCTTATACAGGGCTCTGAATCCCAGCAGGGCAGGAGGGTTAGGTTGACGATG
Source organism: Ambystoma mexicanum (assembly GCF_040938575.1). NCBI lineage: Eukaryota > Metazoa > Chordata > Amphibia > Caudata > Ambystomatidae > Ambystoma > Ambystoma mexicanum. The sequence goes on along the minus strand of NC_090923.1, from coordinate 1,209,588,262 downwards.
GTTGGATAGGAAGTGGGGTGGGGGGTAGGGAAGCTGGAATGAGGTTTAGGGAGAGGTTAAAGCATTGTTCCTAAGTACACTACGAAAAATATGGTTATGATTTCACTAATGTGATATACATTTCGTACAAGAATGGATCACCATATGTATCATTAATATCAGTGTATATAGATCCATACACCAAATGCGCCTTGGGCCCCAGGGCTGCCCCGCAGTCCGCTGCCACAGCACGAAAGGTCTTCAAGGGCCGTCCCAGCAATCACTAACCCTTTAATAGCATCAACTTTGTATCTCAACCTCCGCCCCTCCGCCCCACTGTACTCACCGCCAGCGATCCCATTGCCACACTGGATTGTGTGCATTGTACTGATGTCCTCATGCCTACTGGTCCCACTGCTGGTGCCCCCATTGATTGTGTGCAATGTACTGATGTTCTCCTGCCTACTGGTCCCACTGCTGGTGCCCCCATTGATTGTGTGCAATGTACTGATGTTCTCCTGCCTACTGGTCCCACTGCTGGTGCCCCCATTGATTGTGTGCAATTTATTGATGTTCCTGTGTCCTTTGACCCTATCGTTGACACTCCCTTGACCGCACCACTTAGTTCTTCTGACCCTCCAACACCTACCAGCCCACCCCTCCCCACTCTACCCACACGCTGAGATGCGCCCTGCTCAATGCCCGCTCAATACCAGCCCACTCCCTCGATATCAACGACCTGCTCATAAAAGACAAGCTCGACCTCTTCATCCTTACTGAAACCTGGCTGAATGAAAGTTCAGGCCCAGCCCTATCACTGGCCATCCCACCTGGCTATTCCATCCTTAGGAAAGACCGCACCTCTCAGAGAGGTGGAGGCGTCGCCCTCATCGCCAAAGACACCTCCTCCATCAGAGAAGCAGAAGGCACCCTTGACATCAACAGCGATTACCTCCCTGTAAAAAGTAATGTCTCACCCAACTGCACCATATTCATGCACATTGTATACAGACCCCCAGGACCTTGCACTGACTTCCATGACACCCTTATCACTGCACTGTCTCACAACATCAAAAAGACCTCACATGTTCTTCTCCTTGGTGACCTCAACCTAGGGCTGAATGACCCCAAAGACTCCCCTGCGAAACACCTCAAAAAGGCACTCTCTAACCTAGGCTTCGCACATTCCATCTCCCAGCCCACACACATCAAAGGACGCACCCTTGACTGGGTCAGCCATCATAACTGCTCCCTCCGTATCACGGACAACAACCCTATTCCCTGGTCAGACCATCACTACATCCAATTCAACCTCGGAACCAACAAAGTGGCCCGCTCTCCGCCACCACCATGCCCCGCCACCTATGCCAGGAGCTCACGCCTTCTCACAGTCGAGAACCTGGCACCTTACCTCCTTAACACAGCCCTTCAAGTCCCCTCCTCAAACAACCCTGATACCCTAGTTAACATCTTCAAGGATGTCATCACGTCAGCTGTGGATGCCATTGCACCCCTGACTCTCAAAAAAAGCTAAAAAGGCCAAACATGCCCACTCATGGTTCTCCAAAGAACTCCTTGACCAACGTGCGCAGAAGAGAATTGCACTATCCACATGGAAAGCAAACCCTTCTGAAGCTACTAAACAGAAGTTCAAAGCCATCTCCAAATCATACACGAGCAACATCACCCTGGCAAAGGCTGCCTCCTTTAACACTAGGATCGCTGATGCCAAGTCAGGATCTAAGGAACTGTTCACCATCTTTAGGGAACTCGAAAAACCATCTGCCCCCCCCCCTCCACAATCATCAAAGACGACAAATGGTGTAACAGCATTCAATCTGCCATGCTAGAGAAGCTTGACACCCTCCAATCCAAAATTCGCGGCCATCAAAAAAGCCCTCTCCGACATTATAGCGAAGATGTGCGTCAAGCCACCCACCAAGACCAAATCTTCCCCTCTGTTCGAATTCAAAAACATTACGAGCAAGAGGTCATCACCCTGCTCAATTCTATAAAACCTTCCAATTGCAAAGGTGACGCCTGCCCGGCCAGCCTCATCAAAGACTCTGCTCCCAGCCTAGCCCCCTTCCTTACAGCCTTTATCAACTCATCCTTCCAATCGGGTCATGTCCCATCAGGACTAAAGGAAGCCTGGGTACGCCCACTCCTCAATAAACCCTCTCTCGACCCTACTCTCCCTGGGAATTACAGGCCCATCACGACTGTACCTTTCCTACTCAAAATCTTGGACAAAGCAGCTTACCTGCATGTCCAGAAGTTCCTAGAGGACAACCGTCTCCTCGGCCTAGGGCAATCTGGGTTCCGCCCCCGACATGGCACTGAAACGGCCCTCCTAGACCTTAAAAACCAAATGGATGATCTCAGACGCAGGCAAACCTGCCCTCCTATTGCTAGTTGACCTCTCCGCAGCGTTCGACTTGGTTGACCATAATACCCTGTGTCACCACCTAGCCACCCAAGCCAACTTCTCCCCTAAAGCCTGCCAGTGGATCACTTCCTTTCTTCAAGAAAGGGCCATGAAAGTCTTTTCTGAAGTTGCCGCCGCCACCCCCAGCCTCCGCACCTGCAATGTCCCCCACGGATCCTGTATCGCACCTACACTCTACAACCTCTTTACTAGGCCCCTGTTTAGCATCCTGGACTCCCTTGGTATATCATATACCAACAATGCAGACGATACGCAGGTACTCATCCCACTCACAGGCGACTACCTAGCCGACTCCAACACCCTCTCCTCGATCTACTCCACCATCCAATCCTGGATGGCGGAGAATTGGCTTTGCCTGAATAGCGAAAAAACCAAACTCCTCCTTATTGGCTCACCGGCCACCCTCGGTAACCTTGGAGTACAGTACGCCTCTTTCTCTATTGATAACATTCCAATTACTGTCTCAAACCATGTTAAGACACTCGGAGTCTACCTCGACTCCGACCTGTCCATGGACAGACAGGTCAATGCCATCGCCACCTCCTCAGCCTACTACTCCAAAGTACTTAACGCAGCCAGACCTTTCTTGGCCCGTCAAAGCTGCCTCATGATTGCCAGGGCAATCATCGGGTCTAGACTTGACTACAGTAATGCCCTTCTCCTGGGGACATCCAACAAAAACTTGGCCAAACTTCAGCTAGCCCAAAACAATGCACTAAGGGCAGCCACCGGTACTGCAAGAAGAAACCATATCTCTGAAATCAGAAGGCAAGTACACTGGCTCCCTGTCAAACAGAGAATTGTCTTTAAAACTCTTGCCCTCACCCACAAATGCCGTCACGAACTTGCCCCCCCACCTGACTAACAGAATCAAAAGGCTCAGATCCATCTATGCCAACACCATTGTTACGCCTACCTCACAGAAAGTGCGGGCCGGTGGCTCCAGTTTTCCCACCTTAGCAGCCACGCACTGGAACGCCCTGCCTCCTCACCTAAGGCTCATTGAGTCCCACCTAGCCTTTCGTAAGGCTATCAAAACCAGACTTTTTGTGTAAATCTAAATCTGTATACTCCATTGCCTATATGCCTGCCAATACTGTAATTAAGAGCCTTCTGGCACCTGTATGTTATCTCAAATCTGTGTTTCCTCTTTAACAGCGCCTTGATGACTTATGGGCTGCAAGTGCGCTTTACAAATGCAAATAAATAAATAAATATTATCAAATTACTGTGAATGCAAGCAGATGTCCAAGGCAAAATGCTATGTTATTGTGTAGCACGCTTAACTTCTTTTTTTATAGAACAAATATGCTACAATATCACCCAACCTTTGTTGGTACTCATTTATCGACCGCAGAAGGATAAAAGGCTGCGATGGCCTTTCTGGGATTCAAGCCTGCAACTTGCAGATCACACACACATTGCAGCAGGGAGCGCTCAACCCACTGAGGTAGCATATCGGCTAAAGTAAAATGAACAATTATTCTGTAGTGGATACCATTAAACTGCTAACTTAGATTTAACAGGCGACCAGATAACTTCATCTGCAGGTCTGGTGCAAATGTGGCCGCATGTCAAGCCTGCCTGGAGGGGAGTACAGATGGTGTTGGAGACTTGTGAAGAAGGAACAGTGTTGTGCTGACAAGAGGAGGAGGCTGAAGGAATGGAGTATGGTGGAGGAGTAGGGGTTAGATGAGAATGAGATTGCAAAAGAGTGGTTGGAGGTGGGATGAAGAAAAAGAGGGAAGGGAGATAGGTTTTATTTATATCATTGGAGGAGGTTGAAGGAAAGTTATTGAATGTGGTTGGAACTTTATCAGAGGAGGTTGATGGATAATCATTGGAGGAGGTTGGGGATTGTCATAGAAGGTTGGAAAAGAGTTTTGGCAAGGGGCTGAGATTCCACAGCGGATGGAGGAGAGTGCTTAAAATCGGAGTCGCAGTAGGGAAGTTGGTAGAAGACCAACTCGAAAGGGGCGTGACCTCACAGAAATGGAGGAGGCAGTTGGTGTTCTCTTACACTTAAGGTAGTGAAATGTGGTGGTTGGAAGAGGAGCTAGTTTGCCCTTGTGAGGTGCAGGTTTGCACTGATTTAATATGCTTGCAGTAAGGCTAGCGTGATGATTTCAGTACGAAAGAGAGGTTCGCTTTTGAAACTTCAGCTTGGGAGTTAAGGTGGGAGCCAGAACTCCAGAGGATGAGGGGTAAAGCATTAGAAAGGCGGGTCAGCTGAGAAATTAGCTGAAAATTGAGGTTGGGTCCCAAGAGCCAGGACTGTGAGACAACCACAGAAGAGAAAATGGACAAGAGAAAGTTGGGAAGTGTGGCTCCAGGAGCTGTTGGGGTGGGTAGGTCCAAGTTAGGGGTATGACTCTGATCTGACGGTGTCAAACACAGGTGGGTGGAAAAATGAGCCTGTGGAAAAAATGTGGCAAGTTGAGCATCCCAGGATAAGACAATATTCTGTAAAGGCTGCGTTAGAATAGGCCTATTACCCTCCAATATCCACAACTCCCCACCTGAAGAATCTAGAGACCCTCCTCCATCACCCCTGGCATGACAAAGAGGACCTAGGCAGCTACCACCGTAATGGGAAACGGTTTTCCAATGAACCTACCAGAGAAGAAAGGGCTTCGGGAGCACCAACAAGCCTGCATCTAGACCAAACATTGAAAGCCAAACCGAGGTCTGAGGACTGGCTTGGGGATGACGAGGACCTGACCGCAAGCCAGACAATTCCCTTTTTGACTACTCCTTGGGATTGCCATTTGAGTATGACCGTTTTGCTTTGGTAGTAGGAGTACTTTGAGGCATTTTGCAACTCTTTATCCAACCCTTTTATTATTTCACTCACACTCTGTACATTATCCTTTATAAAATGCTCAGCAAACTGTGATTCCTGAGGTGTGCTGTGAGAAACCTGAAGGTGTCTCACTCACTAGTCCCCGGGGATCTGTCATCCAGGTGGCAAGGACACGGCCATCACTATTGGATCCAATTCCTGGGGGAGGACGAGTAAGGGAGGATCACCTGGATGAGGAGTCCTCGGGAGTGGCAGTGGGACACCGATGGGTGAGATGTGGCATCCCCTTCCTTATGAAACCTATTCCCATCCTGTCCAGTAGGATACTTAGAAACTCTACCCCCCTTTTCCAACACAAACACTTTCTCACAGCGTGAACGACAACGCACTAATACCTGGGCCGTTTACCTGACATGTCCCAACACAAGGGTCAGGCAATTGCTGACAACTACACACACACCTGACTACTGTTTCCCTTTCCCATAGGGATAAAAGGCAGAGCACAAGAGCACACTCCAAGCAAGGCTGAATGCACGAGGAAGCAGCATTCCAGGACGGCAGTTGAAATGGCGGAGAAAGGCAGCGAGATCTGAAAGGACGTCAAGGAGGGAGTTGCCCTTGCCCTTTTCAAGCCAGACCTGCAAAGCCTCTGATGAAAGAAACTTAAGACCGGGACTCGCAGCTGGCAAATGGTGTGACAGATGTCAGCGGTACGTGGCACCCTCACGCATTGATAGCCAGGGCAGGGAGATGTGGTTGCCATTGTGGTAACATCCTTCACTCCAGTGGCAAAGGAACCGCCAACAAGTTAAGCACAGCCGGGGAGTCGGACGAACCTGATAGTCGACCGGACTGTGTTAGGCTCAAGGTTGCAGTGGCAACATTAAAAAGATAAATAGACATGCGGTCTTTTGTGTACAAACTTGGTACCAGAGATAGAGTGGTCCTGCGCCATGTTGGCGCTCAGTTGAAGGTCTCTGGCTGGTACCCCTCTCCTGAATTAAGAGACTATTTTGAACATTCTGAGTAAAGAAACTACAAGTACCAAAAGGACATAGGGAAGGCCGGTATAAGGTGTTAAGGTGGTCTTACACGGGTCTAGCTAAATCCCTTGTACAATCGAAAGTCCTTGACACATTGCAGAAGTTTTGATATTGTGAAACAGGCGTTTGCGTCTGGCTGAGGGAAACACTGTGCAAACTGTAATTTTGTGAAATCACACTTTCCATGGGTCAACAGAGGGACCTGGCGAGACGTGATCGTCTGTCGGAAGTCTCTGTTTAAAGTTGGCAACCTTTTTTTGGAGGCCTGAGCCCGGATCAGTGGGACCTAATGTAAACATTTTGTGATTGTTTAAAAAGACATTGGGCCTCATTACAACCCAGGCGTTAAGGGTTTAACGGCGCCGTCGGCGCCGTTAACCCTTAACGCCTGATTACCATTTTAACGCCTGCTTTTAGCAGCCATTAAAATGCAAGGTGCTAACCCGCCTTGGTGCTAATTACGGCACCATAATTTACAGTGCCGTAATTAGCACCTTCCCCACTCCCATTATGCCCTATGGGGCAAAAATGGGAATGGGGAAGGGTAAATGGGGAATGGGGATTTACCGCCCCACTCACCTTGGAATGGGGTGGTAAATCCGCCATCCACCATGGTGTAAACAGAGTTTACACCATGGTGGTAAAGTAGGGAACTTACCGCCTGGGTTGTAATGAGGCCCATTATGACTTATGACTATTATAGAAGAAGACATGATTGAAAGGTGGTAGTGAGCCCGATGGAGGGACGTCAAGAGAAAAAACATAGGGAAGTGAATCACACTCTGTAAATTGTGACGACAAGTATGAACCCGATTTAGGGATTCCCACAGTGAGTAGTTGGTCTGAACTTGACTGAGGGAGGCTGATGATTGAGAGAAGGAACAGAGCCTGGCTGAGGGGGATCTAAGGGTGGAGGGTAATCACCCAACATGAAGATTACCAAAAGGAACTTTTGTTTTATTGTTTTGCATATCAGGCCCTCGAAAGCAAGAGACTTTGCTTGAAAAGAGCCTTGAACACAGAAGGCTCAGATACAGAGAAAGGGAACTGTAAAGCTTGTGTCAGAGAAGCTCAGGAGTGTGCTCTGCTCAAGAGACCTACCTTGTCCCAAGCTAAAAACGTGGGGGAGGGAGACCCCAGCCATAACATCCTGATTTATCATTTGGTGAACACTTCTTGTGAACATTAACCCACACTCTTTTGTAGCATAGCGGTAAGGATTGGCTTGGCAATCGTTTTTCTTTTTAAGCAATAGAACCCGAGCGCCAGGGGCATTACCGTCTCAGGTAATGCCCTGGGGCCCATAGGTAAAGACCCAAGCGAAGCAAAGTTGCGTGACCGGGGCACTAAAAGCTTTTTTTTTGTCCTGAAACGCTGCAGCGTTTCGGCGCTGCGGCGTTTCAGGAGAACAAAAAACGACCAAGAAAATGGCCACCGCCATGGAAAGGGAAAACGGAGTCCGTTTTCCCTTTCCATGGCGGGCATCGGGAGTTCCCAGCGCGTCCGCTCCCGAAAAAGGATCAAAAATAAGGTAAGTGGGGTTTGGAGGGCGGGAGTGGGATGGGGGAGAAAAAAAAAAGTACCTGCGTCCCCGGCGGTGGACGAGGGAAGCCTCCAGCCGTGTGGAGGCGCAGAGCGGGGATGGCCCTGCTCCGAGTCTCCACACGGCTGTAGGTTTTCCTCGTCCACCACCGGGGACGCAGGAACAAGAAGGTAAGTGCGGGGGGGGGGAGGGAAGGGGATTTAGAAAAAAAAAATTCCTTACCCGAGTCCCCGGCGGGGGGGGGGGGGGGGGCGAAGGCAGCCTCTCAGCCGCCGGGAGGCTCGGAGCGGGGATGGCCCCGCTTCAAGCCTCTTCATTGGCTGAGGGGCTGCCACACCCCCGCCGGGAACAAAAGCCGTAGAATCCCGATTGCCTTCTGATTGTCTCTCGCCGGGTTACTAATTTAGTATAGGCCCTTTTGATTTGACTAGACTCTGCTAGGATTGTATTATTATTATTTGATGGTCGCAGCTTCCTCCCATCTTAGATTTAGGTTTAGATTAGGCGTTTATCTCACCTACTTTACTGTTTACTAAACACCCATGAACTGTGATCACTTGTGTCTGTCTTACTTTGATACCATGCCTTCCTTACAGTGCCCAGACTTAGATTTTTCAATCACTGGGCTACCATCTCCACATTCTTTAGAGGGATATCATCCCGACCCCTTATTGATTTCTTAAAGCTGTAATAATGGATAGATTGTCGTATATAGGAGATCATTTAATTATGTTACACATATGATTGTTGTCAAGATGAAACAAAGAAACATGAAAGACAAAGCTTCATATAGTAAATGAATGTTTGTGGTACCGTGTTCATGAAGATGAAATGAAGTTCCCACCAGTTGATTTATGTGCAAACTACTTAATAACTACTTAATTCATGTCCATTCTTAGAGGAAACTGTCCAGTTTACGCTAAAAAGGGCTATCGGAGCTGAAACAGTCCTTTAATCAAATAAGGCATAACAAAAAACACAGTACTTCTGTGCCAAACAAAGGCATACAAGGAGAAAGGAAGTTAAATAAAAAAAGGAAAGTAAGTAATTTCATGCATTCAATTCATCCCAAACACCTTTTAATCAATTATACTACCACAATTACTGATCCTATTTGAACCCATGTAGACCCTAAATTACATATTTAAAAATGTGTGATATACCTGAAAGGATGTAATAATAAAACAGTACGGGATAAGGAGTAAGTTGTTGACAGGTTATTTGGGACACATTCAAATAATGGACGATATCTCAAATCGGGGATGGTTCCTGCCATGTCTACATAAACTCTGTTCTTCATTCAGTATTAGGTTAACTCAATAGAAACACAGCCATGTCAGCCCATTCTAATTAAGGGGCATGCTTCTGGTGATGAGGATACCATATATAATCATTTACTCACTTTATAATAGATGCTATGTAATAGTACCAGTCTTGGTGGATATAATAGCTCTTCAGAACTTTGTTGGTTACAAATCTCATACATCTGCTGCGACTGTTGTTGCCATATACATTCTGAGTCATCTAATTTACATACAGAAGAAATGATAATGTTGGTTTAAGTACCATGTTATATACTTCCACATTTGGCAAAGAAAGCATTACCCCAATGACAATTGACAATTTCTTGTTCTATTCCAAAGATCTATTACGTTAGGCCTCATTACGACCCTGGCGGTAAGGGGTTTACGCCAGCGTTAGCTGCGCCGACCCCTTACCGCCAATTACGAGGTCCCCTAGCGCCATGGTGCTTTTAACACCTGCTTTTAGCAGGTGTTAAAATCCATGGCGCTAAGGGACCATGGAGTTAATTACGCCACCGTAATTTACGGTGGCGTAATTAACGCCTTCCCCACTCCCATTATGCCCTATGGGGCAAAAATGGGAATGGGGAAGGGTAAATGGGGATTGGGGACTTACCGCCCGCCAAGGTCGGAATGGGGCGGTAAGTCCGCCAACCACCATGGCGTAAACGTAGTTTACGCCATGGTGGTAAAGTCACGGCCCAGGCGGTAACTTACCGCCTGGGTCGTAATGAGGTTGTGTCTAATTTATCTCGACGATGGTCTGATTGATTTTCATAGTTAAATAGACACGTGGTACTGTGTCTCTGGTTTCAGCTTAATAACTGGAAAGGAGGAAGGAGAAAGAAGCAAGGGGGGAGATAACAGGAATAAAGACAGTGACTCTCCAGATATACTCAGGGCAAATCACAGGGTAACAGGTATTACATCATTATCACCTGATATGAATAGAGACAAATCCACATTCCAAAATCCCATGCGCTGGTTTCATGCTCGCTGTCGATCTGACTTGCCATTTTCCCATTCATCAATTCAAATATACAAGAAAAGCGAGGCGTGGCTTTCCCACTTTCTCAATGGGGCCCACCATACTGGCTTACCTATACTGGCAGGAAAGAACGGCTTCTACTTTTAGTCCATTATCTACTTATCGCTGAAAGCCAGATTTAGATAGGAACTGTTTAAACATAATCTGTATGAGCTTCTCATGTTCTCAAATGGTGGTCACAATATTTGCTTATTTATGTGGCTGGTAAGAGCAGACTTATAGTTTTACGCCGTTATCCACTTATTGCTAATACTAACATTTAGATATAAGTTGCTATATATTGCTATATATTGAACAATCAAATGTGACTTCAAGAAGATAAGTATCTATTATAGAAACATTCACACAACCCTTGCAATATACTGTGTCAATTATGGTTATGTCAACATTAACTAATTATAATAATATTAGGTTCCTTCAGGTAGTGACTTTGCTCGCAGTATGAATTGAGTCTAATTTTGTAAAGAATAAATTAAAGATCCAATCAGCTTCTCGTTGCCTGAGCGTGAGCTCCCAGTCCCAACAGCGTGGGGCTGGCTATGAACTTAATTTCTCTAAGGTCCTTTCCTTTATGTTCATTTATTCAGTGTGCAGCCATGGGGTGCCATTGATCCCAACTACTAGTTCCAATTAAATGCTCGGCAATGCACGTGTCTTGTGTGGCGCTGCCCACATATACATAGTTGCATATGCAGTATATGGCACAGACCACAAATATTGTATTACAATTTATAAACTCTTTAATGTCTTGTACATGTGTTAAATATAGCCAGATAGTGATGGTTGTGTTTAATGCAAAGGAGCGTGTATTGCAACTACTACATTGGTAGAAGCCAGCTGGTTTAGCAGGTAACCCATGGAGTGTTTGGTTTGACCCTCAAGAAGCTGGGACATAATGTATCTTTCAATGTTTCTGCTTTTTTGTGTATGTTTCTAAGTTGTGCTGAAATATACAGTGTTCATTTTTTATCGAAGCGAATGAGATGCTTCAGAGGAGCACCTGAACTGTCAACAATCGTGGATTTACATATTCAGAGAAGGACCATGGGAAAGAGGGAAGACTTTCCACACTTAATCTGTGGACGCTTAGTTCTTCATCGCCCCTTGTGCCACAATAAAGGTTCATGTCCTCCGGTGCAACCCTTCCTATGTCATGCTAGTACCATATTCTGTCACAGACGAGCATCCTCCCAAAAGCTAATCTACTCTTTTTCATTTATTGGAGACAGCAGAAAAAAGGTGTGTGACAAAGTGACTACTGCTATGCAGGAGTACAGGGATTCATGGTGTTTAAATCAGGTACTAAGCCCCTCACAAATACTAAACCAGCAGTGGCCCCAATCATAAAGGTGAAAGCGACACAGAACACAGGTAAACCTCATTCACCTTATGTGGTAGCACAGGCCTAGGGCAGGCCATATCTTCAGATGGGGTGTCACCTCAGAACAGTAACCCAAACAACTTGGGTCCAAAGTAAAAGAGTGTCCAATTAAGGTTCTTTAAAAATAAAGACATTTCATTAAGCAATAAAATGCAAACAACTATCTGGAAAACAGGAGCAAAACCCACCCCTGTAAAGAAAACACAGAAAATGCAAAACTTTGAAAGAGTAAAAAATAAAAAAAGGCACTCTGGGTAGATGAGCAGGGGTGTTCAGGCCATGAATTGGCACAATGTCAATGTTCAAATATGTGTCTAGAAAGAAAAAGGTTGAGAAGGTGGCTTAAAATCACTATGGACCCAAAAGTGGACATGGAGGACGCAGCTTCTTCGTAATACCTTATGTTCTTGTCTTTTCGGCTCAACAGCGTTGGCTTTTTGGTGTCTGGGGGCTTTCAGAGCCAGGGCCATGTTAAGTCAAGGAGCGATGGTGCCCGGTCCAACAATGCAGTGCTGTTCAACAGCAGCAACCGTTTCGGGTAGAAGACGCTGGGGATGGCGGGTGTAGTCCAGTGCTGGAAGAGTTAGTGGGCTCTTGGGTACTGCAGCGACATCACCTTGGAGATAGAACAAGCTGGTGATGAGTCGACGGTGTCGAGTTAGGGACGCTAGAAAACTCAGCATGTCTCAGATTCAGTCGGAGGAGCTCCAGTATCTGTCATGAGTAGCCGGATTCGACCCTTCTGGACTTCGTGGTCCATGATGCACCGTGGCATAAACACTGCAACTCATCCAAGATGGCCGACAAGTCTGAACAGTTGCGGTCTAGCCTTTGCCTGCAGTCGCCAGCGTCCTAGAAAACCGGCACGCCCCCACGGCTCCTCGCGTTTCACCTCTACCCCTACGAGTTACTAGACGTTGTCCGAGTTCGCTCTCTGCGTTGTCTGCACATTTCTATCTTCCTTCTTTGTTCCTGGAACCCTCACCCTTCCAATCCTTACCTTCCGATACCTTCCCTCCTGGATTCTTTGTCATTTTTTCCTGGAAATCGAACGCTACCGGCTTGGCAGCCGGCTTCCACGCTGGAACCCGAGGACTCGAGTTCCAGCCTGTACAAGTCACGGTTGGTGAAAAAGAAAGAAGCCTCATCCCGGAAGAACACAAGCAAGGAGAAAAAGGTGAGAAAGAAAGAGGCTTTTGACAGATTGAGACGCCAAGAACCTGATATGGAAACAGATATGGAAGCAGCAGTCCAAGACCTCATGCGAGGTATGCAAGAATTAACTACAGAGGTTCAAAATCTCAAAGCGGAAAATGCAGCTTTAAAACAGCTGGTCTTATCCCGGGATTCCGCCGTCAAGGAAAGCATTTTGGTAGGAGGTGTTGGGGACAAGTATGATGGATCCTCTAGGTCCCTGCGGTCATTCCTAGATTCATGCTTAGTGCACTTCACTTTCAAACCCTACTATTTTTCTACACCACGAGCAAAGGTCGGATTCATGATTTCTCACTTAATGGGCAATGCCTTAACCTGGGCAACTCCCTTAGTTAATTCGAGAGATCAGCTCTTGGATGACTACGAAGGATTTGTGGATGCCCTAAAGGCCATGTTCAATCGACCAGAGCTTGTCTACAGTGCACAAGAAAGACTTCTTGAATTTAAACAAGGGAATCAGGATATGCTCACTTATGTGACTCGCTTCAAGCAGCTAGCTAAGGAAGCAGATTGGTCACAAGAAGCCAGTTTCACCCTCTTCAGAAGGGGATTAAATGATGAAGTAAAGGATGAGCTAGCCAGGGTAGCACGTCCAGGCACCTTCCAGGCCCTTATGGATCTTTCCTTTCAGATAGATTTTAGGATCCAGGAGAGAAAGGCTGAGAAAAGAAAGGTGAAAACATTTCCAAAGACAACTACTGAATACCCAAGTACCAAAGAGAGCGCTGCTCCACGTACCCCGGATCCCGAACTCATGCAACTAGGCACTTTCAGGGGTCCAATTTCTCCACACAAAAGGCTCTATAGAATCGATACGGGACTCTGCATGTACTGTGCCTCTGACAAACATCTAGTTAGAGAACGTCTTATAGCACCACCCCGGTGTTCGGGAAATGCCAGCTCCTGATCCTAAGCGGAGCACAGCTTCGGGAGAAAGATGCCTGCTCCGCATCCATTCCTTCCTTGAATACTCCGGGACAGAATACCTTAGTGATTCTACAAACTGTCCTGACATCCACCGAGAATGAATCCTTTCCCATCCTGGCTCTTGTGGACTGCGGTGCCATGGGGATTTTCATTGATCACGAATGGGCCACCACTCATAACATCCCCAGAGAGCTCAAAGAAGTGATACAACCCGTGGAAGGAATCGACGGTAGACCGTTGTCTTCAGGCCCCATTACTCACCAAACAAAAGAATTGCAACTATCTATAAACAACCACCAGGAAAGGATACGATTTGACATCATCAAGACTGCCCACTATCGCAAGGTTTTAGGCATGCCCTGGTTACAGAAGCACAACCCATACATCAATTGGACAGCAGGTTCCTTGTTCCTTGGCTCAGAGTTTTATATGTCTCACTGTCTATGTCAGAACACGTCCCGGATTCTTCCAGTAAACTCCCAGAACCACAACCCATCCTCCTTGAGCATGTCCAACATTATCCATGTACTGGAATCATACCAGACATACTCCGACGTGTTTTCAACAGATATTGTTCAAGCTCTTCCACCCCACAGACCTGAGGACTGCGCCATAGAAACTGAGTCTTCCGCCGTGATTCCATTTGGGAAAATGTTCATATTATCCGAACCTGAAAAGAGGGCTCTACGTGATTACCTGCATACCAATTTGGCAAATGGAACTATCCGGCCTTCAAAGTCTCCCGCCAGTGCCTCCTTGTTTTTTGTTCCCAAGAAAAACACAAAAGAGCTACGACCCTGTTTGGACTACCGTGGTCTTAACCAATGTACCCTCAAGGACCGCTATCAATTACCACTCATTTCTGATATTTTGGAAGCGAGGAGCTGTTATTTTCACCAAGCTCGACCTCAGGGGTGCTTACCATCTCATTCGAATTAAGGAAGGTGATGAATGGAAGACTGCCTTTAGAACCCCTTTTGGCCACTTTGAATATTTGGTTATGCACTTCGGTCTTGCCAATGCTCTCGCAGTATTTCAACGATTCATGGACAGGGTCTTCTCAGATATGTTGTTCCTTTTTGTTATCGTATACCTGGATGATATACTGATTTATTCTAAAGCACCCCAGATCCATGAAGAGCATGTTAAGGCAGTTCTGCAGCGATTGCGTGAAAACAAACTCCTGGCCAAGCCTGAAAAGTGTCTATTTCATGCTCAGACCATTCATTACCTTGGATTTGTGCTCAGCCCTAATGGAATAGGAATGGATACGGGCAAGATAGATTCCATACTTTCTTGGCCTGCGCCTACCACTGTCAAACAGATACAATCCTTCATGGGACTTGCAAATATTTACAGAAAATCTATTCCGACATTTTCTGAAATTGTACATCCCATTGTGGCACTTCTAAAGAAGGATACACCATTTATTTGGTCTACAGAACAAGAGAAGGCTTTTCAACCACTGAAACGAAAATTCACTGAAGGTTCACTCCTGGCTCAACCCGATACAGAGCGAACCTTCCTGGTGGAAACAGATGCTTCTGACTATGCCATTGGGGCGGTCTTAAAACAAGAATTTGAGGACAAGATGGAACATCCTATTGCCTACCTATCCTGCACCTTGACACCTAGTGAATGCCACTATTCAGTCCTGGAAAAGGAGCTACTGGCCATCCGACAAGCATTCACTGACTGGCGTCATTTACTCCTGGGAGCTAAATATCCAGTGCACGTACGTACAGATCATCGAAACTTGCAAGTACTACAATCCCTGGAATGCAGAAATAGTCGCCAGGCCCGTTGGGCCTTCTTTTTCGCTCAGTGCCAGTTTCAAATTAACCACCTTCCTGGAATCAATAACATTGTCGCAGATGCCTTATCCAGACGTCCTGACTACGAATCTGCCGAGGTCAGGGCCTTTCCCAAGATGTTTCCTAAAACCGTGTTTGTGGCACAAGCTAAATTTCTCATGGAAGACATCCATGCTCATACCCCTTCCTCTGATCTCTGGGAAGATTACACCCAGAACAATCAATGGAACATGAACACTAAGGATGGTTATCTCTTCAAGGACAAACGACTAGTCATCCCTACACAAGAACTGAGAAACAAAATCATGACTCTCTGTCATGACACATTTCATTCAGGACATCGAGGCATTACCACTGCCCTTCATCTCATACAGAGGCAATTCTGGTGGCCAAGAATGATTACTGACATAAAAACCTACGTACAATCCTGTGCTGTGTGCAATCAAAACAAACATGACAATAGAAAACCTGCCGGTCTTCTGCATCAACCTACATTACCGACACGTCCCTGGGAGATCATCGCCATGGATTATATTGTGGAATTACCCCCATCCCGGGGATATACAACTATAATGGTTACCATTGACTTGTTTACCCATACAGCACATTTCACACCGCTGTTTAAATTACCCTCCTCACTTGAACTTGCTGGGATATTTATCGAACACATATTTAGGCTCCATAGATTACCTTCCAAGATCATCTCCGATAAAGGTCCTCAGTATATTTCCCAGTTCTGGAAACAACTATGCCGAATACTAGGCATTCAGCGGGCATTGTCTTCAAGTTACCATCTCCAAACCAACGAGATCATCGAAAGAGTCAACCAGACTCTTGAACAGTATCTCTGCTGTTTTGCGAGCAAGGTCCAGGATGATTGGTCACTATTGATTCCTGTGGCCGAATTCGCTTACAACAATTCAGACCATTCGGCCATCAAGACAAGTCCATTCTTCTGCAGTCAAGGATTCCATCCTTCAGTTTTACCATCAGTTTTACCACACCCAACCCCGGTCCCTGCAGTTGATTCCTGGATTGAAACGTTGGTAAACGATCTCAGGGATGCCAAGAAACATCTGGAAAAGGCCAGGATAGCTGTTAAACGATATGCAGATACCAAGCGGAGACCTAGCCCTTCTTATTCAATAGGGGATGAAGTCTGGCTATCCTCCACACTCCTTCCTCGACATCTACGGCCCAATAAACTGTCTCCCAAGTACTACGGACCTTTCACCATCAAAGAAATCATTAACCCAGTGGCATATCGACTTCAGCTCGCAGAATCCTGGAAAATAATTCATCCGGTCTTTCACACCTCCTTATTGAAGCCATATATACAATCCAATCAGACTATTCTTAGACCAAATCCTGTGCTCATCAATGATCAGGTTGAATTCGAAGTCTCCAGGATATGTGATTCCAAATATAGACGAGGTCAACTACAATATTTGGTAGAGTGGAAGGGTTACCCCCCAGCGAGCGTACATGGGAACCAGTCTCTAACATGAATGCTCCTCGTCTACTGCAGAGGTTTCATCGAATACACCCGAGCAAACCAGGTGGGTCCGGGCACAGGAGGAGGCATACTGTCATGAGTAGCCAGATTCGACCCTTCTGGACTTCGTGGTCCATGATGCACCGCGTCATAAACACTGCAACTCATCCAAGATGGCCGACAAGTCTGACCAGTTGCGGTCTAGCCTTTGTGTGCAGTTGCCAGCTTCCTAGAAAACCGGCACGCCCCAGCGGCTCTGCGCGTCTCACCTCTACCTCTACGAGTTACTAGACGTTGTCCGAGTTCGCTCTCTGCGTTGTCGCGCATTTCTATCTTCCTTCTTTGTTCCTGGAACCCTCACCCTTCCAATCCTTACCTTCCGATACCTTCCCTCCTGGATTCTTTGTCATTTGTTCCTGGAAATCGAACGCTACCGGCTTGGCAGCCGGCTTCCACGCTGGAACCTGAGGACTCGTGTTCCAGCCTGTACAAGTCACGGTCGGTGAAAAAGAAAGAAGCCTCATCCCGGAAGAACACAAGCAAGGAGAAAAAGGTGAGAAAGAAAGAGGCTTTTGACAGTACAGCCTCAAGCTCAAATCAGAGATGCAGAGGTCGGCAGGAGTCAAGGTTGTAGAAGACACCAATAGTCCCATGCAGCAGCTTGGGTGACGCAGAAGGAACCCAAACTGCCATTGAGGCGTTTTGAAGAGCCAAGAGTCAGTTCCTTGATTCTGTGGTTGTTGGGAGTCCCAATCCAGGGGCTCCAGGACAAGGTGAGGCCTTCTGTTCTGCACTCCAATGCAAGGGAGTTTGGCTGGCACCCGCAGTGTGGCATTTGCCTCTAGTGAACAGTGCCCTACTTGGAGTGAAGCCAGCAATAGACTTTGGTCCAACAGCTGTAACCCCCACTGTTCCCTAGGGATGGTTAGGGGAGAGAGGTTCCCTTTGCCTTTATTTCAATTATTTATTTTATTTGTTGGACATTTGTATGGCGTCTATACACAAGTGTTTCCAGGTGCCACAAGACAAGAGGGGGGGGGGGCATGGGAGTCGTACAAATACAACAACAATGAACAAAGAAGCAGTTATATTGGCCTTGTGACAATCCTACCGTGCAAGTGCATGACAAGGTGATACGTTAAGGGGGGTAAGTGCAGGAGATGGGTGCCCAAGTTGGGCAAATGTTGGTCAGGCCAAGGCGGCAAGTGCCAGGGGAAAGAGGGGGGGAGTACAGTGGGCAAAAGGACTGGGTTAAGAATAGTCTGGGAAAGTGACTTTACAATTTGGAGAAATCCTGGGGGTAAAAGGGTACAAGAAAAAGTTCAATGTAGTTGTGTGGATGAGTTGTAACAGTACAGTACAAACATATTGAACCATGGCAGGGATCCATGAGGTGAGTGGCCTCCCGGGACCAGCGAAGAAAGGAGAGGGAGTGGGCGGGGACAATACGGCCAGCCAGGAGACAGACAGAGGGACAAGCAAGGCCAGACAACGAGGAGGGAGGGCACACAAGGCCAGCACAGGTAGAAGAGGTGGGGTGTTGGGGCACCCATGATCAGCCACGGCAAGGTGGTGGGGGCAACAAGACCAGCCACGGGAGAATGGGGAGGCGAGTGAAGAGGTGGGGAACCCAGGATCAGCCAAGGGTGGAGGAGGTCACGCAGGACCATTGAAGGCATGGGGGGGAGGCACCCTAGACCAGCCAAGGCAGGAGGGTGTGCGTGTGCATGCATCCTGGATCAGCCAATTGAGCAGGAGAGGATGATGCACCAGCCAGCCAGGGTAAGGGGGTGTGAGCTTTCAGAAATAGCCAAGAGAAGAGGGATGTGGTGGTGTCAAAGAAAATCAGCCAGGGGCGGGAGGGGGTCGGTGGCTGTTGGGGTGCCCAGAACCAATCGAGGGAGTATGTGCTGATGGCCCTCATGATAAACCATGGGCGGATGGGGGGGACCCGTGACCAGCCACGGCAACAAGTCAGGATTAACTTGCAGGTAGCGGTCGATTGGCACCATTTTGCCAGGGCGCCTGATGAAGGGTTAGGGGAGGACAGCATGGCAAAAAGGGCAAACAGTGTTACCCCTGTCTTTGCACCCTTCCCCAGGCTGCCCGGTTGAGGGCTGGTAATGGTGAAGCTAGAACCAAGCACATGGAAGGTGCCAACACATCAGGGTACCAGTTAATTCAGTGCCGGGGAGCAGGAGTAGGATGTTAGCCATTCAGGGACCCGCTGCAAGAAGGATGTAAGTGGAATTTCCATGGAGGGTGATGTTCCATGGGCAATTGATGTGGTCATCCAGGTCAGTCAACAAGCTGAAACACTTCTTGTTCAGAACTTGGCCTAATCACTTGGGGGCCCCGACCAATCAGAATGCCAGTTGCTGCAATATCCGTTTGTAGGAGTGGGATGATGGCTGTTCATGGACCCTCTTCAGGCAGCATAGAGGTGGGTTCTCCGTGGCGGGTAATATGCACTCTAGGCAAAAACAAAAGGATGGTTCTGGTTTAGTTGCCCATGGATGGGCCGGCCTGCCCCACTGCATTATGTGCACGCCAAACTGAAACCCCATACCCCCGGCCCAGGCATGCAAGCTTGGAGATGTGGGGTTTCCTTCTGTACTATGTCACATGTACAGCAAGTGTGGTGGCCTTCGGGTGCTCTACTTGACATTCCCAAAATGGCGTTTCCCAGACCACATGTTTTCATAATGTTATCGTTCCACTTTCATTATGTTTTAATAAATGTACAAAAGGATCAGGTCACTTCATTTTTGGAGCAGAGGGACTGGGCACCAGGCCCATAAAACCAAACAACTTTGGGCAGATTCACAACTGAAAGTAAAAAGTAAACCTTTGGACATGAACCATGGGCTTATATTAAAAATGTAATATGCATTTCCTGAAATAAAGCACAATGACGTGGCTGATACGCCTGCTCACATGGCTGCGTAAGTACATAGACACAGAGGGGTTTGCAGAACATCTGTATTCGGGGCTGCCAGACCCATCCAGGCTGTCTATACTTACGGGCAGCCCTACCTTTAGGGGAACCTTTACCTTGGTGCATGACCTTGGCATGCGCTCAGTCTCCCTCTGACTTCTTTAGTACCCAACTGCAGCGCGCTATATACTCTGAACTCCTTGAAACTAACTGGACAGGCTCTGGAAAGCCAAAGTGTTCCTGCAAAGCTAGTCACAGTCCTTCGAAAGCGTGACCATACTGCCCCTCCCATCGGGGCTGGACTGGGATCCGAAAGTGGCCTTGGAAATGTTTTTCAAAGGGGCTCCATATTAACAAATACTGGAAGCTTTTCAGCAAATTCTTTACTTATAGGGTCCGTGCTACTGCACAAGACAGTGGTTGTCGTGACCCGGTGAGTGTACACCTTTGGTGCCGACCCAGTTCCTTCTTTAGCTCTGTGGTCTGGCATCTCTTCCATTCGACTGGTAAGCCTCTCCCTGCGTGGCCCATCCCTCCGTTTATATTTATTTATTTATTTATTTTTGGCTCCTTCCTCTTTTGTCTTCCTCTTTTGTCCCCTCCTTCTCGTTGCCTTTTACCCCTGCAGGACCTTTGCAGGCCCTTTCCCAGTCTTTCCTTCCCCCTCCTCCCAACCCGCCCATCGTGTCCCCTGATATGGTCGGTGTTACTGCACGTGACTGCGCCCGGATACCTTTAGGTTTGGAGCGCCATATAAATAAATAAACGCACAAACAAACAAACTATGGAGGTCGTGGCCCAGTGTGTTTACACCTTTAGTGCCGAGCCAGGCCCTTCTTTACCTCTGGTACCTGGATTCTCTTCCATCCACCTGGTAAGCCTCTCCCTGCGTGGCCCATCTCACATTTTTATATTTTTCATTATTTTGGCCCCTTCCCCTTCTTTTTTTCCTCCTTCTGTTTGCCGTATGCTACTATGGGCCCTTTGCAGGCCCTTTCCCAGTCCTTCCTCCCAACCCGCCAACTGTGTCCCCTGATAGGGTCCATCCTACGGCACATGACTGGACCTCTCTCTTTTCAGTACATCCCCATGGCAGCCATGCCTGGGAAGCCATCAGCTAACGGCCAGAGACAAAGGGCAGCTCCCCGCTGAGCAGCTCCACTCGGTGTTTGCCGTGTTCACCTGGGACGCCTTACACAGACAATCTACAGCAACAGAAAAGGTAACCGTGGTGTGGGCGGGGAGCACAGCTATTACTGTGCTCCAGTAAAACCCCACTACTCTTATTACCTAACATCATATACCTACCTGCAGCCAGCTCAACTTTGTAAACTGGCCATACTCTGCACCTGACCTATTGGCATGGGTAGCCGTTTCTCTTTGCATTTAGCCTATTTGTTCAGGTTAGCCATGTTTTGCATTTGGCCAATTGTATAGATTAGCCATCTGCTCCCTGCTGCTCCCTGCTGCTCTCTGCTGCGCCCTAGAATGGACATTGTATAACATCTGTACTGTGGTGGGTTCTGCTGCCTAAGATGGATTGCTGGCATAGGAAATGCACCACTCTTAGATGGATTGTTGGGGGTAGGAAATGTGTTGCTCTTCACTACCCGTACTAAAAGCACACCATTATTCATACCCTCAAACTCCGAACTAAACACAACCACACCTTATCTGAACCACAAACTGCACACACTTCACAATCCCCAACATGAAACCATAACATACACAATCATACCTCAACACCACATGACAGCTACCAACTGAAAAAGCACCAACGCTCGGTGACCGGTTTGTCCGAACTGAAGCTGCCAACAGCACATCAAAGCTCTCTTTCTATTCTACTGCTCTACCTTTCAGATCTGCCAGAGCTCCAAGAGACCACACAAGTGGCAAGAGTGTGTTGTACAAGACCCATTAACATTAACTTCAACCCACTCAAAAGAGGCCCAGGGTGCAGATGCCGACAGGGAAATCTCAGGAGTTCTCTGTAGGCCAGTCTTCCACTGCATCCCATGCCATTGGTGCTTTGTCTCACGGTCAACTAAACATGCTTCTTGGGACACGGCCAGTCTTATGTTACAATAGGATCCAGCAATACACCCCATCCAGACCACGGTGATCAAGCTCCTGCAGGCCAACAGCAAATCCAGCCCTGCCTGTCTCTCTGCTGCCCACTGCAAAGAGGCATTTTTATTTAGGAAGCACACACAAAGCACCAGTTAGCTGCCTGAATCTTTGCCCTCCTCCATCACAATTAAATTAACTATATCACACAAAATAGTTTAAAACTATCTGCCTTATTTTCACATGTTCATATTTAACGCACCAAAAATCGTTTATTTTAGTAGAATGTAACATTTTCCTTATGTTATATATGAAGCATGCTTTTGTCAAACATTGAAACACAAATAGGTAACCTTTTCACACATTACCTTTTGTTATGAGTCTTTAAATCTTGAAAGTACGTTTAAAAAAATTCACAGGCCATTATTTACTTTCTGCCAAATTGCATCCTGGTATTTGTAGTCTTCCATTCAAGGTGGGGGCAATAATGCCACAATTGTAAACTTTTTGCCTACAACATTTCTATATTTGTGTGAGTACATTTACTCTGGTTTGTGTACTTTTCAAGTTATTTTTATAAAACAGAGTACTGTTGAAAGCCAGGATGAGAGGACAAGTGGGTCATTAATATTTGCCCAGGGTGTGGCTGGGGAGGTTAGAATACTGCAGACTGGAGGGTTATTTTCTCTGGTCTGGCCCTTTGCTGATTTTCAGGGCACAAGTCAAGGATACATGTGGGTGGACAGCATCAGTGAACTTCTTTCAGAGGGTGGGCAACCACCTCTGTTGGGTGTTTTTGAAGCCAGCATTAAAAGAAAAACTGCTTGCTCAAGAGTTCGGCTAATAAGATTTCACCCGAGGTTGTCATGTTTCCAGTGCAGATGCTTACCCTTAAACCACATAAAAGTGTCATTAAAGCACACGTCTCATGTTTGGATTTGGTTTTCCTTTGAATATTTCATTATAAATTGTTGGGTTTAAAAGGTGGGCACCTTTTTATACTTTGCCAGCATAGTGATTGGAAATTCTCCTCTCTCTGATCACTTTTCCAGTTTGATTACATATTTTTGAAAGGCAAATGCTAATGTGTCTTGTGCACTTGCTTCTGTGGATAAAGGTCGATTGAACTAAATTTGTACATTTCACTTTGAGATATGTTTACTTACTGTGCATATATTAATGGGTGGCAGCTTTTGATTTTTGCTACAGGGGCAGAGATTCCCATACTGAGTGACGCAGGAAGTTTTACCCATTCCCAGGACAAAACAACACATTTTTCTGCAGGAATAGGAAAAAAGCCATGTGATTTACCTCAAGATCTAAATATATAACATCTCAGCAACAGTCACCTAACTTGCTGAGCTGTCTTTGCAGTGTTCTGGTATAGGATCCCTGCTACTCTCGCCCCCGCAAAACAGATTTGGCCTTCCCACTCCCTCCAATCAATGGTCGGGAGGTCCATTAATGAGGCTGCCTTTCCATTTTGTAGTGAGCGGCACTTGCTAATTTTTCAAGATGCATGCAAACACGTCATCAAGCCTGACCCAGCAGGAGAGGAGACAGAAACCCTGCCTAATCCAGCAATTTAGATGAGCATGGCAAGGGGAATGGGTGCAACTGTAAAGGACCGGTAGGGGGTGTCTGTACTTCTGCTCTCTATATGGTAGAAGAGAGGCACAGAAGACCCCAGTCAAGATTCTCTATTACGGTAGCAATGGACGAGCAATCAAGGCCTAGCTTCTCAGGAGGTGATGCAGGCTGGTTCTTAAGTACAGTGTAGTCCCCAAGCCCCCCACAAAGGAATGTCCACACACCGTATTGGTTAGAACACAGTTTTTATATAATCAATATTCAAGGTTGTGTACACTTATCATAATAACTCACTTTGTACTTAGGAAAATCAACAATGGCAAATATATACAATTCTAAAGTGGTACCACCCTTTGTATTAGATCTCATTAAAGTGCATCAACAATACTGTAACACTGTCACACAGATCAATAGAGTGAAACCAGCAATAGAGAGAGGAGAGAAAATAAGATGGTTGAGCAATAGGCAGAATACTGGTCCCTACCACTAGACACAGTTCTGTGTGGGGATCCCCCCACCTGGGCAACCTGTAAAATAAAGATATAGCACAAGCCCAGTCCATATATTGTTCTGCAAGTCTTATTCCCTCCTATAATGTTTTTACCCCCCCAATGTACCTGGTGGAGTCGAGTTCTTCGAAGAGGCGTCGACAGATCCTTCTTGAGCGACCCCCTTTCAAGCGGGAGTCACGGATCGTCGAGACGCGTCGAGGAACTCGGCGTTCGGCGACGGGGAATCGACGGCCCTTCTTGAATGCCTTCCCTTTCAAGCGGGAGACACGGGGCGTCGAACGTCCGTCGACAAACAGGGTAGAACGGCGTCGATGAGGCGGCAGCTTCGTCCGAGCGGTGCTCGTCGGCATCGGAGCGTCGGCGTCCTGCAAGGCAGAGGCGTGCGGGGCACCTCGGTGACAATAGTTCTGGACCGCAAAGATTGTGGAGACAGAGGCCCAGCAAGGGCGTCGAGTCGTTCGAGTCTTTGTGGTCTTCGGGTGGCGGGAAACCCACCGGCAGGTTTCTCCTCGGCGCGTTGGTCGTCCTCGACTTTCTCCGGCAGGATAAAGCGGTCGACGGTGCGGACGAGGGAGTCCTTCGATTCGAATGTTCTTAGGCAAAGGAGCGGACGGCTCCGGTCGTCGGCGGCACGGCGTCAAGTGGTTCCCACGGCTGGGCAACACAACTTCGACGGGCCTCCAGCGGTTACACAAACCTGCGAACCCTGGTCGACGGCAATGGACTTCGACGGCGGCGATGTCCGGGTGCTTCACTTCGATCTCCTCGGCGATCCCGTCTCGGGTCGGCAGCCTTTCGAGGGTCTGTCTTCCAGGGCGCTTCGGCGAAGATGGAGCGGTGCTCGATGGTCCCTCGGAGCACGGGAAGAGGGCGCCTTACCAGGTCCTCTCTCGGGTCAGTCTTCGACGATTTCGTCAGCCTTCGGATCGGTCGAAGCAAATGCAACAGCAAGTCTTCTTCTTCCAGCTGGACGTCGAGGATCAGCAGTTCCAGTTACTCTTAGAGTGGAGACTCAACTCCAGAACGCTTCTGAACGTTCCTGAATGTTCCTGAACGTTCCTGAACTTCTGGCTGCTTCTGAACAATTACCAGTGGTGAGAGGTCCTCAGATATACTATTCTGTCTCTCATCCACACTGCTGGCACACACTCAGCAGCCAATCATACAGGGGGGCATTCATGCAGTCAGTCAGCCAATCAGGCACACAGTGCATTCAGGCCACACTCCTCCCTTTCAGACACTCACAACAAGGAATGTGGATTGGGACAAGTACCCAGCCATTCAACACTACACACTGCATTCAGGCCAGTTTCGGGCAGGGCTGTCTCAGTCTTTGTCTCTCATGCCAGAAACCAGACAACCACAACAAGGAGTGTGTATTGGTCACACACTCTATTCACCCAGGTCCCACCCACAGGAGGTACCCACAACATACAGTCACTGGGAAGGCTCCAGTCAGTCTAGCTGGGCCTTCACAACAACACCATATATGGAACTTCCACCCAACAGCCAGTCAGGGGGAAGGGACAGAGTCAGGGCTTCCCAGGACTTTGGGAAACAAGGTAACAGGCAATAGAAAGCAAGAGGCCACAGGGGCCATCTTGTTTCCTATCAGGAATCAACTGATCCCAATGGCAGGGCCTGGGTATCCCAAAATGGAGGACACCCAGAGCACCTGTCAAATTCAGCATGGAGCTGCCACCAGCCCATACCCTGCTCTGTGGGCCACCCACAGGTGCCCAAAAACATACACTAGGGGTACAGGGTTGTACCCCTACCCATGGGTGCCATAAGGGTATCCCAGGGGTCTGTTCACCAAACCAAAAGAGAGAGCTGCACTGCCAGGAGTCCCACATGGACTCCTGGGCAGAAAACATGACAGAACACACGATAAAAAAGCAGTAAAGGACAAGGATTCAGAGGCCCTGTCCCTCTGATGCATTTCCAGCATCACAGTCACCCCCCCCCCCCAGACTGAGGTGGAGGGTGTCTAATCTCCCACGGGATAGACACCCTCATCCAGACGGTCAACATACCTTCTGGAAAGGCCATCTGCATTATCGTGACTCTTCCCTGGTCTGAGCTCTATGGTGAAGTCTAGCCCTTGCAGGCTAATGGACCACCTGAGCAATTTCGGATTCTCACCCTTCATCTGCATAAGCCACTTCAGGGGCTTATGATCTGTTTGGACCTTGAAGGTAGACCCCGTAAGGTAGGGCCTAAAACGCCTAAGGCTCCAAACTATGCTAAAACACTCCTTTTCAACAGTAGCCCACCTAAGTTCTCTACCCTTGAGTTGTCAACTGATGAATATGATAGGATGTTCTCTCCCTTTGTCATCTAACTGGGACAAGACAGCTCCAATTCCGGTGTCGCAGGCATCCGTCTGGACGATAAAGGGTCGGCTGTAGTCAGGCGCACACAACACAGGTGCCCTACACAGACTTTCTTTCAAGCCATCAAAGGCCCTCTGACAGTCTTCGGTCCAATTAACCTTCCTAGGCTGTTTGGGTGAGGTTAGAGCTGTCAGGGGTGCAGCTATGGTTCCATAGTCTGCCATGAAATTGCGATAGTACCCAGTGAGGTCCAAAAAGGCTCTCACCTGGGTTTGAGTAGTGGGAGTCTCCCAGTTCTGTACATCATGTACTTTACTGGAGAGGGGTTGGATTTGACCCCCTCCTACCTCATGACCAAGATAGGTAACTTTCCCCTGAGCTATCTGGCACTTGGTGGCCTTGATAGTGAGGTTAGCCCTTTTCAGGGCCTGCAACACCTTATCCAGATGTGTCAAATGCTCTTTCCAGGTGGAACTGTAGACGGCAATGTCGTCTAAATAAGCCACACAAAAGGCTTCCAGCCCACTGAGCGCATGGTTGACCAATCTCTGGAAGGTGGCAGGGGCATTCTTCAACCCAAAAGGTCATGGCAGACGATGACCCTAAACTGGTAGAGTCCCTCAGGTGTTGAGAAGGCCGTCTTTTCCTTGGCCTGGTCCGTCAGAGCTATTTGCCAATAGCCTGAGGTAAGGTCAAAGCTGCTCACAAATTTGGCAGCACCTATGGTGTCCACGAGCTCATCAGCCCTGGGCAATGGGTGCGCGTCAGTTTTGGTGACGGCATTGACTCCTCGGTAGTCCACACAGAACCTCCAATCCTTGGTACCCACCTGGGAACTTGTCTTGGGGACAAGGACCACTGGACTGGACCAGGGACTGGTTGAGGGTTCAATAACACCCAGATCCAACATCTTGGCGACCTCAGCCTGGATGTGGTTCTTGACGGTATCTGACATACGGTAGCACCTGCTTTTGACAGGCACACTGTCACCAGTGTCAATTTCATGCCTACACCACGGTGTAAGGCCTGGCGTCAGTGAAAACAGAGAGGCATACTGTTGGAGCAAAGCCCTGCAGGCCCTCTGTTGCTCTGTTGTCAAATCCGGAGAGAGATGTACTCCCTCCACTGAGCCATCCTGAGGGTTGCTATGCAGCAAATCAGGAAGGGGCTCACTCTCATCCTCTTCTTGCCCTGAAGCTAGCAAGAGACATGAGACTTCTGCTCGCCGGTGGAAAGGCTTGAGCCGGTTGACATGGAATATCTGAGGGGCTACCCCAGAGGCTCCCATGTCAACCAGATAATTGACTTCGCCCATCTTGGAGATGATCCTGAAGGGTCCAGTCCACTTGTCTGCCAAAGCTCTAGGCTTGGTAGGCTCCATCACAAGGATTTCCTGTCCCGGAGTCCAATCCACTTGCGAGGCTTTAAGGTCATGCCAGTACTTATTCAATTCCTGGCTGGCCTTGAGATTTGCTGTTGCCTGATCCATCATCTGGGTCATCCTCCATCTGAGGCCTAACACATAGTCCCCCACTTGCTTGGCGGGACCTGGAGGGGTGGCTTCCAAGCCTTCTCTGATCAAGGCGAGGGGCCCCCTCACGGGATGTCCAAAGAGTAACTCAAAGGGGCTGAAACCAACACCCTCTTGAGGTACCTCTCTGTAAGCAAACAGCAGGCATGGCAGGAGGCGATCCCATTTCCTCCTTAGGGGTTCTTCCAAAGCCCCTAGCATGCCCTTGAGAGTTTTATTAAATCTCTCAACCAGACCATTGGTCTGGGGGTGGTAAGAGGTGGAGAACTTGTAGGTTACCCCGCACTCTTTCCACATGGTTTTCATGTAACTAGACATGAAGTTGGATCCTCTGTCAGAGACAACCACCTTGGGGAATCCAACACGGGTGAAAATGCCCAGGAGAGCCCTGGCAACCACCTTGGCAGTAACAGTCCGAAGGGGTATTGCCTCAGGGTACCTGGTGGCATGATCTACCAAGACCAGGATGAACCGATGTCCACCTGAAGTGGGAGGGTCAAGGGGACCGACGATGTCGATGCCCACCCTCTCAAATGGTGTGCCAACCACTGGCAATGGCTGCAGTGGGGCAATGACACTGCCTCCAGTCTTGCCAGACAACTGACAAGTTGGGCAGGTCCTGCAGTGGGACTCCACCTCTACTCCCATCCGTGGCCAGTAGAAATGGGCAGGGAGCCTCTGCTTAGTCTTCTTGGTCCCAAGATGACCAGCCAAGGACACCTCATGCGCCAACTGCAGTAGGAAGGGCCTGTAAACCTGGGGTACCACCAACCTCTTGAGGGCACCAGGTTCAGGCTTAGTGGGCTCACTAACAAGGAGCTCACCCTCCCAATAAATCCGGAATGTCCTAGGCACTTCTCCTTGTGCCTGGGACAGGGCCTGTTTTCTCAGTCCCTCGAGAGAGTGGCACTCTCTCTGTCCCTTACAGAAGTCTGCCCGGGAGGGTCCCCCTTCAGCTAACAAGCATTGAAGGTCGGGATGATCCTCCGGGTTGAGAACCTCTCCCACAGGAGAGTCTTCTGTCTCTTCTCCCACAGGAGAGTTGAGTTTGGGTTTTCCACTGGACCCAGCCCGTCCGGAGCATGTATCCCAATTGGTGCTGTCGGAACAGCAGGAAGAGAAGGTGTTCCCTCCACAGAGGTGGCCCTCTTGGTCTTCCTTCTTCTTGCCTTAGGCCTCACCTTTGGCTCGGGTACCTGACTCACAGCCAGACCCGGTGTCACCTGTGACCTAGTGACTGCAGCAGCAGTCATGGGAAGACCATCCGAGATCAACCCCAACTCTACTAGATCATTTCCTAACAGAATGTTAGCAGGGACATTGTCCTGAACTAGGACAGGAAGCTTTGCTGTCTTGTCTACAATCATGAGTGTGACTAAGGCTACAGGCGATAATTTGGGAGGCCCACCAGCTAACCTGGTGGTTCTCAGAGGAGCACCTACATAGTCCTCTGGCTTGAGCAGGGTCCTGTCCACCACTGTCATGCTTGCCCCAGTGTCTCTCAAACCAGTAGAAGGCTGGCCATTCAAGAGGACACTTCTCAAAAACCTACGGGTGTTCTGTGGGATAGTCGCCAGTACTTCTGCATACTGGTCCCAGGCCCCAAGGGACACTAAGGAAATCTCTACCGGAGCACCAAATGTGATCCCGGTAGAGGAGGGGAGGACAGTGGCCTCAACCTCAGACACGGGGTAAGGGTAGGTCAGGCTGGCAGCCTGTACTCCAAGTGCCTTACCTTTACACTTGGAGTCACCCCTTTTGTGATCCAGAGCCCCACAGTCCCAACAAGCGCCAGGAGTGCGGGGTACGGTACTGGAACCACTGGGAGTCTGCTTTGCAGCAGGTGGACCACTACTCTTATTCCCACCCACAGATGACTTATCCCCACTAGATTTTTGGGTCTTGGGAGAGGAAGGTTTAGGTTTACCCGACTGTGACTGCTTGTGGGACTCCTCAGTTTTCTGAGAGGCCCCCTTTTCTTTGTCCTTGTTCTTCCCACTGGAGTCCTTAGGGGACACCCGGTGGGAGACCCACTTGTCAGCCAACCTAGCCAGCTTAAAGGGGTCCAAAATGTTCTGGTAGGCCACATACTGACGCAGCTCTGGTGAACAGGCTTCAGAAAAATGCTCAAAAAACAAGAGGTGGGATAATTCAACAAAAGTCTTAACCTTGTATCCATTGATCCACCCCATCATGTTCATGTGCGCAGCACTCACCCAGTCAACCCAAGACACATTCTCTCTTTTCTTAAAATCCCTGAACCTTCTAAGGTATTGGGTAGGTGTCTTGCCAAACTTGGCAATCAAAGCAGACTTCATACACTCATACTGACCCCTTTCTTCCACACTCAGCTTCAGAATACAGTCATATCCAGTTTGAGGCACTCTGCTTAACAAACACTTAGCCCAATCTCTTTTATCAACATCATGAATCGCACAAGCCATTTCAAACGCTTCAATCCATTGGAGGATATCTGAACCCTCCACAAATACACCAACCAAATCTTTCATAAACTTGGTGGCTGGGGACCTGACACTCTCACTGGTTTTAGCTGAAGTCTCCACTCTAGCTTTCTCTAGCTGGATTCTCTGACATTCAGTGTCCTGGCTCTTGAGTTCAAGGTCCTTATTTCTGAGTTCAAGATCCCTATTCTTGAGCTCCACTTGTTGAGCCAACTCCTCTTTCTTAAGTTCAGCATCTATTTCCAACTTGCGGTATTCAAAGGCCAATTTCATCCTTAATAACTCAAGCTCCAAGGAATTGCTGGGGTTTGGAACAGAGGCAGCAGGAATGGCGGCATTCCCAGAAACAGATTCAGCAGAAACCCCAGGGGCAGAGTCCTCATTGGTTGCATTCCCCCCCTCATCAAGAGTTTCACCATCAGTCTGGTAGTCCACCAGGGCAGCTATCAGCTCAGCCCTAGACTTATCCACGAAGTCTAACTCCCTGGCTTCACAAGCACTCTGGAGAGCCTCCAAGCTCATCCGAGTCAATTTGCCATTTGCAATAGACTCCATTGTTTGTAATGCAGTTATCTTGTACACAACTAAACCTTAATTTAATAAAGTGCAGATATTTTGTAAGTGGCACGGTTATACACTGATTCTTAAAACCATAAGCATCCCACCGCTGCCACCAGTGTAAAGGACCGGTAGGGGGTGTCTGTACTTCTGCTCTCTATATGGTAGAAGAGAGGCACAGAAGACCCCAGCCAAGATTCTCTATTACGGTAGCAATGGACGAGCAATCAAGGCCTAGCTTCTCAGGAGGTGATGCAGGCTGGTTCTTAAGTACAGTGTAGTCCCCAAGCCCCCCACAAAGGAATGTCCACACACTGTATTGGTTAGAACACAGTCCTTATATAATCAATATTCAAGGTTATGTACACTTATCACAATAACTCACTTTGTACTTAGGAAAATCAACAATGGCAAATATATACAATTCTAAAGTGGTACCACCCTTTGTATTAGATCTCATTAAAGTGCATCAACAATACTGTAACACTGTCACACAGATCAATAGAGTGAAACCAGCAATAGAGAGAGGAGAGAAAATAAGATGGTTGAGCAATAGGCAGAATACTGGTCCCTACCACTAGACACAGTTCTGTGTGGGGATCCCCCCACCTGGGCAACCTGTAAAATAAAGATATAGCACAAGCCCAGTCCATATATTGTTCTGCAAGTCTTATTCCCTCCTATAATGTTTTTACCCCCCCAATGTACCTGGTGGAGTCGAGTTCTTCGAAGAGGCGTCGACAGATCCTTCTTGAGCGACCCCCTTTCAAGCGGGAGTCACGGATCGTCGAGAGGCGTCGAGAAGCGTCGAGGAACTCGGCGTTCGGCGACGGGGAATCGACGGCCCTTCTTGAATGCCTTCCCTTTCAAGCGGGAGACACGGGGCGTCGAACGTCCGTCGACAAACAGGGTAGAACGGCGTCGATGAGGCGGTGCTCGTCGGCGTCGGAGCGTCGGCGTCCTGCAAGGCAGAGGCGTGCGGGGCACCTCGGTGACAATAGTTCTGGACCGCAAAGATTGTGGAGACAGAGGCCCAGCAAGGGCGTCGAGTCGTTCGAGTCTTTGTGGTCTTCGGGTGGCGGGAAACCCACCGGCAGGTTTCTCCTCGGCGCGTTGGTCGTCCTCGACTTTCTCCGGCAGGATAAAGCGGTCGACGGTGCGGACGAGGGAGTCCTTCGATTCGAATGTTCTTAGGCAAAGGAGCGGGCGGCTCCGGTCGTCGGCGGCACGGCGTCAAGTGGTTCCCACGGCTGGGCAACACAACTTCGACGGGCCTCCAGCGGTTACACAAACCTGCGAACCCTGGTCGACGGCAATGGACTTCGACGGCAGCGATGTCCGGGTGCTTCACTTCGATCTCCTCGGCGATCCCGTCTCGGGTCGGCAGCCTTTCGAGGGTCTGCCTTCCAGGGCGCTTCGGCGAAGATGGAGCGGTGCTCGATGGTCCCTCGGAGCACGGGAAGAGGGCGCCTTACCAAGTCCTCTCTCAGGTCAGTCTTCGACGATTTCGTCAGCCTTCAGATCGGTCGAAGCAAATGCAACAGCAAGTCTTCTTCTTCCAGCTGGACGTCGAGGATCAGCAGTTCCAGTTACTCTTAGAGTGGAGACTCAACTCCAGAACGCTTCTGAACGTTCCTGAACGTTCCTGAACTTCTGGCTGCTTCTGAACAATTACCAGTGGTGAGAGGTCCCCAGATATACTATTCTGTCTCTCATCCACACTGCTGGCACACACTCAGCAGCCAATCATACAGGGGGGCATTCATGCAGTCAGTCAGCCAATCAGGCACACAGTGCATTCAGGCCACACTCCTCCCTTCCAGACACTCACAACAAGGAATGTGGATTGGGACAAGTACCCAGCCATTCAACACTACACACTGCATTCAGGCCAGTTTCGGGCAGGGCTGTCTCAGTCTTTGTCTCTCATGCCAGAAACCAGACAACCACAACAAGGAGTGTGTATTGGTCACACACTCTATTCACCCAGGTCCCACCCACAGGAGGTACCCACAACATACAGTCACTGGGAAGGCTCCAGTCAGTCTAGCTGGGCCTTCACAACAACACCATATATGGAACTTCCACCCAACAGCCAGTCAGGGGGAAGGGACAGAGTCAGGGCTTCCCAGGACTTTGGGAAACAAGGTAACGGGCAATAGAAAGCAAGAGGCCACAGGGGCCATCTTGTTTCCTATCAGGAATCAACTGATCCCAATGGCAGGGCCTGGGTATCCCAAAATGGAGGACACCCTGAGCACCTGTCAAATTCAGCATGGAGCTGCCACCAGCCCATACCCTGCTCTGTGGGCCACCCACAGGTGCCCAAAAACATACACTAGGGGTACAGTGTTGTACCCCTACCCATGGGTGCCATAAGGGTATCCCAGGGGTCTGTTCACCAAACCAAAAGAGAGAGCTGCACTGCCAGGAGTCCCACATGGACTCCTGGGCAGAAACCATGACAGAACACACGATAAAAAAGCAGTAAAGGACAAGGATTCAGAGGCCCTGTCCCTCTGATGCATTTCCAGCATCACAGCAACTATGCCCTCTGCCCCATGTACTCTGCGCCTATGCATATAATATTGAGCCCCCACTTTTTTTGCAAATGATCCCTGTAAAAAATGTAACATTTGAAGACCTGAACAATTGCTTACTTCCCTGCCTCAAGACCAGGTAAATAGGCTTATCGCACTATAAGGCAACCATGCAGTAGACGCAACCTGCCCCATGGCCAATCCATGCCCTGGCATGGCAACCTTGGAACTTGCTTGGAGTTATATATGTATACATGTACTTGAGTTTATTTGCAATCCACCTCCAAGAACTTATGGCAGACAAGGAGGGCAGCAGAGATGCAGAAGCATCACTTTTATTTAGTGAAAGTTTGAAGAGCAATTTTAAACCAGCAGACAATCCAACACCACAGCAATCAAAGTCCATTCAACAAAAGATGTTCAAACTAGAAAAACTTCACAAGAAAGAGACAAATAAATAGTGGGAGGTGAAATCATTGCAAAACTATTTGGACAATCAACGGATACCCAGAGGTTTAAGAATATTTACTATACCTACATATGAAGACCCTGACCCTTAACGAATGGGGCGAAGCAACAAATGAGTGCTCATTTAAAATGCTTACAATTCTGGTGAAATATGCCAAGAGTGATAGAATTAAAGCACTAAAAGATATTTAGGTACTGGAAAAAGACGTCTTTGAAGGAACTGAAGCAGAAACGGCTAATAACATCAAAATACAAATGCAGAAAAACCTCAGCAAATATGAAGATGAAATTAAAGAGCGTAAACAACAATAAGTTCCTCAGGGACAAAGAAGACTATGCCAAAGGGCGTATCTACACCTTTACAAAGAAATATGACAACATCCGCAAAGGTATGTATGCAACGATAGAACCAACAACAGGAAACACGTCACAAAGTGAATCAGAAACTCATGAAATGGCCACCACCTCTACAGATGTGTCTATCACAAGCAATGAGCAAACTCCGATAAAATAAATTTTTTGGGAGGAGATGCATCTCTTGCATCAAGCAGGCAAGGGAATACCAGGAAGAAACCAAAACAGAAACAAACTGCCCCCAAACCAAATACCAACAAGAGGAAGGCCACAAGGGGACGGAGGGGACAAAGGAAAAAAACAACGGGAACAATCAGCAGGCCGTCTAACACACTCTGGCAAACACAAGAAGCCACAGTAAATGAAAACATCATGCAAGTGGTAAACCTATCTAGTCGAACTTTGACACAAGCCAAGAGCGAAGTCTTGTAAAAAGGACTATCTTTCTGTCCGACAACTGGTTTTGATTATCCCCAGTCAAGAATTGACTTATACTGTTTTGTTAGAAAATTAAGACTTGCAAAATATCATGCCAACAGTGACTACAATGCTAAACCCACTGTATCAATAGTCCCATCGGAATTAAGTATATCAGACATACCTGCACTGAACATCTTGGACACCCTTGGTAGAGAAGAACCAGGCGGCAATTTGGTGGCTATCGATGAATGGACAACAACATTGCCGCTGGCATAAATACAAATCTGGCGGTTAGTAGCAATGTACGCAACAAATCTAAATTCAATCCGTCCAATATCCACAGCCCAACTATAGATCTATTTGAAGATCTTCTAATTGATGATCTGAAAACACTTCCATCAAAATCCAAGACCATCAAATCGAGATGCAACCTAACCAGAATTCAACAGACTGCAATCGAAAATGTACAGTCTGATCAGTCAATCATTGTCAAATCATCAGACAAGGGTGGCAATGTAGTTGTCCTAAATACCGCTGATTACCTCAAGGAGGCTGTGAGACAACTTATAGACACCAATAGTTACACCAAACTATCCAGCAACCCATATCTACAGTACAAGGATGAGTATGTTCTCAAATTATCATCTTGGTATGATCAACGTCTTGTTATAAAAGAAAAACATTACCTTACTAAAGATCATCCAATTATTCCCATCATACATTTTATTCTGAAGATACACAAAACCATGTTGAAGCCACCAGGACATCCCATTGTGGCATCCATAGATTCACTTCTGGAAAACACTTCGAAATTCCTAGATCTGTTTCCATTTGTAGAAACACTTCGATCATACACAAAGGATACTACAGCGTTTCTCAATCAGATCTCCAATATCCCATGGCATCAGGAATATCTACTAGTGTCTCTGGATGTTGTTTCCTTATATACATGCATCACACATCAGCAAGGAATCGCAGCGACCAAAAGATTCTTGTCAACCAGATCACTCAGTTTTCGAGATCATTCTCAAATGCTTTTGGAAATGTTATCCTTTGTTTTAACCCACAACACCTTTATGTTCAATCAGATTTTCTATAATCAAATCTGTGGAACTACGATGGGCACAGCTGTAGCCCCAACATACACAAATCTGTTTATGGGGGATTGGGAGGCCAATTTATTTTCTAGTGAAGAAAAAAGAATACATACAGATAAGGTAGTGATGTGGCATAGGTACATTGACGACCTTTTCATAATCTGGCATGGAACAAAGGCTGAATGGATGACTTTCTTCAATTTCATGAATCAAGAGAGAACTAATTTTAAATTTACGGAGCACCATCATGAGTCTCAAATTGTCTATTTGGACATCAAGATCAAAATAGTCAATGAAGTGATCAATACATGCAGCAAGTGCACACCCTACACCACTCAAAAATAGCATCCCGTATGGTGAGTTCCTTCGAGTTAAAAGGAACTGCAGTGAAAATGCAATCTGGGAACAAAATGCCAAAAACATTGCTGCTAGATTCTTAGCAAGAGGCTACCGCAAAAGTACTATTAATAAAGCATACGATTGCAGCTGCAGCAGAACAAGGGAACAAATGTTAACAAAAGCATCTACTAGCCAAAGAAAACCAGGAGACGCAGATGAGCCAGTGATCAGATTTATCACTACACACAACTCAGGAGCATAAGATGTAAAAATAATTCTAAGCAAATATTGGCATCTCCTCAAAAGAGATAATGACATTAGTCACCTCCGCAAACCGCATGCAACAGTAACCTACAAGAAACCAGCCTCTTTGCAAACGAAATTGTCACCTAGCATGTTTCAAAATGTACAAACAACCATGATAGGCAGCTGGCTTCCTTTGAAAACACCAAATTTCTTTCCATGTACCAAATGCAAGGCGTGTCGTTTTGGATTGAAAACAACAAAATGCAACTGTCCAAGAACAACTAAAGAAGTTTTGATAAAAAAAGTAATCAAATGTTTTACACCTTTTTCTATCTACGTGATCACTTGCCAGTGCAACTTATAGTACATTGGAAGTACAGAACAACTGGAATTAAGATTGCGTATCCTACAGCATTTACGGGCAATCAAAAATAAGGACATGAATTACCCATTAGCAAAACACTTTGAGGATAAACACCATGGAAATGCCTTTTCTTTCAGATATTTTGTAATCGATACAGTTGACCTACACCCAAGAGGAGGTGACAGACTTAGAAGATTAAGACAATTAGAATCACGCTATATTGTGGATTACAATATAAAAACCCTGATGGGTCACAATCGAGATGAAGAACTGTATGTATTCATAGGAGACTAACTGTGAACCAACCAGTATTCATCTGCTGCTCGATGAGGATCTTTTGGCTTATTTTGAGTGGAATTATTCTAAAGCTTATTATTATTATCTTTTGCTTTAGGAGCTTTACTGTTCTGTTGTTCTGATATACTGAATCAAAGTCACTCTCTCTTACCATCTTCAAATGAGGATTCTCTTCTACAAAAGCCTAACATCCAATCGCTATCCTGTATGTGTACATACATCTATTTTATAACTGCGACATTCATATAGTTTTGTAGGATTGTCTTGCATTTTTTATATTAGTATTATCCGTGTGTCTGTATTTTTTGTAATTTCACTGATTAGCTTTTTCTCACATTGCACTGTATACAACTGTTTGTTATTTCATTATTACATGAATAGCATTTTAACATGTAGCTTTTAGAGAGTAGAGGAGTTAACCGGTTTTAGTGAGGCATGAACTGAGGGTTTTAACATCATAATTAAATTAATGATGGGGATGACAAGCAAGTTTATATTTGCAGGCACTCCAGCAGAGTGTAATACAGCACTTTTAGTATTTTACAGATAACTAATAGTAGTATTAATCGTTATGACAAGTTATCAAGTGTCATTTCCTGCTTGAAATCCACCATTTATCATCTAGTATTTGAATTATTGTTGAATACAAGATTAGCACTTTGCACTTTATTTGGCACACTTTGTGCATATTCAGAATAATACCATTATGCAACTTGGTAGATTATCTGACAAACTTTTTTATTGATCAAGCGAAAATCGCAAATGGATTTTAAAATGTGCACTTACGGAAATGCCACGTATTATACTAGTTTCCGAATACCAGCACTTTGCACTTTATATACTAATTATGCACTTTATGCATCACACTTTTTCCAGTCAAGCTGAGCAGATTAGATTCAATATATGACATTATTCCTTAGTCTGCCCTGACGCCCATTGATAGATTCAATCGTATTCCCACATAAACCACCCAGTCATACCATCTGAAACATTGGCACTAATGAGATCAAAGCATCACATAATGTATAACATCAATGCAACTAAATGTTCCAAGAGGTCAAGTAGTGCAGTAAAACAGCTCAGAAGCACCATGCACTAGTCACTTTTTATATATAATGTATTGACTAGGCCCTGCACCCCATTAGGGAGAGTTTTTTTATTCAACTGGAATTGTGTATACAATTATGTATGTATTAACAAATTGCTCCCTTAACCCACTTGGGTGAACGCTTTTCTATTTTCTCTCTTCTTAGTTGCTATGATACAAATATGCACATTTGGGAATACATAGTGGTACTATACAAACCTATTATAGTGTTGAAAGAAGTGCGGCAAATATTCGTAGAGCTTCATATTGGATAGCCTTTTGTATTTACCAAGAGGCATTTATCAATGATTCTTATATGTTCCTTACTATTTAAATCGGAATGGACCATTGTTCCCCATTTAAAATAAAATAAAATATGTCACTTTAAAAATATTATGCCACGTTACAATATGCCTTTCCTTTAAATTAACAAATGCTTATTAGAAAAAATCTAGTATTTCTGTCTATTATATTCTAATGTGCTTTTTAGCAATCATGAAATGCATGTTTGTCAAATACATTGATGTCTTTTTGCACTATGTTCCAAGATGGCGACTATTTGGTATGAAAAGGCAGTAGCTTTCTCCAACACAACATAAAAGCAGGACTACATACCTTTTCACCACATAAATACTCAAGTCCTCTCTCTATTATGTTAGACCCGACAAAGCCCGCAAGGGTGAAACACGTTGTCATTTGCTTTGCGTTTTCTGCTGCCCTCCTGTCCATGGATATATGAAAAATAAAGGACTGTTTTGCAGCGGATTTTCCCATCTGGGATTTGCCTTGGTGTCATCTTTCATTGCCTGAGTGCTGCTGCTATTTTTGGACTGTCAGTCAGCCCGCCGTGCTTATCAATATATATATATATATATGTATATATATATATATATATATATATATATATAGGAAATCTTCGTACCAGAGTACACGAGGTGGATTACACTTCCAGAGCAGCTGGGGGTCAAGTGTCCTTACAGCAACAAGAAGACACAGCACATTTAGTCCCAGCAACAACTTATATTTTATTTTTAATGTTCTGAGAGATAGGAAGAACCTGGTTGAAAAACGACGCGTTTCGTGGTACTCCGACCACTTGATCACGTGGGTTAAGGAAAAACACAGATGATGGACAAGAAATATACATGAAGCTCTATGGTTGTGTATAGAATGTCTCCAAACAAACATGCATATATAATCATGCTCTCAAAGGTTGGCCATTTTGAAAACATGTCAGAGTCAGTTATAATACAGAATATATATGCGTGCGCAGAGAGGTTAAAACTAGTAGGGAACAGCATGTCTCGCCGTCTGGGGGTCAATACACGCAAATTGCACGTTAAGAATTTTGATCAATATATCAATATGCATCGCAAATGTGGAGAACCCACCAAGATAGATACATGGTCTACCTGGCTAAATGCTCACATACGGGTTAATTATGAAGAACCCCATATTGTTTTGACATGTCATCCCTACAAATATAGCAGCATTAACAGCAATGTTTTGTGCATAGCTCCAATGTACAAGAAATGGTAGCTTTTTACAGCAGTATTAGAGGAAAATACACAACATGTGCAAATAAGCAAAGCAGCAAGTCACATAAAGCGCATAGTGTTACAAAAGTGCATAGTGCGTGCAACAATTGCAATAAAGTGTCTAGTGCAAAAATTATTTATGTGGCATATAACCTCACCTACTGCTAATAATGCATCAATAATTGCAAGTACAAGGAAGTTAAGTACATTAAAAAACCTCCTGCATATCTAACTACTGGTTTATTAAAAGCCGACCATGTTTCTAAATTATCCAAAAATCTCTGTGTTTTGCTTAGAATTCTCCATTTCCCACTAATACAAGTCACTATAGTTCAAAGGGAACAAAAATTGAATTAAAAAGATATGACTAGTAAGAGAGAGGTAAAACTTTCTCAAAATATAAATCAAAAACAATAATCATCTATATATACAGAAAGCCATCTAGCTGTTATATATATTGTTACAAAACATTAGTTCAAAATGGGCATTTAAAAATCTGAAAAATGTATATTCTCCCTGATTATTTCATTTGCCAGTCAGTGTGAAATATATATATAACTGTGTGATACAAATTACTAACGGAGAGAGTGGATACGACAGTAAAGAGAAGAGGAGAAGGAAAGGAGGATGAAAGAGCTAGAGGAACCTAGGTATCCTCAAGTACCCAGAAAGGTGTAAAGTTCCTCGTCGAGGTTATGTCCTCTAGGTTTTTTTGTTTCGAGGACTAAAATGCTCTTTGTTTCCAGCTGTCTCAGCAAAAGCTCTCGGTTACCACCTCTTGGAGATTTCAAAACTGTTTGAATACCAAAATAGGAAAACCCATCTAGTTTTCCTCCATGTTCCTGAAATGTAATGCCATGGGGTATGTGCGATTGGCATTTTTTATTGCCTGTATTGCCTGTATGTGTTGAAGCACTCTTAACTTAAGTTTTCCTGTTGTGCTCCCCACATACCATTTCCTACATGGACAACTTAACACATACACCACGAATTCAGTCTCACAAGTGATGCTGGGCTTGATTTAAATCATTTTACCCAAAATGGGATGTTCGTAACTTGCAGTATTAATCGCATATTGGCAGGCCTTACATTTTTGACATTTATGAAAGCCCGATAATTTGGTCTTTAAGCAATTATTTTCCAATATACCAAGTACCAGGCTCATAAAACTAGGTACAAGTATATCTTTGAGTGAAGTTGATCACAAAATGTTATGTATGCTCTTTCACCCAGCTTTGTATTCAAATGTTCATCTAGTTTTAAGACATGCCAATGTCTTTGCATGACCTGATGTATGTTAAATGGTCCATATCTTAAAATTGTGGTAAAAATGGCTGTGAATACAAAATATTGTGGCAAAAATGCATGGTTTTGCTGCCACAATCATGTAAAGGTGTACCCCATTATACCATTTAAGGGGAGCGGGGGACATCCCTGCAACCCCTTAAATGGTATAATGGGGTACACCTTTACCGGGTCAAACCACAGCACTTTTGCCACAATTTTTTTTACCGGCAACATTTTTGCCACAATTTCATGACCTGATGCCTGTTAAGTGCTTCTTTACCATAGGTCAGAATAAGCCGTGCATCACTCATATCTGAGGTGTTTTGTAAAACAGTGTTATCTACCAAGAGAGAGGAGCGATCAATGTCTCTAGCTTTGAGAAAGGCTCGCTCCAGTACTTTTTTCGGATATCCCTGTCATATAAACCTTTGCGCCATTCAAGCACATTCAATGTCGAAAGTCTAAATTCTGGAGCAATTACGGTTTATGCGAACAAATTCCCCATATAGCATACTCCATTTTCTGGCTGTGGGATGGTTACTATTAGCATGGAGGGGGATGTTTGAGCTGGTAGGCTTTCTATATAATTCGGTGACAAGTTCATCTTGAGACACAGCTACCTGAACATCCAAGAATATGATGTCAGTCTTACTGTGGCTCTCGGTGAAGCTCAAGTTTAAATCATTAAGATCCAGCCACATCACACTCGTTCCATCCCAAATGATGAAAAGATCGTCTATGTAACGCAGCCATAAAACAATTTTGGATGTGCACCAGTTGTGGCTGGCATGCCACAC
This sequence comes from Ambystoma mexicanum, assembly GCF_040938575.1. Classification (NCBI taxonomy): domain Eukaryota; kingdom Metazoa; phylum Chordata; class Amphibia; order Caudata; family Ambystomatidae; genus Ambystoma; species Ambystoma mexicanum. The sequence goes on along the minus strand of NC_090923.1, from coordinate 1,209,546,433 downwards.
CACAAACTTCTCCCACCAGCCCATGGTAAGGTTTGCATATAAAGGGGCGAGGGTAGTGCCCATAGCAGTGCCTTGCAATTGGATAAAAAAAAAATCTTTGTTAAATAGAAAGCAATTGTTAGTCAGACAAAGTTTAATCATCTCCAAAATCATCCGGCTATGCTGTAAGTAATTCATTGATCTGGTGTAGAGGAAGACCTTGCATGCGTTAAGTCCGTCTGAGTGTTTTATTGAAGTATAGGGAGATACAACGTCCAGCATCGTCAGCAAATAATTGGATTCCCATGGTATCCCTTCGACGCGACTCAAGAAGTCCTTGTTGTCCCTTAAATATGATGGTGATGAGGTCACAAAGGATATCAGAGTCTCATCAATGAATCTAGAAATGTTTTCTACGAGAGCCCCACACAATGTTACAATCGGTCTACCCGGGGGCCTAGTCAGACTCTTGTGCACCTTTGGCAAAAAGTAGATCGTTGGGAAAATCGGGAATTTAGGATGTAAAAATGTACATATATCATCATCTAAAAGATCTCTCTCTTTACATGTCAGCAACAGATTTCGAAGTTTGTCATGCATGATCATAGAAGGATTCTCAGAAAGTTTGGCATAGCAAGTTTTATCATGTAGTTGTCGTTCTGCCTCCTTAATATAGTTATCACGATCCATAATAACTATATCAGACCCTTTGTCCGACGGTTTAATAATAATGTTAGTCAGAGCTGCCAGTTGTTTAATAGTACATTGCGGTGCAGGGGTCAGATTGTAACCACCATGAGGCCGTTTCTTCCTCATCTTTTTTAGATCATTAATCACCAGATCTTGAAAGGCCTCCACATGACCTCCCGGATTGAAGATGGGATTAAATCTTGATTTAACCTTTAATTCAGTTTTGCCAGGCCAGTGTATGTCAATGTTCATTAAATGCCATTCTTGATCCAAAACGTCTATTACATGTACTCAAGACTTTTTGAAGTGTTATAACCTTAGAGGTTCATGTGTTTTTTGTATATTTATGGAATTTAGCCAATTCATACCCTGAAGCACCAGCTACAAGCATTAGGCAGAGCACTTTTTTGGCTGAACCGAATGGTTTTCATATATATATATATATATATATATATATATATATATATATATATATATATATATATATATATATATATATATATATATATATATATATATATATATATATATATATATATATATAATCTGAGAGGAACATTTCCAATAAGTACACTAGCAAAGTATAAAAGGTGCCCACCTTTTAAGCCCAACAATTTATAATGAAATATTTCAAAGAAAACAAATTCCAAACATGATACGTGCGCCTTAATGGCACTTTTATGTATTCTTGTGGGTAAATACTAGTAGCTGAACACTGGAGCAAGCAAACTTTTTTAATGCTTACCTCATAAACACACAACAGGGGTTGCGTCCTCCCGTTGAAAAAAGTGGGTGGACGCTGTCCACCCACATGTATCGACTTGTGCCCTGAAAATCAGTACAGGGTCAGAACCAGAGAAAATATCCCCTCCAGTCTCCAGGATGACAACCTCCCTTGTCACATCCTTGGTAAATATTCATGGCTCACCTGCAGGCTTCATATACAATGTGAGGAAAATGTTACATTCTACTTACATGCTTTTTGGCTTGGTTAATTTAAACATGGGGGAAATAAGGCAAATAGCTAAAAAGGTTTTGTGCGATATGCTTATTTGTGCTGGAGGAAGGCACAGATTTTAGGAAGCTAACTGCGGCTTTGCATGTGATTTCAAAATAAAAAATCCCCTTCGAAGTTCTTAACAAGTTGAGAATGCCTTCTCCACAACAATGGTCTCTTAAATAGACCATCACTAGGAAATTGCACCCACATTGAACCCTCTGCTTAAGAGGCCCACAGCACCTATTGGGCCGCTGGGAGCGGGGTGGGGGTGTGGGGGTTCGTCTATTCAGCGTCACAGAAGGAGGTTGACAGGCAACAAGTTGCCTCAGCAGAAGAAGCAAAAGGGAGCCAAACCTCCAGAGAGAACATCCGCTTTTGGAAAGATAAGCTTCCCCACCCATGCGCTCAGAGTGCACTGAAGCAAGCTTAGGGACTCTGTGCACATGGCCCAAGCTGCAGCCTTCAGGAAGAGGGAGTCAATAGCACCCTCTGCGCGGGCCCTGTGAGCACAGTGACAATTAATTAGTGGACATATCAGTTTATTTCTCTCCTGCCTTACTCATGGCAACGTATTTTCAATGTAACTTCCGTTCTGTAATATCACTATTTATGAAACATAAAGTGGGCCCCACACACCTTTTGCCGCCCAAGACCCCGCAAATCCTTGGGCCGGCCCTGATTACAGATTATAGCATTATTGGTGAGGGTTTTCGAGGGGCTGGTCAGTCGGGCTTCAGTGAATAGCCCAGCAAACGCACAAAACAAACCCAACACCGAGAGATTCTAGAGCCCGGGGCTGCTGACAGAGCGCTGACGGGGCACAACGTGTGGCCAGCAGCAGGGGAGAGCCCGGCCAGCCAGCAGCGGGTGATGTGTAGCCTGTGTGGGCCAGAGAGAACACCTGTGTGAGGTACAGCGCGCCACCGGTGGCAGAACACCTGTGCGCGCCCAAGAGGACCCGTGGGAGCGTGCCAGTCCTGTGGAGCACCCGAGGAAGAGTGCCAGCATTGGGAGAATACCTGTGCCACGCACAGGCCACCAGTAAGCGAGCAACCGAGAACACCTGCCTCAAGAAGGGACCTCAGTCGGAGAGTGAGCTCAGAGTCCACAGGTAGGTCTTGGAGTCCCAAATACCCGAATAATGCATGAGAGGACCCCTAAAGTAGTTCATCCTCCCTAGAGGAAGCCATTGCCATAGCAGGTCCTTATGCGAACTGCCCACGAGGCCGGTAGAGCTGGGGCGGGGAGGAGGGATCTGTTAGCAAAGCCTTAATACTTGCCTTTTACTGCACTTGACGTGCACGGAAGACACATGTTGGGGAAAAAAGAATACACCCGGTCACATTCATGACACCCTATTAGATATGACTGAAAAAGGTGCCATTTTGAATTTATGAGAGGGTGCATTATTAAGCAGGACCATGTATTGGACGTTCTTAACAGCAGCCCGTTCCTGCGTCATGGTCGCCGTTGTTGTGGCCTCTGCATTCATGGCTGCCTTTGTATTGCTGGTGATCGAGGCTGCTTTCCCAGGACACTGCATAAAACGAGGTCGTTTCACATGGACCAACCACAGGCAGAGGAAAGCTCAATGTGGCTTCATAAATCTTTCTTCTTCCTCTGTGGGTCTGCCCAGCACTGTCGCTTTCTCTCTAAATATGCCATTCCACCCATTCTCTATATCTGTCAACTGTATCAGTCTCTGCATATCTGCCTACGTATCACCCTCTATATATATATGTCTATCACTATAAATCACTCTGCAAAGATTCGTCTGTCACTTCTTGTACATAGCGAGCTGTCACTGTATTTGTCTGTCTATCTCTGCCCAACGGTGTGCCTGCACAGCACTCTGTCTCCCGCTGTCTCTGTTATTTGCAGTAAATGAACTACTGTCCGTGTTTTGCACTGTTGGAAAATGGGGCTGCTGTGCCTGTGGCCATTCACACATGTTATGTTATGTTATGTTATGTTATTGGGCATTTGTATAGCGCCTTTTTTGTCATTGGTATGATCTCAAAGCGCTGTGGGATGAACGCCCTCTGACCGTGGTCCAGGTCAATGGAGAGAGAAGGGTATTAGATAGTGCTTGGGTGCACTCAGTTCGTGTGCAGCCAGTGCGGTTTACTGCCATGGCCTTCTGTGGTTGCTCATGGGATGCAGTTGCGCCACTGGGGCCCTGTGAGCTTTTCTGCCTCTTGTTCGGATGCTGATCTCTGGAGAGTGCTTAGAAGTCGGGTCCACTGAGCACAGCACGGAGGTTAAGATTTGCCTTCACGGATACCACTTGTCTTCTTTTGGTGGTGTGAAGCCCAGCTTTACCGTTTGCCTTAGGAGAAGGGCAGAACATGGGTGTGAATTAAATCAGCTGATGGTGGGTCCATACCACCACATTCAAATAAGAGCAGTGCAGGGGTGTTGCTAGGACTGGAATAGGTCCGGGGCTATGCTAATTTTGGGACTGTCGGGTCTCGGGAGCAGTATATTAAAAGAAAGCCTACAGACGAATTGGAAATTTACAATTCGCACTGGGGGCCGAAAAATGTCACCATACGTTGGCTGTGGTTCAGCTCTTGTCTGGAAAAGTCTTGGCACTGTTCATTCAGGAGTTCCTTAATCCACTTGGAAACCAAAAGGAAACACTTATTTGCCAAGAAATAAGGCCTCCATACTGCCAGTTCACTTGCTAGTAAAATGCAATGTAAATTGCAGGGAAAAAAGCACAAAAAACTGTTTTGTATCCGACACACCAAGCAAGAGTTGGCTAGGCAACATCAGAAGCCCTGTGCTGGTTGGCTGAACAGCTGCTGAAATTCTGCACCAATAGGAGTATGGAGCAGTCGAATCAGCATAAGTCTCACCATATTGCGACGTCCTTGGAAGCCCTCATTGGGTACCAATTGAACAACGCAATCAATTGGATCATGTATAAAGCATTACATGGTGCGGGGCCGTCATACATAGGAAAGGTAGCTCCTTCAGCAAAGGTAGAAACCTTTAGCAACTATGCTTTCCAAAGGAGATTTCGATTAACTATGTCTGTTCTATGGAACACTCCACCCCCTTCTTCAGCAGGGATGAGCCATCCACTCCCAACTTGATCCTGGACAATCACCTCTACACGCAGGTGTGTGGTAAAGCACCATTTAGCCGACTTGTTCATTCAGCCCGATTAAGGGAGGATCCCACTGGAGTCTTCCACCATCCTCACTCCACACTGCAAAGTGGCCAAAGGTGACATGTAGGCGCATTGATAAATAGATCATGGTTACCTGTGGCTTCAGTGCTTCCACTGGGGTGGCGAGGAACACGCCGGGGCCTGTCATTGATTGGCTGGAGACCAAAGTGTATCTTCGGGATTGGGCTCTTTCTGGTCTGCACTGGATACAAGCTTCCCAGGCAGAGTCTTGTGTTGGTAAAAACAAATGACCCTGGCTGTCTCCTTCTGCATTAGAAGTACATTGGGATGGAACATTTTTGGGAGAAAGGACAATGAAGGACTGCTTTGGGGGTGATTGTTAGGACACAGAGGCTGAAATGATGGATATCATTACGAAACACAAACCTACTAGCTGCAAAGGAGACATCTGCCCGGGAATAAAGTTAAGGCCTGTTTCCCATCCTTCATAGGGCCTATTATGAAATTTGTGAATCTATCCTTTAAGGGAAATCATGTGCCTAATGAATTAAAAATGCATGGATTACGGGCTTGATCCATTGACTCCTTCTAATACTTGATTGAGTGCCCTATGAGCAGAACCTAGAGCATTTGATGAACAACAATATCTTGAACAAATGGCAGTCTGGATCCAGGCATGGGTATGGAACAGAAACAGCCATGCTGGATCTTAAATCCACCATGCTACAATTAATTTAATTGACAAAGGGCATTTGGTACTGCTCATGCTGCTGAACTTGTCCACGGCCTTTGATTTAGTAGATCACTGTTGGTTAATTCAGAGACTGCAGAAAGTGGCAGCTGTTTCTGAACGTACAGCAGCATGTGAAGCGGTGTGGAAAGCGGTCTGCAGCAGGAATCTTTCCTTGTTACTTACCTGTGAAAGAGTGAGTCTGTTCACTGTGCCCATTGGAGAGAGAGGCAGAGCCTCACAGTGGAGCAGCAGAGCAGTGAATCGTTTAAAACACACCAGTACACGCATAGCGCCGTGTGTGTGAAGCGGTGTGAAAAGCGGTCTGCAGTGGGAATCTTTCCTTGTTACCTGCTACCTTTGAAAGAGTGAGTCTGTTCACTGTGCCCATTGGAGAGAGAGGCAGAGCCCCACAGTGGAGCAGAGGAGCAGTGAATCCTTTCAAACACTACAGTATGCGCGTAGTGCGGTGCGTGTGAAGCGATGTGGAAAGTGATATGCAGCGGTCCGCACGACTAGCAGCAGGTAAGCTCCCACTGAACCTGCATAATGCCTGGTAAAGTACCCTGCAAAAGTAAACACTACAACTTACGCAAGACTAAACCATATGGTAAATCCAATGGATACAGGTGTATGGAAAAAGAGAAAAGTAGGCACAGAGCTAAGGAAAGCCCAGCCCTGCCACAAGAATCCACTACCCCTATAACTAAAGAGACAACAAAAGAAATTCATGCAGCAGGCCATATCACCGCCTACTTTAAACCTGGCAGAAAAATAGCTGCAGACAAGACTTCATTAGAAACAAATGAAGTGCCCCTGAGCATACAACACTCACGAGTGGATAATTCCACTGAAATTGGCACCCAACTACCAAACGGTCTTCTCAATTTTGCAATAAAAATATTGCAAAAATTATGTGACCGTATCTACACCTAAATGCAGAAACACAGTGAATTACTTGAAATTCTGTGCACCCATCCAAAGCTTAGAATCGGCATTGAAAAGTTTAAGGAGACACAACCGAAAGTGCCACAAATCGCAAATTTGTCTGAGATCATGATCAATACCCAAGAGGAAGACGGGAGGCTCATAACTCCAAATGCTCCGATGGGCTCCCCACACACATACCTGACCCACAAACAGAGATGGAAGAATGAAAAAGCTGACAAATTGAAAAAGAAATGCCATCAGAAAGTTAACCTATCTGACACTGAGATGAAAGATCAACAACAACCCCTAAATTCCACAACTGCATAGATACCTTCACCTTGTGGGAAAACAAGAAAAACGAGGAAGAAAGGCAACAGGAAACTAAACGTTGACAACAAAACGCGTGAACATTAACTAGCTGGCTCTTACATAAAAGTGAAGCCAGTAATGCTGTTATCCTAGACTCTCCACCTATTGAAGTAAATCAAAGCGGATCTAAACTCCATGAAAAACAATCTAACCCACGTGACACAAAGACAAATTGCCCAATGCCAAATGACATTCCCAGGAACGGAACAGAAAGGACCATTAATAAAACAGTGATAACACGTCCATTAAACATATGTGTAGAGGTAATATGCGAAAAAACTGATTTAAGAACCAAGAAACACATTAACAGAACCGCTTTGGTGAACTTATTTGCTCAAAATCCCTCTCTACGGATTCTGAAATCATGTGACTTCGACTTTATTGAACCAACACAAAAGTGGTTTGGAGCAGTATCGAACATCCATTGTGTCTTGCCGGCTACTGCAACCTTAATTCAAAGTCAACATGAATCACTTGATTATTTACGCTACGACTTAGACAAAGAGTTAACAAACCCCTCAGCTACTTCCTTCTGCGAGCATTGTTGTACCACCAATCAGAAAGAAAAATCATCCGAAAGAATTCCATAGCTCCAAAGATGGAAGGCATTGATAACCAAAAGGTGGGGCAGTGGCTGAAGTCTTTGATACAGAAAATGGAAGATCTCCAAGAATTATAATTCATAGTGGCCTCATGGAACACAGGAGGCCTTCACATTTTAGATGAAAGGTCCCTCTTTAAGTGCCCTTAGTGCATACCAGGTATTCTCATCTAGAACCGACAAGAGAGACGATGCTAAGTCGAATGTGACACAAGTGACACCCAAGAGGACAGAAATCACCATCCCTAGCCAACTAAAGCCAACAACCTCACCCGCTCCATAATTGCGACCAGGTATCAAACTTGAATAGGGTTGTGTGAATGTTGGCACTTGCCACACTTGAACTAAGTTGTGGACATTGGCATGGGCATAGAGCGGATGGAGTTATGAATGAAGGCAGGTGCCGCCCCTGGACGTAATTGCAAGCGTTGGAATGTGCCACGTTTCGAAGGGACTGAGAGCGGTAGCCTGCATGAGCAACTGAATAAGATAATAAATGCCGACCAGCCGCCAGATATGGATGGAGTAGCCTTGGCTGACCGTTGCCGCGCACTGACTGGACTGGGAATGCTCTCTGGCCCAGATTTTAAGGGACACACAAAGGCCTGCCTGCCCCGCATACAGACAGGTGTCACATAGGTGGCCGGAGCCGAACTTGGGCAAGGTTATGATTGTGAGTGGATGCCATGTGTGAAAGGGACTGTGAGCGTCGGACGGCCCCAGATCTGGACGGAGATGCAGAGATGCTCGCGCACCCCACCTGGAGAGAATACAGAAGTTTAGCACCTCGTTTCCAGACAGCAATGCCAATTAACCAATCCACTAACAATTTCACCCCTCTGCATACACCTCTCAAACTCTAACCAAACACAACCCCAAGCCTACAACACAACAATCCACACAAACTTCACAACACTGCTACAACAAAACAAGCCAAACATAGACTCGCACAACAGCACACGACGACTACCGACCTCAAAACACCCGAAGCGCAGCCACGGATTTACCGGGCTGAGGCCGACAACAGCACATCATTGCTCTCTTGCACTTTTTCCAGCTTATTCCCACTAACTCACCACCCCCTTTTCACTTTTCTTCAGAGCCGCCAGAGCGCCAGGGGTGGTGATCGTGCTTGGTACAAATATCCTTTAACATTAAAATGAACATGTTCCAAGAGACATGGCCTAATTAACAACTTTTATACTAATAGGCAGTTATACACCAAGTGAATGCAAAAAAAGGCCCTGAATGCCACCCATATGGAGGACTGATCATAGGTGTCAGTCATGAATTTATCTCAAACAGAGAGGACAGGAATGACGTGAATGATAATGTACTGGAAGTAGAAATTGTGTATAAATCATTAATTGAAGCCCCTAATATCCTGTTGTTAATGTATATGATCCCCTAAAAGAAGCTGTACAGGTAACATATTCGATTATATTGATGCAACAATTACTAACAACAATGTGATATTATTAGGAAGCGATTTAAAGGCCAGATGTGGCCCATCTCCGTTGGAGGGAACTTATCGTAAAATTGCCCCCATAAGTACTTTGACCTGTTCGAAAGTTAACAACAAAGGAATAGACTGGGGTCAATTTATGGCAGAGAGGGATTTATGGGCTTTAAATGGAAGAACTGTTAGTCATACACCTGGTAGACCAACGTCTTCAAATGGCAAGAAGAATGCCATCTTACATTATTTATGCAGCAATTAATCATTGTTGTAACGATTTTAAAGTCCTCCCTTTCCCATTTAGCGATCATGCTATTTTCTTTGTACATCTAAATATGCCTTTGAGCACTGTGAAAGACAGGGGCCCAGTTGACGTTACATGTAATAACAGTGAAACCCGTATAAAATGGTCTACTACTAATATCAAAAAGATCTGCCGTGAAATACGACATGTAGTAGAGGAAACCCCCTAAGGAATTAACAGTACTGAAAAGCAATGAAATAGAACTAAGGCTTAAGAAATTATCCCTGCAAATTGTGAAACCTAAACCTGGCCCGTCCACCTTCACAAGTAAAAATAAAAACAATTGCTTTGACATTGAAATATTGTATGCAAAGAGAAACCTCCGGAAAGAACTACGTGGAGTAAAACACAATGTGGCATCTATTAGTAAAGTGAAGATGGAATGTAAAAGACTAACAAACCAATACAGAAATTGGATTAAGAGAAAACAAAAATTTTAAATAAATAGTCAATGGCAAAATATGATGCAAGCATTAAAAGATAATAATACATGTTCAATTTGGAAGCTTTTAAATAAGGCTCATTGTAATCCCTCCCTTGAGGTCATAAATCCCTTTGGAGAAGAATCTTGGGTTAAAAATATTGAATCTAAAATGTATGAACCCAGACTGACACCCACTGAGAAGATGGAACATAAGGAATGTCCTCTGAAATTTACAATAACCAATACAAAAGAATAATAATTAAATCCAAAAGCTACAGGGCTCCTGGCCCTAATGGTATTGCTGCTATAGTGATGAAAGAAGAGTACGACAGTTGGGCAGCCCTACTCTCAATATTATTCATTAAAATATGCAAAGAAGGGAATACACCCCTGTCGTGGAAGTCGTCTATTTTAGTAGCAGTGTATAAAACCGGTGATAGGCTTCTTAATGAGAATTACTGTCTCCTGTCCCTATTAGATACCAGAGGAGAGGTGTTTGCTGCTATTGTGTTAGATCATCTTCAAATCAGGGTGAAACAAAACAATGTACTCCACCCATTTCAAAGGGGATTTAGGCCAGGACCTAGCACCATACACAACATGAGGATGTTAGATGCTATAATAACAGAAGCAAAGTCTAAGAACAATCCATCAGCATAGCTAGTATATGTTGACTTCCATGCAGCATTTGATAGTATTGATTGACGAATCCGGTGGCAAAAATTTAAATAGCTAGACTGCCCGTGTTGGCTACTTGAGATTGTTGTTGCACTGCACACTGACACTAGTGCTCAGATTCGCCTAGATGGTCAAGGAATTCTGTCTGGCTCAATAAAAACAAATAAAGGTGTGAAGCAGGGCTGTCTATTGGCTGCTATATTATTCAACCTGTACCTAGCAGACTTGCCAACTAGATTGGAAAAGAATGCACACTGTCCCCCCTCCAAATAAATTCCACTCGAGTCATTGGCATGCTCTACGCTGATGACGTAGTCATAGTAGTCTATACTTAAAGAGGGTTGAAAGCAATGCTTGAAGAGTTAGGATCATATGTAAAACAAAATGGACTAAAAATCAATGTGAACAAGATACAAATTATGTTAATTTGTTCTAGCAAAATCTTGAGTCTCCGAATGATGATAATCTGGGGAAGTATAGACTATATAGATAGATATAAATACCTGGGAATTGTGATGCATTGTAATAACAACTAAAAGCACATAATTGAGACCAAGACACGTCGTGCTAAACAAATCACAACGTTGATCCGTCGATTTGTAAATGAATACGCAGGTTACTCTCTGGATGACATACTAATATATACAATGGTTTATCCCAGTAATATCTTACGGATTAGAGGCTCTAGCCATTAATGACCTTAAATGGTTAGATAAAATTGAAGGCTTTTTCTGGCGAACAATTCTACAATTGCCTTGTTCCTGTTCTGTACAATATGTGAGACTAGAATTAGGATTACTTTCGCCAGATGCAATGATTCAATTACGTAGAGGGCTTCGTCTATTGAAAGCCTCCTCCCATCCCGATTGCCCAGTATTGAAAGCTCTGGGAGAAAACATTATGTCAACCGTTAAACCGAGTTACACAGACCCCTAAAGAAGCTGGTGGATGAATTAAACTTAAAAATAAACTGGTCTCTTGCTAAATCATACTGTGGTAAATACAAAACAATGAAGGGGCATTTACACAAAGGGCCTCATTACACGGAAGGCGGTAAAGGTTAACGGTCACCGGTAAGGGTACCGGTGACCGTTAACCCTTACCGCCTTACTACGAGGTCCCTTTGCGGGACCCGACCTTAACGGCTGGTGTAGACCCGCAAAGGGACCTTGGTGCTAATTACGGTACTGCAATTTGCGGTACCGTAATTAGCTCCTTCCCCATTCCCATTATGCCCTATGGGGCAAAAATGGGAATGGGGAAGGGCCATGGAGAAAGGGGGAATTACCGCCCCGCCAACCTTGGAATGGGGTGGTAATGACCCTTTCCTCCGTGGTGGTACCGGTATGGTACCAGCGGCAACCATGGTGCTAATAGCACCATGGTTTACCGCCTACCGTGTAATGAGGCCCAAAGACTCAAGAGATGGGACTGGGTAAACAGCCATAGTTACCTGAGTAATTTGCATAATTATACCCAAACTGAGGGAATTGTACACATCTATTTTCACTCCCAAATGTATCTGTTAAAGTGCCCAGACCATTAAGTCTGTAAAACCAACTTCTGGTTAGAGCACTTTGGGGCTCAAAGTGGCAATTACCCAAAGACAAGCAAACATGCCGTTTGTGCAAAAGTGAAACTGAATATTTATTCAAACATGTTCTAACCCAATGTCCCCGCCTCGGCCCCACTTATATGACATTGTTTGCTTCTTTTGTGTATGACTACGATACAATCAAAACAATGGAGTTCTGGCTATGCTGCTTAAATCATGATTTAGGAGCAATGCACATTGAACTTTTTAGGGTGATGCAAAACGCACTATTGCTTTTAGAGAATGCTTCATGAAGAGCTAAAAGAAAAGAGATGAGAAATAAATGAAATCCACGTACTCCATTTTTATGCTTTGAATGTAGAAGATGAGGTAAATATTTGTAAGACCGACAATGAATCGCACATGTTTTAAAGGAATATGTTTTAAAATGTATAGATACAATGTAAATTGAAAAAGTTTCATTTGATCTATATACAACTATAAAATAAAATGAAATAAAAAGAAGTCCTTGAAAACAAACTCATAAGGGTTTTTAGCAATAGTGCAGAAGCAGACCCAGCTCAGATGTAGTACGGCGTCCAACAGGGTGCGTGCCTAACCCCGTCACAGTATAACATACTCACTGCACCTCCATTCAAGATGCGTGAAGGTAAGCGAACGCACTTTACAAACTACGCAGATGAAACGCAATGCATAATTCTCTCATAGGGGGTGTATGTGGATGATGTGACCAATATTAATAAAGTGCATTGTATTATTCAGGCATGGATGGTTGAAAGTGGCCTATCTTTAAATGATGAGAAGACCGAGTTGATGGTGGTTGGCTCAGGGATCAGAATACATAACATGGGCCCAGAATACCAACACTTCCAGATCGCTGGTTGTAGGATTACTACACAACAGAAGGTAAAGACACAGGGCATATACCTGGACCAAACTTTAATATGCGTGCCCGGGTTAACAGCCTAGTTTTTGCATCAGCTTACTACATCAAATTATTATCACAAATCCGGCCTTACTTAGCTAAAGAAAAAGCTGTGAGATAGTAGCCAGAGCTATCATCAGCACTAAAATAGATTGCTGTAGTAGCCTTTTGGTTGGCATTGGCAGAGGGGATCCAGAATAGTGCAGTGAGAGCAATGGAAAGACTTAAGAGAAGAGAACATATCTCGGAGGCTAAGAGAAAACTGCACTGGCTTCACATGGAAGCCAGAATGGATTACCGCCTGCTGATGATAATGTCGGGCAGGGATCTGCCCAGAGTATTTAGCTGAAACTCTGAGAAGAAAGCCAGTGCTAAGAGCATTGAGATCTAATGACACCAATTTATTGGTGGGTGGCAAGGTCAAAAATGACCGTGGTCAGTAAAAGTGGCTTTTTTGCTGCCGCGCGCAGCGCATGGAGTGTAATCCTGCCTGATCTGAGAGAGACGAAATTGCAAGACTTGTATAAGAAGAGGTGCGTTCCCCTGGTCTTCCTTACCCAGTCCTGGCCTTCTTGGTTTCTTTTTGTTGATTTATTTGTCTTGTGTGCTCTGTGTAACATCTTTTATGGAGTAGAGTGCTTGTATGCCTCCGGGCCTTGTTGGTGCGTGATATAAATCAATGAACATAACATAACAAACCTTACAATGACTCCAGGGAGGCTAGCACTCTACAATTTAGGCCTAGTTGACAGCTAAATTGCAGTCTGACTGCAATGTTATGTTTTAAGGTTGTTATACTCACAAGTGACCACCGCAGTGGTCTTAAAAGGTAGTGTCCTTGTGCGTGTGTGAGTGAATTGTAACCCTGCCATGGTGTCAAACCGGACCGTGGTTTGTTGTAGGGAATAAAAAAAAGGAAAAGCAAGGACGGGAGGGTTAATGTGAAGGAAAGATAGGTGGCAAGACAGAAAGACACTGGGCCTCATTACGACCCAGGCGGAAAACCATGGTGCTAATAGCACCATGGTCCATGCCGGTAACTTACCAACTCCGCCATGGAGAAAGGGGGAATTACTACCCCATTACAAGGTCGGCGGGCGGTAATTCCCCCTTCCTCCATGGCCCTTCCCCATTCCCATTTCTGCCCCATAGGGCAAAATGGGAATGGGGAAGGCGGTAATTACGGTACCGCAAATTGCGGTACCGTAATTAGCACCAAGGTCCCTTTGCGGGTCCATTCCTTAATGGCTGGTAAAACCAGCGGTTAAGGTGGGAACCCGCAAAGGGACCTTGTAATCAGGCGCTAAGGGATTACCGGTACGGGTACCCTTACCGGTACCGGTAATCCCTTAGCGCCAGGGTCGTAATGAGGCCCATTGTCCACAACGGCAGAGTGAGATTTACAAAATTCAGAATGATTGTGGTAGCCAGGATATATGAAGACAATTGTGGATCTATGGTCAGGAAAGTGTAACTCAGAAGAACAGAGAGAGAAGTGAGCTTAGTGACAGTCGCCTTTGATGTTAAAATGTGTTTAGGTTTAATTAAAACTAAATACGGCTCTGTGATGGCTTGAGGTTTGCTCAAGAGTTCCAATGAGTTGTGAGGACTATTTCAACCAGATAGAAATGTTGAAACTCCCCCCTGAGGAGTTTATGGGTTCTGGTAACAAGTATCCCGCTGACATTAGCTTCAGTTCTAGGAGTTGGCTTTTGTGTTGGAAGCATGTCGGGGGATGCAATAGGAAAGTGAGAAAAAGAGGCTCTCTCAGCCATACCAAAGTGGAATGGTCTTGGGTGTGGGTAAGGGAAGGAGGGTGGAAGTTTCAAATAGGGTTCCCCAAGCCAGAACAGTTATCCTCTAGGAGGAGGGGGTCTGAATGTGAATTCTCTGACACATGCTAAATCTGATAAGTCTAGAAATGGAAGTCAGTAAGTGTTACGTTCCGATTGACACCAGCACACGAATTTGTAGAGTAATGTTCTTTATTACTTCTTAGTAATATGGTCAACGACCCCCGGGAGGGTTTCAACCACCGCCCACCGTCAGCCTTTCTTTCACTCCGCTCTTGCCTAGAACCTGGAACACCCGGGATGGAGATCCACATTCTAAGCGCATGCAAACCATGACAGTGACACCATGTAATGCTTAAATGCCTAAATGATACACTGATATCCTAACACCTCCTCCCTTTCTAACATTTTTGAAAACAATGAATGTACCTGCAATGGCTGGACACAATGTTATTAATTAGAATGTGATAAGATCTTAGAACATAACAAATTCAAATATTAATGTACAGATATGAAGAACCTAAGAAAAGTTAACTTTCAATTGTGAAATTGAACTTGTATGTAAACAGTGGTGGGAATGACAGAACCCTTAAGTATGTCCGTCATTCTCTTCCTCTGGAACTCTTGATAATTGCTACTCTCTCCTTGTTCCAAATGCCTCCACCTCTGACTAATACTGATGGACCTAAATCTTTTACCACTTGTTTGGGCTCAGAATACAAAGATGCCCCTTTGCGTACCCTGGTCGGTAGCTTAATTTTGATCCAATCACCTTCATTAATCTTAAATTCCTTGCAACAGTTTTTTAGATCATACCTTACCTTGGATTTAACCCCTGCCTCAAACATTCTACTCCTCACTCTTCCCACATCCACATCAACCATCCTAGATTTTCCCATCCATCCAGGACATAGATGAGAATTGGGTTTCCTACCTCTCAACATCTCAAATGGCGTCAATCCTGTAACACTATGAGGCGTAATTCTATACTGGAATGTCCTTTCCATTGCCGTCCGGAACCAATCCCCACCAGTTGCTACTGCAATTCTTATAGCTTCCATCAACGTCCTGTTGAAGCGTTCAACACATCCATTGCTTTGGGGATGATAGAGAGAAGTGTTTACCTGTTCAATGCCATTCTTATCTAAAAAATCTTTGAACTCCTTGGATGTCAATTGAGACCCATTATCCGATAAACATTTCGTGGGAAAACCTTCCCTCCAAAATAGTTGTTCCAGGAATTTGGAAATACTGCTGCTAGATATATCTTTAAGTAAACAAATCTCTGGCCATTTGGACAATAAATCTATGACCACCAACAAGTAACTGTCACGAGTCCCTCCTATATTAAATGGTCCCAATAAATCTATAGCAATCTCATCCCATGGTACCCTCGGTGTTTCCCTAATGACCATGGGGGTTTTTTGTATTCTCAAACATTTGTTTCCCTCCAGACACTCTGTGCACTCCTTGGTCTGCTCTTCAATCTCTTTGTCCATTCCAGGCCACCAGAACTCAGCTCTTATTATGCCTTTGGTCCTAGCTATACCTAAATGTCCTTCATGAGCTATCTCAACTACTTGTCTCCTCATTCCCTGAGGGACTATCATCTGATGCCCTCTATATAGATACTTATTATTGATCCATAAATCCTCTTTAACTCTGGCAAATCCACCCATATCACCTTTGTAGTTCATCACTCCATTTTCTCTTACTAATGTTAATACTTTCTGATACTTTGAATCTTCACTACACGCCTTAACCCACTCATCTTCCTTTAAGGCCTCGTGCACCTGAAAAATTTCAAATGTGTCTTCCTGATTTGTCTGTTCTATTCTGATGTGACCTTCTCTATGAACAGATCTTGACAAGGCATCTGCCACGACATTGACTTCACCCCTAATGTGAATCATGGTAAATTGCAAACCTTGAAGAGCTGTTACCCACTTCATTATGCGTCTTGATACACCTTCTAGTCCACCCTTAGTAAAAATACCAACTAACGGTTTGTGATCGGTACAAATCTCAAATTTCCTTCCCCAAAGAAACCTTTTGAATTTCTCTACACCCCAAACACAAGCGAGTGCCTCTTTCTCCACCACTGAATATCTGACTTCAGGATCTTTAAGAGATCTTGAAGCAAACGCTATGGTATGCAGCCCCTCTGAATCTTCTTGCATAAGCACTGCACCAATGCCATAGTCACTGGCATCTACAAAGAGTAGTGTGGACTTCCCTTCTTCAAATGTCTTTAGAATAGGAGCTTCAATTATGGCCTTTTTTATCCTTTCAAACTCACACTTACAATCTTCACTCCATTTAAATGTCGCACCTTTGCGCGTGAGCCTTCTCATGTATCTTGACATGTCTGACAGATTCTTGATGAATTTGCCATAGAATTCAACTAACCCTAAGAATGATAACACTTCTGCTTTGGATTTGGGATCTTCCATTTTCCTTATTGCTTCAATAGCCTCCTCTTTAGGTTTAACTCCCTCAGCAGTGATTTCGTGACCTAAATAAACCACTTTATTTGCTTTGAATGTACACTTTTCTGACGCTATTGTCAAACCGGCTTCTCCTAATATGTTTAGCACCCTTTTAAGCCGCCTGTCATGTTCCTCCTCATCTCTGCCACAAACTAGAACATCATCTTGGTAGTACATTACTCCTTTCTCTCCACCTAGTAACTTGTACATAATACTCTGGAACACACTCGCCGCCGACACCAACCCAAACGGCATACGTACACACCTAAATAAACCATTGGGGGTAATAAATGCAGTTAAATCTCTGGAATCTGTATGCAACTCAATTTGGTGGTAAGCTGACTTGAGATCCAAAATTGAAAATATTTTAGATCCAGAAACACCCACCAGTAGATCGTCTATCCTGGGTAGTGGGAATCTATCTGCTACCACCATACTGTTAAGATGTCTTAAGTCAATGCATATTCTCAAGGACCCAGAGGCTTTTCGAACTACTACTATGGGGCTCACCCATTCTGAGGATTCAATTCTTTCAATAACTCCTTCATCTTCCATTTTTTTTAATTCACTTTCAACACCCTCCTTGAGTGCCAGGGGAATGGTGCGTAATTTCGCAATCTTGGGAACTGCCCCCTTTTTTAATCGTATTTTGTGAACAAAACCCTTCATACATCCAAGTTTGTTTCCCTTCTCACTCACACTCTCACCATTCACTGTTAAGACCTGTTCCGGATGACTTGCTTCAAGTCTGATTTTTAGTTCAGCTTGGTCACCCCACGATAATAACTCCCCTCCTTTGTTGGCAACATAAATATTCGTGGTGGCTTCTCTATCTTTAAACTGCAATTTGGCTTCAAAGTATCCTATTATTTCTATGGGTTTGTCACCATATGCATTCACCTTAACTTTGTTTTCTCTCAAAGTACAGCACTTAAATCTCTCCTTCCATACCTGTACTCCTATTAATGTGTAATCCGCCCCACTATCCATAAGCATCAATATTTGTGTCCCATTAACCAACACCATGGCGTAAGGCTTTTTCTTCTTCACTTGCCCATCAATGGCATTCACCATGAATACTATCTCTCTGCCATTCTCAACATACTCATCCTCCGCATTATTTACATTGACATCAAAAACTTGACCTGAATTGGAATTAACATTTCTACAACATCTAGCGATGTGTCCACGTATACCACAATTGTTGCATATGACATGTGTTGCAAAACATTCCTTGTCCGATGCTACATGTGAGAAACTCCCACACCGGAAGCACCTTCTTGTTGGGACATCTCTATTTGTCACTGCTTCTCTTGGACATCTGGAAAAATTAGCCTCTCGTGAGAAATTCCTATTGTCTTTGACCCACACTTGGCGATTCCAACTTTTCCCCGCTGGAAGTCTACTCTCCTGTCGATCTTCGCCTTTTTTCTCATACTGTAACTGTTTTTTGGAAAAGCTTGAGCCCATCCTCGCCTTAACTTTTGATACTTTCTGAACTGTGCCCTCTGTTTCTTCTAACTTGGGTTTTTCTATGTTCATCTGATTGTCTGCTTGTAGTAACTTTATGCATTTGTCAGTATGTTCCACCATCTTCGCAATCTCTATCGCTCTATCCAATGTAGGATCTTTCTCCTTCCAGAGTTCTTTCCTAATATTATCATTGCTGCATTTGATCATTAATTGATCCCGTATGTGTTCTTCTTGACAGTGAGTAAATCTACACTTCACTGCTAAGCCCCTCAGCGCTGTAATAAAGTCTTCTATGTTCTCTCCATTCTTTTGTTCCCTGGTGGCAAATTTGTATCTCTCTAATATAATGTTCTCCTCTATTTTGTAATGTTTGTCCAGCTTGGCTAGTGCTTTCTCATATGGACCTGTGTCTGGTGCATCTGTAGGCTCTGGTAATTTCCTTAGTACTTCCTGGCCTGCCGTTCCTAGGCAATGAAACAATAAGGCTTCTTTCCTTTCATTTGAATAATTGGGGCCAAATACTGCTAACGCATATTTATGAAAACCTTCCTTCCAATCTGTCCATCGTACTCTAGGTTCTCCAGGTGAAGGCAAGAAAAATACTGGGGCCGGAACATTTGCCATCGTAACTTGGTATCAGAACTTGTATGTGCTATGCTGTGGTACGGTTTAACATTTCCTTCATTACAACCATTCAAATACCTGCATCGTGAAAGCTATGCTGCAGTACTGTTTCAAATTTCCCACATTCAACCGTGTGAAGCTTTGCGTTATATGACTCACCCGCCAATTTGTACAGCGTTGCTCTGTGGATCTTCTGATGTTGGGTCACACCCTAATCCAGTGTCCCGTAGTGTACTACACTGCTTCCTTCTCACCGGGTTAATAAATCGCTTCCGAATTGATCTGTTTCCGTATGTTTGTTCGCGATCGTTGGCCCGCCTATGTGTTTCTATTGTTGCGTGAGGACGTCGGTTGTGGCGTCCGTTACGTCGTAGGGTCCTTTTCTCAGTTACAATAGTTGCGTCCTTGAAATTGTATTCCGAGCGCTAATGACGCGTATTCCGGAATGGCGTTGGGACTCACCTGCAGGTATTTGAAAGTAAACTTCTTGCCCAATGTCATTTCTTGTACTTGATTGAAGTATCGTTGGTATCTGCGTCAAATTGATTCCTTTCCTTTTAGTAGCCCTGGATAATGTATCGCAGCCTGACCGATAGCTTCCTCTTTTCTTGACCAGTAGATGTAGAGTTATAGGTTGATATTGTGCCGGGGGTCGTCTCTGGAAAACCTTTATCCTCGTCGCCAGTTGTTACGTTCCGATTGACACCAGCACACGAATTTGTAGAGTAATGTTCTTTATTACTTCTTAGTAATATGGTCAACGACCCCCGGGAGGGTTTCAACCACCGCCCACCGTCAGCCTTTCTTTCACTCCGCTCTTGCCTAGAACCTGGAACACCCGGGATGGAGATCCACATTCTAAGCGCATGCAAACCATGACAGTGACACCATGTAATGCTTAAATGCCTAAATGATACACTGATATCCTAACAGTAAGTGAATATGACCCTGGGTGACCTTATTGCAGGGCTTGCATCCTGACCCTGCTTGCGCTGTGGTTGTCCAGAAGGCAGGTGACCAGTGAACAAGTCTACTGTAATGATCCTTGGGCACTGGAATAAGAATGAAGATAGTAATGCACAAGAAACAACTTTATTTAGAAAAAGGAAAGTAGGTGCCGAACATGAGGGTTAAGCATGAATACAGAAGATAGGGAGATCGCACAAGCACCTGGAATGTTGTGCTTGCAAATGCAGCAACTGAAAGCAGCGCAGGAAAGGCATGTAACACAAGTTCCTTACATGCTTAGATAAATGGCGCATAGCTATTTTGCAAACAGCCACCAATGTGAAGCTTCTGCTTGAAGAAAAAAGTCAAGTACAACTCAAGAATACATTGCCATGTTAACTGAGTAGCAGCGATGCATAAAATACATGCATAAACATTTTATGCATTCATTTGATGCTAGTCCTTATTTTAATGCATTTTTGTGGCAGAGAAAGTGCACGGATGGAACATCCGTTTCCACATCCCGCTTCCCCTGTGCCATACAAATGCAACAGCATTTTTACCAGCATGACATGTTCATGCCGCTGTAAATGCTGTGGATTCCTATGGAATCCGTCTGCTTTTTACACCAGCAAAAAGCAGGAGGATTCCGTAGGGATCCATTGTAAATGCTGACTGCCATGTGTAAAGGACAGGCAGCATTCACTCAATTTCACCGCAGAGTGCAAAAGGGAGGCAAAAAGAAAATTTCGCCAGTCTTAGCTGTGCCTAATTTTGTACTTAGCTGTGCCTAATTTCGGAATTTGCACAATAGGGACCCGTTTAATAAGGGCATGGCTGCCTCCAAAACTGTGTCCGGGTTCCCTGAATGGGGAATTACTGGGCCATTCCGAGTTTGGAGGGCCCAGTAATTCCTCCTTCAGGGAACCCGGGCCCGGACCTTCCCCATTCCCATTTGAGCCCCCATAGGGCTCAATGGGAATGGGAGCGGGAGCTAACAACGGGCCGATTACGACCAGCCCGTTGTTAACTAGCTGGTCCCCTCGCGGGACCCGGTAATGATGACTGGTTTTACCAGGCATCCTTACCGGGTTCCGCGAGGGGACCTTGTAATATTGCGGAATGGTGTTAACGGGGATGCCACCATTAGCGGCGCCCGTTAACCCATTCCGCTATTATCGTAATGAGGCCCAGTAACTCTCTTTGGATTACTACAAAGAATATACACTCTTTTTTCTGCATCTACTATTAGGTGGAAAGTCCTCACAAATAATGTTAGAAATCTCACCGTAAAGCCGCTAAGAGACACCCGTTGGGAGAGTCACACTGACAGCATGAAAGCAGTGAGGTTCCAAGTGACTGACATCTATGACACACTAATGGAATTAGCACAGTTAAGCAAAGCTGATGCTGGACTCAGACATGCGGCCCAAAGTCTGGCTAACCAGATAACTGACTTCAAATTTCTGGTTTCACTTGTAGTTTGGCACGATATCTTGTTTCAGATTAACATTGTTAGCAAGACATTACAAAATAAGTCAGTGGATATTGTGGGCCTCATCATGAGTTGGGCGTTTACGCCGGTGGTATTACCGCCGGTGGTATTAGCCCTACCACCAAACCCCCCGGCGCTATTAGCACCGGATCACGGGTTTGGCGGTAATGGAATTCCCCATTCCCCACTGAGCCCATTCGGGAATGCCTCATTCCCCATTGGGCTCAGATTCTGTTTATTCACTGGGAATCTCATGGCTTTGGTTTTACTTGGTCCATTGAAAATGATCCGGTCTATAGCAGCAGAACGTAGGACCTCTGGCCACAAAGCAGGATCTGATGTATCAAAGCTTGATGTATAATTTGCTTTCCTGCTGGTTCCTTCTCGGGGTGAGTTGGGCTCTTTTTCAGAGTCCCTTTCATTTTCATATGGTATAGATTCTACTTCTGCATTATCAGGTGATCCACATACCTCATTATTCCCACTCAAGCTGCATGGTAAATCTGATTATTCTGCATCATTTCCAGGCTGAGCACCGCTCACTATTTGCTCTGTATTGTCCTCATTATTCTCACTCAAGCTGCATGATAAATCTGATGATTCTGCGTAATTTCCAGGCTGAGCACCGCTCACTATTTTCTCTGTATTGTTCTCATTATTCTCACTCAAGCTGCATGGTAGATCTGATGATTCTGCATCATTTCCAGGCTGAGCACCGCTAACTATTTGCACTGTATTGTCCTCATTCTAACTCAAGCTGCATGGTAAATCTGATGATTTTGCATCATTTCCAGGCTGGGCACCGCTCACTATTTGCACCGTATTGTCCTCTTTATTCTCACTCAAGCTGCATGGGAAATCTGATAATTCTGCGTCATTTCCAGGCTGAGCACCGCTCACTATTTGTACCGTATTGTCCTCATTATTCTCACTCAACCTGCATGGTAAATCTGATGATTCTGCATAATCTCCGGGCTGAGCACTGCTCACTATTAGCACTATATTGACAGTATTGTCCTCTGACTGACCCAAAAATGTTTTCATCAATTTTGCAGATTTCTGCAAATCAGATTCAAATTGAACACGTCGCTTCCGATTCTGCGCTCCTGTCAGTTTCTTTGGAGGCATCTTCTATACTCTCTCTCCTTAAATTAAACAAGACACCATTATTTTAACTTTTCAGTGTCTTGATAAATGTGAATTCCTAAACAAAACAGTACTCGGCTAGGCATCCTGAAAGGTTCCCTACCCAGCCAGCAAACATTGCAGTAGTGTAGTTCTTTACCTTGTGTTATGACACATTTTATATACATGTCCCGACCATTACCACAGAGAATGGGTCACACTGACTGTCTGTCCCTGAAATTTAGTAGGGGTAGGAAAGTGAACATCCCCTACCCACTCTCCAAAAACCCATCAGGACTGACTGAAAGGAATACTTTGACATGAAGAACCTGTCTTTTCTATCCTGGGGTTCCATCATTTCCAAATGTCTCAATAGGCTCAGCCTTCTTAGGCTTCTACACAAGGGGAACATAAGCACACTCATTTTGCTTAACACATTTCAATATGTAATGCATGGATTTGTTGTGTTGCACTTCTCAAGTCATTTCTATACAACTGAGTATTCTTAAAAGCCAATACTGAGCACACATTTTCTAATAATTCACATTTCTAATAATTAGATATGAGAACATATATGCTTACCCGAGTTACAGACTGGTCACAAATGCCAGCTTCACCACAAAGTGTGTGATCCTGGACACATGATTATATCTCACTGTGGCTTATCTGCCAAAATTCAAAAAGCCTAGAAGTTATTCAATTCATACTATACCATACATGCCAGCATATCCATTCTATTAGGGAGATGCTAACTCAGTCGACTATTCATCCATATGATAATTACATGCAATGCATCCTCCCACTTTCCCGATGTGCCCATGAATAAGCAAGGCCACTGTTTTATTCACTCACTGGGTTTCGGTAGCGTTGGGAAGCAGGGCAGTTTGTAGCCAACTTGGTGCCCAGGGTGAAACATCAGAATGCGCCCCTCCTCCCCCGACTGGCTCAAGTCACTACCAAACTACACCTCTGTTGTGCGACAAAACCCCTCCTCAATATGAATACATAATTGCTATATAAATGAAGCTAGTTTCATCACATTGTAATTCAAGTACTTTACAGAAGAATTCTAAAATGAAAGCACAGCTGTTGCTGCCCAAGTAAATGGTTTTTCTGTCACTTGCGCTTAGGTAAGGCCTTGCCCGAATGCTGTTTCAAACTGTCCGTACTGGCACACTGCGGTGTGACCAGCCTACAGGGGTCTGAGGGCCCACTGACCACTGGCTCTGTGTTGTAGCCAGGTGTTCTGTTAGTACCACCTCACATGTATTTCAGAAGGGGCAATATTAGACTAACCATATGAATAATTTTCTGATAGTAGGTTATCATTCCAAGATGGACAGTCTGGTACATTCTTATTGTTCTCTTTCACAATATCTCTCTGAGAGTGGGAAAGGGGACAGTGAGGATTCCTTTATGCTTTGCATGAAGTCACAGAGCATTTTGGGATGATAACAGTGATCAGAGATCTCTACATTTGATAAACAAGTCTGTGATAAAAGGATTGTATGTGTGAATCTCTAAATGCATAACCGATGCATGGCATGGTGCTCACATCACGGTTCCCAATACTCACCTAACATTACATAGATGCTCATTTGGACAGCTTAAATTGTTGGATGCAAGTATTAAATGGCTGCAACATCAGCCACTCAAATGGGGGTACAAAGGCGCTTTTGCTTCTTGTTTATGAAGAATTTTAGATGAGGAAGGGATGGGTCTCACTGTGGTAATGCCCATCCCAATACAGAAACATCTTTTGGGAATTATATCTACAGACAGGACAGGATACCACACAAGAGAGACGAACAATGCACAGAAAGGCTACACAGAAAGGATTGTACCTCTTACAAACTTTAGCCTGACCAGTAATAAGCTGATGAAGCATTTTAAACTAAACTGGTTTCTAAAAGGGTCCACACAGTTCCTCAGCCACTACCTTCTCACTATTACACGGGCCTCAGGTGTTATTTCAGCAGAAAAAGAGCAGGCCTATGATCTAACAGAGCTGGCATTTGCATCTCTTGTTAGTCCTGACATGCAGCAAGTGAAAATCATGGCGTGGCAGTATAGAAAGGGCGTTTGGCCTAGTGGATGTACAATTTGAGGCAAATTCTTTGATTGCTTTGTGTTTAAGTGTGGGCACAGTATGGCATGCTCGTCAGAGTCACATACACAAAACATTCCAGTGTGCTATAGTATGGACATTGGGCAGATCAGACAACATGTATATGTGCCTAATGCTGCTCCCTGCAGCCCTGGCATTCCCTGGCATTGGGCAGGGGTCCTCGCCCCACCAGTGATTTAACTGCCCTTGGAACTTCCATCACTTTGTGTGAGGAGAATGGTCGCCGGCTGGAGGGTGCCCCCGAGCATGCCCCCTTCTGGATATGTTGCGCCCTCTCTTCTTCCTCTGCAGCCTGTGCTCAGTCCAGGACAGTGAGTACTTGTGTACATTTCAGGTGTTTTGCCCCCTTAGAATACATTTTTTCATGGAAATTTCATTGTATTTTGTGTTTCAGACCCACACAAATCCCCCAAAATGTCAGGTAAAAACGACATTTCTTCAAAAACAAAAGCATCACCAAATAATGTGGTGCAAAAGTTGGAAAATTGCACACCCGCGGAAAAGAATTGTTGGGGCATTTCCCCAGTTCCATTTCGCCAGCAGTGATTTTGCCCACCCCTAGGTATGGGTTTAGTAGGAGGAGGGATCTGCGTGAAGGGTGAGTTGGAGGAGGTGGGTTAGAGGAGAACACAGTTCCATTTCTTTTGTGTACACTTTGTCCCCAGCTTACCTTGCACTTTAAAGGGTGGACATACTAGCCGATTGCAGAAGGAAGAGGCCGTCTGCCTGCTGCCTCTTGCCTGTTGCTTAATAAGGGTGGCTTCATGTGCAAGGAGGCTGCAGCATGGAGGGGTCATTGTTGTGTGCCTTCAGCCTAATAGGGTACTGCTTCTCTTATTAGGAGGGGAGATCCAGATGTTAAAAGGTGCTCATGTTTAAGCTTCATAGCGTGACTCTTCATTTATAAGTGGGCTACAGAAAGGGGCGGCTGCGGCCGCTTGCCTACAGTCTAATAGGTACAGTCTGTCTTACTGTGACCCGAAGAGGTTAAACGAAGCTTATGTTTCAGCTTAATAGGGAGGCTCACCATTAACTTGCAGCCTGGTGTTGCATGTTCTTTAAGTGCAGAACGTGTTGTTTTAAATTGCAGTGGAATTGGGTAATGGCTGTGTGTGGGAAAACAGCAGCTAAGAGAGGATTCAACTTTTACCTCGGGGCAGCAGGAGACGAGAGCTGCATACAGCTGGTTCCATGTATCCCTGACTGCTGGAATGGGCGAGAAGCCGGTGGCAGCAGGAGTGTGAGGAGTGGAGGGGCATTTTTGAATCTCGATGCTGGATATTTTTTAATCCTGGTAAGGAATGTGTTAACTTTTGATCTTAAATTTAATGTATCTTGGGAGTTGGTTCGTTTCATGCAGCAATGGAAATTGAACAGGGCCGGTCTTACACCATACTCCTGCCCCCTCGGCCAACCCTTCCACTTTTTCTATTGATACAATCTGTGAACTTCAGGGTGCTGCTGCCGGTATATGTGCTACTTGCCTGGGGGATAACCAGCGCTACTCGATTATAGCGTGATTTTATTTAGCTTAAATTAAGCATCAGGTGCGTTCTCTCCACAGAAAGCGCCCCACATCCCCCTCCCCTAGCCACCTCTCAATCCTCAGTCAGACCTATTCACACTGCTTTCAAAACTACCATAAAAACTGTCGCAGTCCAGACGTTTTAATTTGAGACCTTCTTTCCAGCTCACAAGAGAACTGTGTTCTGGGAGCCTGGCAGCTGAAACTCACGTTTATGATTCATGTCATCATATGCTTTCTGATCATACTATCATCTATCAACATACAAATAGAAATGTGAGGTGCGCACGTTGCAAAAAAAACCAAAACACTGCCTTCTTAAGGAAATGCTCACCTTCAAACTGCTTGCATCTATAGTGGACAGGCACACCCAACCCCCTCCGTGCTTTGTCAGAGAATGTGCACCAGCAACACGCCTCCCAACTCCTGTATTTACAGATAATTTGACACCACTCAATGCATTAACGCCCCAAAATCCCACATCTATGTGGGCTATATCCACCTCACAGCTCCTAAAATATCCCATAAAATGTATAAAAGTGACATGCAGACCCAGAGCGGTTTCTGCTACAGACAGGGGAGCCAGTGAATTCATAGATAGAGCCGAGCCATTGGGTCTGCTCTGGCTCAAGGAGGCAAATATGACACAGTATGACACGCATGGCACTTACGTGAGGCCCTGCCTCCCCACAATACAAAATCCAAACCTGTTGTCTTGCCCTCCCCCAGCCTGAAAACACAGAACTCATACCGGATGCCCTGCACCCACCAACCACACACAGTCCCAGATTCTTGTTCTGTCTCCCCACGCCTCACAACAAAGCCATGCCTGCTGTCCTATGCCCCCACAACCAACACATGGAAATCCAATTATAGCACAGTGAACACTTGATTTGCAGAGGATCACATATTTAGAACTGGGATTTTAATACCATTTTCACTTTGGACATTTTTGACTATATATTTTCGCAGACCTACCAGATAAAAATATTTTGAAATGTATCGATTTGGAGGAACTCTTAAATCCTTATATTAAGTAAAATAAGTGTAATTGCACCTTTACATTCTAGTGCTTATTCTCCAATCCACAATAGAGAAAAAAATTATTCAAGTCTAGAAATAACCCTTCTGTTATTTCTAGATAGACACAAAATGTTTACTTGGTAATCTACTTGTACCCATTGTTTGACACACACATGACATTTCTTTTGTATGATCCGAAACAAATGTTAAGTTACACAATGTTTTCTTCTTTATTTGTGCTGGTCAGAGTGGCACAACAAATGTATATAAACTACACATTTCAAAAGGGTGTGGGTCTACGTTGTGACTGTTTAATTGTCATGGAAAGCACAGATTTGATAGAAACCTGCAGGGTTCGAGGTTGGGAGTGGTGGTTTCTGTTACAAATACACCTATCGATTTTATTCATTTAACATTCAAACTGCAAAAACAGTAGGAAATCTGAGGAGAACCAGCTGCCTGGGAAGATGACGCAGAGTGATAAATAAAAAAGGGGGATGGACCACAAGCTTCATGTACTATCTTACTCCCTAGCAAGATATGCCTGGATCAGAGATGACATGGAGCAGGAACCAGGCTGACCCAGGTACTTACAAACAGAAGATGCTTTATTGTTCTTGGTTACATAGATGCAGATCAAGGTAAGAGAGAAGGTCACAAGCATCTGTCCTGGTTCCCTGCCATACTCCAAGTCCACCAACCGTCACTCTCTGGAACCCTCAAGCCTCCAACACTCCAGGCTCACCTCACCATTCTATGAGGCCTTGCATTCACTCAGACAGTCACACTAATCATCAAGGATACAACACATCTGCCTCCTTAAAAACAACCACAAGAAACAGATCACACCCACTAATCATGCTAGGACTAACAAACAGGACAACCATAACTCCTTCTACCCTTGCCTGCCACACCGAGGTCTCAGTGCTGCTACCACCAAGCACGTACGTTGCCACATGTACAATGAAAACCAAACTATAATCAAAAACCCTCTTTCTGCCTACCTCCTTCTGCCAGGGCTGCCACCTCTGACCTCAGGCCTGCCACACCTGAGCACTAACCCCACCTCCAGTGAGACAAAACACACCTTCCAAAATAGTGTAGCCCTGATATTTTAAACATACGCAAATGGCCTAAGCAATAGTCCTAAACATGCCAACAACAAACACAACCAATGTATCCAGAAGCAGACCACCATGCAGAAACAAACCACCATGCCTCATCCCTTCTCCCCAATGAAAAACATGAAAAAGGAAGAAAATTATAGCAAAATGACTCACTGCACAAAGACCACACAAATCACAAAAACGCAACCACAGAAAGAAAAGATGTGGTGTGTAAAACTATGCACGGTAACAACCATGCGACAAAACTGTCCATAACCGCCACAAAAATGTAAAATAGCGGTAGGCATTGATATAACAAATGCAAAAAATAAATTCCTAATAGCACAACCAAGAATGAAAAATGTCATGCTAATCCCAAAACTCAGTGTAAAAATGTAATTTGTTTAGATTATTAAAAATCATTCACTATTACAACTTGCCAGTGTGTGGTTCACCTGGTCCTCTAATGACCACAACTTCAACCATTAACCTACACTCAACAAAAACACTGGCCTAAAATCTGTGAAATAAAATCAACTGGCGTGCTACACTACTATACATCCCCCTACCATGTACTGTTTGGCACCACAGACCAACTACTAGGAGTCTGAACATTACTCCTAAAAAACACCAAACTCAAAACTACATCACAGGAGAACATGTGCGGTCACCCACAACGCACAAACCTATAATATGGGCCCCTTGCCCAAAAACTCACATGCACAACTGCATTGAAATAATCTCCAAACTACATAACGGGCCCCTTGTCCTGTGTCTACACAACTACCCTTCTCTAAGAGTTAACCTCAACAGAACACTCCTACTACAAGTGTCTAACGTCCACAAAAATATGAGGTTCCTACAAAGGTTTTCCAATATTTAGGCAAACACACCCGGCCGGCGTGTGGAAGCCACCCCACCAAACATGCATGCAACTCCAAACACGAGTACAACTCCACTACAATGTGCTACCACTCACACGTACACAACTACAAATGTGCTACATCTCACACGTACACAGCGCTACATAACATGCTACCACTTGTGCGCACCATACACAACTACAAACATGCTACATCTCACACGTACACAACCGCTACATAACATGCTACCACTTGTGCGCACCCTTACGTCACACACTCTCACAATGACCTACACTTTGCGCTCACGGACGCCATATGCAACTCACTGTCCGCACAACACAACTTCACATCACACAAATGCGCATTTTAAAAATCTACATTTCCTAAAATAGGGATGTGCTGCACCACCAGCCACGGTGGTGATCAGTCACTATGCTGGGGCGCACATCACGATAAAACATCAAAAGTGAAACGTGATTCTCAAATAAACTCATAATGTAAATAATCTTTAAACTTTAGAATTTTATAGTCTAATAAAACTCTGTGGACATTTACCAAATCTAGTGCAGTCAATACTTCAACTTCATTTAAAAATGCAAAACATCATTTTTTTTTTAAAGAAAGCTTCCATCTGCTTTCAATATGCTGCCCAGCATCAGTAAAGAATGCATCATTAGAAAAATATTTTTTTTTCTCATTTCCCCAAAATAACTCATGTGCAATCCACATGCTCAAATGCATTGTAAAATATGCTTAAATGCATTTCCTAGTCATAGCATCCAACAACACACGCTGCACACATACAACACATGCCTACCAAATTTGCATGTAAATCATTGTAACTTAATTTCATTTGTAACTACTATAAGCCTGCACAATCAGTACAAGATCAATAAACTGTTTCTCACAAACTTATTCTCATAACATTTCTAGCACTGCGGTACACTGTTTTTATGTCCTCCTGAAAACAAACGTGTTGGTACATAAATAAAACATTTCAAAACCACATATCTTATTCTTCTTGTTAACTTCCTGTCCTTGAAACTGCAAAGTAATATAAGGTAATACTTTCTCCAAAGTTACCGTTCATATTTCAAACAGCTTTGCAGAACTAACCGGGACGAATAACTGCTGCTCACACTTTTATTCTTTTCTCGGAATGTTATGAAAACTGACTCCATAGCATCAGAAAAGTAGGGTTGGTTGTTGCAGAACTCATAGAAACGATTTAAAAAGAAAAAAAGCAGTACCTCATTGCTTCTCATAATTATGGCCAAACCCCTGCTGCGTGTACTCCCCCAAGTACCTCCCGCGTGGGGGCTAATTTTCTTTATATTGCACAAACGATGACAGGAAATATTCTGGTCCTGTCTTCACATGACGCTGATCACTTCTCCTGGACATGTCATCACACCCTATTCACGTTCCTAGGGCCTTTCCTCTCATATACATCTCCGAACACGGAGAGGGGAATCATGGCGTCGGGCCCCCTTCTCTGCGTTCCAGCCCAACTGGCAGGTTGGAACGGAAGCACGGGAAGGCCTGCTGGGTGTGCGGACCCCCCACAGCCCTAGGGGACCCTTCCTAAGACCCAAATTTCATCCACCCCTAATGTCTCCGTGATTGAATTCACCACAGTACCTTAATACAACGTGGGCTGTAATCTTCAAATGCTGCATGCAATTTTTTTTCCATTTCTTCAGCGCCACCTCGCACCCTACACGGCACAGCTGCTACCAATTTAGCAATGTGTTCATTTCTTCAGGCTGCCTGCACACCACTCCATGCAGGTCTTGTACCACTCGTGGGCTCACCAGCAGCATGGTCATTCACCTGCTTTGCCTCTGCTCATCTCATGGACTCCGCTTTGCCTCTGCTCTTCCATGAACTGTCTACCTTTGTGAGGCCTCATCTCATCTCTGCCTTCACTCTCCACCTCTCATCAGGGTTTGTTTTGCTTACTCTTCGTCGCCAAATGTAGTATCTTACTCCCTAGCAAGATATGCCTGGATCAGAGATGGCATGGAGCAGGAACCAGGCTGACCCAGGTACTTACAAACAGAAGATGCTTTATTGTTGTTGGTTATATAGATGCAGATCATGAAAGGTAAGAGAGAAGGTCACAAGCATCTGTCCTGGTTCCCTGCCATACTCCAAGTCCACCAACCGTCACTCTCTGGAACCCTCAAGCCTCCAACACTCCAGGCTCCACCTCACCATTCTATGAGGCCCTGCATTCACTCAGACAGTCACACTAATCATCAAGGATGCAACACTTCCTCCTGTTCCTATTAATCTTGTGACTAATAATAGTCGAGTCCCAATCCACACAACCCTGGGGAGTGACTAGTTAGTATCACTCTACAACAGACCACTGCATATAAGAAACTACCTTGTTTCTTAATCAAAACACATGTTTATTCAAAAAATCGTGTATACATATAGGTAAAGACTCTGGTTGCCTACACATACTAATTGATTCAAAAATTCCTAAAACATTCCATTCTCCATCATACACATTAACATTCAATATGGGTTAGTTCATTTTTGGCCTATGTTGTTGTGCCATCACATTTTTCATACTTTTCTATCTATTTGTCTGTAAGAGGTCCGGTAAATGTGTGAGCCTCACATTTGGAGCGGTGTCTTGCCACAATGCACCTCAAAAACACAAAACGGAATAACAAATATTCTTGTTGCCTGGAATAAACTGGACTAGAGTTACTTTGAATAATCACACTTCACAGTTGTGTCGTTGTATTTCCTGAGAGTTCTCTCATGTCTCTGTGTTCTTTCACTGTCTTGTCTTTAGGTACCATGCACCATCCCCTTCGTCAGGACAGAAAACATTATTTGTACTGATGTTAATCTTCTAACCCCAAAAACCGTAATCTACAATTAAAAAGAAAGGGCAACCTTTGTCCCAATTTCACGTCCCATAGTCTCCAGTAACATTCTGACCACTTCTTTGAACACGGTTGCCCTTTCTTGCAATGAATGCTTGCTCGTGGTTAAGTGCTTTTGGGCACCTTTGAATAGTTCCCGATTGTTTTATTGGTATTTCATCTGTTTTGTTTCTTTTCTTTATTGAAGAGTCTGCATCTGACACCAGTGCTTTGCAGTTTCCCTTCTGTTTTCATAAGACTCCATAAAAATAGTTTGCAAATGTGCTTTTTGATTTATGTAAAAAAAAAAAAAAAATTGAACTAGATTACTAGTGTTCATTTCTTATCATCCGTTCTTTTTCATCTGTCCATCGGTTTATCACATATGCATGTCCCCACTCCTGCTAACATGTGCATGGTATCTTTAACTAAAGACAGAAATAAAATAAGTTAAAAAAGGATAGAAAATATGGAACTATTAACAACATATTTAACAGTGGCCACTGTCTTTGACTGCTGTTTAATAATGTTTACAGTATTGTCATTTTTCGATTATGATCCTGCTTAAACACTGATGAAATTACAAATAAATCAGTAACAATGATGAACGTTTTCTAGTTGTTAATGGGCTGCCCACTTATATTGAAATTTCACCAAACAGATTCGCACCCTTTTCAAGAAACTTGCCCCCCGCTTACATAAAATTATCAAAGCCTATCCAATCATATTCATGTTAGGTTTTTTTCTGGGTATGCCATAGCTCATATTTTGATATAACATACCCGAAAATAGCAAAGGGTCCAGATGAATAACAATTTTGAACGTCTATAAATACTCAGTAACAGAGGCTGTATCGCTCTGTTTAGGATACATCATAAACATTACATTTCCGTGACGTAAAGCGCAGATACAATTTAAAATGAATAGGTTTGTGATTTACATCTTCATTGTCTGATTGCTTGCTCATATCTCTTTAAGCTTTCTTCCCAAAATACCTACATGCAATATGCCCCCTAGGACTGTTCAGTAGGGTACCATAGCTGTTTAAATGTGCGCACTTTTCACAGACCACTACGCGTGACCGCCTTCGCACTGCATGTTAGTCATTCCAAATATTAACTGTTAACAGGGAACGAACAAAGATATTTTGTTTCTCCACAAAAGCCATAGAAAATGTAACTGGCTGGCCTGCACTAAAAGCAGCTATGGGCAGGGACGCCATTTTGGAACCCCTGGGCCACTGGACAAAGAGGCAGTGACGAGAGCATCTGTGTTGCACCTGAAAAAGGAGGTTGTAAATGCAGGTATGTGTGCGGAATCTTGATCTCGTTAGTTGGAGAAATAACAGGGATGCAGGGAAAACCACGAAGCCGCCATCACTAACCGGTTGGCAGTCTGTTAGTGAAGAATGCTGAATGGTTGAGTTCAGAGGCCGGACTGTCTGTGCAGCTCATACTCAGTAATGTAGCAGCAGGAACGGTTTGGGGGCTAGGTCTAGCTAGCTGGGTATGGGTAAGAGCAGCCTGCAGTACTCAATGACAACAGAGCATGAACGCACATTTCGGTTGTAGGTGAAAGGATCTAAAACAAAAGGATTGAATGCCTTTTTTTCGACACCAAAAGTGCTAGAAAAAAAAAATTCAAATGCTTTTTTATTCGTTTTTTTTTTATGGGGGGGTTCCCCCCAGCCCCCCGTTTTCCTTTTTAAAAAAACTTTTTTATGCATACTAAACTAAAAAATATAGAAATAAATAAATATAAAAGCATTCAAATGTATTTTTTTTTCGGTCCTTTTGGTTTCGAACAAAAGGGCATTCGATCCTTTGTTTTCGATCCTTTGACTGGACAGCGCACATCTCATCAGTGTTTCTTGATGTCTGCATTACACATCTAGTGAGCCACTGGGCCTGTGATGAGAGGGGTGTGCGTCCGTGGCCTCGGCCACCAATCCTGCCTGGGCACTGTGTGACCTGACCCAGATCTGCCTTACCTGTCTCACAGGCACACTATAGATAGATGCAAGGTTGGATAGTTAATTTACATAAAGTTGCCCTCCGCCTTTGAAGTAAACCACCTGTTGCTTCCTCAAGCAAAAAGAATATGTTTGGGAGGATAGCTCAGGGGCAATGCACTTGCTTTAGAAACAAGAAGATGCAGTGCAACATGGGCTCAGTTCCTGTTCCAGTGCTTAGAGTGGAGGAGGCTGCCATTAAGCAAGATATAACGGACCAGAACATAATAAAATGGTTCTTTTCTAGGGGTGATGTCATGGGGCTGATGTTTCTGTTTACATTTATTTTAAAATGTAAAAAAACCTGCAATTACTGTGACCTGCAACACATCCTTCCCCTCTATCTCCCATCTAACAAAATAAACAGTGGGTTACCTACCACATAAGCAAAACAGAAAGGTGATGTCTGGAAGGTTTCAAATCATTCATAACAACTGGCACAGCTCTGGGTTTGAGGTGTGTGCTTGAGGCTCAATGTTATGGAGGCTGGTACTGTAGACTTAAGATGTTGTATTAGGGACTTACAGATGTTGGGAGAGAGTGTTTGAGACGTAATGTGTTGTAAAAGAGTTGCAATACATTGAATGCAGATATAAGATGTTTGAGGAGGGTAATTGAGACTCACACTGTTGGGGTATTGAAGGAGGGTACTGGAGACTTAAGTCGCTAGTTTACTTGAGGTTGATGGTGTTGGAGAATGCTAGAGACCTAAGTTGCTGGAGGGACGCACTGTGCCAAGGTGTTTGAGCAAGGCACTGGAGGTGTAAGATGTTGGAGGGCGCGAGTGGGTGCCAGACATTTAAAGCTGTTGACGAAAGGGCACTTAGCGACTCACAGTGGATGATGGGGTGTTCTTGGTGAAAATTATAGGGAGATATTCAGGCTCTGGGTGAGTGGCGGAAGTGGGTTGCTGACTGTGCAATGGTTCAAAGTGCACTTTTGACAAGATAATCCCTGTGCCTATTGTCCAAGTGTAAAAGCATGAAGTGGTACAGCCTCTGATTGACTTCTGGTTGGACTTGTGTTGTTCAGTTAGTGTTTCCAGTCTGTGGCCAGACACTTGGCAGGCACTGGATGTCTGCGCGTTGGGTGATAGACCTCTTTGAGATGCTCTGCCTGTTTACAGTTTAGCTCGAGTGATGTACAATAGTCTAGGTTGTTGTGTTGGATGTCTGCCTACATTCACAGTAATTTGGTCATATCGCCTATACACACTGATGTTGCTGCTACATATGGTGATCTAGTCCTGTAGGAACTGTATTTCATATTACAGTGATATCGTTGCCATATTTCTCTTAGTGTACTGAGGAACAATGCTTTGTTATGCCACTTCCTGTTTTGTCAAGGGGTGAAAGGTCATCTGCAATCACTTCCCGTGATCTAACTTGGGGCTGGGCTCAAATGACATCACTTCCTGTGATGTCATCAGAGGTCAAGGTTTGTGTGATGTCACTTCCGCTACCTCTGACAGGTTGGTGAAATGACATCCTAGGCTAGGCTGATTTACCAGGCTGAGAATCAAACTGAGCTCTTTCTGAAAGCAATGTGAGTTGACAACAGACCCATCATAGTAAGTATCTGTATTGCTATCTCGCCAGGAACCTGGGGCCTGCAGGACACACGTAGTTAGTTGCAGAAGGTATATTAAACCATTTGGTGATGTTATACGGTTTCAAACCTCTGACTCGCAAATAACATGTAAGAAATGCTGGTCTTCCTCTGAACCAGGAGGTGGAATGTTTGTTTGTAATACCCGTGTAGCCCGTGCCCCAGCTAAAGAGATTGGTGGGAACAGTTGGAGGGGTTAAAGACCGTGAACCATGGCTGTGCAGAACTGCTAGCAGAATGATGAGTGGTGAGCTTTGATGCAGGTGGGGCACAGCACAGGCCCTTTCTTGTAATGAGCAAGCAACTTAAACCCACATGCCGAGCCCCCACTCCTGGGAACCTTTATGGAAAATAGTGGTTTAGCGCTGCGTTTTACCACATAATGTGTAAGGAAATTTTCTAAAAAGCTAAGTTTTAAAGGGAAACTTTGCGTACATGCTCCGGGCCTCATTACGAGTATGGTGGTGCTGGTAAAAAAGTGACGCTAACGGAATTACTGCCACTTTTACCCGTTCTGCCGTACTATGAATTTAGCTCTGGAGTGAGCAATTTACGTCCAGCATTATGCTGGGGGTAAATCCTCCCACTTTCTGCTGAACAATCATAAAAATCAGTGAAATCACAGCACATCTAATTCTGCCAGCGGTAATTCGGAAAAATTCCCCAATGGAGTCCTATGGACAACAAATTTATGGGGACTAACATTGCCCCACCACTTGTAATCTGGCCGTGAATCTGCTGGACCAAGTGGTCGTAACAGTATTTTCAGTGGGTGGTATTCTAGCGGGTTTACCGATGGAATACAGCCCAACTCATAATTAAGCCCACTATATTTTAAGATGTTTCACTATGCAGGAAAATAATGACAGCTGTGTTAGTTCTGTTGCCTCATGATACCCAGCAAAGGTTGCACCATAGCTTTCTAAATGCAAAGCATATATACATTCATGCAGGCGAGTCCTTAGGTGAATTAAGCAATATGTGCCAAATGCTGTGAGTTCATATAATCCCTAGACCTGGCATATGGTGTGAGAACCTGAGTATGTGATGCCAATTTTTGGAAAATGGCATGAGTGTCTAGGATTATGATGGCAATAACTATCTAATGGTATGAGTGCCAAGGTACTTAAGGCCAACATGTAGCAAACAGTGTCAATGCCTGTCATAGGATGGAAGTACATGGGCAATTTATCAAAATAATTGAGGGAGTCGCTCATGTATGATGGCAAAAGCTGCCAATTTGTGCTAGGACCTGGCAAGAATGTATGTTGCTATATCATGGCAATACCTGTCATATGATGTGTAACTGTAAGCATAGCATGGCAAAACATGACAGATGATGGTAATTTAGTCATACAATCCCAATGCTGGGAGAAGTGTGTAGGTACCTGATCATGTCATATGAATGCCTGTAACAATAAACAGATTTTACCACACATAGGGCGACATTGTTGGCTCTGTCAATGCTTGTTTTCGACTGTGCACATAGAAGTGTTTCACAATAAATTGCGTAGACATAGGACATGTGCCGAGTCCCCTGTTCTGTGAACTCGTCCTGAGTACATGTAAAACATGTGTAGTGAAATGCAATGTCTTCATGTACTTACACAAGGGACCCTATACCCCTGCATGTTTGCAACTGGTGCCCAGACCCTCGCAGCCTGAGTCCTTCTCTTGATTAAATTAGAGGAGCCTCCTGCACGCTCTGACTCCAAAACCACAAAGATGCAGGCCTGCAGAAAAGGGGTTCTTCTATTGTAAAACATACATTTGGTGAGACTCAGTGTGGGTCCCTTCAGAACTGAACGCAGTGTCCTGTCCCTCATCAAAGTAGGCAGTTAGGCAATCCTTAATGCAAGTTGCAGGCAGATGGTGCTGCGAAGATAGATGCAGAGGTGGCGTTTTCTGGTAGCGCTTCTCCGACACTCTTAAGCAAGTGGGTCCTTTCCCAAATGCCCCCATGTGCCATGAGCCGTGCCTGGCCAGATCAAGTCTAATCCTGCGGTCGGACATATCAGTGACTTCCAACAGAACATCTTCCTATCTGCTCCAATTCCTCTCTCTTGCTCTCCAATTACCACCTGCCTCGTGTACCTTACGCTCTACCATTCCCGGAAGGTGCTTAGAGAAAGCTTCACAGCACTACTTCAAACTATGCAAGCAATGTTCCGTAATACTGTTTGTCCTGCCACCTTTTATTCTCCCTCTAACCTCTTCCCTTTCTTACACACTTGCCCCCCTTGTTTCCCCCATATCAGTTTGAAACATAACCTGGATGTCGGTAATCCCCATAGTAGCTGCCTAAAAACACACGAAGAGCTCACACATCTCCCCGAAAAACAGCGAGGACAAATACACCGCACCTTCAGAAGATGCCTCTCACAGAGGCTTGGTAATAATCCGCATTTATGAGCGTATGAGCAAAGGTATGGTTTGCAAAATCCTCAGGACTGCTTGCAAACGACATCTGACGGGTTTATTTACAAAGGCTTTAGAATCATGTACTTTTCCCCACTGCAAAATGATGGCAAAACCTTTAAGAAACCACGGACCAAAAAAGGTTTGAGACCTGCAAATGTTCGTTGCTTCTATTCCTTGAAAAGATTCGGCGGGAGTGTTTTCATTGGCCCGTGCTCGTCAGACAGCAACTGTTAAGAAAGATTTCTGAACTCTGACCTGGAGGGGCAGAGGTTCAGAAGGCCAGCCTAGTTTCTTGGAACAGGGTAACTTCTGGACAAGCCAGACCAATCAGGGTAGCTATGGAAGGCGGTCAAGACTAAGTCTCAGGAGGGGTGAGGGTGACTGAAGGACCTCAATGAGCACACAGAGCAAGGACACTTACAAATTACTCCAGACAGGTGTTATATTAAAAATATAGACACATTTATTACAAGGCCTTTGTAACATAGACCATAGCAAAGAATCACAGTAACACTAGAATAAACCAACACATCATAATCAACACAGTACACACAGACAAGACCAATGGGGTCTAAGGGGTTAAAAGCACGAAATATGCAGACCACCTAGATGGGGAGGAAAACAGGCAGTGCAAGTAATCTTTAGACCCAGTTCCACATCAAGAATACACCTAACTAAGAGGCAGTCCAATCCCTACGAAGAGAGGAGCCTTATGCTCAATAGTACATGCACGCGCTTGTGCCAATGGACACAATAGGGTCTCTTCAAGGGTCTCTAGCAGCTCAGGAAGGTGGATAAGACGATGAAGAACAAGTTCCCACTATTCAAGCAGGACCTCCATTTGAGGGCAGAGGCAGTTTGAGAGTGCGGGATGGAGTCGCTATTTCGCAATAGCTATGGAAAGGAAAGGGGCCCTTAGGGGCCACTCGTGCGTAAAAATGGGCTCCTGCGCTAGGGGCCACCGTTTGGGGTAAGGACTACTCACCGGTCCCGGACGCAGGCAGACCCAAACTTCACCAGTACAGCCCACTTTGCTGGCAGGTTCGAATGCGACAATCAGGACGTCTCGACACTGTGTAGTTCCCGAGATGCAGCGAGGATTCCCAAATGGGACAGTGGTTATTTCTCCGCTCAGGGTAGAGGAATCGGCCCAGTTCCACTGCAGCAGGCTTCAGGGGCAAGGGGTTCACAAATGCAGAGAACTTGCACGGGTTGTTGCCACAGCAGGGCAACACGGCAACCGTGTTTACTCCGGTCCGGGTACACTCATCTCACTTCTGACCTGGGAATGCCAAGTGTACGAAATTCAGTGTGAGGGTGCCGTGGACACAGAGCTAGCAGTATGCCAAGTTTCGAGGGCCTCCTCAAAACGGGGGCGGTGACAGGGCAAACGTCCCGCGCAAACTGGTCAGCCCACTGATTGGCCCACGGACACTTCCGAAGAGGCTTACTTGCAGGGTTTGGTGAAGGTGCCGAGAATAGTTGATCCCACTATTCCAATGGGTCAAAGCTTCTTCGCAGACCTTCTAGGACGACCAGATGCAGAGGGGTCTCACGGGACGACAGCGGGCTCAGGGTGTCAAACCTTTTGGCGGGTCCCCAGCAATTCCTTGACTCGGCTTCTGTTGCAGGATACTTGGCTCCTTATCCTTTGTTCGGTGTGAACTCAGGAGATCGACATGGTAGTGTTGTTTTCAGCCTCCTCTTATCCAAAGTTCCCTTCGCGCCAAAACGGAGAGGACCCAATTGGAGATCTGCTCACAAACACTCACTCCATACGTGGACCAATCATGGACCACAGTGGTCCCAGGCATTCAGAACACTCCTGACTCTCTGGCACCCAGGATGTGTATTGGGAACAGACATCCCAGTCCACATCCTGGAGGCACACACACACAAGGTATGCAGAAGCCCGCAAAAGCATTGGGTTTCGTGGGAAAGTGCATGACCAAATAAGGACTGATCCGGGTCGACTTGACCGGGGGAAGGTGAAGGGGCAAGATGGCCAAAGGACAGGACAAAGAACCTCATTGCATGGCCATTTTGTAGCCAGGCCACCTATTTGTGCCAAGCATGGTTAACGTGGTTAACATGGCAAGAAAGGGTTAAAAATATATGGAAAACGATAGCTGCCACCAGTCCTGTCCATGACACATCTGCACAGTTCATAAAAAGTCCAGCGAGAGTTTCTCGGGCCTTTAAAAATGACTAGAGACCCAAGTGTGCTGT
Source organism: Ambystoma mexicanum (assembly GCF_040938575.1). Taxonomy (NCBI): domain Eukaryota; kingdom Metazoa; phylum Chordata; class Amphibia; order Caudata; family Ambystomatidae; genus Ambystoma; species Ambystoma mexicanum. Next base: position 1,209,505,904 of record NC_090923.1, on the reverse strand, counting down.
AAGGTAAGTTACATTGTACACTTGTTACATGTTGCACAAAAGTTGCAACATGAGGAAAGGACGAAGGGAAACAAAGTCTCCCGGTACTGACTGTCATAAGGACATGTCAGTTTCCCCATGAAAAGTGAGCGAAAGCCCAGAGGAGTGCAGCATAGGGCTGTGCTTCTCTGGCAAAGTCAGTCAATGGTGTTACAACAGCAGCAAAATGTTTGGGGGTTGACACATGGAGGGAAAATTACATTCAAATATGAAATCTTTCCTAACAGCAACTAGTCTGCAAACATATTGTTGCCGTCCACAAGAGGCACTGACAGGCCATTAGGCCTCTGGCAAGTGACTGCTTCGATTGCAGCCGTGCTGGGTAGAGACCCACCTGCAGACACATCTCTCCTTTTCCTGAAGGACAAAGACCTCTGCTGGCATTTCACTGGCACCTGCCTAGACCCTGACATGTAACTGACCACCCCCTGCACTGCCAGCTTGAAGGGACAACTCTTCCCTTTTCAACACGATGGCCTATGCAGGGCCTTTGATGAGTTCTATGAGTTTGTCCCACAGCTAGCTCTCTCTGGCAGGGGCGGGTAACCTTTGGCTCGCCAGATGCTTTAGATTACAAATCCCAGCAGCCCTAGCCAGCATAGTCAATGGCCAGGGACCATGGGAATCGAAGTCCAAAACACCTAGAGTGCCACAGGTTGCAGATCACTTGAAACAGATCGCGCCTTGAAACACTTGTGTATAGGCGCGTTACAAATGCCATGCCATATCATATCATATCATATCAGAACCTTGATCTGTGGGCTAACCAACTGCCGCAGAATCCGTGTGCACCTTGATGTTCGTAGGTTTTAATACTAAGGTGACCCGCTCACCCATTCTTCCTCCCTGGATCGATGAAAAGTGCACCTTTGTCTAATTGCACCTTTTATTTAGGCGTGGAGACCTGTTTCAGTTTGATCTGCATAAATGTTGAGTCTTTTTTCTTACTAAGCAGCTGTGCTAATGACATTTATTATCAATTTTCAGTGCTGAGATGTTCACTGGCGATGTAGTCTAGTGGCTGGTGGTTTCGGTGACGGTCCGTGCGGAGCTCTTGAAAACCGAGGTCACACCAGCCAGGTGTGGTTCAAGGCACATTGCGAAATGAAGCTCCTCCCCCTCCTCTCCCTGGCCGTCGTCCTGGGTCCACCTCTTGCTGCTGCCGCCTTTAAGATCTGTGCCTTCAACATAAAGAGTTTTGGGGAGGCAAAAGCAGCCAACACAGCTGTCATGGATGCCCTGGTGAAGGTGGGTTTCATTTTTGATGCGCAAGAGATTTCAGTTGCCAGGTCACCGCTCCAGAAATGCAATACAGATGTTAGGACTAGCAGAGAATAACTTCCTGAGCTTGCGCTAACTAGAAAAGGCAGCTTTACAACGCTTTGCAATGTTCCGTTCTTAAACTTGGAGCAGCAGCGATGGTAAATCCAATATGGCCGTGCCAGGAAGCCGCAATGAAATTTTGCTCTCTAAGGAATTGGCTAAGCTCTTTCCTCTTATTTAGGGTTTAGTCATGAATGTTAAGTGTATCATACTAGAATGTGTATACAAAGTTCTCCATAATAATGCAAATGCTTAGTTTTGGAGCCACGTGGTAATGCCCATCTGCACATAGTAAGTCAATGTCAACAAACGGACTCCATTTTGGAACGCCAACCGTACAACTCGATTGTCATTGTCGCATTGACCGCCAGTCTTCTTAATCACACTCCTGTTCATCTTGTAGCCCCTGTGTGTGCTTGCAGGCACAGCTCCACCCTAGTACAGCACCTTACAGCCGCCTCTAGCCATCTTCCCACAACACTGTGTTCTTGGTGTCGGTCACAACTCTTCAACAGGTGGGTACTGCCATCCTCTAGAACAAGGCTCCTGCTTCCTGTTGTGAACACGGGTTGGAGCCTATCTGGTGTTATGTCCCTGGTGCTGCCTACAGAAATAAGCAGACGAAAGTGAGCGTGACCCTTTCCCTGCCCACGACCAACAATAACCGCTTACCACACATGCTTCTGCTTAGTAAAAAGAATTGAGAACCAGGCCTTTTTAGACTACTCACACAAAAAGTGAAATTTTATTTTGAGTTCCTGCCCAAAAAATAATCTGGTCTGCTGAAGCTGAGAAGGAATTTAGGACAGCCATGTTTAGCAACACCCCAACTCCACTATTGCAACTATGTAGCTAAAATCGTGTTTCTGCATTTTATATTCTGCCATTGTGTTCCTATGTTGTGTATGTTATGTCATGATAGTGCATTCCTTATACTTTGATGTGCATCGGCCAGCGATTTGACAGCAATGCCTGCACTTTTTTAAATCGTTTATTTTCTTTCCAGAATTTCTATTTACTAATGAATGTTTTACATAAACATATCTTCACGTGCAGCAGCAAAGCTCACAATGAATGGCCAGTTACAACATTCACAATTCAATTCATATCCGGGTTAATCACTGTAGCCCCACGTGACCAGGTTAGCACCGAAATGCCCCAACAGCATCCACACTTTAAGAAATCTTTAGATAGAGAATTCCTCCCTTCAGACATTCCCTGATATTCCCAGAATATCCGTGTTTTGGAGGCCAAACACAGAAAGACAAAGGCCCCTCCTACTTCATTATCTCTCAGGTGAAAAAACAATGATTTCTTTCGGGCAGAGTAAGCGGCTGCTGCTAACATCCGCATTGTGCCAGGAGATCTTAAGAAGGGAAGGACACAGATTTCTGAGGCTAGGCCTTATGTGGCATTGCCAGTAGGTGCCGGAGCACTGTACAAAAGAGGGGGCACATATAGTGCTATGCAGGGGGAGAGAAGGGCTGGAAGCAGGGGTGCTCAGGGTTCAATGTGGTGCTGTTTGAAGAGCAGGGTTTTCATTTCCTTCCGGAACTGTAGGAAGGACGGAGCTGGCCTGATTTGAGGTGGACGGCGGATGCACACTTCGGGTGCATGAGAATGCCAGTTTCCTGGTCTTCTCTTTCTAGAATTCTTGGTTTCTAACTAGGTGATATCCTGGCTATATTTGATGTGTTGGCCTCTGGCTAGCTTGAGTAGTTTCTTGTCCAGATTCTAGGAGGTTGGGCAAATACTCGCTGAACAGGATGGAGGCTATTTTGAAAGATACATGGGTCTGTAGCAGTGGCCTTCAGAGTTAACTCAGGGATGAGGCGATGGAATCGGATTTCCTCGGGTTGGCGATGAACCACTCTGCAGCTTGATGAATGACGTTAAGAGGGGTCCAAGATGGGGGCTGGGATGCCACCAATCTGCATTATTTTCCCCATGATCCTATGGAAAACTCAAGTACAAGAAACATCTCTAAATCATGGTCCAAAGTCAACATACATATGCTCCTCCATTTTAGGTCACTTCCTCCTGTTTTGAAAGGTCCTTTTACCAAACTGGAACATCTTCTTATGTCTCTATCAAAAAACAGAGACAGCCATTACAGACCCTGAAACAAAGAAGGAGACCTGTTTAGTATTAAATCTGCCTAGCACCCATGACCTTAGCCCCTTGTAGCCTCGATTACTGAGAGAAAACACAACATAAATGTAACATGGGAGTTATATTATAATTAAGAGTTTTGTTAACATTGTGGAGGAATGATATTGCACCTATCTTCAACAGAAACAAGGCTTTGCTCCAGATTAGTTCGAAAGAAATGGGTGTCATATGTCAGGATCAGCTTCATCCAAAATGTCCTCAATTCTAGCCATCAGTGAAGTAGCCTTGGAAAGCCTGGGAAGCCTTGGCCTTTTCGACTGACTGATCTCCAAAGTCAGACACTTCTTTTGTTGCCTGTTGCCTCTCCCACCGACCCATCATAGTAGGGTAGGCAATGTCGTGCGAGAACGAGGTCTCTTAGTTGAAATCAGAAGCTGTGGTTTTGAGAAATCTCTCAAAGTATGTGTCACATTCTTTGAGACAAGGAAGCAGCTAGCCACCAAAAGCTTTGTGTGTCTTTGTGCCAGTGGGAACATGACAATGCACCCCTTGCTCAGATATCTGGCACTCATTTAGAAGACCCCAAAAGTAAGAGGGCTGTCAGTGTTGCTAATTAGGCGCTATCCCTCATTGTCCGACCACTCTAAGAGGTTTTCCAGCACTTTATGCACATTCGAGAGACAGGAATCTCTGGAACATGATTGATAAACGGGATGAATTCTCTTAGGAGACTCCTCACCAGAAGGTCCTCCCATGCCATTTGTTTGTGCCCAGAAGAGATCCCCCACCTCTACACACTCACTGTTCATTAGGATTTCCTCTAGTGCACCAAAGATGTAAGAAATGGGCCTTTTGCAGCACATCTTCTGATGTGGGATGGGCAGTGCATTCGAGCCTCCGCCAGTCCACGCTAGCTTGCTGTTCCTTGATTCTTAGTTACTCCAGGAGCCCAGCTTTCCTGTGATAAGAGGGAGACATTAAGCGGAAGTCTGGAGAACCCCCATCTTCTGCCGAAAGCACGCACGCCACAAAGGTCAGAGCCTGATCCAAACAGATTTACCAAAATGTTCATGAACAATTTCCTGTGTCAGAAAAACGTTACATAAACAGGATTTGCTTTTTTTTGCCAATCATCATTTATTTTGCAAGAGTGCAGATTTCCAATGGTTTTAGAGATTTATCCTCACCTCTTTACCCTCTCCTTGACTCTCCCCTATGTTATTCTAGACGGCACTTCTCAAACTCCCATGGATGCTCCGCTAACCCCTGGCAGCATGTGGAACCAACAGAAGTCTTTACCCAGCAGCCTAAAGTAGCCCAAAGTTGCCTACATCACCGCGTATGCATGCTATTTACTGGCTTCAGCGTCCACTCCATAACCCATTCACCTCAAAGCTTTCTGATGCCCGCCTGGCTTCCCTCTACACTCCCACAGACGGCCTCCTGCCACCATTCTTGCGCTGGCGCACGGCCAATCTCTATCCAGCTAGTCCCTACCCTCCTCTCCTTCTGCCTGACCGCGGTCTTCCACATTTGAAAAATGGACCTTGCTTGCTGATAGAACCTGGTTTGCAGCTCAGTTAAACCTTTTGTATTTAATGATATCCTCTAGGTGATGCTCTTTTTACAATTTGTTTGTCTTCCATGAATGCGGGATTTGGTGAGCCTCAGGGGAGTTGCTAGGTCTGGAAAAGACCCGGGGCTAAGCTGATGTCGGAACTGTTGGGACTCGGGGCTAGCTAGTCTTTTGGCTGTAGCTCCTGAGATTCTATCCGGGGCTACAACCAAAAGATCAGTGGCTATAGCCCCCTTAGCCCCCCCCCCCTTAGCAACGCCCCTGATGAGCCTCATAAGCTTAAACTTGCCCGTGGTGATATCAAGCGCCGTACGATATTCAGCGTGCACCTATTGTGAGCTCAGGGGAGGATAGCTCAGGAGCAACCTGCTCGCCTTGGAATCAAGAAGATACGAAGCACCATAGGGTCGATCCCCGGGTCCGCGCTTAGAAACCACTGGGAATTAAGAGACGTTATAAATAACCTCTGATGTCATTCGCACACGTTACTCGCAATTTGATTCTATATTATATTTTGTCCCCTTACCGTTTATCTTTTGTAACATTGAGTCTAAGACATGCTTTTATTTTTCAGTAACACACTCTTTGCATTAACATTCCGTTCAGGGAAAGCTGCCTGTAATTGGGATTTCTTAAACTGTAAAACTGGCATTTTCAGAAATCTATTTTTCAGCTTTGAAATGAGCAAAACAGCGTAATCCCAAATTAGTGGCTAGGAATGCTTTGACCGCCGTTTTGAAATGAGAAGAATTTGGGGAAGAAGGGTTAGAGAATTCCCAAAAAGTTGCACCATCTGGTGATTGGTCACCTGCTAGTAATGTTGCAGGAACTGTCAAGATGCCACTGTTTTCGGTTGAGGTTTTCACATTCAGACGAGATTCACGGAAGTCCTAGTCACGCCACATTTGTCCATTGTAATTCAAGAGTTGTCTCGAGTTTGACCAGGGTCGGAATGGGGCATACAATTGTCGCGGGCACCAGCGAAAAGGTGTCCTACAGTTGCAAATGGGAATTCATTCCTTTTGTGACACTGTTTGAATAGTACCCAAGGGGGAGTTTTTTGATAAAATGTAATCCAAATTATGCATTTTCAAGAATATTTATTCAGCAGCACTGGTCAAACTACTAGCCGCCTAGTGAAGTAACTCACCAAACTGACCCACATTGGCCAAAAAAGTGGCCCACTTTGACCCAAGCCTTTTGCATTTTTGGTTCGGCCAGTTGGAGCCTGAGTTTGACAACTATATTCCAGAAGTCTCGAACTCCTCTGCCCATACTCAGTAGCAGATTTAAGGCAAAGGGCCATGTGGGCGAAACTACCCAGGCCCTGGGTGGGAGTGCCGTGTAGGCAGCGCACTCAGTGGAATGAATTAATGGCCGTCGCGAGTGCGAGAGTGGTGAACTTTAGAGTCGAATATTTAATGTTTTATAAGTGGTCTTTTTTACTATTGAAGTTGTGTGTTGAGGAGCAGGCCACTTCACCAGGTTTTTCCGGCGTAAAGGGATTTGGCCAGGATGACTCAATTTGTTCAAGCAGCAAGTTCTCCCTCTCCTTGCACTTGCTCGTCCCTTCCAAAATCATATGCTTCTCCTTCCAAAATCCCACTCTCTCACATACCCATTCCAAAATCTTCTGCGCTTCTCTTCCTATTCCATCCACTCCATATTCACCTTCCATAAGCCCCCAAACTCTTTTCATCTTCCATCCTTTTCACTTGAGCAGAACCATCTCCGGTTCTGGAAGCATCTCAAGACCTTCCTCTTTTCTTCTGCCTTCTCTCTTCCTCTTCCCTGCTGATCTCCCATCTGATACTGCACTGGTCACTTGGCTACCCTTTGAACTTCAGGCCCAGGTTCCTGCCCGCCCAGTTGCACACCTGCACTGCCTACTGGTGACCCTTTCACTTGGGTATGTATCTGCAACCCTACAGCCCCTTACCTGCACTTATCAGACGCTTGTTGTCTGCACTTAACCTTTGCACTGCCACCTGCTGGCCACACTACTTGTTTAAGATCCTGTGTCCTGCACTTGCTCCTCCTCCCCTTCCCCTGGCACTTTTCCCCTTCCCTCTCTGCTGCACTTGCGCTATCTCAATGACACTTGGCCTAGTAAGAGCGTTGTCTTGTCCTCCCTTTCACTCCCCTCCCTTGCCTCTTTGCCCCTTGAAACACTTGTGTACAGGCGCGTTATAAATGTCATATCATATCATATATCCATTACTCTCTTCATCATCCATTGGCTCCCACCCCCGCACCTTTCTTCCTCTCCATGTTTACCTTTCATAAGGCCCAGCCCCTCACCTTGCATCCACTTTCCTCTTCCCTATAGAGAAAAATGCGTTTGACCCAGCATGAAAAATGAAACCTCTACAATGCAGGCCCCAGAGCAAAAGTCTGAGAGGTGAATCCCAATGAATCATGCCCAGAGAAAAAATAATTAGCAATTTGTATTCAATATATATATATATATATATTAAAAAAATGTATCTGCATTGTTAAAGCACTCACATAGCCCAGGGGCATCGAGGCGCTATTACTTGAGGCACTGTTACTTGAATATGTCTTAGTTGCGTATTTATAATGCACTTAATACCCAGAGAATTCTAAGCGCAGACCCGGGGATCGAGCCTGTGTTGCTTCGTGTCGTCTTGTTTCCAAGGCGAGCACGTTGCCGCTGAGCTATCCTCCCAACAATATATGCATGCATTGCTCTATGAATCAGTACAACGCCAGAGCAAAATAGAGGCAAGTAAAGTAGTGTGGAAATATCAATCTGCTGATTTTCCCTCGACATCTGCTCTCCCCGTTCTCTTCCATTCACTCCCACTTAACTTCCCATCCCCACTGGTCTTTTATCCAGTCTCCTCACACTACCATTTTGGTGTACCACCACTCCTAGGCAGCACACGAGCATCTCCACTTCATCTTCTTGGCCTGGCTGGGTAGGAGCGTTGTTGATGCCTCCTCTCCCCTTTGAGGGCTCAGCAACGAGGGTCCTAGCACCTCTCCAATTTCAATGGCACTCTGCTCCAACAATGCCACGCTGAATACTTTGACTTTTTGGTATTTCTGATTGTCAACCAGATGTGTGACATTCCTGAAAATGGCCCTACCAATTGAGGTCTCCAAATGCTCTTACCACCAATGTATAAGTCAATATGTATCCATGTCTTACTGCCTCATCACTGTATCCACCTTTTTTATAGCAACTTATGTTCTGTGACCCCTAGCACCTCTGCACCCTGTAACCCGCACGTGGTGACTAGCTTGCTATCATTGTTGTCATCATCATTGTATCAGTTGTAAACAAGCCTGAAGTATACTTATCTCTGTTGCGCCCAGTTACCTAAGGGTTCGGAGCGCATCATAAAATAAATAAACAAACAAACAATACCTTCTGGATCTGTTAGACCCACCTGTGAATGAGTGGCGTTTATCCTCTGCAAAGCCTTTGCATCAAGCATTGGCAGGACAATTGCTTGGATGGTAGCTGGCAGGAAATGCTATGCTGTCCACCTCCGGCAGAGAAACGTACAATCTTACTTAGACATGCTTTGCATTTTCTTGCAAATTGGTGGCAGCTTCTGCTGTCATTTTCAGTCATGGCTTCTTAGCCACAAACACTTGAAACTGTATTTCCTGTGCTGGAAGCTCCGACTTCATGCAATTGATCAAAAACAGGATGTGCTCCATTAGGTTTGTTACCGGAGATATTGTCTGGGTGTTCTAAGACCTAAAGATCATATTGTCCAGGTAGATGGTCAACTGAACCTCCCCGGCTCCAAAAGGGCTGCCACCATGGCTTTGGATATTTCAGGGAAGACCATATTTCCACCGAGATATTGTCTGGGTGTTCTAAGACCTAAAGATCATATTGTCCAGGTAGATGGTCAACTGAACCTCCCCGGCTCCAAAAGGGCTGCCACCATGGCTTTGGATATTTCAGGGAAGACCATATTTCCACCCATGTGAACATTACAAAGCTCCCTAGTACCTCTTGCCTTTCAAGTCTATGTGGTCTATTCAACCAATCTCTTGCTTGTAAGAGATGCGTAGTAGCAGGGGAATTCCCTCCATTTTGAAGTGCCTCTATAGAACTTGTGAATGATGGCTCCAATCCATTGATTTTGGCTTGTAGCACCACTTTATTCTTCTTCTCAGAAACGCTTCTTGGCTGCAGGGTCACTGCCCAGTGCTATGCCATCTGCTGCCAACCAGCCTCTTAAACCTTTTCTCATTTGAGATAGGATATTTCTGGAAAGGAGGGCAACATGATGCATTTCCAGTCAATTGAAGAGTCGCCCTAAAACGGGTCTCCAACCTTTGGCTTTCCAGATGTTTTGGACTATAACTCCTATCCGCCCTATTCATCATAATCAATGGTGAGGGATCATGGGAGTCATAGTCAAAAACATCAGGAGAGCCACAGGTTGCAGACCCCTGCCCTAAACACTTCAATAAAATGTCTGTGAGCCTTAAAAAGAAATGCGGTCTCCCAAGCAGCTCCCAACTTTGCTGGCCCTGCTAAAAACAATCAAAATTATCTTCACTGAGGCATATGCCTTCTAAATTGGGGTGAATGTACTCACAGAATTCCTCATTTCTTTGGCAAAGTTGTCTCAAAAAGCATGCATTGCAGTCGCACATTGGTGGATGTTGTTTACCCTAGTATTCGTCTTTTATGAGAAAAAGTTTTCTGCACTGCGGAGACATAGTGCAACTTGCACTGTCTAGGTGGAAAATGACCTTTGGGGCCAGCCTTCGAAAATGTGCAGGTCAAAAGGATCCTTGGACCCTTCAGCTACCGCGTTTGACGGTGGGTCGACCAAGTCTCTGCCTTTATGCAGGCCTACCTCCAGACCAGTTATCTGCTTGCTTTAGGTTCCTTTACATGACTGGAGTTATAAGATATCATCCAGCCAGCTTTCCTCACATGAGAGGAGTCTGTGGGGCAGTTTCGTACCTTCTGGCCTGGAATTCACTGCATTTCCAAGTTGTGGTCAACCTGTAACAATGGCTGCCAGTACCAAGCTGGGGTTGGCAAATCAACTCCGGAACAAACCTTGGTTGGCTTTTCAAATTCAGGACTGAGGGACCAAATCTTGGTCAGTATAATGAAAAAGCCTTGTGCGATTATGCTAGCTTTAATTTAGTCTCAACCAATCCTCCCGGTTAGAGTACATGTTTGTGTTGTAGGAGGGATGTGCTGTGGCCACCCCATCGGACAGAGAGTCAGAGACAGGCCTGGACTGGTCCACCGGGATACCGGGAGATTCCCCGGTAGGCCACGGGCACCACGGGCACGTAGAGCCTTTTCTTGGGGAAAGGATACATACATGATGAATGTATGGCCTGGCCAACTGCACGGCCATCATCAAATCACGTTTGCTTCACTATATGTATGATTGCAAATTGCAATGTACATTTATTTGTACTTTTACTTTGTAATGTTACTTAAATGACTCTCTCTGAGACATCGTTTGTGTCATACCAGCCTCTTTGTTCTTGTGAGCATTTGCCGTTCGGGACGGTGCAGCCAGCCAGGCTGTGGTGGGCGGTGCACTGCCTGAGGATGTGGAGATGGGGGGATGGGGAGGGGGAGTGCAGAACAGGAGTCTGGCATCCAGATCCTGCCTGGTTGAGGTTTGCGGTGCGTCGCGCCTGCGCAGAGTGAGTGGACATCATAGGAAACGCACGTGCCCTAGTGTTCTGGTGCTGGCCATGCTCCGCCCTATCCACAGTCTTGCCAACTTCAGCCACTTCAAGCAGAGTCTGAGATCCTGCAGGTAACAGCTCTGGTGGCGCTTGGATTTTGGAGGTATTTGATTACTTAGTTCTCTCACCAGGTGTGTTTTTAACGAAAACTGAGCAATCAAAGGTCCGAGGTTGCCGGCAGAGTAAAGCATTAAGTGGCCGGCACACTATTGAGGCACAATGTGTAATGTCTCGGATAATGAAACGTTTTCTAAATATAAACTATGCTAATTGAAGCACAAGAAAGTCCATACATTTAAATAAGGCCATCGTGTGGGGGGCTGGGGGAGATTGCACATGGCAGACATGTGCGAGAGACTTTTTTCTTTGAGGGAGGGGGAGAATGTGAGGGTAGAGGCTGCTGCATTTTTGGTAATGGCTATGGAATATTTAAAATGATCACATTGGCTCACTCTGTCCTTTTGGGCAGGGCCAGCTGGGCATTGCCCCTCCCCCCCCCCAGGCTTGCTGAGCATCCAATCCATGGGCCGGGGCACCGATTAAATGCGCTAACATGTTTCCTGATGAACGTGGCAGTGGGTGACTTCCCTGGATTTACTATGAGTGGCGACCAGGCATAGCATGAACCCCAACATGAACTAAAGAAAGCAGGAGAAAATGAGTCTGTGATAACTCAACACCTATGGGAGAGGTTTGTCTTTGGCCAGCAAATGCATATGTTAAGTGACACAACATTTAGTTTATGAAGACTGATGTTTCCATAAGGGAAAATATAACTAAAATGGCATGGCCTCAGCGTGTCTTGATTCTGTGACAAAATCCTACATACATATATGACCACTTTAATGATTGCGTTTGGAAACGCCAATCCGTATGTAACTTTGCATTCTGGGAGTTGTAGTCCAGGGGTTTAATGGGAAAGCCAAGGACTAGAAGCACCAGAATATAAAGTAAATAAAGTTAAAACCAGGACCTGTATCAATGTCACCCGAATGGAATGGATAATGTTTGGCATCTATGTAGATAAACCAATAAAAAAGGGGAATGCGTACTGCACATTATCGAGGCTTGTACGTATTGTCCTCTGCACAGCAGAAAAAATAAAGTAACCCGAAACCTAAATGCCCAGTTAAAACCCTTTAAACTTTGTCAGCCATTGGACTCCCCATCCTCGCCCACAAGATATTGGGACCTACTTAATTTAAGAAATATACTCTCACCACCATTTCTGTGCAAAGCAACTTCTACTATTGCAGTAAGTCATGCGTCTTTCCCTGAGTTTAAGGGTGAAGTTCGCACTACATCTACATGTGATGCCTATGGTATGTGTGGATTATACGTGTACTTGACTTGTTCTATGTTTGTCACTGGTGCTGGCCGTGCTGTACCTGATTTGTGCGTGCTTAAGTGATTGGCAAGAGGGGTGCACAGATGTAGAGGTACACCCAACCCAAAATGATTTTTAGAAATTTGATTTTAGAAATCTATAAGAGTGTCAACAGTTGGGTGGCAGTTGATACATTTTTATGTGTGTTCCCTGCCACAGTTATTTGTACTCCACTGCCTCAAAATCCCTTTGGGTTGGGTGTATTAGAACATCTGTCCACCCCTCTTGGTAAGAGGGGTGCACAGATGTAGAGGTACACCCAACCCAAAATGATTTTTAGAAATGGAGGCAACGATGCAAAGCAAGTCTGTCCCTCAATTTATAAAATTCGTTTTCGGTTGGACGTATTTGTACATCTGTGCACCCCTCTTGGCAACAGGGCTTCTATATTTGTAATTCTATGCTTTTGTTGAGGCAATGCTAGTTCATCTTAGTGGGACTGTTATACTTTTGATGGGACAACATCAGCACTTCTCAGTTGAGCTGCTACACTCTTATTGACAAGGCCCCAGCACTTCTCAGCAGATTTATTTATTTAAATTTGAATTGGTTATTTGTTATGCACGTAATACCCAGAGGTTTCTAAGCGCAGACCGAGGGATCGAACCTGTGTTGCGTGGACCGAGGGATCAAACCTGTGTTGCTCCATGTCGTCTTGCTTCCAAGGCCAGCATGTTTCCCCTGAGCTATCCTCCCTAGACTCTGAAGATCTGAAGTACTTTTAATGATAGAGAACCAGAACTATTGAGCAAGTCTGATATCATCTTCATCATCATCAGAATAACTCAACACTGTCGTGGTTATACAAGAGCTAATATATTTAAAGGGATGGAATTACTCAGAATGTAGCAGCACTATTCAATAATCCAAAGTGCTTAAGCATAGTTAATGTGAAAATACTACACTTCTCACCGTTGGGACAGTACTGCCACTTCTCACAGAGGCTTTTAAATCTTTTATGGGGCAGCACTGGTCACGCCCACTGGACAGCTTCACTTTTAATGGCACTTCTCAATAGGGATGCTATACTTCAATAGGAAATGACCAACACTACCCCGAAGGGAATTGCATACTCTTGATGCCACCGAAGCAGCACTTCCACCCACCACAGCTGCTTTATTTTTTAATGGCACAGTTCGTGTACTTCTCAGGAACTCTGCTTTACATTTAAACAGACCAAATGGTCATTTCTCAGCAGGACTGCAGCACTATACCATTGTGTTCTGTATGTTGAGTGCTTCTTCACCACCAATGTGGGTTCATGGCACTCTCCCAGTGTCTAAATAGTAGATCTGGCTACATTCAATTGGCAACAGGCATGTCCCGAGCTGCCTGCTGTACATAAGCTGCCACTCAATGTTGGAAGTCGTGATGGGGCAAGGGATGCAAGGCTCGAGCCTGTAGGATAGCAGAATCAGCAGGGTCTTAAAACCTGCTCACTCAGTCTGGTGTGAGGGGCCATGATGCAACACGAGCCTGACCCCACATATAGGGGGTTGTTACCCCTTTATCTCTCCTTAATGAAAGAATGAGCTCTCTCAGACACAAGTTATCACCCCTGCACACACAATGAATGAATATGGTATGGATCTATAGATCGAGAAAACTGGAGTGAGAATTCAGAGTGTTTTAACAGAAATATAATTGTCTTCCCAGATGGGAGACTGACTCCATTAATATACATGGAGTCACTGAGATGACCAAGAGTGAAAATGTACATTCAGTTGTGAGATTACCAGCAACGGCTATACTATGCTCCAAGGAGTGAGGTGCCCACTCAATATATCACACTGTTTAAAGGTGTGAGACCCATCCTGAATGCTTGCCCAAAGAGCCTTGGCCAGAGTTTCACACTGAAGAAGTGAGCATGTGATCCGGGGTCTGCAGCCCACACACACGCATGGGATTCCCATGCACCGACTTGCGAGATTTGCACCAAATTAGTGAGATTGTGCTCCAAGGTAGGAGGCACACGCATAGTCTTTGCTCTGAGGTTTGACACACTCACAGGATGGGATGGCATTTCGTTCTCCCATCCTAGTTGTGTTGCTGTGCCTTTTGAGGGCTACTACGACCTGGATGATTATAGAGGGGTGGAGTAGGGGCAGTGTTGGCCTAATGGAATGCAACTGGATGGTTTAAACCTACTTCTTATTTGACTTTAGTATATGCAGTACATGCTAGCCAATGTTTCCCCTGTTCAGCACTCCCCTTCAGCTCCCTCGCAACAAGTTGGCGACAACGTGCACATGCGGTCATATAACCGCTGGTGATGTCACTTCCTATATTTGACCACCTCCCGGGAATTTCATAAATCGGCTCCCCTGGCCTCTAAATCTTTCCCCTGTTCCTCATGTATGTTTTGGGCCACTTTCAAGATAGACATGTGTCACCCTGTTTCTAAATTAAGGAGTTGCTGCTCTTTTTTCAAAGACCAATCCTCACGTTCCTATCTCTGGCTGCAATGGTTTCCTGCACTGGTCTGGCAATCCGTATGCTGTTTGGGATTGTGCACCAATTTCACCCAAAATTACAGAATTAGCTGCATTGTGTCTATTGGGTTGGCTGCACCTTCCAAAACTCAGGGATAAGCTTGGGTAATCTTCATTACTCCTGGTCCCATTCTTCATCATTATGGTACTTATTGAATGACATCCTACTTCTCACAGAACACCTTTTCTTTTCTATAGCCCCTCTCTATCACAGCCCAGGGTATAAAGCAACTATGTTCTATAATCCTCCAGCCTATACCAAAGGAGCCGGGGGATCTTGCCACCAGGGAGGGAAAGGAGAGGAGAGTGTTGGTATTATGACAAGGAAGACTAGGAGTAATGAAGATTAACGTAAGTAATCGGAGCATTACCGCTGTCCCTCTTCTTCTTCAGAGTACTTAATTACTGAAGGGATCCAAAGATTGGACAGGCACAATATACTTGCACCAAAAAGGAATGACCTCCCGCTTGCACAGTGGAAGCACTGGCCATTCCATGGAGAATCTCGTATACAAAGTCCCCCTCCCACGCAAACTAAAGAAAAGGGGAAAGGGGAGTATGGATGACATCTGTCACAGTAATCCCAACAGAGGGGCAAAAAGGCAGGCTCTATGGATACAGGTATCCAGGCAACTCAGCAGGACTACTTCAGGTTAGTAGACCACACACAGACAATTTCAGAGAATCAGAGAACTCTGAGGGGAAAAAGGCATTCCCAGGCCAACTTCTAACTCTAGTCCCTGAAAGCAAACATAGCAAGACAGGGGCCCAGTGCTCCCTTTTGCATAAAAGGGAAATAACTGCAACTCTATGATCTGCATCTGGGACTCCTTATCCGATATTACCCCACCAGCTACTGGCCTGCGCTAGTCAGAGTCTGGGTCTGTCCAACTGTTGGAAAGGTGGAACTAAGGGGCTTCAAAAAGGCTGCTAGGGTCCCGGGGTGTTGACCGAGCACCTGGACAGTCCCCCTCAGATGCTACTGTTACTGACCCTCTCCCTCCCGTGTACCCACCACAAAGGGAGCAATGTCCATCAAGGAGAGTAAACCCCCTAAACAAGGAGGCTGTGACAAAGACTTCCTACACAGAGACTGATGCTTCAAAAATAACCAACAAGTAATCCTGTCCTCCAGACTGCACCCACTGTAGAGGCATCTGAGGTGGGCTAAAGAAGAGGATACTGAAAGTGAGAAGAGCCACCAGATTCAGACCCACATCCACAACTTCTAACATGTCACCCGAGTTGATCCTACTCGCTACCACAGAACCCATAAGATCCAAGGTTTGGAGGAAAGAGATGGCCTAGCAGGGTTGGGCTGGCCTATAGGGAACTCTGGGCCTCGTGTGTGCTGTATTTCCAAATGTTCTCATAGGAGAGGGTTTGGCCTTGCTGAAAATGTGTAATATGGGGCCACTTTGGAAATGCTTTTCAGGGCCTCTTTTGTTTCCCAGTCCACCCCTGGTCAGAGAGATCTTACCTATCAAGCAGTTGTCAGTCGGATTTGTCTACCGCCAGGAAATATTTTTTTTTAATGGGGTATCCATAGCCTGATAACATATAAACATTGCCCTGCCATTGGGGGGCTGCGGGGGTATACGAACGACACACCCCTTTATCTTTTGGGTCCATGGAGGCCAGAGAGAAGTTTCTGTATTGTTATTGTGTCCATTGGTTTTCTGGGACAGAGAGTTCCTTGACTGTAAGCACCTGCCTTTTCTTTCTGAGGATTTGCATGGTCGCTTATAAACCCAGGGGTCCTTTCCTTGAGTAAGAGTTCCTGATGCTCTGGTGCTGCTTCCGCCAACAGACTTCGTTTTAGGGTGTGCCAGCTTTGTATCCTTATGTCCATCAGTCCCATGGCCACCATTATGGTCCTTTGTACTAAATCTCCTAGAGAGGTGCCTAATGCCATCTTGAATTTCTTCTTCCAGTATTCCTCTGAGGGCATCTCCTCCTCAGACTCGAAGGTATGAATCTCAGAGGCTCACCTTATGACATAGATCTAAGCAGCATGTCGGAGGACTTATAATCATTGTTGCACATTCAATAAGGTGTGAGGATAGCTCAGGAGCAACACGTTTAACTTAGAAGAAAGACAACGCAGAGCAGCACATGTTCGAATCCGAGTCTCGCGCTTAGAGACTGGTCTCCAGTATTCAGTGTATTAGAAAAGATTAATTAATAGTCTTTTTTTGTGCATATTTTCTTTAATCCTTTCCTGCCCTTGATTTCTTTTTGCTATATAAGTGGACCATATTTGTCAAATGTACTCAGCTGGGGCAACCTTTGCCAGGTTCCCTTTCTATTTGCCACCATGTATCTCCCCAGGGCAGCACTACAATTATAACTGCTCGATCATGAACAGTGCTCCTTACCACTGCCAGAAGCACATGTGTAAAGGACCATCTCATGCATTTGGCATCATCTAGGCACAGGGGAGCCATCCTTAGCACGTGCACAGGCAATAATATACTCACTCTGATGGGGAAGGGAATGAGCTAGGAGGACGAGGTTGCAATGAATAGGCCCCAGGATTCCTCACTGGTTCAAGCCCAGGGATGTAGAAGGCATCAGCAGGAGATCTGGAAGTTGGGGGAAAACTCAAGGGGGCTTCTGCAGCTTTAGTAAAGCTTGATCTGGTGAGCCCCACCATGCAGTGTATGGCAGCACCCCACTTTCCTCAACGGGTGACGACCAGCCTGAGTGATGAACATCACTAACTTGTTCAGCAATTCTAGCAGTTAAGAGAAAATGTTGTCAAAGCTCAACCAATCATTAGAAAGGTATATAAAAGCAGAAAGGACGGAAGTGACATCACAGGGAGGAGAATGTGTTTTAAGGGCTGTAAACAGAGATCTAGTTATGCTGGTGGATTCTTGTATTACCACGTATCATGCGGGTGTTGCTTTAATTTGCTTTACTTTATTCTTTTATAGCATGCAAAACCATGGACCCGTAGGTGCCAATACTTAAAAACATCTAACAGGTCAACAATTAACAAGATAACATAGAGGGGAGTCCAGAGAGGAGCGAGTTCATTTAAAAAGCAAAGTTTTGAGTTTCTTCTTGAAAAGTACTGTTGATTTTATGTCCCTCAATTCTGGCGGGGGAGACCATTCCAGGCTCCGGGAGCCGCATTCAAGAATGCTCCTTTACTGGCTTTAATGGTATTACATTTGGGTAGTGTCAACTGATCAGTCTTATTAGATCTAAGAGATCATACATGAACGTTCTCTTCAATTAGGGCCTGTAAGTATGCCAGCGTCATGCATTTATTAATCCTCATTGTTAGTACATATTAAAGATAGATAATGCCTGATCTGGAACCTTGGGTCTTGCAACAAATGTGTGTTCTGAGCACCACGCACATGCACACTTAGATGCACACAGTGCTTTTGGAGCGCAGGCTCGCATGGCCTGCCATTCCACTAACCTCAAGCTATTCTGTGATGAAATTTCCAAGTGCAGAAGTCGCCATTACTACTCAGTCACGTAGCCTATAGGTGAGGCCATGAATGGGCAATACCTATGACCACGTTTTCCCATCTGTAGAAATCCTTTTTACAGTTACTTATAATCTCTGTGACTCCGGGTGTATCAACCTGTTCCACAGGGGCCCACAGCTGAAAAACATGGCAGAGGTCTTTCCGGAATTAATACATTGTGGGACCCATTGTGTTTGGCCCCTTGTGCTGCACTGGGAAGGTGTTGCCCCTGTAAGGGTTCAGAAGTAAGACTTTAACACAAAGGGGTGGTTATTAGAAACATTTATTCACGCGAAAAAGTGAAAAGGGCATCCCATCTTGCCTTAATTCTAAGAGGTGTTTCCCTGTCTCAACTGAAATACCTAGTGTCAGAATGTCCAAAGCAAAAGTCCCAATGTCAGAATCCTAAGTCTGTCCCTTACACTCTAAGTTTTAAACTAAATGAAAAGAAGGTCTTTCTGGCTCAAAAGGGGCGACTCCCTTCCCCTGAGCAAAAGACAGTTCTGGAATCTTCACATCCTGAAGTTTTGGGCAATATCTCCCTTCCCCGGCCTTGTTCAGGCTTGAAATACAGTTCAGCAATTGCTGGGGAAACTCTGTTCCCTGGTAGGCCCGTCTCAGGCTTCTTTTCTGCCTCTGGGTCCCAGACCCTAAAGGGCAGACCTAGTTCATTTTCACCAGGTACAGTTACAAAGAAAGGTAACTTGGGTATGTTTCCAAACTGAGGTGGGTCCCTGACCCTGGTTGGCAGACCTAGCTTCCTCCTTCGAGTTACTGAACCAGAAATGAATAGCCTGGATGCACTCCCAAGCTGTGGTGGGTCCCTGACCCTGGTTGGCAGACCTGGTTGCCTCCTTCCAGGTACTACACCGGAGAAGAATAGCCTGGATGTACTACCATGCTGTGGTGGGTCCCTGACCCTGGTTGGCAGACCTCGTTTCCTCCCACCAGGTACTGCGACAAAGAAGAATAGCCTGGATGCCCTCCCAAGCTGTGGTGGTTCCCTGACCTTGGTTGTCAGACCTGGTTGCCTCCTTCCAGGTACTACACCGAAGATGAATAAACTGGATGTACTCCCACGCTGTGGTGGGTCCCTGACCCTGGTTGGCAGACCTAGCTTCCTCCTGCCAGGTACTGCACCAAAAGAGAATAGCCTGGATGCACTCCCAAGCTGTGGTGGGTCCCTGACCCTGGTTATCAGACCTGGTTGCCTCCTTCCAGGTACTACGCTGACGAAGAATAGCCTGGATGTACTCCCACGCTGTGGTGGGTCCCTGACCCTGCTTGGCAGACATTGTTTCCTCCTACCAGGTACTGCGACAAAGAAGAATAGCCTGGGTGCACTACCAAACTGTGGTGGGTCCCTGACCCTGGTTGGCAGATCTTGTTTGCTCCTACCAGGTACTGCAACAAAGAAGAATAGCCTGGATGCACTACCAAACTGTGGTGGGTCCCTGACCCTGGTTGGCAGACCTGGTTACCTCCTACCAGGTACTACAATGAAAAATAATAGCTTGGATGCACTCCCAAGCTGAGGCATCACATACAGACTTGGTATGGTATACTCCGCTGCCAAGTACTGCATTTATTGTATGTCACTCTCACAGTTCTCTTTTTATGGGTGCGCATCCCAGACTCGCACTGCAGGTTTCTGCCAGTACCCTGCTAAACTTGCTTCTGTGCTCTGGCAAGTATTATTCTTGTGATTAGGCTTTCTGAATGTCTTTTGACTTTCAACACGGTCCGAGACCCAATCATGTGGCTTATTAGGCTTACTTGTCTCCTCGAATTGCCTCTGACACTCTACAGCCCCCAGGCACCTCCCTGTACATCAGCATATCTTATTTTGTGGTCCGGAATGTTCTTCGGACATCCTATGTGCCTGCCATCTTCAGTGGGGCTTCCCCTGCTTTCTTCGCTCGTCTCCAGGCGCCTGCAGCTCCGCTGCGCCTGCTTCTTCCTTGTTGGCTTGGGCCCATTCCTCCACAGGTGCCGACCTTAGTGGATGTCAGGGGCATACCTGACCAGCTGGACCGCGATCTTGTTCTTGCTCGGCTCCCTGGTCTGTCTGTCTCCTTCCTTGAGCTTACTCCATCTCACGGGTCCTTGCAGAGCACGCTTGACACTTTGTCATGTCCTTCTTTGCTTTCAACTCATCTTCTTCCAGTCGGCTGTTGAGAACCACTAAAATGGTGAAAGTGGTTCTGGTAAGTACTCTGTACTGCTCGGTGCCTCCACCTCGTCCCAGTACTGAGTGAGTTATGATGTTGTAACTCACTAGAGATCGTCCTTGTCTCAGTACTCACTACTTTTGTTTTACTACAGAAATACATGGTATAGGAGGGTAGGGGTCAAGAGGGAGGAGGTGAAGAAGAGTTGGGGGTGTTGTAGGGGTACCACATTCTCCTGATATGCTCATCACTGGTCCCAAAGTGGGCTCCCCTCCCATGAGAACTGCCCGATAAGTAGCACATCCCGCCAGGGGGTCTATGTGTGTGTATATATATATATATATATATATATATATATATATATATATATATATATATATATATATATATATATATATATATATATTATGTTAAGTTGCACTACTAAAAACCTATACAATTCAGTAAAAAAAACTTTGTTAAGGGCACATTATGGTTCTAGGTAAAATCGAAAAAACCCTGAAATTCGCCAGTTATGGTAGGCTAAGCAACCATACCTGCCTGCACCACTGTGCACTGCTAACACTAACACCCAGGACATGAAAGATGGCATCACAAATGTCATTGATGACATCACTGATGATATCACATGTGTAGCCCCTTTGTTTTTGTTCACTGCCATATATATATATATATATATATATATATATATATATATATATATATATATATATATGTGTGTATATTCGTTAAAAAAAACGTTGTTAAAGGGACGTTATGGTTCAAAGTAAAACCGAAAAACCCTTGACATTCGCTAGTTATGTTAAGCTAAGCAACCATAACTCGCGCCACCTACGTGCATTGCTAAGACTAACACCCAGGACATCAAAGATGACATCACAAATGTCATTGATGACTGGAAACGGTGGACAAAGTGCCAGCAGGGCAAGTTATGAGGGCAGTGGTCGAAGTGTACGAAAAGAAGTAGTGGAACTATGTTCCCTGCTGGCCTGTCCCGCTCGCCACACACCCCATCACCACGTCGCCTCCCACACACAATGCACACCCCCAAACACTTACACCTGCTGTTTAAGGGAACATTCAGTGCATTGCACTGAAAGTGCACATTTCAACTTCTTCCTACACTTTTATTTTAAAACGAAACCATTCCGGAATGGTTTCTTTTTAAAATAAAAGTATAGGAGCTGTAAAAAGTAATTTAAAAAAGTAGAGGAGCACCGCTCCCACCCGCTCCCGCCCGCTCCCGCTCACTTCGACCACTGTATGAGGGCAATGGAACCGAAACCGAAAGTGCATAACAAGGTCTCTGCATCATTACCCCCCCATTCCACTCCTAAAATGGGGGATGCAAGCCATTTGCAATGTACATTTCCAAAGCAGTAACCCGT
Source organism: Ambystoma mexicanum (assembly GCF_040938575.1). NCBI lineage: Eukaryota > Metazoa > Chordata > Amphibia > Caudata > Ambystomatidae > Ambystoma > Ambystoma mexicanum. The sequence goes on along the minus strand of NC_090923.1, from coordinate 1,209,484,213 downwards.
GGTATTAAAACAGATGATTTTGTGTCTTGAAGCGGGCCGCCACTGGCGTCCTGCTTTAAGAAATAAAATCCTCTTCCAAGATGGCCACCATAGAAAGGGAAGCCGGGTGTTGCCTACATAGTCCTTCTTCGCTTTCCATTGCAGTCTGCAAAAAAAAATGGAAACTGTGTGACCATATTGCCATGAGCACATTTGTATTACCATTGAAATGTATGGTTATGTGCAACAAGTTTACCAAAAAGCCAGTCCCAGGTCAGGTGGACATAGCCACTGTAATGCTATCTTTTCTCCGTTCTGGTCATGGCCAGTAGCCACATTGTGCACATCATGACCGTATACCATGACACTGACACTGTGGCCACTAGCCATAGGTACAGCCTACCCCTCAGCCATTGAAGTTGTATCGTTGTTTTTTATTGAAAGAGCGGCACTTGTCAAACACCAAAACACTGCAACATCTCCAACACCAGGCTTTTCGGGCGTTACCAATCTGCCGTAGACACATTTTCAGTAAATGCACCAAGTTTTTTTCCCCAAAACTGTCAAATGACTGCCCAAATGATTTGTCATATTACGTGTGGAAAAAAATCCCAACAAACTCTGTGGCCTCAATCGCAATCATGACGTATTGAAACCATGAGCATTAGCACTCACCTTCGTACACATATTTTCATAAGGAGCCCAGGTGGAATGGTCAGAAGATATGATTGTACCGAGGATGCAACCATGTATGTTTGCAGAAACATTGATGTATCACAAACATTTGCAGTGTACCTTACCTCATTTTTCCTCTTTGACAAACATACTAAATCTGACAGCAGAGCGTGTTCATCCTGTGCTAATCTTCGCCATTGCTGCACCTGGCTAACATAAGTGGCCCTGACATCAATAAAGCATATTGACCGCCCTTGACCCTCACATAACCAACCCTAGTGATATGCAGTACCTTTCTCATTGATGATCCTCTCCAGCATAGCCAAATGCGCTCATAAGCACCTACTTGCCGTGACGCAGCACCTGAAAATTAACACACAGGAACGTACAACGTAGCACGTGACATTTTTAAGTAATAAACTCGTTTTTAAAAGAAACAGTAACATTTTTGAATTTCTAAAGTACTTTTATTTCACAATAAACTGTGCAAGAACATCGGAGTAATCCCATTTTCAATCACATAATAAATTTGTTTCTTCGGTCGTCATCGAAAATGTTAATGGTGAAGCACACGTTGTTTTTTTTCCAAACACAAATTATGCGTTTTCGATAAAGCAACCCCTTTGTTTGCACAATGATTGTCAAAACGTCACCATGGCCTTTTGGCTACACCACCGTAAAAGAGGTCATGTTACTCCTAATAGACACTTCAGCGTATGGACAAAGTGGGCCGGTGCGATCATCCCACAGAATTATTACGGGCAGGCAGGCGGTCACCAGCAGCTGCATTTGGTGGCTGAAGAAGCCATCACTCGGCATCTGGAAACCATGATATGCACAGTATGGAAGGATGTATCTGGTCAGGAAAGTTTAAAGAAAACACGTATCAATAACCAACCTTTACCAAACAATTTAAAAAAAGAGAAAAAGAACGTAGGAACTAAGACACAAATCGAAGTTGCCATACATAAAATTTTAAGTAAATAGTAGGTTTCAACATGGGTATAGCTAGTGACAGGCGAAAAATGCCAACAATTTGCACTCTCTATAAGTTTAAAAAAATGACAACTACACACAAAGATACTATTGCAGGTACCAAGGCAAAAGTAATGTGCAAGCATTTACAAATGCCACCTCGAGATTTCAGAAAAGGCCAACAGAACGTGCAAAGTGATACAGCAACGGATATGGCCAAACATGACATTTTAAAGGGAAAATATTAGCGTTCAACAAGGGTGAATGAACGCATAGCCTGAGCACGTGGAGAATCTGCACTCTCGGTAAGGGGGAAAAAAATAACAACTACATAGAAAGGTAATACATCAGTAATATTGTCAAAAATAATGTTCTGGTAATATAAAAATTCAAACTCAGTGCGGTGTGCAGTCGTCAAAATTAAACTTACATGATATGTACCACCTCCATTGGTTTAGGTAAAGTCAGACAGCAATGTTTTTTGGCTAAAAGAATCTTCGCGAAGTGATATTTCATGTGCCTTACAAATGTTTTTGAAACATAACCTTATCAAATCGGATGTCTTGCAAACTTTCACTCCCTGCATTCTTACTGAGTTTTACCTGTAGCTCAAGGTAAAAAAACAATGGACCCTTATGGGTTCAGTTGGATGCATGGCCCTACTGTGCTGGAAACCAAAAAAGCAAAGCAAGTGACCTTCACTCAGAATGCAAATACATTCTCACTTTACAACAACATATCAGAATCCATTCATGAGAACCGCTACTCCCATACACGTGCTGAACCACTGTTGGCAGCAAATAGTGCAGGTGGCTGTCTCAGATTTTAAAATGTAGGACGCCAGTCTCACAGCAATAGTATTGTTAAAACGTTGCAAGACAGACGCAGTGATTCTTCGCCGTATAGTGAGCATCTACTGCCACTTTACCGTAAGACTTTGGTGACATCAAAACACCACTTTTTGACTTCCTGCTGCCACAGCCCATCGCAGCCTCAGTAACGCTCACCTTCTGAAACAGTGTTGCATAAGTGTAACAAGTGCAATGCTGGCTGCATTTTTATGTGTTAGGGGCGATGTCCGCGTACACCAAAACACGAACGAAAGATGGCGGCCGCAGCGAAAGAATCTCACGCACTTCACGCTGTTCTACAACCAATCAGTAAAGGGGCCACATGTCTGCAGACATGGAAGCCATCCAAAAAGTGCTCTTCCTATGGAAGCAGCAACTTAACCGTAACTGCACAGCCGCGGTATGCTGCAGTGGTTGTGGCCAGAGCCTAGAGTCTTGGGTGTAAGGCCATAGATATTTCAATGTATGGGTGTGCAGTATGTGAAATCCATAGTGGCCTATAACTCCAGTGTTTATAGCTTTGTTTTTGGGTGCATGGCCTTCGGCTATGCACCCAAGACTCTGGGTCCTGCCCACAACCACCACAGAATATCACACCAATTGTGGCTTTCAACTGCACTACGTACAAATTTGGTCTTGGGTGCATGGCCTTCGGCCATGCATCCAAGACTGTACGTCCTTCCCACAACCACCTCCTTCATGGTCGATAATACGGGTGTATATAAAGCTGTGATATGCTGCAGTGGTTGTTGCCAGGGCCTAGACTCTTGAGTGTATGTCCATAGATATTTTAATGTATGGATGTGCAGTGGTAAATAATTGCAGTGCTTATAACTTTGTTGTTTAGTGCATGGCCTGGTCTATCTATAGCTGTGACATGCTGAAGTGGTTCTGCCCAGAAGCTAGAGGCTGGGGTGTAAGGGCATAAATAGTTGAAGGTGTGGATGTGTAGTGTATGAAAACCGTTGTGGCTAATAACTCTAGGTGCTGGCCACAACTACCACAGCATATCGCACCCATAGTGACTTATAGTTTCTCTACCTATCATTTTCATCTTGGGTGCATGGCCTTTGGCCATGCAACCAAGACTGTAGGGCCTGGCCACAACCACCGCAGCATATCGCCCCTCTGGTGGCGTATAAGTGAGGAGCACACTCATACTAATAAAAATGTAAAGTACGGCATGTACCCAATTTTAATGTTCGCTGACACCACGCATGTCCTTAGAATACTTTCAAGTTGCCTGCGCACAGCACGGACTGACGTACTATCCTTATGAGTCCCCTCATTTTCAGTGCTTACAAACATTCCGGACAAGGCGGGCATGGGGAATACATCATGAACACAGTTTCGGAAACAGCATTTCGTCTCTGGTCGCCGACGCGCTGTCGGCGGATCCAAGATGTTGGCGCATTCAAACAACCTGACGCACATCACGGCTCACTGCAGCCAATCGGCAGAGATGTCGCGTGTCCGCGGTCAAGACGTCAGCCCCTTAGCCAATCAGTATCCTGTGCGCGGAGGGAACAGGGGAGTGTGACCGCGGAGCAGACATAGATATCACTAATTTTTAGAGACATACTTTTCGATCGTTTTAAAGGAAACTACTGGACGGATTGTCACCAAATTTATAAAAGCACGCTTTCGGGACCAAGCCCCTGCCGCAAACTTGGTGAAAATCCATCCAGCGGTTTGGCCTGTAGGCGTGCACAAAGTTTTTCCCCCATTCAGTCTCTGGGGAAAAAAAGACGTTTTGGGACCCCCCCTATAACTTTTCCCCCCCTGGACCAAACATCACCAAACTTTGCAAATTCAGAGTGGGCCATATACTTCTTTTGCAAAGTTTCAAGAGGATTCGTCCAGGGACAGTGGAGTTATAAGCTGCCCAAAAAGTCCTCGTCCTGTGGAAACAACAACTGAACCATAACTACACAGCCACTAAAGTGGCTGTGTAATTATTTGAAAAGAATGTACAAAACAGTTAAGGCTAAACCAACACAAATGTAAAGTCTACAAACATTAGAAATGATAACACAAAGGTAACACCATGATAACTTGATCAATGAATCTTTCATATTAAAATCAAATGACATGGTAACCTTAACTCTCCCTGTATTTGGTTTGCAAGGTTTTACTTTTGCTATCAAAAGTTTATAGTGAAAGTAATGTAATGTACTATGTGAACAGAAACATGTTAAACTGTATTTATGTTTTTAATGTGTATTACAATTGTGCTACTTTTGTTAGTATTTTCATTTTGTCTTTTTTTACCAAATTTAATTTACCACACATATTACATGTTTGCATTTTTTGTATGCATAGTATCATATGTATTGTACTTTGGATGTTACTAACTTTGCACATTATACATGTGCATACATTGATGTAAATGTTATTATGTTTTTACTGTATGTGATATTTTAATAGTTTTTAGTATGTTTTATTTTTGTTATCTTCATCGTTTGATAAATGCAATGATTACATATACTATGTAAATGTATATTTGAATGTGTGTGTATATTTTGTTATTGGAAACTAACGGTTAATTTACTTTTATTATTTAAAATGTTTTCTGTGTATTTTATTTCTAAATGTAACTTTTTGAAGGAATCCTGCTTGTGTATATTATAATTTCAGTTTATTATATAGCAAATTGGTATTACAAAAACATGTTATACTTTAACAGTTATTATAGGTGTACATTGAATTTGCATTTTAATAGTTTTGCATTTTATACAGTCATTTGTTTGCAAGCGTATAATTATTACTTGATAATATTACATGCTTTTAAGTTTGTTGTCAAGTTAGTCCAACTCGTGATCAGGAGGCCTGGTAGAAGAACTCGAAGAGTAGCTGTTGAGTTCTTCCTACCAATGTGTCCCTTTGTATTTCCAAAATAAACTACAAAGGAACCAATTAGTCGAAAGATGGATCTACTGCAGCAGCTGGAGATGGACACAGACACCGTGGAGTGTAGACAAGGCAGCCGATCTGGGAACACTGCAGTGTGTGTTGATGTAAATGGAGAATGTGGCAATGGGCAGACACTGGGAAGGCACTACTGAGAAAACTATGCAAACCCAACCTATACCTGACTCACGACGAAACGAGGACGCCTAGACGGGATTTGGCAGTCTCTAGTCCACAGAGTACCCCGACGAAACAAGGACGCCTAACGATCTGAGCGCAAGGTGTCAGTCTCTTGTTTGTGCGCTATTCTCTTGGGTATGCAGATTCACTCAGGTAAGGTGATGATGATGCCACAGTGTATAGAATCAGGTTGTTGTTCCTTTTGACCCGGCGTGATGAATCCGAAATGTTAAAGAAGGATGAATTCCACTTTGTGGCAAGGCAGGTCAAAGAGTGTTCTGGGGTTCGGCAGTATGCGAACATTAGAGGCAGAACTGCAGGCAAGGCAGGTCAAACAATGTTCCGGGGTTCGGCAGCATGCAGACAGTATAGGCAGAACAGAACGGCAGGCAAGGCAGGTCAAACAACGTTCCAGGGTTCGGCAGCGTGCGGACAGTATAGGCAGAACAGAACGGCAGGCAAGGCAGGTCAAACAACATTCCGGGGTTCGGCAGCGTGCGGACAGCATAGGCAGAACAGAACAGCAGGCAAGGCAGGTCAAACAGCGTTCCGGGGTTCGGCAACGTGTAAACAATCCAGGTGCAGAAAAAAAAGGAAACAAGGCGTTTAAAGAAACACAGACTGCGGTCAAAGGCCAAAAAATGAACAGGCGCAGCCAAGGGGGACAAGACATGGGAATGAGAGCTTGCTGTGATTCAGACGAAAATCAGAAGCAGCGAGTACGGCTACCCGGAAGCGTTATAACGGGTAGCCGTGACCTCATTTGGCTGCTGCTCCTCCCTACAGCGCGTTAGTCTTGCTTGTGGAGAGGACGCCATAGTCGCCATGGCAACATTGCAGCACAGGTTTGGAAAAGGCATTTTGGCTTTTTAACAGAGGAACAGAGTTTCCTTGAAATGTGCAAGGCCCGTTGTCGAACACTTAGGGCTGGATGTTTTGTGGTAATCTTGACAGTTGTGGGTGAATTAAGGTTACCATGATATTTGATTTTAATATAATATATTTTGTTATTGGTCGATGAAGTTTATTATGTTGTTATCTTAATGTTATCGTTTCTATTGTTTGCAGATTTTAAGTTTTTATTGGTTTAACCTTTACTCTTTTGTAAAATCTTTTTTTCCCAAATAGTGTCTTACTTTATTGATGGTTATGGGATTGTTTTTGATTTGTAATATATATACTCCCCATGTCTGTGCACATTTTTTATACATACTGACAGGGTAATTCATAGAATTTCGCAGAAAAGTGTCGCAAGCGGCTGGCGCAGAGTGTCCGCGTGCGATTGTCTGCGCCAGGCACGTGCGCTAAAACCGATTTCCGCGCACAGCGTATTCATGGATTTTAGGCTCCCAAACCAGCCGTGGCGCAGAGAATCGCAGCGACCCTGCAGCAGCGCCAGTAACGCCCCCACACCACGGGGGACTACCCTGCACCCCTGCTCATGTCCCGCAGGCAGCCCATCCACCATGGGCATGCCCCCCAGCCAACCCACATGTCACCTTGCACTACTGATCAACAATGCATGTCTCCCACCACCCCCACCCCCCAGCAGTGCAGGGGCACCCTCCACCAGGCCCCCACTCATGTCTCCCACCCACCCCCACCCCCCAGCCACCATGGGCAGCCTCCACCAGGACTCCACTCATGTCTCCCACCCCCCACCCCCCAGCCACCATGGGCAGCCTCCACCAGGCCTCCACTCATGTCTCCCACCACCCCACCCCCCAGCAGTGCAGGGGCACCCTCCACCAGGCCCCCACTCATGTCTCCCACCACCCCCACCCCGCAGCAGTGCAGGGGCACCCTCCACCAGGCCCCCACCCATGTCTCCCACCCACCCCCAGCCACCATGGGCACCCTCCACCAGGCCCCCACTCATGTCACCCACCCCCCCACCCCCCAGCATCCAGAGGCAGAGTCCACCAGGCCCCCACTCATGTCTCCCACCACCCCCACCCCCAGCAGTGCAGGGGCACCCTCCACCAGGCCCCCATTCATGTCTCCCACCACCCCCACCCCCCAGCAGTGCAGGGGCACCCTCCACCAGGCCCCCACCCATGTCTCCCACCCACCCCCACCCCCCAGCCACCATGGGCACCCTCCACCAGGCCCCCACTCATGTCTCCCACCCCCCCACCCCCCAGCATCCAGGGGCAGCCTCCACCAGGCCCCCACTCATGTCTCCCACCCCTCCCACCCCCCAGCAGTGCAGGGGCAGCACCACCAGGCCCCCACACATGTCCCCCTGCACCCCCACCCCCCAGCATCCAGGGGCAGCCTCCACCAGGCCCCCACTCATGTCTCCCACCCACCCCCACCCCCCAGCCACCATGGGCACCCTCCACCAGGCCTCCACTCATGTCTCCCACCCACCCCCCAGCCACCATGGGCAGCCCCCACCAGGCCCCCACTCATGTCTCCCACCCCCCCACCCCCCAGCAGTGCAGGGGCACCCTCCACCAGGCCACCACCCATGTCTCCCACCACCCCCACCCCCAGCAGTGCAGGGGCACCCTCCACCAGGCCCCCACCCATGTCTCCCACCACCCCCACCCCCCCCCACCCCCCAGCAGTGCAGGGGCAGCCTCCACCAGGCCCCCACTCATGTCTCCCACCTCCCCCACCCCCCAGCCACCAGGGGCAGCCTCCACCAGGCCCCCACTCATGTCTCCCACCACCCCCACCCCCCAGCCACCAGGGGCAGCCTCCACCAGGCCCCCACTCATGTCTCCCACCCCCCACCCTCCAGCATCTAGGGGCAGCCTCCACCAGGCCCCCACTCATGTCTCCCACCCACCCCCACCCCCCAGCCAGCAGGGGCACCCTCCACCAGGCCCCCACTCATGTCTCCCACCACCCCCACCCCCCAGCAGTGCAGGGGCAGCCTCCACCAGGCCCCCACGCATGTCTCCCACCACCCCCACCCCCCAGCCACCAGGGGCACCCTCCACCAGGCCCCCACTCATGTCCCCCTGCACCCCCACCCCCCAGCATCCAGGGGCAGCCTCCACCAGGCCCCCACTCATGTCTCCCACCCCCCAACCACCATGGGCACCCTCCACCAGGCCTCCACTCATGTCTCCCACCCACCCCCACCCTCCAGCCACCATGGGCAGCCCCCACCAGGCCCCCACTCATGTCTCCCACCCCCCACCCCCCAGCATCCAGGGGCAGCCTCCACCAGGCCCCCACTCATGTCTCCCACCCACCCCCACCCCCCAGCCACCATGGGCAGCCTCCACCAGGCCCCTACTCATGTCTCCCACCACACCCACCCCCCAGCCAGCAGGGGCAGCCTCCACCAGGCCACCACTCATGTCTCCCACCACCCCCACCCCCCAGCCACCAGGGGCAGCCTCCACCAGGCCACCACCCATGTCCCCTATCACCACCCCCCCAGCAGTGCAGGGGCACCCTCCACCGGGCCCCCACTCATGTCTCCCACCACCCCCACCCCCCAGCCACTAGGGGCACCCACCACCAGGCCCCCACTCATGTCTCCCACCACCCCCACCCCAGAGCCAGCAGGGGCACCCTCCACCAGGCCCCCACTCATGTCTCCCACCACCCCCACCCCAGAGCCAGCAGGGGCACCCTCCACCAGGCCCCCACTCATGTCTCCCACCCACCCCCACCCCCCAGCAGTGCAGGGGCAGCCTCCACCAGGCCCCCACTCATGTCTCCCACCCCCCCACCCCCCAGCAGTGCAGGGGCAGCACCACCAGGCCCCCACTCATGTCTCCCACCAGCCCCACCCCCCAGCCACCAGGGGCAGCCTCCACCAGGCCCCCACTCATGTCTCCCACACCCCACCCCCCAGCAGTGCAGGGGCACCCTCCACCAGGCCCCCACTCATGTCTCCCACCACCCCCACCCCCCAGCCAGCAGGGGCAGCCTCCACCAGGCCACCACTCATGTCTCCCACCACCCCCACCCCCCAGCCACCAGGGGCAGCCTCCACCAGGCCACCACCCATGTCCCCTATCACCACCCCCCCAGCAGTGCAGGGGCACCCTCCACCAGGCCCACACTCATGTCTCCCACCACCCCCACCCCCCAGCCACCAGTGGCACCCACCACCAGGCCCCCACTCATGTCTCCCACCACCCCCACCCCCCAGCCAGCAGGGGCACCCTCCACCAGGCCCCCACTCATGTCTCCCACCACCCCCACCCCCCAGCAGTGCAGGGGCAGCCTCCACCAGGCCCCCACTCATGTCTCCCACCCACCCCCACCCCCAGCCACCATGGGCACCCTCCACCAGGCCCCCACTCATGTCTCCCACCCCCCCACCCCCCAGCAGTGCAGGGGCAGCACCACCAGGCCCCCACTCATGTCTCCCACCACCCCCACCCCCCAGCCACCAGGGGCAGACTCCACCAGGCCCCCACTCATGTCTCCCACCCCCCCACCCCCCAGCAGTGCAGGGGCACCCTCCACCAGGCCCCCACTCATGTCTCCCACCACCCCCACCCCCCAGCCACCAGGGGCACCCACCACCAGGCCCCCACCCATGTCTCCCACCCCCCCACCCCCCGGCAGTGCAGGGGCACCCTCCACCAGGCCACCACCCATGTCTCCCACCACCCCCACCCCCCAGCAGTGCAGGGGCACCCTCCACCAGGCCCCCACCCATGTCTCCCACCACCCCCACCCCCCAGCAGTGCAGGGGCACCCTCCACCAGGCCCCCACTCATGTTTCCCACCACCCCCACCCCCCAGCCAGCAGGGGCAGCCTCCACCAGGCCCCCACTCATGTCCCCTATCACCACCACCCCCCAGCAGTGCAGGGGCACCCTCCACCAGGCCCCCACCCATGTCCCCTATCACCACCACCCCCCAGCAGTGCAGGGGCAGCCTCCACCAGGCCCCCACCCATGTCCCCTATCACCACCCCCCCCCCAGCAGTGCAGGGGCAGCCTCCACCAGGCCCCCACCCATGTCCCCTATCACCACCACCCCCCAGCAGTGCAGGGGCATCCTCCACCAGGCCCCCACTCATGTCCCCTATCACCACCACCCCCAGCAGTGCAGGGGCACCCTCCACCAGGCCCCCACTCATGTCTCCCACCACCCCCACCCCCCAGCCACCAGGGGCAGCCTCCACCAGGCCCCCACTCATGTCTCCCACCACCCCCACCCCCCAGCCAGCAGGGGTACCCTCCACCAGGCCCCCACTCATGTCTCCCACCACCCCCACACCCCAGCCAGCAGGGGCAGCCTCCACCAGGCCCCCACTCATGTCTCCCACCACCCCCACCCCCCAGCCAGCAGGGGCAGCCTCCACCAGGCCACCACTCATGTCTCCCACCACCCCCACCCCCCAGCCACCAGGGACAGCCTCCACCAGGCCACCACCCATGTCCCCTATCACCACCACCCCCCAGCAGTGCAGGGGCACCCTCCACCAGGCCCCCACTCATGTCTCCCACCACCCACACCCCCCAGCCACCAGGGGCACCCACCACCAGGCCCCCACCCATGTCTCCCACCCCCCCACCCCCCAGCAGTGCAGGGGCACCCTCCACCAGGCCACCACCCATGTCTCCCACCACCCCCACCCCCCAGCAGTGCAGGGGCAGCCTCCACCAGGCCCCCACTCATGTCTCCCACCACCCCCACCCCCCAGCTACCAGGGGCAGCCTCCACCAGGCCCCCACTCATGTCTCCCACCACCCCCACCCCCCAGCCAGCAGGGGCACCCTCCACCAGGCCTCCACTCATGTCTCCCACCCCCCTCACCCCCCGAGCATCCAGGGGCAGCCTCCACCAGGCCCCCACTCATGTCCCCTATCACCACCACCCACCAGCAGTGCAGGGGCACCCTCCACCAGGCCCCCACTCATGTCCCCCTGCACCCCCACCCCCCAGCAGTGCAGGGGCAGCACCACCAGGCCCCCACTCATGTCTCCCACCACCCCCACCCCCCAGCCAGCAGGGGCACCCTCCACCAGGCCCCCACTCATGTCTCCCACCACCCCCACCCCCCAGCAGTACAGGGGCAGCCTCCACCAGGCCCCCACTCATGTCTCCCACCCACCCCCACCCCCCAGCCACCATGGGCACCCTCCACCAGGCCCCCAATCATGTCTCCCACCCCCCCACCCCCCAGCAGTGCAGGGGCAGCACCACCAGGCCCCCATGCATGTCTCCCACCACCCCCACCCCCCAGCCACCAGGGGCACCCTCCACCAGGCCCCCATTCATGTCTCCCACCACCCCCCAGCCACCAGGGGCAGCCTCCACCAGGCCCCCACTCATGTCTCCCACCACCCCCACCCCCCCAGCCACCAGGGGCAGCCTCCACCAGGCCCCCACTCATGTCTCCCACCACCCCCACCCCCCAGCCACCAGGGGCACCCACCACCAGGCCCCCACCCATGTCTCCCACCCCCCCACCCCCCAGCAGTGCAGGGGCACCCTCCACCAGGCCACCACCCATGTCTCCCACCACCCCCACCCCCCAGCAGTGCAGGGGCACCCTCCACCAGGCCCCCACCCATGTCTCCCACCACCCCCACCCTCCAGCAGTGCAGGGGCACCCTCCACTAGGCCCCCACTCATGTTTCCCACCACCCCCACCCCCCAGCCAGCAGGGGCAGCCTCCACCAGGCCCCCACTCATGTCCCCTATCACCACCACCCCCCAGCAGTGCAGGGGCACCCTCCACCAGGCCTCCACCCATGTCCCCTATCACCACCACCCCCCAGCAGTGCAGGGGCAGCCTCCACCAGGCCCCCACCCATGTCCCCTATCACCACCCCCCCAGCAGTGCAGGGGCAGCCTCCCCCCACCCATGTCCCCTATCACCACCACCCCCCAGCAGTGCAGGGGCACCCTCCACCAGGCCCCCACTCATGTCCCCTATCACCACCACCCCCCAGCAGTGCAGGGGCACCCTCCACCAGTTCCCCACTCATGTCTCCCACCACCCCCACCCCCCAGCCACCAGGGGCAGCCTCCACCAGGCCCCCACTCATGTCTCCCACCACCCCCACCCCCCAGCCAGCAGGGGCACCCTCCACCAGGCCCCCACTCATGTCTCCCACCACCCCCACACCCCAGCCAGCAGGGGCAGCCTCCACCAGGCCCCCACTCATGTCTCCCACCACCTCCACCCCCCAGCCAGCAGGGGCAGCCTCCACCAGGCCACCATTCATGTCTCCCACCACCCCCACCCCCCAGCCACCAGGGGCAGCCTCCACCAGGCCACCACCCATGTCCCCTATCACCACCACCCCCCAGCAGTGCAGGGGCACCCTCCACCAGGCCCCCACTCATGTCTCCCACCACCCCCACCCCCCAGCCACCAGGGGCAGCCTCCACCAGGCCCCCACTCATGTCTCCCACCCCCCCCAGCATCCAGGGGCAGCCTCCACCAGGCCCCCACTCATGTCTCCCACCCACCCCCACCCCCCAGCAGTGCAGGGGCAGCCTCGACCAGGCCCCCACTCATGTCTCCCACCCCCCTCACCCCCCAGCATCCAGGGGCAGCCTCCACCAGGCCCCCACTCATGTCTCCCACCCACCCCCACCCCACCCCCCAGCAGTGCAGGGGCAGCACCACCAGGCCCCCACTCATGTCTCCCACCCACCCCCACCCCCCAGCCACCATGGGCAGCCCCCACCAGGTCCTCACAATCCCCAATCATGTGCGTTATGGTCAGCCTCCACAGCCAAAAAGCCCTACCAAGTAACCCATTCACCCACATGGAAATGGAAATTACATGTTACACCCCCAATGTTCATAAAGCTAATGAACCCATGTCCGTCACACACAATGGTTGCAATTGAATAGGAAAACACCCACCATGACATGCATGAAACCAATGAGATGATACCACACAGTGAAGTATGAAAACAAAATTGTATATTAAAAAAAAGAATGCAAAAGAAATGAAACAAACTACAATGGGAATGAAAAAAAGAAAAGCTGCATGTCCGTTTAAAAAAATAAAACCACCAAATCCTAATCAAAAAAAATGTTGTCCAAAGTCAAATGAAAAATGAAATCAATCCAATGAACTATGTACAAAACATCCAAGGGTCCATGAGCCCAACTGAACAAAGGAAACCTACAAAAAACCCTAACTAAAATGCAACTATGTACAAAAAGTGGAGCAGTGTCCGTCGACTCCAAATCATAAGAACAAACAAAGGAAACCTAAAACTAAAGAACTATATACAAAGGCGGCGGGCAAGTCCAGCGGCTCACTCCGTGGTGTTCCGGGCCAGGGCATCATCGAACTCCTGTTCGATGTCCCGGAGGTGGTCCTGTTCCATGGCCCCGAGGGTCCGCAGGGACGACGCCGTGTCCTCCTCCAACCCCCTGCGGATTGCCTCGAGGCACTCGGCCCGCCTCAGGGCCCTCCGCATGGAGTTCTCCGCCCTGACCATTGTGAGCTGCGCCTCTTCCGCCCGCCGCCGCTCCGCACCTATGGCGTGGCCCAACCGCTGCCACACGGAAGACACTCTCTGTCCTGGGTCCTCCTGCCCTCTGGCCGATGCCTGCCCCTCCGATGTCGAAGGCCCCGAGCCTTCATGGCTCCCACCATGTTGCTGCTGCTGCTCTGCCTCTGCCCGTGCACTGCCTCCTGCTGCCTGCAAATCCTCCGCCGCCTGGGGTGAAGTCGTAGATGTGGCCACCCCTGCTGGACGTCCGACTCCCGACTGTGGCAGGGATGCCTCCTCCACCAGCCTGGCCTCACCGTCAGAGGCAGCACCACAGGGCACCCAGGGGACCGATGGGTGGGAAGATGGCACAGAGGACGACTGGCGCGTAGGGGGTCCAGTTGAGGAGGGGGTCGGAGCAAGCCCCATCAGACGGAGGAATCCGGCCTGGGTGACCTGTCCCAGCAGGCTGACGTGGTCAACGAGCCATTCGAGATGACGTGCAGTCTCTCCATGAAAAGACTGCAGGTCACCTCGCATGGCCCGTTGATGCAACGCCACACCAGCCAGGACAGGCTCAACCCGGACCTGGATGGCCACGTCCGCAGGCAGAGGAAGGCCAGTTGACGTCAGCTCATCCCCTGCCTGAAAACGGGTCTGGACGTAGGCATCCCTGCTGGTGCAAGATGATGCAGGGACAGGATCGGGGACAGGATTGCACACAGGCACCTCCGCGGCGGCCTGTGCTGCCTCCTGTCCCTGGTCCTGCACTGCACCACTAGCACCAGTGGGATCCCCACCTCCAGACCCCGTCTCTGGTGCTTGCACGGCCTCCTCCTCCACCAAACCCCCCACCAACCTGGATGACTCCGTGCCATCTTCCCCTGTTGGGCCCTGTGGGGTCCCAGCTGCCCCTTCTGCTGCCGAGGAGTCCAACTCCAACCTCTGCCTCTTGGACCTCCCCCCGGCAGCTGCGGCCTGGGACGCGGCACCGGACTCCTCACTCCCCGACGAGATGACAACACGGGAGGGGAGCCGGGCCTTGTGTCTCCGGCTGGCGGTGGGATCCCCGCCGCTGTGCTCCACAGCACCTTCTCTGCCCTCTTCATCAGTTGACGCTGCAGACAGGGAGAAACAAAACACAGGCATCAGGGCACTGTACAATGGACACATACACACATGACAGTTGCACATGAGTGGCATTGGCAAACCTCAGACATGTCATCACAATCCCCAACACACATGTCATTACAACTCGCACACATGAGCCATACCACAGCCATATCGCAACTGCCACCACCATCCCTACACATTAAACTGCATGAGCAGCCAAAGGGGAGCCAGACATCACATGCAACACAGGAAGTGCACCACACATGTACACACACCACCACACTTGCATGCATGTGTACACCTCTGCCAAGTGTCGCAGCGTTCAGACGGGCATCCATGTCACATCTGCCAATCAGGCTTCCACATACCGCTGTCACATGCATCCATGTTGCATCACTGTTGCACCCTTGTCAAATACACACACATGCACATGTACACAGTGCTCATACATGCAGCCGAAAACAACATACATGCGTGACATCACGGACATGTCTACTTACATACACATTCATCCAAACATGTGTGCACACACAACTGCATTTGGCATGCAAGCCTACACACACAAGCACCATCCATGTCTCACACATTACAGCCCTCGCATGTGTCAGCCCCACGGCCCTGTACACCCCCACCCATACTCAACCCCATACAAACAGATGTGCAACCTGCACACTACCGAATAATCACCACACGCACTGCTCACAATCAGGATGCATGTACACTCACCGCTCGACTCCAGACGGGTCTGCTTCTCTAGGACCTGGACGTGGAGCGCTGGGGATATGCGTTCCAGGACCCTCATCTGTTCTTCCGACAAGTGGCCCCGGCGCCCCTTGGCATCCGCTGCCTTCAAGAGGCGCCGGGCCTTGTTCAGGGTCCTGGACCTGAAGTCCTCCCAGCGCTTCCTGACATGTTGTAAGTCCCGGACTGCCACCCCCTCCGCGTTGATGGCAGTCACGATGTCAGTCCAGAGTCCGTCCTTCCTTGTCGGCGCGGGAACTTCCAAAGAGGGCATCATACTGCCCCAGGACTTGCTCCACCAGGACACCAACTTCGGTGGCACTGAAGCTGGTGCCCCTCTGCCTCTCTGGCCGGGGGTTGTCAGTGGTCACAGATGGTGTTTGCCCCGACATGACAACCCCAGAGGCAGGAGTGGGTGGGCAACTGGGTCCTGGGGCTGGGCTGTGGAGTGATGGAATCCCAGTCGGGAGTCTTCAGTTCCAGCAGGGGTGGTCACAGCAAAAGCACCCCTGGCTGATGTGCAGGCAGCAAATGGCAGTGCACGTGGGCGGCAGTCAGGCAGCAGCAGGTGGGAGCGTGCTCGGGGCTCTGGGGGGCAGTAGTTCGGCCTTCTGGGCAGGAGCGTGGTCTTCCGTGTGCTTACGCGTGGCCAGCTTGATACGGAGTGATTTGGCACGTGAAAATCCTGCAGTCAGCGTGAAAATCGAGGAAAGGCCCTTAGCGCGTAAGCGCGTCAGCACGCATACGCGATTCTATTGGACCAAAGGCACTCAGCGCGTAAACGCGTCGGCAGCGTATGCGCGTCTGTGACGTGACCCGCATGGGTGTTTCCCACACAGCACGTGATGACAGAGCACACGTGGAAAGACTGCACGTCAGAGTGTCATCGCGTGTAATTGGACAGCACGTCAGAGTGTCATCGCGTGTAATTGGACAGCACGTCAGAGTGTCATCGCGTGTAATTGGACAAAAGTGCGCGTACACGCGATTAGCCTATGTACGTGTATATCAGGGGTGCGCGGGCACTTACAGACGCAAGTACGTCAGCGCACCTGTATCCCGGGGTGCGCGGGAATTTGCACACGCTATTGGACTGGGTACTGGATTTCAGGGGTGCGCGGGTCACACGCTCGCCTACAACACGCGCAACGCATAAATTTGTGCGCTAACAAAATAACAAGCTCAGACCCAGGATGAACATACCGTTCCTAGCAGCAGTGGGTGTGGGCTACCAAAGGAGGAGGAGGAGGATAGTCAGGGCCAGAATATTCACACCCAGAACCAGCCTTTTCGGGATGCCTGATGACCAGGTGTATGGGAGGTACAGGTTTCCACCACACATAATACTGGACCTGGTGAGTGAGTGGGAGGATGACTTCACATCACCCACCCTGTGCTCCCAAGCACTCAGCCCCCTGGAGAAGGTCCTCAATGTACTGCACTTCTTAGTCACTGGATCATTTCAGCGGACAAGTGCCATAGTGGGTGGGGTATCACAGGCCACCCAGTCACGCTGCCTACACCAGGTCTTGAACATCATCACTGCACGCCCATCAGTCCGCAGGCACATATACCTCCCCAGAACACCTGCAGAAAGGCATGCTGCCGCCCTGGATTTTTACGGTGTGGCACGATTCCCCAAAGTGCTAGGTGCCATCGACTGCACCCATGTGGCTCTACGTCCCTCCAGGGCATCAGAGCACATCTATAGGAACCGCAAGCACTGGCATTCCATCAACGTGCAGGTAGTATGTAATGCCAAGGGAATCATCACCTCAGTATATGCCAACTATCCCGGCTCCACCCACGACAGCTTCATTTACCGAATGTCCACCCTAAGCCGGGACCTAGAAGCTGGGCGGCATGGCGATACATGGCTGCTTGGTGAGTATGAATGCCACTGCACATGCATGCATGTCAGATACTGAGCAAGGTCACAACCCCACCAATGATACCAATCACCACCTCCACAGGGGACAGTGCCTACCCTCTCAGCCCCCACATGATGACGCCAATTCGGAGCCCCACCACGCCACCCCAGGTAAGATATAACACAGCCCACATTACAACCCGGGGCATAGTGGAGCGCACATTCGGAGTGCTAAAGTCACGCTTTCGCTCCCTTGACCGTTCTGGCGGGCAGCTGTTGTACGCTCCCCCAGTAGTGTGCAGGATCATAGTGGCAGCATGTGTCCTGCACAACGATGCAACACGCCGGGGCCTGGCCGTGGACATGGTGGTGGCCCCACATCCCCAACCACATGCACAGCCGCTGCGCATGGGAGGGGAAAGGGCACGGGGGAGGCAGCCCGTACACAGCTAGTGGCTAATTACTTCACATAGTAATCACACCCCTGTGGAGTGCACACTGCCCTGGCACATTCCATCTGACAATCAATGATGACTCAACCTGACACTGATGCTGAATGTCTGAAGAATCAACCGTGAAAACCATATCAGCCTGAGATTGTTCACCTGGAAGTGTTACAATGTGTGCATCCCTACCCACACAGACACCACCAATGCAGTTTTGTGAAGAAACACATCCAAGCAGCCAAAATGAAATCCCACTTGCAAAATGCAACAAGAGGACAGTGTCATGTCAGCCAACCCATCCCCAGCACTGCCACACGACACACCGTGCCATGTCATGCCATTTGCAGGTAAACAAAGTAATCCCCACAACATGACACTAGTGTCACAATGTACAGTGTCCCTAATTTAAACTTGCAACCCCTGAAATGCTCACAGTAATGCAGGACCAACAACAAACCTGAGCAGGTACTACCATTAACATGACATCACAAATGTAATAAATTAGTAGTCTCACCACCTGGAAATGCCTGCACTCCCACCACTACCAACTGTGCAGTGTTGGCGCCATGTAGAGTAGTAGGTGCACTGCTGCCAACATGGACCCCATCTCCAAACTAGAGGGCCTTGTGTAGACATGAGGAAGGGACCTGCAAATTGGGAGGTAGACACAGATGATGAGTTACACATCAATGCAACATGCAGTGTACAACACAACAGCAATATGCATTAGGAATGTATACACCGTATTGACTAGACTACCCACACATGTAGTGGGAGTCCAATGTCACCATGTACGTCAATGTCACTTGGGCACACCCTTTGCAAGCCCATGGAAACGGGAAGCAGGAGGGGTGTGTGTGACTCAAACCCAAGCATCTGAACCAAATACATGACAAGCCTGCATGTGCCCAGCCACAATGCAGCGTATGCCCACAGGAACCATGGAAGGCAACAAATTGTCCCAAGAAAATTGGCAAAAATAAATTTAAAAATAAAAATAAAAATAAAAATAAAAATAAAAAAAATAAATAAATAAAAAATAAAAATTAAAAAAAAAAAAAATCAAAAATGGCCATTGATGGGTCCGGGGGGGTTTGGGAGGCCACCCAGGAGGTCCGAGGACAGGGTGCACACCAAAACCCACCTGTGTGGATCCTGGGAAAAAAAAACACCTCCATGGGCTCATGGTCCACACGGCTACCCTATTGTGGGAGTATCACTGCTGTCGCTATTGTCACCCTGTGCAGCTGCATCCGGAGGTGGTTGCACTATGGGAGGCAGCCCACGCAAGGCCCTAGTCTGCTCCTCCATGGCTGCAAGCATGCGGGTGTGGTAGGTCTGGTTCTGGAGGATGAGTGTGCGGAGGTCCCCATGCAACAACTCACGGGATGCCCGGACCTCCGCCCTCGTTGCCTGCATCTCAGCTGAGAGCGTACGGGTGAGACGCTCCAGCTGCTGTTCTGTCCTTTGGTGTGTTGAAGCCTTAAGCTCAACAAGAGTCGTCCTGAGGTGAAGGAGCTCCTGCCTCAGGGCTTCCCTGTGTCCCTGGGACTCTATGGAGATGGCCTCCTGCAGAGTCGCCAGTGCCGCCCGCCTGTCCCTGTTGGACGCCAACATGTCCTCCCTGTGTGACTGGCAGATGGAGTCGGTTGCCTGCTGTAGTCGCTCCATCAGCCTTTCAGGGGGGACAATGGAAGTGGCCACCCTATCCATGGCCTGAGCCATCATCTCGGATGATGCTGCCTGTTGGGTTGCCATACGGTAAATGGATTGCTCCCATGCGGTATTGCCAGGTGGCGTACGGCCACCAAGTCGGCGGGCACCACACCTGTCTGGGGCAAGGCGAAGTGCGCCTTGCTGTGCCGGCACTGCCTGAGGCTGCAGGACTGCATTCCCCCTCTGATCTGCTGGCCCAGGAACAGGATCAGATGTCGCGGAGTGTGACCCTGCATCCGTAACCACCAAAGGCGTAGCTGCCAACACTGACATCCCCATTGAGGGTTCTGACCCTGGTGCAGGTGGGTGGGACAGAACAGAATCCCTCCCTGGAACACTCACCTGCGACGGCACTTAGGTCTCATCATCCGAATCAACAGCTGAATACAGCTCGGGGGAGGTGCAGCCAGAGACACCCCTTGAGAGCACGACCTGCAGCACTTGTGGGTTCTCACCCACCACCACACCACGTCCTTCACTGGTGGTTGGTCGGCCCTCGGACCCCTCCTGGGTCTGCACCATCTCCACAACCCCAGCAGTATCAGGTGCGCCTTCCCCTGCAAAGACATAAAAACAAAGAAATGGAAACAGGCATTAGCACCATGGCACACAATGAGGGCTGAGAAGCAAGAGAACCAGTACTTGATTGACACATGTCCCACATGACTAAAACCCTCCCATGCATGCACCCTCACTGCATATGAAGGGCAGGCAAATGGCACACACTGATGACACCAAGATGGAAGATGAACACATTTTCTGCATGCTGCCTGGCAGTGGCATCACACATTGGCCTGTGATTGCCTGGTGAAACACACATGCCATCACACAGATGGCATGTACCATTGCAATTGAGTGAAGATGGAGAGGAGGGCAGCACCTATTCATTCAGTCCAGTTCCCGCATGTAATAGCTTTTCTAATTCAAACAGGTCAGATTTTTCACCTGGAGCTGCCAGTCCAAAATGGTCCAATTGCACAGGGACATGTGTGAACAAATGATATCCAGGTAACAAAGTCACTCCACTTTACCATAGCCATGTCAGACATGTGACTAGAGGACTGCGAAATGCCTAGTAAAAGTGGTGGAATGCAAAAAATCTGCCAGAATGAACAGTGAAAAATAAGCAACAATGTTGTGGCAAGGTGATACTTCAAGGGCAACTGGCGTACAGTTGGGCTAGATGTCTACTGTTGGCAGAAGGGATACTGCTATGGCCTAATGCAGCTGCGCAGGATGTATTGCATGAAGCACATGGCTGACCCATACGACTCAGGCGCACACACTCTCACCTGGCACACAAACAGAAGCCCTCACACACACACCATGCACATGGATGACACACACATGCATGTGCACTCACCGGACAATGCCTCGTAATCAGGCAGATCTCCCACGCCTTGGATCTGTTCCTCCGTGACGTAGGTCCCAGCGACTGACTCATGTGGAGTGAGTTCCATGTCTACTACTGGAGACCCACCTCCAGTCACTAGAGTTGCGGCATGACTTGAGGCCAGTTTACTCTTTGCCCTGCGCTTTAGGTCATTCCAGCGCTTATAGCAATCATTGGCTGTGCGCCTCACGATTCCAAGGGCACTTACGATGTCCGCAACGGTCTGCCAGTGTGCCTGGCGTTGTGCAGGTGTGGTCTTGGATCCTGCAACAATGACCATCTCGTTATCATGTGCGGACACATACTCGACAAGTGCATTCAGTTCGTCATCCGTGAAGCTGGGCTTCCTGGACGGGCCGGACTGTGTAGCCTTGTCTGGGGCATCAGCCTGTGCAGACGAGCACTCTTCCTCTTCCGCTTGGAAGGTGGTGGTGATCCTGAGTGTCCTGCGCCGCTCTGGACACTAGGGGCAGGAGCCCTGGTGGACTCTGTATCAGGAGTGTGGGATTGCACACTCAGCATGGGAGTTGGTGCAGGCATTGGCTCAAGTGTAATGGTGTCAGGGGTAATGTCAGCAGGATGGACTAGGACCGACACTGTCCTGGCTGGGTGTGCGAGAGCTGGGGTGGATGGAGCCGCAGCTGCCCCTGCAGCCTCTCCGCCCTGCCTACTTGGGGCAGCAGATGACCTTGCTGCCCCAGATGCACGTGGCATGATGACATCAACGTGCACCAGCGCACGTGTCATAGGCCTGCTGACCTGGAAGTCAGCCATGGAGTCAGCCAGGTCTGGTGCCACAATGGGCTGGTCCAACAAGGGCTGAGCATGGATGGTGTCAGCCACATCAGCCTCAACAGGAGGGGGGGAGGGGATTATGGGTGCCCTTGACTGGTCCTCCACACATGGGGGGACAGGCTCACCCTGCAAGTAACGACCACGTCCCCTACCGGATCCACCACGGCCACCACTTGTGGCTCTTCCACCTTTGCCACCCTTACGGAATCCTCGCCTCCCAGCCATGGCACTGATGTTAATGTGCGTATTGGAGTGGCTGTAAACTATTGTCCTGGGCAATTGGGGGTCAAAGGGGTTGGGTACCAGATGGTAATTGTACCCTAGTGCTCTAGCAAGGCTGAATGTAACCCCTGGGGAAAGATGACGGGTCACGCTACGCACAGGAGCCCCAAAAAAGGGAGATGACGTGCACGCAACCCCTCCTAGACCACGTGTGCAGAAAGAAAAACCTGCACTACGCTGTGGCACCCAGTAACACAAGAATGAACGTATGCGTGTCACACGCAGCCTAGAATGACCTCTGAAGGGGTAGGCTACACACGGGGAAAGCACAGACGTTAGATACGTGCGTGACTCACCGTCTGCCAGGTAAAAGAGCGTGAAAAAGGAGCGCGTTTGGTTGGCAACACCCCCGCCAAAAGAAGATTTGTACGCTGTCTGAGGAGACAGGACAACAGTAGAAGGGAACACTGTTTGAGGGAACAGGCCCAGGTAAACCAGTAAAAGAGAAAAAAGAGAAAAAGCTGTCAGAGGTAACAGGGAATACGAACTTGAAACGCCGTGAAGTAAATCGCGTGTGAAACGACAAGTACAGAATTCACCCACTCGCTCTCCACGAAAAGCACGTACAAGGAAATGGTGTTCTACACGTACCTTTTATACAGGCCCACACGTCCAGCGTCACTTACGCGGCGTGTACGCGCTAGGGCCATTTAAACCAATTACACGCTTTGTCACTTCCACGTGTAGGGCCATTTCCACCAATTACACGCTTTGTCACTTCTGCGTGTAGGCCCATTCCCACCAATTACACACTTTGACACTCGGACGTGTCTTTCATTTTTTTTACACGCAACATTTTCAAACGTGTGCCCAATTCAACGTGCACGTGACTTCATAGACGCGCATACGCTGCCGACGCGTTTACGCGCTGAGTGCCTTTGGTCCAATAGAATCGCGTATGCGTGCTGACGCGCTTACGCGCTAAGGGCCTTTCCTCGATTTTCACGCTGACGTGCAGGATTTTCACGTGCCAAATCACTCCGTATCAAGCTGGCCACGCGTAAGCACACGGAAGACCACGCTCCTGTCCAGAAGGCCGAACTACTGCCCCCCAGAGCCCCGAGCACGCTCCCACCTGCCATCTGCTGCTGCCTGACTGCCTGCTGCCCACGTGCACTGCCATTTGCTGCCTGCACATCAGCCAGGGGTGCTGTTGCTGTGACCACCCCGGCTGGAACTGAAGACTCCCGACTGGGATTCCATCGCTCCACAGCCCAGCCCCAGGACCCAGTTGCCCACCCACTCCTGCCTCTGGGGTTGTCATGTCGGGGCAAACACCATCTGTGACCACTGACAACCCCCGGCCAGAGAGGCAGAGGGGCACCAGCTTCAGTGCCACCGAAGTTGGTGTCCTGGTGGAGCAAGTCCTGGGGCAGTATGATGCCCTCTTTGGAAGTTCCTGCGCCGACAAGGAAGGACGGACTCGGATCTGGACTGACATCGTGACTGCCATCAACGCGGAGGGGGTGGCAGTCCGGGACTTACAACATGTCAGGAAGCGCTGGGAGGACTTCAGGTCCAGGACCCTGAACAAGGCCCGGCGGCTCTTGAAGGCAGCGGATGCCAAGGGGCACCGGGGCCACTTGTCGGAAGAACAGATGAGGGTCCTGGAACGCATATCCCCAGCGCTCCACGTCCAGGTCCTAGAGAAGCAGACCCGTCTGGAGTCGAGCGGTGAGTGTACATGCATCCTGATTGTGAGCAGTGCGTGTGGTGATTATTCGGTAGTGTGCAGGTTGCACATCTGTTTGTATGGGGTCGAGTATGGGTGGGGGTGTACAGGGCCGTGGGGCTGATACATGCGAGGGCTGTAATGTGTGAGACATGGATGGTGCTTGTGTGTGTAGGCTTGCATGCCAAATGCAGTTGTGTGTGCACACATGTTTGGATGAATGTGTATGTAAGTAGACATGTCCGTGATGTCACGCATGTATGTTGTTTTCGGCTGCATGTATGAGCACTGTGTACATGTGCATGTGTGTGTATTTGACAAGGGTGCAACAGTGATGCAACATGGATGCATGTGACAGCGGTATGTGGAAGCCTGATTGGCAGATGTGACATGGATGCCCGTCTGAACGCTGCGACACTTGGCAGAGGTGTACACATGCATGCAAGTGTGGTGGTGTGTGTACATGTGTGGTGCACTTCCTGTGTTGCATGTGATGTCTGGCTCCCCTTTGGCTGCTCATGCAGTTGTATGTGTAGGGATGGTGGTGGCAGTTGCGATATGGCTGTGGTATGGCTCATGTGTGCGAGTTGTAATGACATGTGTGTTGGGGATTGTGATGACATGTCTGAGGTTTGCCAATGCCACTCATGTGCAACTGTCATGTGTGTATGTGTCCATTGTACAGTGCCCTGATGCCTGTGTTTTGTTTCTCCCTGTCTGCAGCGTCAACTGATGAAGAGGGCGGAGAAGGTGCTGTGGAGCACAGCGGCGGGGATCCCACCG
Organism: Ambystoma mexicanum; assembly: GCF_040938575.1. Lineage (NCBI taxonomy): Eukaryota > Metazoa > Chordata > Amphibia > Caudata > Ambystomatidae > Ambystoma > Ambystoma mexicanum. The sequence continues at coordinate 1,209,459,441 of NC_090923.1, read as the reverse complement.
CCAGCCGGAGACGCAAGGCCCGGCTCCCCTCCCGTGTTGTCATCTCGTCGGGGAGTGAGGAGTCCGGTGCCGCGTCCCAGGCCGCAGCTGCCGGGGGGAGGCCCAAGAGGCGGAGGTTGGAGTTGGACTCCTCGGCAGCAGAAGGGGCAGCTGGGACCCCACAGGGCCCAACAGGGGAAGATGGCACGGAGTCATCCAGGTTGGTGGGGGGTTTGGTGGAGGAGGAGGCCGTGCAAGCACCAGAGACGGGGTCTGGAGGTGGGGATCCCACTGGTGCTAGTGGTGCAGTGCAGGACCAGGGACAGGAGGCAGCACAGGCCGCCGCGGAGGTGCCTGTGTGCAATCCTGTCCCCGATCCTGTCCCTGCATCATCTTGCACCAGCAGGGATGCCTACGTCCAGACCTGTTTTCAGGCAGGGGATGAGCTGACGTCAACTGGCCTTCCTCTGCCTGCGGACGTGGCCATCCAGGTCCGGGTTGAGCCTGTCCTGGCTGGTGTGGCGTTGCGTCAACGGGCCATGCGAGGTGACCTGCAGTCTTTTCATGGAGAGACTGCACGTCATCTCGAATGGCTCGTTGACCACGTCAGCCTGCTGGGACAGGTCACCCAGGCCGGATTCCTCCGTCTGATGGGGCTTGCTCCGACCCCCTCCTCAACTGGACCCCCTACGCGCCAGTCGTCCTCTGTGCCATCTTCCCACCTATCAGTCACCTGGGTGCCCTGTGGTGCTGCCTCTGACGGTGCGGCCAGGCTGGTGGAGGAGGCATCCCTGCCACAGTCGGGAGTCGGACGTCCAGCAGGGGTGGCCACATCTACGACTGCACCCCAGGCGGCGGAGGATGTGCAGGCAGCAGGAGGCAGTGCACGGGCAGAGGCAGAGCAGCAGCAGCAACATGGTGGGAGCCATGAAGGCTCGGGGCCTTCGACATCGGAGGGGCAGGCATCGGCCGGAGGGCAGGAGGACCCAGGACAGAGAGTGTCTTCCGTGTGGCAGCGGTTGGGCCACGCCATAGGTGCGGAGCGGCGGCGGGCTGAAGAGGCGCGGCTCACAATGGTCAGGGCGGAGAACTCCATGCGGAGGGCCCTGAGGCGGGCCGAGTGCCTCGAGGCAATCCGCAGGGGGTTGGCGGAGGACACGGCGTCGTCCCTGCGGACCCTCGGGGCCATGGAACAGGACCGCCTCCGGGACATCGAACAGGAGTTCGATGATGCCCTGGCCCGGAACACCACGGAGTGAGCCGCTGGACTTGCCCGCCGCCTTTGTATATAGTTCTTTAGTTTTAGGTTTCCTTTGTTTGTTCTTATGATTTGGAGTCGACGGACACTGCTCCACTTTTTGTATATAGTTGCATTTTAGTTAGGGTTTTTTGTAGGTTTCCTTTGTTCAGTTGGGCTCATGGACCCTTGGATGTTTTGTACATAGTTCATTGGATTGATTTTATTTTTCATTTGACTTTAGACAACATTTTTTTTTATTAGGATTTGGTGGTTTTATTTTTTTAAACGGACATGCAGCTTTTCTTTTTTTCATTCCCATTGTAGTTTGTTTCATTTCTTTTGCATTCTTTTTTTTAATATACAATTTTGTTTTCATACTTCACTGTGTGGTATCATCTCATTGGTTTCATGCATGTCATGGTGTGTGTTTTCCCATTCAATTGCAACCATTGTGTGTGACGCACATGGGTTCATTAGCTTTATGAACATTGGGGGTGTAACATGTAATTTCCATTTCCATGTGGGTGAATGGGTTACTTGGTAGGGCTTTTTGGCTGTTGAGGCTGACCATAACGCACATGATTGGGGATTGTGAGGACCTGGTGGGGGCTGCCCATGGTGGCTGGGGGTGGGGGTGGGTGGGAGACATGAGTGGGGGCCTGGTGGTGCTGCCCCTGCACTGCTGGGGGGTGGGGTGGGTGGGAGACATGAGTGGGGGCCTGGTGGAGGCTGCCCCTGGATGCTGGGGGGTGGGGGGGTGGGAGACATGAGTGGGAGCCTGGTGGAGGCTGCCCCTGGTGGCTGGGGGGTGGGGGTGGTGGGAGACATGAGTGGGGGCCTGGTGGAGGGTGCCCCTGCACTGCTGGGGGGTGGAGGGGGTGGGAGACATGGGTGGGGGCCTGGTGGTGGGTGCCCCTGGTGGCTGGGGGGTGGGGGTGGTGGGAGACATGAGTGGGGGCCTGGTGGAGGCTGCCCCTGGTGGCTGGGGCGTGGGGGTGGTGGGAGACATGAGTGGGGGCCTGGTGGAGGCTGCCCCTGCACTGCTGGGGGGTGGGGGTGGTGGGACACATGGGTGGGGGCCTGGTGGAGGGTGCCCCTGCAATGCTGGGGGGTGGTGGTGATAGGGGACATGGGTGATGGCCTGGTGGAGGCTGCCCCTGGTGGCTGGGGGGTGGGGGTTGTGGGAGACATGAGTGGTGGCCTGGTGGAGGCTGCCCCTGCTGGCTGGGGGTGGGGGTGGTGGGAGACATGAGTGGGGGCCTGGTGGAGGCTGCCCCTGCTGGCTGGGGGGTGGGGGTGGTGGGAGACATGACTGGGGGCCTGGTGGAGGGTGCCCCTGCTGGCTGGGGGGTGGGGGTGGTGGGAGACATGAGTCGGGGCCTGGTGGAGGCTGCCCCTGGTGGCTGGGGGGTGGGGGTGGTGGGAGACATGAGTGGGGGCCTGGTGGAGGGTGCCCCTGCACTGCTGGGGGGTGGTGGTGATAGGGGACATGAGTGGGGGCCTGGTGGAGGGTGCCCCTGCACTGCTGGGGGGTGGTGGTGATAGGGGACATGGGTGGGGGCCTGGTGGAGGCTGCCCCTGCACTGCTGGGGGGGGGGTGATAGGGGACATGGGTGGGGGCCTGGTGGAGGCTGCCCCTGCACTGCTGGGGGGTGGTGGTGATAGGGGACATGGGTGGGGGCCTGGTGGAGGCTGCCCCTGCACTGTTGGGGGGGTGGTGATAGGGGACATGGGTGGTGGCCTGGTGGAGGCTGCCCCTGGTGGCTAGGGGGTGGGGGTGGTGGGAGACATGAGTGGTGGCCTGGTGGAGGCTGCCCATGGTGGCTGGGGGGTGTGGGTGGGTGGGAGACATGAGTGGGGGCCTGGTGGAGGCTGCCCCTGGATGCTGGGGGGTGAGGGGGTGGGAGACATGAGTGGGGGCCTGGTGGGGGCTGCCCATGGTGGCTGGGGGGTGGGGGTGGGTGGGAGACATGAGTGGAGGCCTGGTGGAGGGTGCCCATGGTGGCTGGGGGGTGGGGGTGGGTGGGAGACATGAGTGGGGGCCTGGTGGAGGCTGCCCCTGGATGCTGTGGGGTGGGGGTGCAGGGGTACATGAGTGGGGGCCTGGTGGTGCTGCCCCTGCACTGCTGGGGGGTGGGGGGGTGGGAGACATGAGTGGGGGCCTGGTGGAGGCTGCCCCTGGATGCTGGGGGGTGGAGGGGTGGGAGACATGAGTGGGGGCCTGGTGGAGGGTGCTCATGGTGGCTGGGGGGTGGGGGTGGGTGGGAGACATGGGTGGGGGCCTGGTGGAGGGTGCCCCTGCACTGCTGGGGGGTGGGGGTGGTGGGAGACATGAGTGGGGGCCTGGTGGAGGGTGCCCCTGCACTGCTGGGGGGTGGGGGTGGTGGGAGACATGGGTGGGGGCCTGGTGGAGGCTGCCCCTGGATGCTGGGGGGTGGGGGGGTGGGAGACATGAGTGGGGGCCTGGTGGAGGCTGCCCATGGTGGCTGGGGGGTGGGGGTGGGTGGGAGACATGGGTGGGGGCCTGGTGGAGGGTGCCCCTGCACTGCTGGGGGGTGGGGTGGTGGGAGACATGAGTGGGGGCCTGGTGGAGGGTGCCCCTGCTGGCTGGGGGGTGGGGGTGGTGGGAGACATGAGTGGGGGCCTGGTGGAGGCTGCCCTTGGTGGCTGGGGGTGGGGGTGGTGGGAGACATGAGTGTGGGCCTGGTGGAGGGTGCCCCTGCACTGCTGGGGGGTGGTGGTGATAGGGGACATGGGTGGTGGCCTGGTGGAGGCTCCCCTGGTAGCTGGGGGGTGGGGGTGGTGGGAGACATGAGTCGTGGCCTGGTGGAGGCTGCCCCTGCTGGCTGGGGGGTGGGGGTGGTGGGAGACATGAGTGGGGGCCTGGTGGAGGCTGCCCCTGCTGGCTGGGGGGTGGGGGTGGTGGGAGACATGAGTGGGGGCCTGGTGGAGGGTGCCCCTGCTGGCTGGGGGGTGGGGGTGGTGGGAGACATGAGTGGGGGCCTGGTGGAGGCTGCCCCTGGAAGCTGGGGGGTGGGGTTGGTGGGAGACATGAGTGGGGGCCTGGTGGAGGGTGCCCCTGCACTGCTGGGGTGTGGTGGTGATAGGGGACATGAGTGGGGGCCTGGTGGAGGGTGCCCCTGCACTGCTGTTGGGTTGGGGTGGTGGGAGACATGAGTGGGGGCCTGGTGGAGGGTGCCCCTGCACTGCTGGGGGGTGGGGGTGGTGGGAGACATGAGTGGGGGCCTGGTGGAGGCTGCCCCTGGTGGCTGGGGTGTGGGGGTGGTGGGAGACATGAGTGAGGGCCAGGTGGAGGGTGCCCCTGCACTGCTGGGGGGTGGTGGTGATAGGGGACATGGGTGGTGGCCTGGTGGAGGCTGCCCCTGGTGGCTGGGGGGTGGGGGTGATGGGAGACATGAGTGGTGGCCTGGTGGAGGCTGCCCCTGCTGGCTGGGGGGTGGGGGTGGTGGGAGACATGAGTGGGGGCCTGGTGGAGGCTGCCCCTGCACTGCTGGGGGGTGGGGGTGGTGGGAGACATGGGTGGGGGCCTGGTGGAGGGTGCCCCTGCACTGCTGGGGGGTGGGGGTGGTGGGAGACATGGGTGGTGGCCTGGTGGAGGGTGCCCCTGCACTGCTGGGGGCTGGGGGGGTGGGAGACATGGGTGAGGGCCTGGTGGTGGGTGGCCCTGGTGGCTGGGGGGTGGGGGTGGTGGGAGACATGAGTGGGGGCCTGGTGGAGGGTGCCCCTGCACTGCTGGGGGGTGGTGGTGATAGGGGACATGGGTGGTGGCCTGGTGGAGGCTGCCCCTGGTGGCTGGGGGGTGGTGGGGGTGGTGGGAGACATGAGTGGGGGCCTGGTGGAGGCTGCCCCTGGTGGCTGGGGGGTGGGGGTGCTGGGTGACATGAGCAGGTGTGCAGGGTAGTCCCCTGTGGTGTGTGCTGCCTGCAGGGGCCGTGGAGGGTGTACAGGGAATACCTGGGAGCACACAGCCAAATCGCGTGTAGATTTTCCCGCGTACCCCTGTCATACACGTGCCCAGCCAAATCGCGTGTGGAACTTCCCGCGCACCCCTGAAATCCACGTACCCGGCCAAATCGCGTGTGGAACTTCCCGCGCACCCCTGTATTCCACGTACACGGCCAAATCACGTGTGGAACTTCCCGCGCACCCCTGAAATCCACGTACCCGGCCAATTCGCGTGTAGAACTTCCCGCGCACCCCTGAAATCCGCGTACCCTGACAAATCGCGTGTGGAACTTCCCGCGCACCCCTGTAATCCACGTACACGGCCAAATCGCGTGTGGAACTTCCCGCGCACCCCTGTACTACACGTACACGGCCAAATCGTGTGTTGAACTTCCCGCGCACCCCTGTAATCCGCGTACCCTGACAAATCGCGTGTGGAACTTCCCGCAAACCCCTGGAATTCACGTACCCTGACAAATCGCGTGTGGAACTTCCCGCGCACCCCTGAAATCCGCGTACCCTGACAAATCGCGTGTGGAACTTCCCGCGCACCCCTGTAATCCACGTACACGGCCAAATCGCGTGTGGAACTTCCCGCGCACCCCTGTACTACACGTACACGGCCAAATCGCGTGTGGAACTTCCCGCGCACCCCTGTAATCCGCGTACCCTGACAAATCGCGTGTGGAACTTCCCGCAAACCCCTGGAATTCACGTACCCTGACAAATCGCGTGTGGAACTTCCCGCGCACTCCTGAAATCCACATACCCGGCCAAATCGCGTGTGGAACTTCCCGCGCACCCCTGAAATCCACGTACCCGGCCAAATCGCGTGTGGAACTTCCCGCGCACCCCTGAAATCCACGTACCCGGCCAAATCGCGTGTGGAAATTCCCGCGCACCCCTGAAATCCACGTACACGGCCAAATCGCGTGTGAGACTTCCCGCGCACCCCGGTATACACGCACACGTGTTTTTTGTCAGCGGGTGTCCGTGTTTGTGGGTTCCCCTTTGCACGTCATTTGTCCTGGAGGGCCACAGTATAGGACATTCATCATGGCAGTATATAGGTGCTATTTGTTGGCGCACCTTTTGGCGCACATTTCTTACAGGCGCAGAGACGCTACCGCCTGCTTTCTTGTGGCGGTCGTGTTTGTGCCTGTGCGCTCGTTTGAGCGTGCGCTTTTTTCCCCTATTCTATTCCATGAATACGTGTTGTAGGCGAGCGTGTGGGCGTTCCGCGCACTTGTGCCCTGTACTTCCACCGTGACGCCCACATTTTGGCAAGTTGTTCCCCATTCCGAGTGTTACGCCCCGTGTTACGCCTACTTTTGTTGCGTGGGCCGCGCTATGTGCGATTTTCGCTGTGGTCTGTGTGATTTTCGCTGTGACCTGGCGCACGCAGTTAGATGGCCTGTGCGCCAACGTGCGCCGTGCACTTTTTTATCGCACATCCGAAGGTTTTCTCGCGCACGGCCTTCCATGAATCGATGTGTGCTGCTTTTCGTGCGATTTTCGCACTTGCACTGCGATTTTCGCTATTCCACTGCGATTCGCACGTTTTTGGCCACTTGCGCCGCGCTAATTATTCCATGAATCGGCCTCTTAGTGTGTTCAGTGTACATACTATACATACATGTGTACATTTTGTAAAGAATCTGTGCAATAATTTTGAGTGTGTGTGATGTACATACTCCACGTGTCCGTGTACATATTGTATAGAAGCTGCAAAATTATTCTGAGCATGTGTCATGTACATACTTTACATGTCTGTGCACATTTTGTATATAAGCTGTACATTCATTCTGAGCGCACGCAATATACTTACTCTACACATCCAGATACATTTTATATAGATGCTGTACATTCATTCTGAGCATGTGTAATGTACATACTCAGTACATTCATTCTGCACGTGCATAATGTACATGCTCTAACATATCTGTGTACATTTTCTATACAAGCTGTACATTCATTCCAAGCGTGCCATAATGTATATACTCTACCTTCTTTGTAAATTTTGTATAGAATTTGTACACTCATTCTAACTGTGTGTAAAGTACATTCTCTACATGTCCTTGTACATTTTGTATAGAAGCAGTATATTATTCAGAGTGTGCGTAATATACATACTCTACATGTTCAAATACATTTTGTGCACAGGCTGTACATTCATTCTTAGGTTGTGCAATGTACATACTCTACATTCCTTGTACATTTTGCATAGAATGTGTACATTCATTTTGAGCGTGTGCAATTAACACACTGTACTGTCAGCGTAAGTTTTGTACAAAAGCTGTACATTTATTTAAACCCTATATGTATGTGTACATTTTGTAAAGAAACTGTACATTCTTCTGATCGTGTGTAATGTACATATACATATACATTTTGTATACAAGCTGTACATTAATACTAAAGGTGTGCAATATACATATTCTACATTCCCTGTATATTTGGGATACAATTTGTCAAATTATTCTGAGCGTGTACATTCTGTATAGAAGCAATACATTTGTTTTGAGCATGCAAAATGTACATGCTCTAAATGTCTGTGTACATTTTGGATAGAAGCTGTGCATTCATTCTGGGGGTGCGCAATGTACATACTCTACACTCTGTGTATATTCTTATGAGCATGGCTCACAGGAGCTTGTGTCCCAAAAGCTTGTCGCAAGAGCTTGTGTCGTAAGGGTATCTGTTGTAGGAGCATGTGTTGTAGGAGTGTGAGGTTAGAGGGTATCCTGTAGAAGCACATGTGGTTGGAAAGTGTGTTGTAGGAGCACCTGTTGTAGGAGCATGTGTCATAGGAGAATGTCTGGCAAGAGCATGTGTTGTAGGAGCATGTGTCATAGGAGCATGTCCCCTAACAGTGTGTGTCGTAGGAATACTTGTAGTAACAGTGTAAGTTGTAGGACCATGTATTGTAGGAGTGTGTGTCATAAGAGTGTGTAGTATGAGGGTGTTGTAGGAGCGTGTCTGATGGGAGCTTCTATATTAAGAGGCAGCGCGGACGAGAAGTGGAGCAAATTGGTTACTGTGGAGGATATTTGCTGCACAGTCTGTCTCCCATTTCCATTCTATGAGTAGGAATTTGTGTTTTGGACTGCCTGCTTCCCTATAACTGACTCTGTCCTACGCGGAGCGCAGCGCAGACAGGAAGTGGAGCGAAGTGATTACTGTGGAAGATATTTGCTGCACAGTCTGTCTCCCAATTCCATGCTATGAGGAGGAGTTTATGTTTTGGATTGCCTGCTTCCCTATAACTGACTCAGTACAGCACGGAGCACAGGATGGATGAGAAGTGGAGCAAAGAGGTTACTGTGGAGGATATTTGCTGCACAGTTTGTCTCACATTTCCATTCTATGGTAGAGGCGTTTGTGTTTTGGACTGCCTGCTTCCCTATACCTGACTCAGGGCCTGATCACGACTTTGGCGGTAACCTTTAAATCCGGCAGTAGCGCTATTACCGCCGGATTTAAGGGTCCGCCAAATGAGGACTTCGGCGGATTTCGCCCCAGCTCTGAGCTGGGGGGAAATCCGCCCAAAATTTGCGCTATTACCGCCGGCGGGAAATCCGCCGGCGGTAAGAGCGCAAATTTTCCCCATTGAGCCCAATGGGGAATGGGGCATTCCCAAATGGGCTCAATGGGGAATGGGGAATTACATTACCGCCGAACTCGTGTTCCGGCGCTATTAGCACCGGGGAGTTCGGCGGTAGGGCTAATACCACCGGCGGTGATACCGCCGGCATTACCGCCAAAGTCGTGATCAGGCCCTGAGTCCAGCGCAGAGCATAGCACAGACCGGAAGTGGAGTGAAGTGGTTACAGTGGAGGATATTTGCTGCACAGCCTGTCTTCCATTGCCATGCTATGATTAGGAGTTTGTGTTTTGGACTACCTGCCTCCCTATAACTGACTCAGTCCAGCACGGAGCACGGCACGGACGAGAAGTGGAGCAAAGTAGTTACTATGGTTACTGTGGTCACTGGTGGTACATGGTGGTACTTGGTCACATCAGTCTGATTGACCATGTGCAGGTTTGACACAGCTCTTGTTTAATTATGTTATTGTGAAGCAGTGTACCTTTAAGCGTTTGAGCAGTGGGGAAGAAAACAATACTTTTACTTATATAAGAGGTGACTGCGGGTCTATGACCTTTGAGCCTCAGTAAATATGCTTTTTGACTCATATATTCTCCAAACTACTCAACGTAAAACCATTAGGTGTAGATTTGGCAGCTTTATAGGAAATGCCAGCAATCAATCCAAATTACCCACTATGCTCAATTGTTCGTGCTACTTATTCCAGTGTGCTAACTGCCACTCGCAATTGGGAAAGAAAGAGTAAACAGGAGACTGATTAAACATGCGAAATCGATGGCAATAGGCATTACGAATTCTATTTGTGAGGTAAACGGTATCAACGAAAAAGATCGAGGGAAGATCACTCCATTCCTTAAACCTACGATGAAGGGTGCAAAAGTGGAACCCAGCCGATAATATTGAAGTACTCACTAATTCTGGGACGGACTCTATCAAACCAATGAACACCCCATTTCATAATTACTTATTGTTGGACGTGTGTTTGAGTCTACAAGCAGAGTCAAACCCACAACATTTTATAAACTCTGCACCGGAACAAAGCTGCCAGACTTCAGATCAGCATAATATCCCACCTACTGACTTGGCTAAATCACCTAATTTAACTGTGACTGCAATGAATGGCTATGCATCCTCACCCCACCGACAGGCGAGTTTCTCTTCCTCAGATTCAACACGCAAAGAAGGTCCTTGCATGGAACCAGAATTTCTGACTACATTAGCAGTTTTTGAAAAATTTGCTTGCTAAGGTGTTAGATCTGATCACTCTTGCCCAGGATATTGCAGAGCAAGAAGTTATTAGTGTGAATGTGGATAACAGCTTTATAATAATTATTAAGGATTCACAAGCTCCCTCAAAAACAAACCTCCAGATCTTGGTTGAGGTCAGGCAGCCTGTGCCACAGGTGGGCACCAGTAAGAATGTTCTTGCTAATTCTAATTTAAGCTCAAATACTGCATTGAAGCTGGGTAATAGGACAGATTGCTAAGGTCAGTGGGACACATAGTCAAAAGAAAAAACATACCTCTTTAAATCTAGCTATAGGTAATGACAACACTATAAACGCCACGGTTGCCTCACAGGCATTAGCTTCCGGCTTCCCAAAAGATATGACATGTCAAGAGACTGCTAAGGGTTTTGATATAGTGCAAAACAACAAACAGAGAAAGAAACCCCAGGGATATATTCCAGGCCTAAAGTTAGTGTCACACAGGTATCCCTCTAAAGAAATCCTGTGTGAAAAGGAGTTAATCAGAGACAATGTTTTGCATCTCTTCAAAATACCAGAGCTAATTATGGTAAGGAGAGCTGCTCTGGTAGTAAAGTAACTGGTGGAAAAAAGGTTTGCTTGTTTGAGAACATCCCAGATCTCCCTGATATAGGAGATGAGACCCAATGGTTGGGGTGCGCAACTGAACAATCAAATTCTTCTGTTATAATTGGACAATCTAATAACACTATGATAGATTTGGACTCTATTTTTACTAGTATTCATTCAAACCAGATAAAAATGGTGGACTTGCATGCTACCCCTGCCAGCCCCTTTTTGAAACCGCTCCAAAGTCCTTGAATTAATACATCACATTCCAATATTAAGAAAGTGTACTACACATGAGCTTAAGTTAGTTCAGATTCCATGCACTTTTTGGGGTCCGAATTGGGCAGTATTCCATTTTGTGTCCCCGATTATAACTGAGCTCATTATGACTCAAGCCTCTGATTTCTTAAGTCTCGGATATGAATTTGTTAAAATGACAAAGCCAAACATTATAGATAAAAACGTTATAAGAACCAGGGGTGTGGGTGACCAATTATCAGAGAACATCATTAAAGATACAGTGCCCAAGGTTTGCTTTGCATTACAAATTAGAGGTAACAATCCTAAGGGGCAGGTTTATCAAATGCCAGAAGGAAATCATTTTGATGGAGTCGATAGACTGACTAAATTGTCACCTTCCCAGATCATTATTAGATCTTGGAATACAAGAGGTTAATGATCTTTCATGTTTAATCCTTTGGGTTCACATTTGCTGTTTGCTGCTGATATTATTTTATTACAGGAAACCTGGCTGAGACAGAATTTATTTATAGATGGGTATGTTTCCTTTCAAAGGATTGCTCAGAAAAATAAATTTGGTAGACCTTTTGGGTGTTTGGTTTTGGCTGTTGCGACGCATTGAAAAGCCATGGAGTTTTTGCCAACTTGTCAATCAGAGTATGCATTGGCAATTATTTTGGAAACGCAGATGGCTGGCAACACATTTGGAATCCTTTTGTTAAATGTCTATACTCCCCCAGGTAATGGAAATCCTGAAATAATTATGTCATATTGAATTGCTGACAGAGGCTTGGAAAACCACCTACCCAAATGGGCAATACTATATTGTGGGACATTTGAACTACCAGCGTCCCCAATTTCTAGACAAGGAGGTTGCTGTTTCACAGGATTACTCTTATATCGAAAACAATGTAATATGTGGGCTATTGGTCTGGGTGAAGATGACATCATTACTGACACCAACCCTTGGTTATTTTTTATTAAAGTTTACCAATTGCTTCAAATGATTAATGTAAATAAAGAAGATTTATATTACACATGGACCAATGGCCTGCAATTCTCGTGGATTGATTTTGTACTAACAGATTATTCAGTTTCCCATTCATCAACAATTTTAGGCTTATTTCTAACAAACTGGGTGACCATGTAAAAATTGAATTCTGTCTTATAGTTGACCCAAAGTGTACAAATAGGTAGTTAGAGGGCAACTATAGTCTTAATACAAATGGAAATCGTATAAAATGGTTTGAATATAATTTGCACAAATTTAATCACATGTTGTTAGATGCTTTAATGGAAGATCTTTGCCCTACATTTGACAACATAGATAGCTATTATCAAATTGTCCAAGCTTCAGTGCATGAGATTGCAAATGTGCAGTAAAGAAACACCTTTAACCACTGTCCGTATGATCAAATTGTTGTGAATAAGAAAAAAGAGCTAAGAACAGATATTTGCTTGGTTAGGAAAAATGTGCATGATTATCACTTACGATTATGTGGGGGGGAAACTGAGAATGTGGTTTAAGAACTGGCACAGGATGTATAAAGGTACTATGGCTTCTGCTCCATGAAAAACAATGTGTATTGCCCTAAAAAGTAAGGATATGCAAAGATTTGGGCACATTTTTAACAAATACAACTCTGGAGCCTTAGGTATTAGAAAGATTAATCCTATCTCTAATTCTGAGTGAAAAGAGTATATTTTGTCTCTCTATTATCGTTAAATAAATACAGAGGAGAGTAGTTGCTATTCTAACTTAAATGTCAAAGACTTCTTTAAATTTACTGAGGATGACATTGAAAAAACTGTAAAGGATCTAAATCCCTCTCGAGCCCCTGGATCCGATGGCCTTCCGAATATATTGTTCAAGACCAACACGAAATTGTGGGCTGGCATTCTTTATATTATTTTCCAAGAGATTGTCATCACGAGCCAGCTCCCCAGGTCTTGGAGTATGTCATTGTTGATACCACTTTACAAAAAAGGCTTGAGAGATTCCCCAGTTAATTATAGAATTCTACCCATGATTGATTCAAGTGCCATTATCTTCTGCAAACTACCTTTGAGCTATATTAATTTGTGGATTGATAAAAGAAGATTTTTAGTAACCAACTATCTGGTTTCCGTATGGGTTACAGCACTTTGTCCAATCTCTGGACATTAACGCAATTTATTTGACACACTTTATTATCTAAGGCTAATGCACTTTACGTATGCTGTATTTACTTTTCTAAGGCCTTTGATATGGTGGACCATCAGGTTTTATGGAAGAAGATGGTAAAAGGTAATTTGCACACTCAAATTTTACATTTTGTTAAATCCTTTTATACTGACAATATGGTTCAGATCGGAGTTGACCAGGAAGGAAGGTTCAGCTAGCAGGTGTCTGTTAACTATGGCCTAAAACAAGTCTGAGTATTAGCCCCATTGTTGTTTAATATATATGTTGCAGGCCTTGAGGAAGTTTTAAAGAATTATAATAACCATCCCTCTGTATTTTAACACATCCGATAACTTGGCTATCATACACGGATGACATCGTAATCCTCGATCAAACTGCGTTGGGACTACAGCATAGTCTTATGGCTTTGGAGCTATATTCTTTACGTCATGGCCTAATTATTAATCTATCCAAAACTAAAATAATGTCAAATCGAAGAACTATTCAGAAGTATAATTGGGTTGTTCAAAATACTATATTAGAAGAGGTATCTAGTTATTATTACCTCAGAGTGCTAATATCGAATGACTTGGATAAAGAGGTTTTCTCGGAATGTATAATAAATAAAACTACCACCAAGTTAAAGGGAAGTAGGTAATTCATTTAAAAATCTAGCAGGCTTTCTATTGAGGGTCTATTAATATACTGCTAAGGAAACTGCCTGGTTAAATGTTCTAGAAGGGAAATTACGGAAGATGTCTTTAGGTTTGTCTCAATCTGTGCCGGTGGAAGCTATTTGCTTCGAATTGGGTCTCATTTCCCATTTCACACAAAAAGTTATAGCGGTATGTAATTTCTATATTAAGTTTATGATGAACCGAAGCAATCTCAATTCAACATATTCTTATTTTTTAGAACAAGATGGTAACTTGAGTACCCTACCTGCTTTAAAATCATGGCACAAAGAAATTGTTGGTTTCTGGATGAGATAGGATGTTCATGTTCACCTAAAGATAATTTAGCTATTAAATGTAAAGACATTTTTAAAAAGACAATGACTTGTGACCAAAATGCATGTACTTCCTATTTATTTGAGAAATCTAGCTATGCAGTATATTCCATGCAAGCATTTCTGACTGATTCGGCATGTACCTAGATTAATAATATACAGAATACTAAAGTAAGATGGTTTATAATGTGCTTAAGGTTGAACCCGTTACCTACTCTGGCAAATAGGGTTGCTTGGTTTAACATAACCCAGATTGATCTGTCTTTAGGCTATGTGGGAAAGAACTTGAGACTTTCAGGTACTGCTTGACCGATTGCATTGCACTAATTTCTGTATATGAAAAAGGTTATATGACTTTGATTCATGATATGAATTTTATCCACAATAACCAATTCTGGTCTTTTTTGTATGCAGGAGGAAACTTGCTTATGAATTTTTCTATTTATTTATATATGGCAAGACATTTCTAAGTTACTGTATTGAATATATTTTTAGATACAACTTTTATTCTGGATTTAAATGTGTTTTAAACTATTGGACAGTTTAATATGCGTTTTAAAAATGTTGTTTGTTTTAATCAATGATATTCTATTGTCTCATATTGGAAGTCTATGTAAAAGAAGTAGAATAATTGTGTTTTTTTCCTTCTGTTTTAAGTGTTAAAGGTAATATTTAACCAATAAAACACAGTAACAAATAAAAAATTAAGAGTTTGTTATAAAAGCATGTGTCGTAAGAGTGTCTGTCATAGGAGCGTGTGACGTAGAAGTGTGTGTTAAGAGGGTGTGTTGAAGGAGCGTGTGTTAAAGGTGCACATGTTGTAGGTGCACTTGTTGTAAAAACTGTGAAGGCATCACGAAGTAGACACAGACATCTGAATTCAAAGTTTAATTTAGAAACTTGCATTAATAGAAAAAGGATTGGAAAAAGGCTTATCTTGCCATATGCTATGGTGGGATTTCCCTACCCAAATAAACTAAGGATAGTCTGTGTCAGGAAGTCCAAAGCAAATGTCTGTCTGTGTCCAACACCTATTCTTGCCTCCACGTCTAAATGTATACAATGTGTAGGGATGTCAGCCTCAAGTAGTGTTCAAAATAAAGTTCAAAGTTTCTTTCAGCTCTTGGCTTATAATCAGCTTTCCCTTCCTCAGTTCAAAATAGTTCATAAGGCACAGGGGTTCCCTTCCACAAGAGTTCAAATCTTCCAGCTTTTCAAAACAACACAATTCCTTGGGACACTTCCCAGCTCTGCTGTTATTGTTCCTTTTCACTATTTCACATAGGCAGTTCAGTTTCTTGACTTCAAAATCATGTATGAATTGTTGCCGTTTAAACACAAGCTTCTTTATGGGTGCTTTCAGTGGCTTTTCCATACAGGAGCAGTTGTCAGACCACACGGTCCACCCATTACAGGTCACGCAACCGATACCCTTTCTTTGCTGCTTTTCCATCAACATTAGGCAACTGCTTCAACTTGACAGTGATGCTTGGTTTTTTCATACATACTTGTACTCTCCAGGCTCTTGCCAATGCATGTTTTCTCATGGCATACAGTTCCTTGAATTCTCTTGGCATTTGTCAATGCATAATTTCTCATATAATACAGTTCCTTTGAATTCCCTTGGCTCTTGCTAATGCTCATTTCTCTTTTAATATAGTTCCTTGAATTCTCCTGGTTGTTGCCAATGCTTGTTTTCTCATATAATACAATTCCTTGAATTCTCTTGGCTGTTTCCAATGCTTGTTTTCTCCTATAATACAGTTCCTTTGATTCTCCTGGCTCTTGCAAATGCTCTTGCCAAAGCCCTGCTTCCACACCTGCCTCCACACCTACCTTAATTTCCACATTGTTTCCGGTTTTTAAAGTTCCAATGTCCATGATTGGCCCAAAAATGACTCGACCGCTCACTGTCGAAACGGTAGTCCTGTGATACTTGTGATGTCCTCCTTCTTGTCTCAGTACACAGCTGAGGCCGGTATGCATGGGTATTAATAAAATGACGATATGTCTCTCGAGTTGGACTGTTCCTCGTCCCAGTGCCAATTTGGTGTTTCTTAGGGAATGTTTTAAGGGAAGAACAGGGAAAGGGTTGACAATAGCCTATAAAGGCTTGAGGGATAGAGGGTTTGTTATGAAAAGGAAATGGGGGATAACATGTCTCACCCAAGGACGCCCTCACCCCACTCCCCATGTCTCCTCGACTCAGGTGATCCTCCCTTGCAAATCCACCTCCACGGTCAGGATCCAAGTGCGATGTCCTTTCCCCGGCTACCCGAGGAGGAGGATACAGGGGGGAAAGAAGTGAGGATGCCCTCAGATTCCTCACAAATTATGTGTTGTAGGAGCATGCGTTGTGGGAGCAGCTATCGCAGTAGTGTGTGTTGTAGTACCAAAGGATTGTGTGGTAAGAGGGTGTTGTAGGAGTGCTTGTTGCAGGAGTGTTTGTTGTAGGTGCACGTGTCTTAGGAGCATGTCTCATATGTGTGTGTAAACTAGTATTCTGAAGGGTACCTGGTTACTGCCTTGCTCTGCCCAGGTTGGTACAATAATATCAAAAAACAAATGAGCAAGGTCAGGTCAATCTCTGCTGAAGAGTAACCACTGCTACACCCTGAGTGGGTGACCCCTTGTGTGGGTGGTCACAGAATTCTCATGAAACTGTTCTTCTGCACAAAAGGGTTTTATTTTGAAGTGCAGTGGTGTAGTAATAGACTGGTATTTTTCAAAAAACATAGGACATTCACATTTGAGGACATAAAAAGTGTAGTACCTAAGTACGAATGATCAAGTAGTCAATATTTGAGACATCTACTTGTATAGTTTGTTCATTCTCTATAGGTTCCTTGGGAAGGAAGCTTAGAGAATTCAGTGGAATCATAAACAGGTGGGGGGCCCATAGAGTGTGGGCACAATCAAGAGTTGAACAACAACATATAATACATGTCAACACGACAGTGTTTCGGCCATTTTGCGTGGAGCTAGGTGAGCTCTAATGGTGTAGGCCTTCATCAGGACAGGAGTCTCTTCACTTCTTTAGGATGCAGTCGTCATCTTGTCACCAGGTGCGGTGAAGCAGCAGTGTGACATGTCGACATCTGAGACGTCACACTGCTGCTTTAACGATCTTGGCAGCTGAATGCACTGACAATAGACGTGACCGCACCTGTTGACAAGATGACGACTGCATCCTAAAGAAGTTGATCCTTCCACCTCTTAATCTTAGCCACTATCCGGATTCGACCACATAGGACCCTCCACTCATGGTTCTTCAGTAGAGATTGACCTGACCTTGCTCATTCGTTTTTTGATATCATATGTGTGTGTTATGTAGGCGCGTGTATCGTAGGAGTTTGTGTTGTAGGAGTGCATGCCATAGAAGCATGTGTCCTAGGAGTGTACATAGTAAGAGTGTTGTTAGTGATTAATGTAGATATCCAAAATGTTTATCTCACAGGGTTACATGTGATTTTAACAAATTAAATTACAGAGAATGCTCTAGTGATGAAAATGTTATAACGAAAAATCTATGATTTTTATTTTTCTATTTTATTTTGGGGGTCCACCCAAACCCCGCGTTTCTCTATGCTTTTAAACCCAACCCCCTCCCCACCCATTTTAACCCCTTACCCCTACCCCATATACCTTTTAAACAAAAATGTGATATTTTTTTATTATAACATTTTTGTTATTACAGCATTCTCTGTAATTTAGTTGGTTAAAATCACTGCATACCATCTCACACACGTACATGTAAGGTTTTAATATAAAATGCACCTTTATTCTTCTCATGGAATGTATGCATCCTGTACATATTATAGCTCATATTACAGTCCAATTTAACTTTGATACATGTGTGTTTGCAATACGTACAAGATGTGTATATAACTTTTTCAGTTTGTACTTCAATTAATGTGCACAAACTGTACAAAGAGGTGTGTGAGATGAACAGTTTGTACATTACGCAGTTTAAATCTCCTGGAAACTGGCATCAGAGTCAGTCCTCACTTTATGTGAGTTTTCAGGAGATTTCAAATGCGTAGTATACTAACTATAAAATTCCTACGCCTCTTTGTATAGTTCATGCACATTGATTAAATCGGAAATCTGTCATCAAAGTCAGCCCTGACTTTTATGTGCGTTTTCAGAAGATGCAATGGTGTAATGTATGAACTGTGAAACTCATATGTTCTTAGCAGAGTTTGTATGAGAGATGTACATATATTCTGGGCATGCACCAAATATATATAGAGCATGCCTCCAAAGGGCGTGTCGTAGAAGCGTGTGTCATAGGAGCACATGTTAAAGCAGAGCATGTTGTGGAAGCATTTGTTGTAGGAGTGTGCATGTTGTTTTTTATTTATTTAATATAATTTAGTCGGTTAAGGCTTTTTATACATCAACAAGAACGTTAAAAAACTGTACAATGTAATTAATACATTCAATACTAAAAGTCAACATATAATAAGAGCAGTTACAATTATTTGGGTTAATAGCTCTTATTATAAATCAATTGTATCTAAAATCTATTCAATTATAGACCAAAGTTTAGCAATATTATAAAATATTCTAACATCATCCAAATGGAAGAAATTGTCCCACAGCATTAAAAGGTCTTCATAATTTACAACATACCTTCCAGAAGAAAGCAGTGCTATTCTTCTAAGGGTGGTCAAGCTCTCACAAAATAATAATAATAATAAATGTTTAGTGGTTTCCATGGTCTCTTCTCCACACAATCTGCAAAGTCGCTGTGCTTGGCAGATTCCACTACACCCTCCTAGATCTTCCAGAGAATTTACTGAATTAAATTAAATTTTCATAGAGGTGTGCATGGTCCAATTGTGAGGGTCTTCATGAGAATAACTTGGAGGCTGGGGGTGAGCCAAATAATGAACTAGATATTCAGTTCTAAGTGATTTAGTGGTTACATTGGTGGTCATTTTAGCAACATATAGATCATTTTGCCTGCACCAACTACCATTATCTCTTGCCAAGATGGATAGACTCTTTCTATTAAAAGAAATAGGTCAATAAAAAAATTAATGGTATGTACAATGTCAGATGGGGCATTGTTTAATTTCCAGTATACATTTAATTTATGTAATTCCATCATAGAGTTAATTTAGCGTTTGTCATAGGTGCACGAGTTGTAAGAGCACATGTCTTAAACGCACTTGTCATAGAATCATGCCTTGGAAGAGGAGCATGTGTTGTAGGAGCGCCTGTCATAGGAGCGCATGTCATAGAAGCATGTATCACAGGAGCATTTGTTGTAGTAGCATGTGTTGTAACAGTATGTTGTAGGACCATCTGTCATAGGAGCGCATGTTGTAGGAGTGTATGGTAAGAGGGTATCATAGGAGCACGTATTTTAGAAGCACACGTCATTGCATATGTCATAGTAGCATGAGTCGTAGGAGCTTGTGTACTTAGAGCTTGTCGTAAGAGTGAGTTGTAAAAAGCTGCAATGGCATAACGTATTAACTGTGAAACTCATATGTTCTTAGCACAGTTTGTATGAAAGATGTACGTTTATTATAGGCATCCACCAAATGTATATAGAGTATGCCTATAACATACATAGAGCGCATGTTGTCGGAGCTTGTGCCATATGAGCGCATGTCATAGGAGTGCATGTTGTAGCAGCGTGTGTGGAAGGAGCACCTGTTGTAGGAAGGTGTGTTGTAACAGTGTGTTGTAGGATGTTGTAGGAGTGTGTAGTAAGAGGGTGTCATAGGAACGCATGTCATAGGAGCACATGTCATAGCATATGTTTTAGGTGCGTTGGTCATAGGTGGATGTGCACTAAGTGCCTGTTGTGAGAGTGTGAGTTGTAAAAGTGTGTGTCATAGGAGTACGTGTCATAGCAGTGTGGTTAGAGGGTGTGTTGTAGGAGTGCATGTTGTAGGAGCGCATGTCCCGCCTCTTTTACTAGCCTACCCTCAGAGGCCATCTCCCCCCCCTTGAGCCTTTTATGTTCGTCCTGTTTCTCACAGTCCTTGTGTCTTTGTGGCACTCTGATGCCTACGGGCTTTTGGCACTTGATAAATAAATAAATATATGACCCAGGAGCACTTGTCATAGGAGCACTTGTCAGAGCATTTCTTGTGAGAATGTGTCATTGGAGCGTGTTTTGCAAGAGCATGTGTCGTAGGAGCGTGTGTCGTAGGAGTTTGCATAGCAAGAGTGTGTTATTTGTGTAGATATATGAAATTTGTATCTCACACACTTATGTATAGGCTTTCAATATAACATTTTATTTTATTCTGCTCATGAATTTTATGCCTCGTACATGACTTTCACAGCTCGCTATTGATTAAGTGTGCATAAATTGTAAACAGAATTATATGAGTTTTACAGTTCGTGGATCACACAATTTAAAGCGCTTGAAAACTGACATCAAGGTCAGCCCTCACTTTCATATGAGTTTTCAGGAAACTACAATTGCGTAGTGTTCAAACTGAAAAACTCAGACACCTGTTCATACAGTTTGTGCACATTAAGTACATCTGAAAACTGACATCAAAGTCAGGCCTGACTTTTATGTAAGTTTTCAGAAGATGAAATGGTGTAAAATATGAATTGTGTGAAATTCATACATTCTTAGCACAGTTCACGTGAAAGATGCAGTTTGAATTAATGTACACGAAATGTAGAAACAGGCATAGGAGTTTTAGAGTTAGTACATCACACAATTTAAATCTCCTGAAAGCTGACATGAAGTTCAGCCCTCACTTTCATATGAGTTTCCATTAAATTACAATTGTGTAACGTACTAACTGAAAAACCCTTACGCCTGTTTACACAATTTTTGCACATTAATGACATCTGAAAACTGACATCAAAGTCAGGCCTGACTTTTAGGTGAGTTTTTAGAAGATGCAATGGTGTAATATATGAATTGTGTGAAACTCATACGTTCTTAGCACAGTTCATGTGAAAGATGCAGTACGTACTTGAATTAATGTGAACAAACTGTTGAAAGAGGTATAGGAGTTTTTCAGTAAGCACATCACAACATTTTTCTTTCCTGAAAACTGACATGAAGTCATCCCTCAATTTCATGTGAATTTTCAGTAGATTACAATTGTTTAACGTAAGAACTGTAAAACTCATAGGCCTCCTTGTACAGTTTGTGCACATTCATTATATCTGAAAACTGACATAAAAGCCAGCCCTGACTTTATGAGAGTTTTCAGAAGATGCCCTGATGTAGTGTATGAACTGTGAAAATCATACGTTCTTTGCACAGTTGGTATGAAAGACCAAGTTCGTACTTGAATAAATATACACAAATTGTAGAAAAAAGCATAGAAGTTGTAAATCTCCTAGAAATTGACAACCGGGTCAGCCCTCCCTTCCATGTGACATTTCAGGTGATTAAAATTGCGGTGTGTAAAAATTGTAAAACTCATACACCTCCTTGTACAGTTCGTGCTCATTAATTACATTGGAAAACTGACATAAATGTCAGCCCTGACGTGTATGTGTTTTCAGAAGATGCAATGGTGTCAAGTATGAACTGTGAAACTCATACGTTCTTAGAACAGTTTGTATGAAAAATGCACGTTCAATCTCTGCATGCGTTGAATATAGATACATTTAAAACGCTAATAACTCAAAATTGGCCAAGTTGATTTTCTATTTTTTTTTTCAGTGCACCAATTCCAGATGAAATCTTTGTGCATGCCAAAAATGGAGAACATTGAATTTTGAGATTTTGGGCATACAAATTTATATTTTATCCTATGGGAAAGCCCCATGTAAAAGCTGTTCAAAACACTATCAAAGAATTTCTTTTTTAAACTATGAAGCCCTGAGGGTACAATTCTGATATTTTCCATGCACAGGCCTCGCAATATTACTGTGGCATATTTTGAGATTTGTTCATACAAGGGTTTGAAAGTTATTTTGAAAAGTTATTTTCTGAAACTCAATAGAGACGTTGTCTTAAACTTAGCTATGCCTTGTGCTACCAAACAGTAATATTTATATGTATATATATACACACATATATATGGCATTTAACATATAGAGATGTGTCATACAGATATGTCATATTTGACATATTCATTCTATACATTTTGATTGACACATATGCACTGGCAGCACAACGTATATGTCAAACTAAAATCATGACTTGTGAATTAAATAGCAAGCATGGGACCTATAGATATACTTGTCACAGAAGGGTGTTGTTTTTTTATCTGGTGCCGGCCAGAATTCCAGTATAACTCGGTCTCATTTCACATTCGAACATGTGTTTGCCAAGGCAACTACAAACTGTTGGTACAACATGGGTCATTCAGGCACAAACGTGTTACCTGCGATTCGCATACGGTTTGTGAAAATAATAATGAACCATAAAAGTGACACCTGCAGAGACTGTGCAAAAAGTGGATCCTCTGTGAATCCTGCTGATTGGGTCGATGCTCCATGATTCTCAACACCTGTGGTGAGGCTTGGCATGTATTCTGGACTCTGTCAGGTGCTCTGGTTCCTCCTCCTGCTGCTGTCTTGTAAGACTTCTCCACATGACACATGTGCAGGCCAACACCATTTGCCTAATGGAATCGATCTGTTGGTGGACTCTTGGGCTTCTCTGCCAAAAGAAGCTGATTGAGATGAGCCGCATCCTAACATGTTTGTGCATTGTCTCCGCACAGATCCTTGCCCGGTGCGATATCACTCTTGTCCAAGAGGTCCGCGATTCTAAAGGGGAGGTCATCCCGGCCTTGATAAAGGAACTCAACAGGTAACAGCTTGCATGAATGGTGGGATGGTGGGAGAACACTACGAAGCATCTCACCATTGCCCTTAAGGGTTCTGATGGGTGCAGCTGCTATCCCAACGGAAAGGCAAAGTGTGATCGAAGACTTAGTTATTGCAAAGAAGAGGCCCCTACTGCCAGTGACAGTAGAGGCTCTCTGTGGCATGACCATTATGATCCTGGAAAACTCTTACGCGTCATATCCAAATACAAAAAAAGTGTTATGTAGTCGTTCCAGGTCCAGAGAGCAACACTACTTAAAAAATAACTTGCGCAATGGAAAGACAAAGTGAGGCTCTAGGTTGAACACAATTCTCCTCAGCTATGTCTAGTTGGGTCTCGTTCAACATTCCGTTCCGGGTCACTCTCCTTGTTATTGCCAGAGTCATTGGTGTGAGTAAAGTCCCAAACCTTCATTACACAAGATTCACAGATGAATGCCCTTGTGTTATTCATATCTAAAATCGTTGTGATCCCCCTTGTATCTTTTGCAAAACACCCCAGACACCCAACAATAATCGGATGCTTGACAGGTGTTTGGAATGAAGAGTGGGCAATGAAGAGCATTCCCATGTTAGGTTCCCTCAGGGAAGTCCTTTCTCACCTTATTTACAATCTCCCGATGGTGCCCTTGGTGGGTCTGCCCATTTAACAATAGTCTCCCATCAGCTCTCCATCTTCCAGCCAGTGCCCTTGTGGCTCAGAATGCCCTCTGTCTCCAAGTTCATCCCGCGTCCCTCTAAAATGGATATAAAATAACTATGGGCCTTGAAGACCCTGCTACATTCTTCAGTTCCTGGTCGAGGGTCTTACTCCTGTCCAACCCCTCTGAACTGACTCCCTGATTGCATCCGGAGATGCGGGCAGTCCACAGTTCTACATGATAGCATGTTCTCCCTTTCTACTAACCTCACAACTCAGGTGTGGAGCACATGCTGTCCCAGAAGCCCATGTGCACCCAGAAACAGAGGCACACACTAACATACACATATTACACTTTCCCTGGCTCCCAGCTTCCCTGCCAGAAAAGGCCTGAATTATGGCTACCCAGGGGATGCAGGGGGGGGGGCAGACTGAACTGCTAGCCCCCCTACACCATAGGTGGGTAGAAGCGAACCACAGAGATCTCTCGCAGTGGTAGCCCCTGTCTGATAATGGGCAGGCAGCGGCAGTGCGGAGGGTAAGTTGTGTTTTTCAGTATATGTCACCTAAACAGCAACATGGCCAGTAATGCATAGATATTGGAGGCCCACCTGCTGTGCCCTTAATGATGTAAGACAGAAGTTGGAATTTCTCACACAGAGAAATATGGGAAGCTGAAAAAAATGCAGGCCCTGGATGGGGATAGGGAGAGCTTGTAAACATAATGGCACTAATAGTGTTTCTACCCTCTCTCACATGCAGGTACGATACCTACCACCAATACACCTACCTGGAAAGCAAGAGGCTTGGGCGGAACAGCTACAAGGAGCAGTATGTCTTTATTTACAGGTACAGCACCCCTCCCCCACCTATCCCAGGCGGTTTATAGTGACTTTTTCGACAGTCACTATTTCGACATACCAATATGTCGAACCAAAATTGGCGAAACATTTTTTTTCAAATGCCTTTTTTTTTTTATTTGAGGGGGGGGGACTCCCCAACCCCACGTTTTTTTTCAAAAACACATCTTTTTTTCCTAACTAAACAAAACTAAACCCCATAAAATAAAAAACAATGAATTCGAAGAAAAGAAAATCAGCACTTTTGGTTCGACATTTTGGTATGTCGAAAAAGAATGTTTGACATATTAACTGGATACCATCCCCAGGCTCCTGCCTGCACTGGTGGCACCCCATCTCCCACTCTCTGGAGCACCCCCTGCTTACCACACCTTTCCCTCTGTCCTGGAAGACTCTTACCTGTGGCAGGGAGGAGGTTGGCATGCTTATCACAGGTCTGTGCCTACCTTGACAGGACCACCCGACCCACCCCCACCTCCACTTCACCACTGGCAGCAAGGTGGCTTGCCCACATGTCACAGGCTCTTCTTGGAAGGGCGCCCACCTCTACCGGGCAGCACATCCTCTGCCTAGTGCACAGGTGTGTCTGTCTGCTCTGGCGGGAGACTTCCCTGCGCTTGGCCTTAGAAGCGGTCCTTTCTCCCCTGAGTCAGTGCTGCAGCACACTGAGTATGCGGGCAGTGCTGGGCAGAGTGAGCCATGCGGCAAGCAGGGCCAGAATCTGTACTGCCCTTTTTGGAAAATCTGATTCAGACACTACCTGGTATCCTGACCTTGAAGACCATTCTGGCCTGGGCACTGCAAAGTAGGATGGCAGCACTGCCAGAGGGCAGAGACACTTACGACCCTAGCGGTATGGAGTAAACGGCGCCATTACGAGGTCCCCTCGCGGGACCCAGGAAGCAACGTCTGGGAAAACCAGGCGTGCTTACCGGGTCCCGCGAGGGGAAGAGGGAGCAAACAACGGGCCAACTCGTAATGGCCCGTTGTTTGCTCCCTCTCCCATTCCCATTCAGCCCTATGGGGGCTGAAATGGGAATGGGGAAGGACTGTGTCCGGGTCCTTGGAGGGAGGAATTACCGGGCCTTCCAAAATCGGAATGGCCCGGTAATTCCTCATTCTGAGTATCCGGACCCGGACGCGATTTCTGCGGCAGTCATGCCGCCAATAGCAGCATGGCTACCGCCGAGGTCGTAATGAGGCCCTGTTGAGACTGCGGCAAGATGAGCCTCCACATCACAGGAGACATGAACTGGCCATCAAAGAGGATGGTCAGCACAAGCTTGGAGACGCCTGGACGAGTTCTGTATGGGGAAAGGCTGCATTTATTCCAGGTTTAAGGCTGCCCTGCAGCCAAATAAAGGGCGCAAAGCGTTATATGCAGGCAGGCGTCTTTGACCTTTGTCACTAAGAGTTGCCAGCGAGCAGCAAACTTGAGGAAACCAGGAGCCTCTTCGAGAGGCGTGCGAGCAAACAGAATGCACCAGGGTTTTCTCATATGCATCTTGAAGATACTCCACGTGTTGCCAGAGGTGCTCCGGTGTGCCGTTTGGTGCAGAAGGTCAAAGGCATTTTATGTAACTCCAAGATGCTCTTGGGATCCTCCACTGTTTTCAGAGCTGCTCATTGCAAATCCAGCCCCAAAAATTCCTACCCAGCATAACTTGCTCTGATCATCTTCCTTACCTTGCCCACGAGTCCCTTCCTGGCCGACAGAGGCGTGCGAGGGGGCGTGGGGGGCTGAGGAGGCTATAGCCCCCGATCTTTTGTTTTTAGCCCCGGATGTAATAAGCTCTGGGGCTACAACCAAAAGGCTAGCTAGCCCCAAGTCCCGACAGTCCTGGTATTAGCTTAGCCCCCAGATCTTTTCCAGACCTGGCAACACCCCTGCTGGCCTATTTTTCATTTTCTTCTGAACTTGGGAGGTAAGTGGTGCTGAATGTGCAGACACCTCCTGTGCAGCGGCAGCCGAGACGGTGGTGCACGTTTCTGCACCCGTGCAGGAGCTGGGGGATGCATGAGGAGATGCTAATGTCTTCTGTTATTTTTCTCCCCTCTCCCTCCCCTCACCACCAGGGCA